>NC_135235.1:523508005-524129255 GCF_051348905.1 Ranitomeya variabilis | reverse complement strand
GTTGCTGCAGCTCTGGCGTTAGTGAGGCGGTAGCTTCAGTAGTGATGAGGAGGCAGCGGGGTCAGTGCAGGCTGTAGGCTTTCCTGAAGAGATGGGTTTTCAGGTTCCGTCTGAAGGATCCAAATGTGGTTGATAGTCGGACGTGTTGGGGCAAAGGATGGGGGATATTCGTGAGAAGTCTTGGAGGCGATTGGATGAGGAGCGAATAAGTGTGGAGGAGAGAAGGAGGTCTTGGGAGGACCGGAGATTACGTGAGGGAAGATATCGGGAGATTAGTTCAGAGATATATGGAGGAGACAGGTTACGGATGGCTTTGTAGGTCAGTATTAGTAATTTGAACTGGATACGCTGAGGGAATGGGAGCCAGTGAAGAGATTTGCAGAGGGGGGAAGCAGAGGAGTAGCGAGGAGAGAGATGAATTAGTCGGGCAGCAGAGTTAAGGATGGACTGGAGAGGTGCAAGGGTGTTAGCAGGGAGGCCGCAGAAAAGGATGTTGCAGTAGTCAAGGCGGGAGATGAGGAGGGCATGCACAAGCATTTTAGTAGATTGACGGTTGAGGAAAGGATGGATTCTGGAGATTTTTTGAGCTGGAGGCGACAGGAGGTGGAAAGAGCTTGGATGTGCGGTTTGAAGGACAGGGCAGAGTCGAAGGTTACTCCGAGGCAGTGGACTTCCGGTACAGGGGAAAGCATGATGTCATTGATTGCAATAGATAGGTCAGGTAAGGAAGATCTATTGGATGGAGGAAAGATGATGAGTTCAGATTTGTCCACATTGAGTTTGAGGAAGCGAGCGGAGAAGGAGGATATGGCTGATAGGCACTCTGGGATTCTGGACAGCAGAGCGGTGATGTTTGGGCCAGAGAGGTAGATCTGAGTGTCATCAGCATAGAGGAGGTACTGGAATCCATGGGACTTTATGAGTTGTCCCAAGCCAAGTGTATAGATTGAGAAGAGTAGGGGTCCTAGAACAGAGCCTTGGGGGACTCCAACAGAGAGAGGATGGGATGAGGAGGTAGTGTGGGAGTGGGAGGCGCTGAATGTGCGGTTGGAAAGGTATGAGGAGATCCAGGATAGGGCGAGGTCTTTGATGCCAAAGGAGGAGAGGATCTGTAGTAAAAGGCAGTGGTCAACTGTGTCGAAAGCAGAGGACAGGTCTAGAAAGAGGAGTACAGAGTATTGTCCATTAGCTTTGGCGGTAAGTAGGTCATTAGTGATTTTGGTCAGGGCTGTCTCAGTTGAGTGATGGGGGCGGAAACCAGATTGTAGATTGTCAAAGAGTTAGATGAGAGGTGGGAGGAAAGTTCAGAGTGGACGTGCTGCTCCAGGAGTTTGGAAGCGAATGGGAGCAGTGATATTGGGCGATAGCTGGACATAGCAGTTGGATCGAGGGTTGGCTTTTAAAGGATAGGCGTGATTGTGGCATGTTTGAAAGCAGAAGGGAAGGTGCCAGAAGATAGTGATAGGTTGAAGAGGTGGGTTAGGGATGGGATAAGTGTGGTGGTGAGGTTGGGGAGGAGGTGGGATGGGATGGGGTCGAGCGCACAGGTGGTGAGGTGTGATTTGGAGAGGAGACAATTAAGCCCCCCTTCGGTGATGTTGGATAGGAAGGTTATGGGGTTTGGGTATTGGTCTGGTATACAAAGGGGTTATGGTGGTTGAACAATGAAGACTTGCCTTGTTTGGTAGATCTTATTTTTAAAGTGTGTGGCAAAGTCCTCAGCAGAGAGGACTATTATTTATTATAGCACCATTTCTACTCCATGGCGCTTTATACATAATACATAACATAATAAAAAACAAGTACAATAATCTTAAACAATAAAAGTCATGACTGACACAGGAGGAGAGAGGACCCTGCCTGCGAGAGCTCACAATCTACAAGGGATGGGTGAGGATACAGTAGGTGAGGATAGAGCTGGTCGTATAGCGGTTTGGTGGTTACTGCAGGTTGTAAGCTTGTCGGAAGAGGTAGGTCTTCAGGTTCCTTTTGAAGGTTTCCACAGTAGGCGAGAGTCTGATATGTTGGGGTAGAGAGTTCCAGATTAGGGGGGGATGCACGGGAAAAATCTTGCATGCGATTGTGGGAAGAGGAGATGAGAGGGGAGTAGAGAAGGAGATCTTGTGAGGATTGGAGGTTGCGTGCAGGTAAGTACTGGGAGACGAGGTCACAGATGTATGGAGGAGACAGGTTGTGGATGGCTTTGTATGTCATGGTTAGGGTTTTGAACTGGAGTCTCTGGGTAATGCGGAGCTAGTGAAGGGATTGACATGGGAAAGGCCATGGAATAGTGGGGGAATAAGTAGATTAGTCGGGCATCAGAGTTTATAATAGATTGGAGGGGTGTAAGAGTGTTAGAAGGGAGGCCACAGAGCAGGAGGTTGCAGTAGTCAAGGCGGTAGATGATGAGGGCATGGACTAGGGTTTTTGCAGATTCTTGATTGAGGACTACAGATCCAGGAAATATTTTTGAGTTTAAGTCGGCAGGAAGTGGAAAGGGCTTGGATATGTGGTTTGAAGGAGAGATCAGAGTCAAGGGTTACTTTAAGGCAGCGAGTTTGTGGGACTGGGGAGAGTGAGCAGCCATTTACTATTGTGGATAGGTCTGTTGGGCGAGTCAAGTGAGATGGGGGGAAAGATGATGAATTCAGTTTTGTCCTCATTAAGTTTTAGAAAACTAGCGGAGAAGAAGGATGAAATAGCGGACAGACATTGTGGGATTTTGGTTAGTAGGGAGGTGATATCTGGTCCAAAGAAGTAGATCTGTGTGTCATCCACATAGAGGTGATACTGAAAGCCATGAGATTCTATGAGCTGTCCCAGGCCGAAAATGTAAATGGAGAAGAGCAGGGGCCCTAGGACTGAACCTTGTGGGTCTCTGCCACATAGGGGGCGAGGTGAGGAGGTGGTGTATGAGTGGGAGACACTGAATGTCTGGTCTGTTAGGTAGATCAAAGATAGGGCCAAGTCTGTGATGCCAAGAGATGAGAGGGTCTGTAGTAATAGGGAGTGGTCCACTGTGTCAAAGGCAGAGGACAGGTCCAGGAGGAGGATGACAAAGTAGTGTCGCTTGGCTTTGGCAGTTAGTAGGTCATTGGTGACTTTAGTTAGGGCAGTTTCAGTGGAGTGATGAACAATGAAGACAGGAGGCAGGGATTTTTTCCAGGCACCACACGCCACGGAACCTGAAAGAAATGATTAATATGAAGAAAGAATATAACATTTGTCAACAACAAGACCATTAATATGAAGCATGCAGATCATATTAATAGCTCATATACGTCCCAGGGGATGACAGATTTCCTTTAATATTTTTTTCCATTTTTTTTGTTTATTTTATGATTTTTTTAAAATATTTTTACAATGTACCAGCATTGTAATGCATTATACCTGTTAGTGCTGCACTGACAAGCCTCTTAAGGTACCTTCACACTGAGCAACTTAACAACGATAACGATAGCGATCCGTGATGTTGCAGCGTCCTGGATAGCGATATCGTTGTGTTTGACACGCAGCAGCGATCAGGATCCTGCTGTGACATCGTTGGTCGGAGCTAGAAGGCCAGCACCTTATTTTGTCGCTGGCTCACCCGCTGACATCGCTGAGTCGGCGTGTGTGACGCCGATTCAGCGATGTCTTCACTGGTAACCAGGGTAAACATCGGGTTACTAAGCGCAGGGCCGCGCTTAGTAACCCGATATTTACCCTGGTTACCATTGTAAATGTAAAAAAACCCAAACACTACATACTTACATTCCGGTGTCTGTCGTGTCCCCCGGCGTCCGCTTCCCTGCACTGTGTCAGCGCCGGCCGGCCGTAAAGCAGAACACAGCGGTGACGTCACCGCTCTGCTTTACAGCCGGCGCTTACACAGTGCAGGGAAGCGGACGCCGGGGGACGCGACAGACACCGGAATGTAAGTATGTAGTGTTTGGTTTTTTTTACATTTACACTGGTAACCAGGGTAAACATCGGGTTACTAAGCGCGGCCCTGCGCTTAGTAACCCGATGGTTACCCTGGTTACCCTGGTTACCCGGGGACTTCGGCGTCGTTGGTGGCTGGAGAGCTGTCTGTGTGACAGCTCTCCAGCGACCACACAACGACAAAACAGCATCGGCATCGTTGTCTATATCGCTGCAGCGTCGCTTAATGTGACGGTACCTTTAGACCAGACCTGGGAAAAGTGACCGAGACAGACAAGGGGCTGAAAACAGTGGCCTACAGGCCACACCTTGTCCTTCCCAGCCTATCCACCACCGCCCACTGTCACCACTATCTGCGTCCTCGGGATGCAGGCAGCTGTGAATGCATTGGTGGAGGAGGGGCCGCCATTTCTCTATTACACCAGTCAGTGTGTGACAGAGCTGATGCGATGACATCATGTTATCACGTCAGCTGTGCACGGTGGAGAGTCAGTGCCTCCGAGAGAGCAGAGGCAGAGTGTCTGGGGAACAAGGTGAGCATGTGGTGTTTTTTTCATTGTGTATGGAATGTTTGGCTGGACATGGGGAGGCCATGGGAGTCTCATGCTGGACATTAGGAGGCTATGGGGCTCTCATGCTGGATATGGGGAGGCTATGTGGGTCTCATGCTGATCCTTGGGAGACTGTGGGTCTTCTGCTGATCATGGGGATGCTATGTGGGTCTTATGCTGATCATGGGGAAGCTATGTGGGTCTCATTCTGATCATGGGGAGGCTATGTGGGCTCATACGATATATAGAAGGGACATTGTGTGTGCTCATGCGATTTATAGAAGGGGCTGTGTGTGATCTCATACGATATATGGAAGGTGCTATGTGTATGTGCTCTTACGATATATAAAAGGGGCTGTGTGCAGGCTCAAATTGTATATAGGAGGATGTCAACATACTTAATTCTGCTCAATATTAACTGGTTCAATTAATATTAATATAAAATATGTTAATATTAATATTGAGCAGAATTAATTTCAGCCAATTGGTTAGGCCCTCCACAACAGTCAAAGTCTCTCATGTGGTCCCTTAGGAAAATGAATTGCCCACCCCTGTCTTAAGCCCCCGTCACACTAAGTGAGGTCGCTAGCGAGATCGCTGCTGAGTCACAAGTTTTGTGACGCAACAGCGACCTCAGTAGCGATCTCGCTATGTTTGACACGTAGCAGCGACCAGGCCCCTGCTGTGAGATCGCTGGTCGTGTCGGAATGGCCTGGACCTTTTTTTGATCGTTGAGGTCCCGCTGGGTAGCACACATTGCTGTGTTTGACACCTTACCAACGACCTCGTTGACTACAACGTCACACAAGACGTCCCTCATCGAGGTCTGAATCGTCATAATAGCTGCCATGTGACAGGGTCACAACGACCAACGACATCGTTGTACAGGTCGCCGCATCGCTGCTGCATCGTTGGGAAGATCTCACTGTTTGACATCTCACCAGCGACCACATAGCGACGCAGCAACGATCCCTGACAGGTCGTATCGTTGTCGGGATCGCTTTAGCGTCGCTAAGTGTGATGGGGCCTTTAGACCATGCTCCTGACATGGTAGAATAGGCTTGCTGCCGCAGACTGACCCAGAGGGTGTCAAGACAGATTCAAGTTTCCATTTCAAACGATCAGGTCCTCGCGATGATGTCACAGGACCGCCAGTCCGAAGGGAATGTGAACCCCTACCCTCTCCCCGTCTTCTAAATGCTGCGATCTACAGTATATAGATTATTATTATTATACATTTATATAGCACCATTTATTCCATGGCGCTTTACATGTGAATAGGGGGCAAATATAGACAAGTACATTAAACATGAGGGAAAAAAAAACAAGGCACACAGGTACATAAGGAGGGAGGGCCCTGCCCGTGAGGGCTCACAGTCTGCAGGGGGTGGGTGAGGATACACTAGAAGAGGGTAGACCTGGTTGTGCGGCGGTTCAGTTGGTTGAGGATCATTGCAAGCTGTAGGCTTGTCGGAAAGGGTGAGTCTTCAGGTTCTCTTTGAAGGTTTCTGTGGTAGGCGAGAGTCTGATGTGTTGGGGTACAGAGTTCCAGAGTATGGGGGAAGCACGGGAGAAGTCTTGGATGCGGTTGTGGGAAGAAGAGATGAGAAGGGAGTAGAGAAGGAGATCTTGAGAGGATCGGAGGTTGCATGAAGGTAGGTACCGGGAGACCATGTCGGAGATGTATGGAGGAGCTTCACGTGATCCAGCACGACCAGCTCAAGCGTCCGTTTGGTGATGATGGGCTGCAAGGGAGCCCGCTGGCTGTCATGATCCTTCCGGCGTAGGCTGCACGGGCCACACTCTCGGCACCACTTCTCGATGGCCTTCTTCATACCAATCCAGTAGAACCTCCCTCGGAGCAGCCTCTCCAGCTTCCTCCATCCGAAGTGTCCTGCCCCATCGTGGTACGCTCCCAGGACCATTGGCACATCTTATCTTGGGACCACAATCTGCCATACCAGTTCGTGGGTGCGTGGGTCAATGCTCCTCCGGCACAGCTTGCCATCATGAATAAACAGTCTGCCCCTCTCCTTCCACAACTGTAACGCCTCCGGTGGATCTTCCGGGCCGGGATGCAAACCTGCCTGCATCAGGAGCTCTTTCACCCGACGAACCGCAGGGTCGCCATCCTGGTTCTCTGCCCACCCGTGGTGTGGCAGGGGATTCAACGGGGCGCCTTGTTTATTCCTGCGCATGGCCTCCACCTGATGGGAACACTGGGTGGCCTTGGGGCGATGGAAAACGGGCAGCTCTACCTCTTCAAATGCTTCTGCATCTTCCTCCGTCTCGGGCAAGTGAGGCATTCGGGACAATGCATCGACATTCGCATTCTTGTGCCCCGCCCGGTACTTGATGGTGAAATCGTAATTGGATAACCGGGCCATCTACCGCTGCTCCAAGGTGCCGAGTTTTGCTGTGTCCAAGTGCGTTAGTGGATTATTATCTGTGAAGACGGTGAATTTTGCTGAGGCCAGGTAGTGCTTGAACCTCTCCGTCACGGCCCAAACAACAGCGAGGAACTCCTGCTTAAAGGAACTATAGTTGTCAGGGTTCCTTTCAGTGGGGCGAAGTTTCCTGCTGGCGTAAGCGATTACCCTTTCCTTGCCTTTCTGGACCTGGGACAGCACAGCTCCCAGACCCATGTTGCTGGCATCCGTATACAATACGAACGGTTGGTCATATTCAGGGTAAGCCAGTACCTCTTCTCCCGTCAGCGCCGATTTTAAGCAGGTGAACGATCCTTCCAGTCCGTCGTTCCAATCAAATGGGGTATTTTTACCCTTGGACTTCTTGGATTGGCCCACCAACAGGTCTTGCAATGGCGCGGCCTTCTTGTCGAAGTCCTTGATGAACCTCCGGTAGTAGCCCACCAACCCGAGAAACTGCCGGACTTCATGGAGGTTGCTGGGCTTCGGCCAGTCCTTGATCACCGTGACCTTGTCGGGGTCTGGGGCCACTCCTTTGGCACTCACCACATGGCGCAGGTACTGCACTTTGGGTTTTAGTAGGTGGCATTTGGACGGTTTCACCTTCAAGCCAAAGTTGGACAGAGCTTCGAACACCTCGGCCAGGTGCTTCAAATGGTCTTCATAGGTCTTGGAGAAGACAATATCATCGTCCAGATAGAGCAGCACGGTTTCAAAGTTCTTGTGTCCCAGACAGCACTCCATCATCCTTTGAAACGTCCCCGGAGCGTTACACAATCCGAAGGGCATGTAGTTGAACTCGCAGAGACCCATCGGCGTCGTGAAGGCCGTCTTCTCCTTGTCCGCCTCTGCCACGGGAACCTGCCAGTACCCACTGGTGAGATCCAAGGTAGAGAAGTAGTTAGCAGACTTTAAAGCAGCCAGGGACTCCTCTATCCTGGCAGGGGGTATGCGTCCTTATGTGTAATGCGATTTAGTTGCCTATAATCCACACGCATCCTCATGGTGCCATCTTTCTTCCTAACGAGGACTAACGGAGCTGCCCAGGGACTACAACTGTCTCTCACTACCTCAGCCTCCTTCATCTCTCGTAACATGTCCTTGGCACACTGATAATGAGCTGGGGGTACAGGACGGTATCTCTCTTTGATGGGTGGATGATCTCCCGTGGGGATATGATGCTGAATCCCTTTTACCTGCCTGAAATCTAGGGGGTGTTTGCTGAATACCCGCTCATATTCATGAACCACCCAGTAAGCCCCCTGTGTTTGGTGAGATGGGGTAGAATCAGTGCCCACATGCAATTCCCGACACCAATCGTTCATTTGCCCTGCAGAGCCGTTGTCCTCCGCCGGACTGGACGGAACCAAGGGCCCAGGTGCCTGTATCACACTATTATTCACAGTAAACAGCTTGGCAAGCGTGACGTATTTGGATAGGTGGACTTCTTCCTCCCCACAGTTAAGAACACGTACTGGCACCCTCCCCTTACGGACATCAACCACCCCTCTGGCTGTTAAGAGGGTAGGCCTATTATCTGAGTATACAGGTTCTACAAGGGCCTGATAGTCTTTACCCCTAAGGCCTATGGCTACCCGACACCATATTAACATTTCGCTCCTGGGGGGTATCGCAATGGGGTTCGAATCACTCACTGTGACCCGGCCAATCTCACCACCAGTCAACTCCACTTGCTGTCTCTGCATTAGAGCTCTGATTTCCTTCTGCAAGGCACGTTGTTCACTGTAGCCAGCTGTTTCTGCTACCTGCTGCAACAAGACAATAACTTCTGCAAGACAATTTTCTATGACATTAGTACCGATGGTCATCATGGGGTTGCATTCACGTCGGTCAATATCAACAATAACAATTCCCTGGGCCTCCAATTCCACCCGCCCCACCTTAATGGTGACCTCTTTATACCCCACTTGTGGCAGTGGCTGACCATTACTAGCTATTATGGAGAAATCATCATCAGGGACACGGGTAATGTCGGTGTCCTCCCAATAACGTCTATAAAGGATGAAAGGCATAGTCGTCACCTGGGAACCCGTGTCCAGCAAAGCGTTCATGGGGATACCGTCGATCACGATGGGGAGAACCGGTCGCCCTCCGATGTACTTGGCTCTCCAATTCTGCGGGCCTGACCGTCCTACTCCTGGGGGTTGGCCCTTTGCCCCAGGGGTTGCTCGTTTAAAGGACAGTACCTTGCAAGATGGCCCACCTGGTGGCAGCGGCGGCAGATAGGTCGTCCATCCCGATGGAAGCGATCGTCGTCCCTGCCTCTGGTCGGCGGAATCCTCTTCTGTTGCTGCCAGGGGACATCCTCCGGTCCAGAAGCCAGCTGGATCTTTTTCTTGGGGGTCTCCTGGAGGGACTGGACTGTCCGGGCTAGGGCAGCAACGCTCTTGGTCAGTTCTTGCATCTGGAGGCGTAGTCCTGCAGGGGAGTCATCTTCCAGGGTCTGGGCATCGGCCTCGGCGGAGACGGGTGCTTCCGGCGCCACCTCCTGGTGGTACGTGAGGACTTGACGCCTGGGAAGTGTGGCACGGCTGGGCTGTCGCTCTGGTAGCGCTTGGATGGCTTTATCTTTGAATTGTGCAAAAGTCAGATCAGGATTCTCCATAGCTAGGAAGTGTAGCTGGGCTCTTTGGTGACTGCACAGGAGCCCCTCAATGAACCACTCTTTTAGGAGTTTGTCCTCATCTTGCATACCGTTTGGATCACTCTGCTTAATGGCCCCCAGTGCCTCCTGCAGATTAAGGGCATAGTCCCGTAAGCTATCCTGCGGCCTTTGCTTGCATCCATAAAATGTCAATTTAATTTCTGTAGCGGTGCGGGTGTCAAAGGTGGTTTTAAGCTTTGCAAAGATCTGTTGCGCCGTCTTCTTATCTGCCAGGACTTCACTTCTCTCAAGGCCGCTCCAAAGAGCTGGTTCGTTATCATATGAACTTTCTGAGGCTCTGTCAAGGGACAAAACTCGAGCAGGCTGCAAATCCCCTCTTTAAAGTCAGTTAACGTATGGGACTCTCCAGAATATCGCGGGAGCCAAGCGGCTCCGGGTAGGTACGGCATGGAGAAGGGCATTATGGTTGTCGTAGCTGCGGCAGTGTCCGGCTGGCCGGTGGGAGCGGCAAGCCCCGCGGCATCTGGCAGTGGTACCAGGTCCGCGGCTGCGTCTACTACGGGGCCTAGAGGTGCCCCCGCGTCTGTCATGTCGGACGCTGTTCAGACCAGGTCATCCGACAGACAGCGGTAATTCCGCTTTTGACCACTATTTACTCATTGGCGTCTGCTAGATTTTGTCTAGCTTTTCCGGGGTTAATTTACCTGATCCTCGGATTGGAAGCTGGGCCATTTCCATGGCCTTTAAATAGTTCTCCTGATCATTGGGCGTCGCCGATTATAGCTTCTGTCTTGCGCATTTGTTATCTCGGTCTGGAGTAGAGAGCTGGTCGTTGGAGTATCGTTGCTGGTGGTGTATTTTCCCTTGTCTTATTTACTCCTTCCTATATTTGTGTTTATTTTCCCCTGCACATTTATAGTGTATTCCTGAGTGACTGCAGCGTGATGTATATTTTCCTTTATCCTAGTCTGTGCTAACTCTGGGTACTGGTGTATTGCATTCACTGGGTGGAGAGCGGAGGTTTCCAGCTCAGGGTTGTATCAGGAGGCAGGGTGAGGTTCAAGGCCTGAACATGCACACCATCAGTGTAAACTTCAGGTAGAGGGCCAGTCAGTATTTCCCTAGTTTTAGGGAAATTGCAGGGGCCTGGGTTATAAGCTCTCGCCCACCTAGTCTCCCCGTGACATTATAATCGGCCAACATTATTTCCATGGATCCCATGATTTCCATAAACCGCCAGTTGAGGGCGCTGTTCCTACAGGTCACTGAGTTGAGGGGGGCAGTGCAGCAACAGGGAATAGCAGTATCTAATGTGCAAGCCGTTGTTACAGATAAAGTTGCTGAACCTAAGTATCCGTTGCCTGAAAAATTTGCTGGGGAACGCAGTAAGTTTGTTACTTTTCGTGAGGCTTGCAAACTATATTTTCGGATGCGTCCGACTTCCTCCGGTAATGAGGCTCAGCGTGTGGGCCTGGCGTTGTCATTATTAAGCGGGGATCCCCAAGCATGGGCGTTTTCTTTGCCATCTGATTCTACTGCATTTGACTCTGTGGAGAGTTTTTTTTCTGCACTTGGAAACATCTACGACGAGCCTGACAGAATGGCTCTAGCAGAATCTAAGATACGCACTATTTGCCAGGGGGAGCGAGTAGCAGAGGATTACTGTTCTGAATTCCGCCGCTGGGCGGTCGACACTCAGTGGAATGATTCCCCGCTGCAGAGTCATTTTATTCATGGAGTTGCTGACAGGGTTAAAAAAGCCCTCCTGATGTACGAGACTCCTACTTCACTAGATTCCGCTATGAGTCTTGTTATCCGTATTGATCGCCGTTTGCATCTGGGAGAGCATGTGACGTCATCTGTGGGAGGAGGTTTGGGTTTACGTGAGGTTGCTGCAGGTGAGCCCACGGAACCTTTGCAAATCGCAGGGGTATCACATGTTAAGCATCAGGCTTCTGTACATGGGAGGCAGGGAGCCTGCTTTTTCTGCGGTAAAACTGGTCATTTTATTAATATCTGTCCTCTGCTGTCAAAGAAAAATGCAACGGCGGAAAGACTTCTAAACTCAGAGGGTGTGGAAGAGTCCAATCTGAGCTTGTGTATGTCCTCCATGATGGTATCTCAGTGCATGCTCCCTGCCAAGGTTGTTGTTGCTGGCAGAGAGCTGCCAATCACTGTTTTTGTGGATAATGGTTCTGCCACAAATCTCATTGATGAGGAGTTTGTGCGCACTGCTGGTTTTAGGATAGAAAAACTGCTTCATCCTATCCGCGTGGTCGCTATCAATTCTGCTCCTCTCCCACAGGGGGAGATTACTGAGTTTGTGTCTGAGATTAAACTCCACATTGGGGTTCTTCATTCTGAGCAGGTTACATGTAAGGTGATCAAGAGTCTTCCGACACCATTGGTTCTGGGTTTTCCATGGTTGTCTATACACAACCCGGTGATAGACTGGAAAACTCAGGACATAATTCAGTGGAGTGATTTCTGCCAGGAGAATTGCTTGGCCAAATGTGTTGCTGCTCTGACTTCAAGTGTCCCTGAGTCACTTCTGGATTTTGTGGATGTGTTCTCTGAGAAGGGTTGTTCAGAGTTGCCACCACATCGTCCCTATGACTGTACTATCAGGTTTAAACCAGGGGCTAAATTGCCCAAAGCAAGGATGTTTAACATCTCCGGTCCGGAGAGACAAGCGCTAAAGGATTACATTGCTGAAAGTTTGAGCAAAGGGCACATCAGGCCTTCATCCTCTCCAGTGGCAGCGGGGTTCTTCTTCGTTAAGAAGAAAGATGGTGGACTACGGCTGTGTCTGGATTTCCGGGAGTTAAACCAGATTACGGTTCGTGATCCATACCCTATGCCATTGATACCGGATTTGTTCAACCAGGTGGCAGGTGCTAAGTGGTTTACCAAGCTTGACCTCAGGGGGGCTTACAACCTCATAAGAGTCCGTCAAGGTGATGAGTGGAAGACGGCTTTTAATACCCCTGAGGGTCATTTTGAAAATTTGGTGATGCTATTTGGGTTGACAAACGCACCTGCAGTGTTTCAGCATTTCATAAATGATGTGTTCTCGCATGTTTTGGGGAAATTCGTTATTGTGTACCTTGATGACATCCTCATATATTCTTGCGACCGTGACACTCATTTAGATCATGTCAGGCAGGTGTTACAGCTTCTCAGAGAGAATAAGCTGTATGCAAAACTGGAGAAATGTGTGTTTTCGGTACAGGAGTTGCCTTTCTTGGGCTATATTGTGTCTGCCTCTGGTTTTAAAATTGGACGCTGCTAAGGTGCAAGCGGTGTTGCATTGGGAACGGCCTGATAACCTGAAAGCACTTCAGCGGTTCCTTGGGTTTTCTAACTACTATAGGAAATTTATCAAGGATTTTTCCACCATTGCTAAACCGCTAACTGACATGACTAAAAAGGGTACCAATTTCTCCGTTTGGCCTGAGGCTGCTGTGTGCGCATTCGAATCTCTTAAAAACAGGTCTGTTTCGGCCCCCATTCTGGTGCAGCCAGATGTATCGAAACCTTTTGTGGTGGAAGTCGATGCATCTGAGGTTGGTGTGGGGGCAGTGCTGTCACAAGGCTCATCCTTGAGCGGTTTGAGTCCGTCCGCCTATTTTTCCAAGAAATTGTCGCCCGCCGAACGTAACTACGATATCGGCAACAGAGAGTTGTTGGCAATCAAATTGGCCTTTGAGGAATGGCGACACTTCTTGGAGGGGTCGATTCATCAGGTCACTGTTGTTACCGACCATAAGAATTTACTTTATTTGGAGTCTGCCAAGCATCTGTCTCCCAGGCAGGCTCGCTGGGCATTGTTTTTCACATGGTTCAATTTTGTTGTCACCTACAGACCGGGGTCTCCGTTTTTTTGTGTTTACGGGCTACATCCTCAATTTTGTACTTTGAGTCAAAGGGGTTCTTCCGGCGTTCCGGAGGAGGATCGCTTAGGAGCACAATTGTTGTCAGTCTGGAGGAGAGTTAAACAGCGCCTGTTGAGTGTGGGTGCTAGGTACAAACGTGTGGCTGACAGTAGGCGTGTGCCAGGTCCGGACCTGAGTGTGGATGACTGGGTGTGGGTATCCACAAAAAACATAAGACTCAAAATTCCGTCCCTTAAATTGGGTCCACGGTTTATTGGTCCATTTAGGGTCACCGCCGTCATTAACCCAGTAGCGTACCGACTGGAGCTCCCTACGGTGTATAAGATATGCAACGTGTTCCACAGGTCTCTTCTGAAGAGGGTGGTGGGTTCTGTGGACGCGGCACCTATGCCATCTCCAGTCTTGGTGGATGGTAATCTGGAATTTGAAGTCTCCAAGGTGGTTGACTCTCGTGTAGTGCACAGCACTTTACAGTACTTGGTACACTGGCGTGGTTATGGGCCTGAGGAGAGGTCCTGGGTACCAGCCTCAGACATTCATGCGGATCGGCTGATCAGGTTTTTTCATCGTCGTCATCCGGACAAGCCGGGTCCTATAAGCCGTGAGGGCCCTGGGGTCCCTCGTAGAAGGCGGGGTACTGTCATGTCGGACGCTGTTCAGACCAGGTCGTCCGACAGACAGCGGTAATTCCGCTTTTGACCACTATTTACTCATTGGCGTCTGCTAGATTTTGTCTAGCTTTTCCGGGGTTAATTTACCTGATCCTCTGATTGGAAGCTGGGCCATTTCCATGGCCTTTAAATAGTTCTCCTGATCATTGGGCATCGCCGATTATAGCTTCTCTGTTGCGCATTTGTTATCTCACTCTGGAGTGGAGAGCTGGTCGTTGGAGTATCGTTGCTGGTGGTGTATTTTCCCTTGTCTTATATACTCCTTCCTATATTTGTGTTTATTTTCCCCTGCATATTTATAGTGTATTCCTGAGTGACTGCAACGTGATGTATATTTTCCTTTATCCTAGTCTGTGCTAACTGTGGGTACTGGTGTATTGCATTCACTGGGTGGAGGGCAAAGGTTTCCAGCTCAGGGTTGTATCAGGAGGCAGGGTGAGGTTCGAGGCCTGAACATGCACACCATCAGTGTAAACTTCAGGCAGAGGGCCAGTCAGTATTTCCCTAGTTTTAGGGAAATTGCAGGGGCCCGGGTTATAAGCTCTCGCCCACCTAGTCTCCCCGTGACAGCGTCTGCGGCTGCGACCGCCGCCCCCGCCCCTCCGGGGTCCGACATGGCCGTTCCTTCCCCCTGCTAACCTGCCGGGGCCGGGGTTCCTCTTCCGGGGTCGGTGCCTTCCCGCGGTTTCTTGTTCCGCGCTCTTTTCGGCCGGCTCCGCCCACAAAACTATGGCTCCTCATTCCGTGCTCCACTCAGCGCAGCAATGGCGGATTTTGGGCGGAAAACAGTGCAGCGCCCCAGAGTCCTGGTCGTTGCAGTACTGATGCTCCGCCGCTAAGGGGGGCTATGGTACGTCTGATGGCACTGAAGGAGTTCTTCTGACCAGGTATCACAGTCACCAAAACACTTCACAGTCTGGCCTCCAGGGGGAGCTAAGGGTGCTATGTATTAGGCCACTCCTCACAATCTGGTAAAACTGGGGGTTAGGCAGAAAGTTAGAGAGAAGCTGACTGGGAATCGAACAGGCAACACCCTGTGGCAGAGGGTGTTGCGGGGAGAGACTCAGGAGGGTCCCTGTCAGGGGTGGGATCCTGACAGAGGCCTAGCGAACAGAAAGAACGTTACGGGACCGCGCCTGCACTTGATCGCGACGGTACCCTAAGAAAGGACAAGAAGCGAGGTATATTGTGCTGAGTGAGAAACGAGATCAACGCAACTAGGAGAAATACCAGTAGGAGTCGTGCTGTAAGACGAGGCAACATCCTACTGAGGCGCGTAGCCGGTGGCCGGAACGCCGAGGAAGTACTAGGCTCCAAGCAATACTTCAAACCTACGGCAGGACAGTCAGCTATAGGCGGGCTGTCTCACACAAATCACCTACGAAGACATAGGGGGCAACAACAGGAGAGGGGTGACGCTAGGGTCCCGGAAGAACTCCGAGCCTACCCGTCATACGGGTGCGTCCTAGCCATATCATCTGGGGGACGAAGCAGAACATCATAATCGAGTTGTGAGGGAACTTCAGAAACAGACACAACAGTTGTGGGGACTATCCCGTAAGCACAGCAGGGGAGGACCACAACACACAAGCGCTAGAAGGAAGGCACAGATTTCCACCTGCAAAGGGAACTCTGGAGGTGCCATCGGACCGGCCGGACTTGCGCAGCCCAGTTAACCGTATTCCGGACTGAGGACCCTGGGACCTTCAGTAAAGAGGTAAAGAGACTGCAACCTGGTGTCCTCGTTATTTACTGCGACCTGCACCGCACCACCACAACATCATCACCATTCCCTCCACCTTCATTGTACGCCCCTCAGCAGGGTCACGGACCGGGTCTAGCCACCGTGACAACCCCAGAACAGAGACTCAGAGGCCCGGTACCGGTTACCCCTCGGCCCTGCGACAGTGGGGGCACTACAACTGCAATACACAGTCTTTGCAATAAATCACAGTTGAAACACAATTCAGACACAGTTCCAAGGCACACATGACCTGATTCTTCAGGCTTAAGTAGATCCTGTTCGTGACGCCAAGTTGGAGCGCCCCCAGACACAGGGCCGCGGGGTACTCGATACCGGGCCTCTCTCTCTTAGTTCTGGGGTTGTCACGGTGGCTAGACCCGGTCCGTAACCCTGCTAAGGGGCGTCCAATGAAAGGGGATCATGCGTGGTGCAAGGCGCGATGAATAAAGAGGACACAGGGTTGCAGTCTCTTTACCTTTTTACTGAAGGCTTCGGGATCCTCAATCCAGAGCACTGCTAACAGGGCTGGCTGAGACCGGCCGGTCCGAAGGCTGTTATGGACCTGGTGGTTAGGTGCACCTGGAATGACCTGATGGTTAAACTAGAAGACAGGACAAGCTCTGGGAAGTGGGAACTCTGCTGACCGCAAATTCTAATCCTATAACACACACACTAGAAATACCTGTGGAGCGTACCTAACTCTCCCTAGACGCCTCTTCACAGCTTAAGAGCTAACTACCCCTAAAGATAGGAAAATAAGCCTTACCTTGCCTCAGAGAAATTTCCCCAAAGGTAAAGGCAGCCCCCCACATATATTAACTGTGAGTTAAGAGGAAAGTCACAAACACAGGGATGAAACAGGTTTCAGCAAAGGAGGCCAGACTTACTAAATAGACTGAGGGTAGGAAAGTGATCTATGCGGTCAGCACAAAAAAACTACAAAAAGCCACGCAGAGTGTGCAAAAAGACCCCCGCACCGACTCACGGTGCGGAGGTGCCACTCTGCAACCCAGAGCTTCCAGCTAGCAAGGCAATATCATGTTAGCAAGCTGGACTAGAACTTAGCAAGTACTAAGAAATATATTCAGTACACAATGAACAACAAATGAACCAGCAGGGACTTAGCTTTTGCTGGAGTAGACAGGTCATCAGAAAGATCCAAGAGAGATCTGAACCAGTACTGATACATTGACAGCTGGCATGGAGTAACGATCCGAGTGGAGTTAAATAGAGAATCAGCCTAGCCGCAAACGAGGGCAGCTGAGGAAGCAACCTCAGAACCAGCAGTTCCACTCACAGCCACCAGAGGGAGTCCACGGACAGAACTCGCCGAAGTATCATTCATGACCACAGGAGGGAGTTCGAAAACGGAATTCACAACAGAAGGCACATCCAGAGTTCCCTTTACAGGTGGAAATCAGTGCCTACCTACTAGCCCCTGTGTGCTGTAGTTCTGCCCTGCTGAGCACCACGGGATAGTCCTCACAACTGTTGTGTCTGTTCCTGATGTTCTCTCTCTCCGTCCCCCAGATGATATGGCTAGGATGCACCCGTATGACTGGGTAGGCCTGGAGTTATTCTGGGACCCTAGAGACGCCCCTCTCCCACAATTGCCTCCTTTGTCTTCGTTAGGTGGTTTAGGTGAGACAGCCAACCTATAGTTAACTGTCCTGCCGCTGTTTGAAGTAATACGTAGAGTCTCTTACTTCCTCGGTGCTCCGGCCACCGGCTACGTGCCTCAGAAGGATGTTGCCACGGTCTTAAGGGCACGACTCCTTCTGGTTCTATCTCCTCTGTGCTGTGATCTCGCTTCTCACTTCTCCGCAATATACTCCGCTTTCGTGTCCTTTCTTAGGAGTCTGCCGCTGTAACACTCAAGCACGGCTCCGTAATGTTCTGTCTGTCCTAGGCCGCTGTCAGGATCCTACCCCTGACAGGTCCTCTCCCGAGCTCTCCCTAGCTACTTTCTCCCTCACTTCCTGTCCAACCCCCAGTTTTACCAGAGTGTGAGGAGTGGCCTAATAGATAGAACCACCCCCCTGGTGGCCGGAGTGTGGAGTGTAGTGTGTGTCTGTGATACCTGGTCAGGTGAACTCCTTTAGTGCAATCAGACGTAACATCACTCCCCTTAGTGGCAGAGCGACATTAGTGCAACGACCAGGACTCTGGGGCGCTGCATATAGTGTCAGTGTATAGGTAACACTGACTCACCAGTGACGTCTCTAGGTGAAGTCCTTCATCTTTCATCTGTTGTGTATTTGCTTTTTGCTCCCTCTAGTGGTTACTAGTTTTTTGACTCTGGTTTTTCTGTCATTCCTTTTATCCGCACCTGGGTCGTTAGTTAGGGGTGTTGCTATATAAGCTCCCTGGACCTTCAGTTCAATGCCTGGCAACGTAGTTATCAGAGCTAGTCTGCTGTGCTCTTGTCTACTGATCCTGGTTCCAGTTATATCAGCTAAGTCTGCCTTTTGCTTTTTGCTATTTGTTTTGGTTTTGTATTTTTGTCCAGCTTGTTCCTAATCTATATCCTGACCTTTGCTGGAAGCTCTAGGGGGCTGGTGTTCTCCCCCCGGACCGTTAGACGGTTCGGGGGTTCTTGAATTTCCAGTGTGGATTTTGATAGGGTTTTTGTTGACCATATAAGTTACCTTTCTTTATTCTGCTATCAGTAAGCGGGCCTCTCTGTGCTAAACCTGGTTCATTTCTGTGTTTGTCATTTCCTCTTACCTCACCGTCATTATTTGTGGGGGGCTTCTATCCAGCTTTGGGGTCCCCTTCTCTGGAGGCAAGAAAGGTCTTTGTTTTCCTCTACTAGGGGTAGCTAGATTCTCCGGCTGGCGCGTGTCATCTAGAATCAACGTAGGAATGATCCCCGGCTACTTCTAGTGTTGGCGTTAGGAGTAGATATATGGTCAATCCAGTTACCACTGCCCTATGAGCTGGATTTTTGTATTCTGCAGACTTCCACGTTCCTCTGAGACCCTCGCCATTGGGGTCATAACAGTTTGCCAGGCCAGTATTAAATGTTTAATGCATTGCAGAAGAGGGATTATAAGAAAGAAGATTCTGAGTTTTTTTTTTTTTTTTTTTTTTTCTTCTTCCCCTTTACCTCAGAGTGGCTATGTCTCAGGGGCAGGACGAGGCTGAAGTGTATTGCCAAAAATTTCGGAAATGGTCCGTGCTGACACATTGGAACGAGTGTGCACTGGCCGCTAATTTTAGAAATGGCCTTTCTGAAGCCATTAAGAATGTTATGGTGGGTTTTCCCATTCCCACAGGTCTGAATGATACTATGGCACTGGCTATTCAAATTGACCGGCGGTTGCGGGAGCGCAAAACCGCAAATTCCCTCATGGTGTTGTCTGAACAGACACCTAATTCGGTGCAATGTGATAGAAAAACCGCAAATTCCCTCATGGTGTTGTCTGAACAGACACCTGATTTAATGCAATGTGATAGAATCCTGACTAGAAATGAGCGGAAAATTCATAGACGCCAGAATGGCTTGTGCTACTACTGTGGTGATTCTACACATGTTATCTCAGCATGCTCTAAACGTATAGCTAAGGTTGTTAGTCCTGTCACCGTTGGTAATTTGCAACCTAAATTTATTCTGTCTGTAACTTTGATTTGCTCACTGTCATCTTATCCTGTCATGGCATTTGTAGATTCAGGTGCTGCCCTGAGTCTCATGGATCTCTCATTTGCTAAGCGCTGTGGTTTTACTCTTGAACCATTAGAAAATCCTATTCCTCTTAGGGGTATTGATGCTACGCCATTAGCAGAAAATAAACCGCAGTATTGGACACAGGTTACCATGTGCATGACTCCTGAACACCGCGAGGTGATACGTTTCCTGGTTTTACATAAAATGCATGATTTGGTTGTTTTAGGGCTGCCATGGTTACAGACCCATAATCCAGTCCTGGACTGGAAGGCTATGTCAGTCTCAAGTTGGGGCTGTCGTGGTATTCATGGGGATTCCCTGCCTGTGTCTATTGCTTCTTCTACGCCTTCGGAAGTTCCGGAGTATTTGTCTGATTATCAGGATGTCTTCAGTGAGTCTGAGTCCAGTGCACTGCCTCCTCATAGGGACTGTGACTGTGCTATAGATTTGATCCCGGGCAGTAAATTTCCTAAGGGAAGACTGTTTAATCTGTCGGTACCTGAACATACCGCTATGCGTTCATATATCAAGGAGTCTCTGGAGAAAGGACATATTCGTCCGTCTTCTTCCCCTCTTGGTGCGGGATTCTTTTTTGTGGCAAAAAAGGACGGATCTTTGAGACCTTGTATTGATTATCGGCTTTTGAATAAGATCACTGTCAAATTTCAGTATCCTTTACCGCTGTTGTCTGACTTGTTTGCCCGGATTAAGGGTGCCAAGTGGTTCACCAAGATAGACCTTCGTGGTGCGTACAACCTTGTGCACATTAAGCAAGGTGATGAATGGAAAACCGCATTCAATACGCCCGAAGGTCATTTTGAGTACTTAGTGATGCCTTTTGGGCTCTCCAATGCGCCTTCAGTTTTTCAGTCCTTTATGCATGACATTTTCCGGAAGTATCTGGATAAATTTTTGATTGTTTATCTGGATGATATTTTGTTTTTTTCTGATAATTGGGATTCGCATGTGGAGCAGGTCAGGTTGGTCTTTAAAATTTTGCGTGAAAATTCTTTGTTTGTCAAGGGCTCAAAGTGTCTCTTTGGTGTACAGAAGGTTCCCTTTTTGGGGTTCATTTTTTCCCCTTCTGCTGTGGAGATGGACCCAGTCAAGGTCCGAACTATTCTTGATTGGACTCAGCCCTCGTCAGTTAAGAGTCTTCAGAAGTTCTTGGGCTTCGCTAACTTCTACCGTCGTTTTATCGCTAATTTTTCTAGCATTGTGAAACCTTTGACGGATATGACCAAGAAGGGCTCCGATGTAGCTAACTGGGCTCCTGCTGCCGTGGAGGCTTTCCAGGAGTTGAAACGCCGGTTTACTTCGGCGCCTGTTTTGTGCCAGCCTGACGTCTCACTTCCCTTTCAGGTTGAGGTGGATGCTTCGGAGATTGGGGCAGGGGCCGTTCTGTCGCAGAGAGGCCCTGGTTGCTCTGTTATGAAACCTTGTGCCTTTTTCTCTAGGAAGTTTTCGCCTGCCGAGCGAAATTATGATGTGGGCAATCGGGAGTTGTTGGCCATGAAATGGGCATTTGAGGAGTGGCGTCATTGGCTCGAGGGTGCTAAGCATCGTGTGGTGGTCTTGACTGATCACAAAAATCTGATGTATCTCGAGTCTGCTAAACGCCTTAATCCGAGACAGGCCCGCTGGTCATTGTTTTTCTCCCGCTTTGATTTTGTTGTCTCGTATTTACCAGGTTCAAAGAATGTGAAGGCCGATGCTCTTTCTAGGAGCTTTGTGCCTGATGCTCCTGGAGTCACTGATCCTGTTGGTATTCTTAAAGATGGAGTTATCTTGTCAGCTATTTCTCCGGATCTGCGACGTGTGTTGCAGAGATTTCAGGCTGATAGGCCTGAGTCTTGTCCACCTGACAGACTGTTTGTCCCGGATAAGTGGACCAGCAGAGTCATTTCCGAGGTTCATTCCTCGGTGTTGGCAGGTCACCCGGGAATTTTTGGCACCAGAGATCTGGTGGCCAGGTCCTTTTGGTGGCCTTCCTTGTCAAGGGATGTGCGGTCATTTGTGCAGTCCTGTGGGACTTGTGCTCAAGCTAAGCCTTGCTGTTCTCGTGCCAGCGGTTTACTCTTGCCCTTGCCTGTCCCGAAGAGACCTTGGACACATATCTCCATGGATTTCATTTCTGATCTTCCGCTATCTCAGGGCATGTCCGTTATCTGGGTGATATGTGATCGCTTCTCCAAGATGGTCCATTTGGTTCCTTTGCCTAAGCTGCCTTCCTCTTCCGATCTGGTTCCTGTGTTTTTCCAGAACGTGGTTCGTTTGCACGGCATCCCTGAGAATATTGTGTCAGACAGAGGATCCCAGTTCGTTTCCAGGTTCTGGCGATCCTTTTGTAGTAGGATGGGCATTGATTTGTCGTTTTCGTCTGCTTTCCATCCTCAGACTAATGGACAGACGGAGCGAACCAATCAGACTTTGGAGGCTTATTTGAGGTGTTTTGTCTCTGCTGATCAGGACGATTGGGTGACATTCTTGCCGTTGGCTGAGTTTGCCCTTAATAATCGGACTAGTTCCGCCACCTTGGTTTCGCCTTTTTTCTGCAACTCTGGTTTCCATCCTCGCTTTTCTTCGGGTCATGTGGAGCATTCTGACTGTCCTGGGGTGGATTCTGTGGTGGATAGGTTGCAGCAGATCTGGAATCATGTAGTGGACAACTTGAAGTTGTCACAGGAGAAGGCTCAGCGCTTTGCCAACCGCCGTCGCGGTGTGGGTCCCCGACTACGCGTTGGGGATTTGGTATGGCTTTCTTCCCGCTTTGTTCCTATGAAGGTCTCCTCTCCCAAATTTAAACCTCGTTTTATTGGGCCTTACAAGATATTGGAAATCCTTAATCCTGTATCTTTTCGTCTGGATCTTCCTGTGTCGTTTGCTATTCACAATGTATTTCATAGGTCCTTGTTGCGGCGGTACATTGTGCCTGTAGTTCCTTCTGCTGAGCCTCCTGCTCCGGTGTTGGTTGAGGGCGAGTTGGAGTACGTGGTGGAGAAGATCTTGGATTCTCGCCTCTCCAGGCGGAGGCTTCAGTGTTGTGAATTTGCTTTTTGCTCCCTCTAGTGGTTACTAGTTTTTTTACTCTGGTTTTTCTGTCATTCTTTTTATCCGCACCTGGGTCGTTAGTTAGGGGTGTTGCTATATAAGCTCCCTGGACCTTCAGTTCAATGCCTGGCAACGTAGTTATCAGAGCTAGTCTGCTGTGCTCTTGTCTACTGATCCTGGTTCCAGTTATATCAGCTAAGTCTGCCTTTTGCTTTTTGCTATTTGTTTTGGTTTTGTATTTTTGTCCAGCTTGTTCCAAATCTATATCCTGACCTTTGCTGGAAGCTCTAGGGGACTGGTGTTCTCCCCCCGGACCGTTAGACGGTTCGGGGGTTCTTGAATTTCCAGTGTGGATTTTGATAGGGTTTTTGTTGACCATATAAGTTACCTTTCTTTATTCTGCTATCAGTAAGCGGGCCTCTCTGTGCTAAACCTGGTTCATTTCTGTGTTTGTCATTTCCTCTTACCTCACCGTCATTATTTGTGGGGGGCTTCTATCCAGCTTTGGGGTCCCCTTCTCTGGAGGCAAGAAAGGTCTTTGTTTTCCTCTACTAGGGGTAGCTAGATTCTCCGGCTGGCGCGTGTCATCTAGAATCAACGTAGGAATGATCCCCGGCTACTTCTAGTGTTGGCGTTAGGAGTAGATATATGGTCAACCCAGTTACCACTGCCCTATGAGCTGGATTTTTGTATTCTGCAGACTTCCACGTTCCTCTGAGACCCTCGCCATTGGGGTCATAACACTTCAGTACCTGGTCAAGTGGAAGGGCTATGGTCAGGAGGATAATTCCTGGGTGGTCGCCTCTGATGTTCATGCGGCCGATTTAGTTCGTGCCTTTCATGCCGCTCATCCTGATCGCCCTGGTGGTCGTGGTGAGGGTTCGGTGACCCCTCACTAAGGGGGGGGTACTGTTGTGTATTTGCTTTTTGCTCCCTCTAGTGGTTACTAGTTTTTTGACTCTGGTTTTTCTGTCATTCCTTTTATCCGCACCTGGGTCGTTAGTTAGGGGTGTTGCTATATAAGCTCCCTGGACCTTCAGTTCAATGCCTGGCAACGTAGTTATCAGAGCTAGTCTGCTGTGCTCTTGTCTACTGATCCTGGTTCCAGTTATATCAGCTAAGTCTGCCTTTTGCTTTTTGCTATTTGTTTTGGTTTTGTATTTTTGTCCAGCTTGTTCCTAATCTATATCCTGACCTTTGCTGGAAGCTCTAGGGGGCTGGTGTTCTCCCCCCGGACCGTTAGACGGTTCGGGGGTTCTTGAATTTCCAGTGTGGATTTTGATAGGGTTTTTGTTGACCATATAAGTTACCTTTCTTTATTCTGCTATCAGTAAGCGGGCCTCTCTGTGCTAAACCTGGTTCATTTCTGTGTTTGTCATTTCCTCTTACCTCACCGTCATTATTTGTGGGGGGCTTCTATCCAGCTTTGGGGTCCCCTTCTCTGGAGGCAAGAAAGGTCTTTGTTTTCCTCTACTAGGGGTAGCTAGATTCTCCGGCTGGCGCGTGTCATCTAGAATCAACGTAGGAATGATCCCCGGCTACTTCTAGTGTTGGCGTTAGGAGTAGATATATGGTCAATCCAGTTACCACTGCCCTATGAGCTGGATTTTTGTATTCTGCAGACTTCCACGTTCCTCTGAGACCCTCGCCATTGGGGTCATAACATTCATCCAGCACAGACCGCCATCACTTCTTCCAGCCAGGGCTTGTCTCTGCAGGAAACACAGTTATCTCGAGCTCCGCATTACTTAATTTTTCCCAACTTCTACATTACACCACATGAAGAAAAGAGGCGACATAGTGTCACTCTACACAGTAACAGGACCCCCCCCATTTAAAACAGTATACTCAAAAAATAAAATAAATACATGACTGTAGTAATAATATCCCTTAATTAGCCCCTATGGTAATATTAATATCCCCCATCCTGGCCCCGTGTATCTCATTCCTGGCTCCAGCAATATGTTCTCCCATCCTGCCCTCATGAGTATCCATCCTGCCCCATATGATCTCCCCATCCTGCCCCATCAGTCTCCATCATATCCATCCTGCCCCATGATCCTGCACGATCTGTCTCCAATCCTGCCCCATGTCTTTCATTCTGCCCCGTGTCTCCAATCATGCCCCGTATCTACATTCTGCCCATGCCTCCAGTCCTGCCCCAGTGTGTCCAGCATATTGCATCCAGTGTGTCCAGCATATTGCCCCCAGTGTGTCCAGCATATTGCCCCCAGTGTGTCCAGCATTCTGCCCCCAGTGTGTCCAGCATTCTGCCCCCAGTGTCTCCAGCATCCTGCCCCAGTGTCTCCAGCATCCTGCCCCCAGTGTGTCCAGCATATTGCCCCCAGTGTGTCCAGCAATCTGCCCCAGTGTCTCCAGCATATTGGCCCCAGTGTGTCCAGCATATTCCCCCAGTGTGTCCAGCATATTGCCCCCAGTGTGTCCAGCATTCTGCCCCCAGTGTGTCCAGCATATTGCCCCCAGTGTGTCCAGCATATTGCCCCAGTGTGTCCAGCATCTCTGCCCGAAGTGTCCAGCATACTGGCCCGGGCCCCCTGGATTGCCGCCCGTTCGCAATAAAAAAAAGAGTTCTCCTCACCTGTCCGCGCTCCTTTGGCGAAGCTCTCTCCTCGCAGCTGAAGCGCGCACTCGCCGGCGACTGACAATGACATCAGACGCCGGCGACGTGCGCGCTGTGGCTGATGTCAGCTGCTGATTGGCTGGCGGCTGTTAACTATTGATGTGCGGGCGCGCGCCCGCACATCAATAGTGTTTAACTGCCGCAGCGCCGGTAGGGGCCCGGTGAGCAGATGAGACGGAGCCCGATGCGGGCCCCCTCTGCCCACCGGGTCCATACGCCAGTCAGGGCAGTAATGCCCTGATGGCGGCGGGTAATCTGAGCGGTAGCCCAGGGCCCCCCCACACCACTGGGCTACCGCCCAGACTGACCCTATTATACTCCGCCCCTGTCTGGCACTGAGCCCACATCTTTTCAGATCAGCTGTCATGTGCCCCTAACAGTCGTGGGTGAAATTTGCGATCTACCCATGGCTGTTAACTCGTTAAATGCCGCTGTCAATCTCTGCCAGCGTCATTAAACATGAGCGCATCAGAAGCGCTTCACAAATAACGCTCATTGGCACCCCTGTCACATGATGGTCTACAGGAAACCCCCATGCTTGCTATTGCAGATCAGCGCCGCCTCTGTGGCAGATGATCATTTCTATTACACATAGCAGAGCTGAAGCCCTGCTATGTGTAGCACAAGAGATCAGAAGACTAAAGCAAGTAAAAAGTGTAAAACAATTTTACAAAATAAAAAAAAATATAAAAGTTCAAATCACCTTCATTCAAAATAAAACATAAAAAACATAAACATAAAAAAAATAAAAAAAATCCATATATTTTGTATCTCTGCATGCAGAAACACACGATCTATTAACTAGAAAAATAATTAATCTGATCAGTAAATGGTGTAAAGAGAAAAAAAACGCCTAAATTATGTTTTTTTGGTTTGGGCCGTAGGATACTCAGTACCGGGCCTGACACAGCTCTTAAAGGGGAAGGTCATGGCAGCAGTGACCCGGTCCGTGGCCCTGGGCGTCCAATTAAAGGGGATGAAGTGTAGTGGACAATAAAATCTATGCGGAAATGTTCGTGATGCCACCTGTGGTACTCGGCCAGGGATAGCCGACGCTGCTTAAAGGAACCACTGGTGATGACGGTAGTGCAGCTGTGATGGTTCAGCTCCCCACCTAATCCCTCCCTGGCCTGGAGAGGTCTGGTGTTGGGTGCAAGTGTTGAGATGCAGTACCCCTGCGGCGACTGGACCTTCAGGGTTGCCACAGATGCAATAACAGGTGATCAAAACGTCATATCTACTCCAAATTGGTATCAATAAAAACATCAGCTTGGCACGTAAAATATAAGCCCTCACCCTGCCCCAGATCCCGAAAAATGGAGATGCTACGGGTCTGGGAAAATGGCGCCATTTTAACTTTTTGTTTTTTACGAATATGGATTATTTTTCACCTCTTAAATAAAAAAGAACCTATACATGTTTGGTATCTGAGAACTCATAATGACCTGGAGAATCATAATAGCAGGTCAGTTTTAGCATTCATTGAACATGTTAAAAAAAAACAACAAAAAACAATTGTGGAATTGCACTTTTTTGCAATTTCATTCCACTTGCAATTTTTTGTCCTGTTTTCCAGCACACAATTTGGTAAAACCAATGATGTCCTTCAAAAGTACAACTCGTCCCGCAAAAAAAAAGGCCTCATACGGTCATATTGACAGAAAAATAACAAAGTTATGGCTCTGGGAGGAAGAGGAGCAAAAAAGGAAAGGCAAAAATGGAAAATCCCAAGGTGGTGAAGGGGTTAATAACCTATCCTAAGGATAGTCCATTAATATTAAAGTCCAGGGCAACCCCTTTAAGTATATAAATAGGAGAAAAACTGGAGTAACCAATAAATAAGTAAGAAAGTACAAAATTTATTTCAAAAAATCTAAGAAAAACACATATAATAAAATTGTCAATCAGGACAAGGACACGGAAGTACATATAGTAGTGAGGTGCACATGGGAGTTCAGAGGTAATACATCTATCTGACTTACATTTGAATGCTTGTCCATGTGCTAGGTAAGTAGAGCCAAAAATAAGGCACAATAAATAAAGCCCAAGTATTGTATAACAATGCGGGGATCCACAGAAGCAGCGGGAGCTCTATAGCAAGGTTTAAAGCCAAAAGTAAGGCAAAAAAAAAAGGTCAGGGTAAATCAACATAGATCAAGCCCAGCTGGAGATCCTCAGAGTAAAGGGACTGTATCATAAATTAAGGGCAAAACTTACCAGACCCAGTGCACAACACTACTCAGATGGTAATGAGCCCCAAATGATGATACTGTTAAACAATACTTGGGCTTTATTTATTGTGCCTTATTTTTGGCTCTACTTACCTAGCACATGGACAAGCATTCAAATGTAAATCAGATAGATGTATAAGGGTACTGTCACACAGTGGCACTTTTGTCGCTACGACCGTACGATCCGTAACATTCCAGCGATATCCATACGATATCGCTGTGTCTGACACGCAGCAGCGATCAGGGACCCTGCTGAGAATCGTACGTCGTAGCAGATCGTTTGAAACTTTCTTTCGTCGCTGGATCTCCCGCTGTCATCGCTGGATCGTTGTGTGTGACAGCGATCCAGCGATGCGTTCGCTGGTAACCAGGGTAAACATCGGGTTACTAAGCGCAGGGCCGCGCTTAGTAACCCGATGTTTACCGTGGTTACCAGCGTAAAAGTAAAAAAAAAAAACCCGTACATACTCACCATCTGATGTCTGTCAAGTCCCTTGCAGTCTGCTTCCCGCTCTGACTGTGAGCGCCGGCCGGAAAGTGAGAGCAGATCACAGCGGTGACGTCACCGCTGCGCTCTGCTCTCACTGTACGGCTGCACTCAGTCAGAGCGGGAAGCAGACTGCAAGAGACCTGACAGACATCAGATGGTGAGTATGTACGGTTTGATTTTTTTACTTTTACGCTGGTAACCACGGTAAACATCGGGTTACTAAGCGCGGCCCTGCGCTTAGTAACCCGATGTTTACCCTGGTTACCAGCGAACCTCGGCATCGCTCCAGCGCCGTGATTGCAAAGTGTGACCGCAGTCTACGACGCTGGAGCGATACTCATACGACGCTGCGACGTCACGGATCGTGCCGTCGTAGCGACGAAAATTGCATGGTGTGACAGTACCCTTACCTCTGAACTCCCACGTGCACCTCACTACTATATGTACTTCCGTGTCCTTGTCCTGATTGACAATTTTATTATATGTGTTTTTCTTTGATTTTTTGAAATACATTTTGTACTTTCTTACTTATTTATTGGTTACTCCAGTTTTTCTCCTATTTATATAGTTACATTACGGAGTCAATAAAATATTGTGAATGTGGGTTGATACTACTTAGTATCCCCACTTTTGGCATATTAAATATGCAATGGGGTTTTTTTCTTCTGTGTCTATTCAACCCCTTTAAGTGTCTGATCTCCTTTCAGTTTTTTTTTAGGGCCAGATATAGCTACTTGCACCTAAACGTGCATTCAAGTGAGCAAGAATCAGTTCTCTGCCCTAGCCCTGGATTAACAACCGAAGCCAAGGAAGGCACCATGCCATAGCACCCAGCAACAAGGGTATATGCAAGGGCATCTTCACTCCTTACTCCCACGGCCAAAAGGGTTTTTAGCCAAAAATGTATCTTTCTATTACAAAATAGGTGTTTTACAGTTAGTAGTGCACAAAAAAACAAATGCAAGAATTTTGAAAATGTAACTATACAAAATGTGCAATCCCTTATAAATAGTACACTTCTGTCTGTTGAACCTTGCTCTTAGGTCTTCTAGGTGGGGTACTTTCTGCCTTACCCATAAAACTCTGCATTTTATTTTCTACTTCAGTAAATGAACGCTTTCACATGTGTATCTCTGGGGTGATATGTCAATGATGTAGAATTACATTGCTGTGTCTCTGTGTAGGTGGTGCTGCTCAAACGTTGCATTCCTTCCCTGCCAGCTGGCAGTTCCAGAAGTGGTGGCAGTAGTGGGATCTACGCTGTGTGACATCACCTCTCTCTTATTCACTGTGCCTGATGTTGAAATCACGTGATAATCATGAAATGTAGCTTGGACCTCTTACTCATTTCAGGGGGGACTATGTGGTTTTTTGCTTCCACTGTGGGAGGTGATGTCACCGTCTGTTTCCAAGCTCAGTTTCTCCGTGCCTGTGGCAGGGGGAGAGGAACTCGGTGCTATTATTCACAGAAATGTTTACGTTTGTAAAGAAGTTCAGAAAAACTCAGCGTACAACGTATAAAGGACATTGTTTTAAGTTACATAAAATAATACCGTACAATGAAATGTATATTATTTCTTCTTTATTTACAAAGTCATCCAAGATGAAGCTATTCTTCATTTCATAGGTTGTTTTTATTTGCTCAGGTTTTTCTGAATCTCCATTGTTCTTTTTATTATTATAATGTTCTACAGTTTCTTGTTTTCTGCAAAACATTAAAGGGAACCTGTCACCCCGTTTTTTCCGTATGAGATAAAAATACCGTTAAATAGGGCCTGAGCTGTGCTGGACAATAGTGTATTTTGTGGACCCTGATTCCCCACCTATGCTGCCGAAATACATTACCAAAGTCGCCATTTTCGCCTGTCAATCAGGCTGGTCTGGTCAGATGGGCTTGGTGACATCGCTGTTCCTTCCCCCAGATCTTGCTTATTTTTCCGTTGGTGGTGTAGTGGTTTGCGCATGCCCAAGGCCCGAATCCACTTCATAGGTGTGGAACAAGAGCGCGATCTGCGCTATTCGCCTGGTGATCGGTGGGGGCGACCATCTTCCTGTGGCCGCGCGTGCGCAGATGGAGCGCTCTGCTGCCCGCAGCTTCAGGAAAATGGCTGCGGGATGCCGCGCGTGCGCAGATAGAGATCGCGGCGGCCATTTTCCTAAAGCAGAGTTCGCATCTCGGGGTGACAGGTTCCCTTTAATTAAAGGGACTTGCAAAGACTGGATTTGGTGTCCAATCCATAGGATAGGTGGGCTCCAACTTCTGACACATACATCGAACAGGTGACTGGTACAGTAGCTCAATCCCATTCAAGTGGATGAGACTGAGTCCCAAAACCAGGACTATATGCTACCAAATGTACAGCACTATGTCAAAACACTGGTCACTAGGATACTTTCAGCTAGCAGATCAGGGCACCTTTGGTAAAATAGCAAATGTCAATCTCCTTGAGAAAGCACATCCGCGAAACGAGCGTCAGGGCATTTGTGGTGTCATGGACGGGTTGTTTATTACATTATGGGTAAGTTCCAAATTATACTTCTCTCCATGTGGTCAGTTTAAAACGTGTTTTTACTGCATGCACTTGCCTATTTACCACTGGTCATATGGATGTTGTTATGTTACTTTCAGTGATACTCGCAGCCTATTTTTGTTCTGCCTCCCCACTTAATCTGGCTTGACTATTTCCTCATTTTTTTGATACCTCATGCATGTGTCATGGTTATGTTTGATTCATGTTTTTACCTGTATGTATAATTTCTTAATATTATTAATATTCATTTTATCTTATTTTTTCTATTACTTCTCTTTATTGAGTGGTGTCTCTGTTTGGATACTTGTTATCCAATTTTTGGTTTCATATGCAAATAAGCACCCATTTACTATTTATTTGATTACAATGGGGATACTGACTTTGATATTTTGAGGCCCCTTTATATCTAAGATAAGTTTTTGGATATTTTCTGGTTGCTTCCGTTATCTCTGTTCTGAAGAATCTTTGCAGTCAAAATGACCATGTGACGGGGTGTACGGCAGAGCAGGAAGGGACAACAGGCCAAGGGATGATTCCACAGATTTATTATCAAGAACGCTGGAACAACACATGCAGGTAGATCTACAGAGTCCACAATTAGTCCAACGGAACAGGTTCGGGGGCACCTCCCGATAATCCTTGTGCCAGCTAACAAAGCAATACTCCACACGAGTCCAAGGGATCCCAAAACAATCTCCCGAATGACGAGATATGTCCTCAGCTCAAGTCTCGCCCCGTTCGCTTCCGCAGTCACAGATGGATGTGGGGTCTTGCCTCAGCTAAGAATCCCCACTCCTTCTCCTTTTAGGATCAACTCACATCTGATCTCAAAATAAGAATGGATTGTCTGAGCTCCTGGGATCCGCCCATGAAGGGGGGTAGGGGTCACACCTTCTATTCAATGGTTGGGTCCATCAAAAGATTCTACACTGGTTGGCTCCGCTTAGTCTAGGTAGTATGTACATTTGACTAGCCACCTGCTGTGAGGAAGAATGGCTATTCCTTCACTAGTTTACAAAGCTTAATTACATTATAGCTTAGGGCTGCAAGTATTGGGGGAAGGAGACATTGTTACAGGTAAACTCCCAGCACAAGAAAATACATAAACTACAGCTAATAGAAACCAGAGAACAGTTACATACATCAAATGGCATATTATTCAAATACAGGACAGGGCAAAAGTACATATCATGACAATCCCTTCCCCTCCCAATTTGTGTACATACTAGGGACCTCTACAGGTCGCTGGTTAAGTACACACAGGCAGAGCGTAACTTACATATGGCTTCATGCAGCCACGAATTGGCATCGTAGCTCTCCCACATCATTGCCCAGGAGAGCATCTGCAGGCAGACCACCCATCACCCCAACCACACATCGCCTGACCCCAAAACCAAAGTTCAGATCCACAGTGGCTGTGGGAATAGTCCTCCATTGCCCACCAGCCAGTCTAATGACAATCCCAGGTCCTCTATGAACTGCCTCAGGCCGAACCACTCGGGGATCAGCCAGTGTGAGGAAAGCCCCCGTGTCACAAAATCCAATAAGTCTCTGTCCATCCAGCACGACCTCCTGCAAGTGCTTACCTCGATGAGCAGAAGTCGTCATAGCTGCAGGTCGCACACCATAAACTCCTAGTGGTGCAACATGGGTGGGTGAGGCACTAGGCCAGTCCTCACGTAGTGGTGACACGTCTTCCTCCATGGCACTTGGCTGTACATAATTAATAATACGACTGGGTACAGGATCAATCCTCATTTGAACAGCTGGGCAGGAGGCTTGCAGATGCCTCGGCTGCCCACATTGATAGCATCTGTGCTGGGTCTCACTCCATCCAAGGCGTCCTCTTGGGCGAGGGGTAAGGGAACCTGGAGGTCGGCTCCCACCTGAAGGTGCTGTAGGGGTTTGAGGATGACTCCTCCATGGGCTGGCTGGGCATGAGGCCTGCAGATGCCCCGGATGCCCACAACCATAACACTTGCGCTCTGCTACTTCCTCTCCTCATCGTATTCCAGAAAATGCAGTAGAAGCGACTGGAGGCACATTTACACGGGTATCAGCATGAGGTGGTGGCTTAGAGGAACAGGGAAAAATGGGGATAAAAGAACTGGGGGCCACCGATGTTGTGGAGCTGGTAGGCCTCTCTCCATCCTCCAACAGAACCCTCCACTGAGGCTTGATGGTGAGAGCCTCATCAGCGAGAGATGCAGCTTCTTCCACTGTCGCTGGACTCCTCTCACGCACCCATTCCCGGATCTCAGCAGGGCACTTGAAGTAAAACTGCTCTTTTAGGATAACCTGGAGGAAGGTCTCCCAAGTTAAGGCCTCCTCTGCCTCCAGCCAGCGATGACATATTTGTTTGAGTCTATGAGCATATATTTTAAAAGACACTTCCCCATCGCAGACTAAAGTACGGAACTGAGTCCTGTAAGTGTCTGGCTTAACAGCATAATGCTCTAGAATAGTCTGTTTAATCTCCACATACTCATGGTTCCCCCGAGGGTCCATAGCTCTATAGGCTTCGGCAGCTCCACCCTCTAAGAGCCCCACCAGATGTCGGACTCGCTCCCTTTCCGGGACTTCCATTAATCGACACTGATGCTCAAAGTCCTGGAAGAAGCCCTCAATGTCACCTGCAGCCTCATTAAAGGGCTTGAAGTCTTTGCGGGACACTCTGGGGAGTTCCCTCATGGTGGGTGCTGGGGTTACAGTCTGTCTGGAGTTTCTAGCTGCTTCCAAAGCGATCTGCCTCTCCAGCAATGCCATCTCCTGAGCTCTGTCCTCGGCTCTGTGAATGGCCTCCCTCTCCCTCTCCTCGGCTCTGTGAATGGCCTCCCTCTCCCTCTCCTGAGCTCTGTGAATGGCCTCTCTCTTATCGTCTATGGTGGCCTCCTTTCCCAGCAATGCCAACTCCTCCTCGTACCACACAACCCACTGACTTTTTTGGGTATTTACCTCCGGCTGCAGTCTTTCCTCCATTTGCTGCGAGGATCCTTCCTCAGCGTCATCTTGCAGGCGAACTCCTTCCAAAGCCTCAATTAGCTGCTCCTTGGAGAGTCCTTTAAAATGGACTCCTACTTCAAGGGCCTTTGATTGTAGGCTCCCCAAAGTCCAGTTCTTGTACTCTGCAGTGCTGGTTCCCGATGTTGGGCCATTGTCCTCCATTCCTTCTGCTCTGATCCCGCTGCTTGCCACCAGTTTGTGACGGGGTGTACGGCAGAGCAGGAAGGGACAACAGGCCAAGGGATGATTCCACAGATTTATTATCAAGAACGCTGGAACAACACATGCAGGTGGATCTACAGAGTCCACAATTAGTCCAACGGAACAGGTTCGGGGGCACCTCCCGATAATCCTTGTGCCAGCTAACAAAGCAATAGTCCACATGAGTCCAAGGGATCCCAAAACAATCTCCCGAATGACGAGATATGTCCTCAGCTCAAGTCTCGCCCCGTTCGCTTCCGCAGTCACAGATGGACGTGGGGTCTTGCCTCAGCTAAGAATCCCCACTCCTTCTCCTTTTAGGATCAACTCACATCTGATCTCAAAATAAGAATGGATTGTCTGAGCTCCTGGGATCCGCCCATGAAGGGGGGTAGGGGTCACACCTTCTATTCAATGGTTGGGTCCATCAAAAGATTCTACACTGGTTGGCTCCGCTTAGTCTAGGTAGTATGTACATTTGACTAGCCACCTGCTGTGAGGAAGAATGGCTATTCCTTCACTAGTTGACAAAGCTTAATTACATTATAGCTTAGGGCTGCAAGTATTGGGGGAAGGAGACATTGTTACAGGTAAACTCCCAGCACAAGAAAATACATAAACTACAGCTAATAGAAACCAGAGAACAGTTACATACATCAAATGGCATATTATTCAAATACAGGACAGGGCAAAAGTACATATCATGACAGACCATACTTCCAAAACTTTTAAACCCTCCCTGTATATGTTCCTTATAGGGAGTCGCATAATGTTCAATCATTCATTCTCCAATTTATTTGGGCACACAAAAGACATAGGATTAAAAATCAAATTCTACTTGCGAGTAAATCTATAGGACTGAGTGTCCCTGATAATATCAAGTACTACTGGGCAACTCACCTTTGCCATATCCCAGCGTGGTCTAATCTCAAAGCATTCTCTAGATGGATAGAAGTTTCGAAACTTTGGTTAGCCCCAATACACCTTAACTCCTACCATTGGGGGACCTCTTCAAATAAGTTGGATCCACATATGCTGGGTCAAATAACCTTTACCAAAATAATTTGGGATCAGAGCTCCAAAAAAATCCAACTAATATTAGAGCATTCTCCTTTGACCTCATTCCTATTTTATCCTGAGATGCTTGATAGTCTGAGTAAGGCTCATATGAACTCGAGCGTGGGAACTTTTCCAAGGCTCCAGTTCATGAGGACATCCAGCAGAGGGCGCATCACCGCAACTCAAGGTAACTACAGATCACCCAGCTTTCCTTTCAGTACCCGGGGTTTACAGGCACGAGCGAGTGCTTTAGCACAGCTCCTGGCTGTAAAATGATTTAACCCCTTCAGATGGATTTACTTCATGGGACGTGACAGATCATCTGAAGGTATGTATATTATTGGTTTATTATTTTTCAGAGCGAGGGTTTTCAGGTGGATTGAGAGAGCAATAAAATATTAAAACAACCTGTGTGTTTATTTCATTAAAATACTTTTTAATAATGTGTGTGTTTTTTAACCCTTTCATACAATTGGATTAATAATGGATAGGTGTCATAATTGACGCCGCTCCATTATTAATGTGGCTTAATGTCACCTTACAATAGCAAGGTGACATTAACCCTTCATTACCCCATATCCCACCGCTACACGGGAATGGGAAGAGAGAGGCCAAGTGCCAGAATAGGCGCATCTTCCAGATGTGCCTTTTCTGGGGTGGCTGGGGGCAGATTTTTGTAGCCAGGGGGGCCAATAACCATAGACCCTCTCTAGGCTATTAATATCTGCCCTCAGTCACTGGCTTTACCACTCTGGCGGAGAAAATTGCGCGGGAGCCCACGCCAGTTTTTTCCGCCATTTAACCCTTTATTTTAGCAGCTACACCGCCCAAATTTTGCACATACACACTACTAACATTAGTAGTGTGGAATATGCAAAAAAAAAGGGATATGAGATGGTTTACTGTATGTAAACCATGTCTCATATCATGTCGGGTTTGTGAAGGAGAAATGAAAAGCCGGCAATTGAATTACCGGCTTTTCACTAACACCGCTGCGTATTTCTCGCAAGTCACACTGCTGGTCCGTGTGGAATCCGTATTTTTCTCGCCCCCATAGACTTTCATTGGCGATTTTTTTGCGCAATACGGTGACAAACGCAGCATGCTGCGATTTTCTACGGCCGTAGAAGACCGTATATTACGGATGCGTAATATACGGCAGATAGGAGCTGGGCCATAGAGAATCATTGGGCCGTGTGTAATGCGCATTTTACGGACGTAGTTTATGCGCTCATACGTCCGTAGAACTCGCTAGTGTGAGGCCGGCCTTACCCAGATGATCATCCAAAGTGTTGTGAATTTACCTTTTTGGCTCCCTCTAGTGGTTACTAGTGATTTGACTCTGGGAATGTCTGCCATCCCTTGTATGCTCACCTGGGTCGTTAGGTCAGGGGTGTTGCTATATAAGCTCCCTGGACCTTCAGTTCAATGCCTGGCAACGTTGTAATCAGAGCTAATCTGTTGTGATCTTGTCTACTGATCCTGGTTCCTGCTAGATTAAGCTAAGTCTGCTTTCTTGCTTTTTGTTATTTGTTTTTGTTTGCATTTTTGTCCAGCTTGTACATAATCTGTATCCTAACCTTGCTGGAAGCTCTAGGGAGGCTGGAGTTCTCCCCCCGGGCCGTTAGACGGTTCGGGGGTTCTTGAATTTCCAGTGTGGATTTTTGATAGGGTTTTTGTTGACCATATAAGTTATCTTACTACATTCTGCTATTAGTAAGTGGGCCTCTCTTTGCTAAACCTAGTTCATCTCTGTGTTTGTCATTTCCTCTTACCTCACCGTTATTATTTGTGGGGGGCTTGTATCCAACTTTTGGGGTCTATTCTCTGGAGGCAAGAGAGGTCTTTGTTTTCCTCTTCTAGGGGTAGTTAGTCCTCCGGCTGGCGCGAGACATCTAGCGACCAACGTAGGCATGTTCCCCGGCTACTTCTAGTGTTGGCGTTAGGAGTAGATATATGGTCAACCCAGTTACCACTGCCCTATGAGCTGGATTTTTGTACTTCGCAGACTTACTTGTTCCTCTGAGACCCTCGCCATTGGGGTCATAACAGTTTGCCAGGCCCCTATTAAATGTTAAATGCATTGCAGAAGCGGGATTATAAGAAAGAAAATTCTGAGTTTTTTTTTCTCTTTCTCATTTTTTTTTCTTTTCCCCTTTACCTCTGAGTGGCTTGTGTTTGCTGCAGACATGAATGTCCAGACCTTGATTACAGGTGTGGACCAGCTTACTGCTCATGTGCAGGGCATACAAGATTATGTTATCAGAAATCCTATGTCAGAACCTAAGATACCGATTCCTGAACTGTTTTCCGGAGACCGATTTAAATTTAGAAATTTCAGGAATAATTGTAAATTGTTTTTGTCCCTGAGATCCTGTTCATCTGGAGACTCCGCTCAGCAAGTGAAAATTGTTATTTCTTTTTTACGGGGCGACCCTCAGGATTGGGCCTTCTCGCTGGCGCCAGGAGATCCGGCATTGGCTGATATTGATGCGTTTTTTCTGGCGCTCGGTTTGCTTTATGAGGAACCCAATCTTGAGATTCAGGCAGAAAAAGCCTTGCTGGCTATGTCTCAGGGCCAGGACGAGGCTGAAGTGTATTGCCAAAAATTTCGGAAATGGTCCGTGCTGACCCAGTGGAACGAGTGTGCATTGGCTGCAAATTTCAGAAATGGCCTTTCTGAAGCCATTAAGAATGTGATGGTGGGTTTTCCCATTCCCACAGGTCTGAATGATTCCATGGCCCTGGCAATTCAAATCGACCGGCGGTTGCGGGAGCGCAAAACCGCAAATTCCCTCATGGTGTTGTCTGAACAGGCACCTGATTTAATGCAATGTGATAGAATCCTGACTAGAAATGAGCGGAAAATTCATAGACGCCAGAATGGCTTGTGTTACTACTGTGGTGATTCTACACATGTTATCTCAGCATGCTCTAAACGTCTTACTAGGGTTGTTAGTCCTGTCGCCATTGGTAATTTGCAACCTAAATTTATTCTATCTGTAACTTTGATTTGCTCACTGTCATCGTATCCTGTCATGGCGTTTGTAGACTCAGGTGCTGCCCTGAGTCTGATGGATCTGTCATTTGCCAAGCGCTGCGGTTTTGTTCTGGAGCCATTAGAAAATCCTATCCCTCTTAGGGGTATTGATGCTACGCCTTTGGCAAAAAATAAACCGCAGTTTTGGACACAGGTTACCATGTGCATGACTCCCGAACATCGGGAGGTGATACGTTTTCTTGTTCTGCATAAGATGCATGATTTGGTTGTTTTGGGTTTGCCATGGTTACAGACCCATAATCCAGTCTTGGACTGGAAGGCAATGTCGGTGTCAAGTTGGGGCTGCCATGGAATTCATGGAGATTCCCTGCCCTTGTCTATTGCTTCTTCTACGCCTTCGGAAGTTCCGGCGTATTTGTCTGATTATCAGGATGTCTTCAGCGAGTCTAAGTCCAGTGCACTGCCTCCTCATAGGGAATGTGACTGTGCAATAGATTTGATTCCTGGCAGTAAGTTTCCTAAGGGGAGACTGTTTAATTTGTCGGTACCTGAACATACCGCGATGCGTTCATATATCAAGGAGTCTCTTGAGAAGGGGCATATCCGTCCTTCTTCTTCCCCTCTTGGTGCGGGATTCTTTTTTGTGGCCAAAAAGGACGGATCTTTGAGGCCTTGTATTGACTATCGGCTTTTAAACAAGATCACTGTCAAATTTCAGTATCCTTTGCCGCTGTTGTCAGACTTGTTTGCCCGGATTAAAGGTGCCAAGTGGTTCACCAAGATAGACCTTCGTGGTGCGTACAACCTTGTGCGCATTAAGCAAGGCGATGAATGGAAAACCGCATTCAATACGCCCGAAGGTCATTTTGAGTACTTGGTGATGCCATTTGGGCTCTCTAATGCACCTTCAGTTTTTCAGTCCTTCATGCATGACATTTTCCGGAAGTATCTGGATAAATTTTTGATTGTTTATCTGGATGATATTCTGTTTTTTTCTGATGATTGGGACTCGCATGTGGAGCAGGTCAGGATGGTTTTTAAGATTTTGCGTGAAAATTCTTTGTTTGTTAAAGGCTCAAAATGTCTCTTTGGTGTACAGAGGGTTCCCTTTTTGGGGTTCATTTTTTCCCCTTCTGCTGTGGAGATGGACCCAGTCAAGGTCCGAGCTATTCATGATTGGACTCAACCCTCGTCAGTTAAGAGTCTTCAGAAGTTCTTGGGTTTTGCTAACTTCTACCGTCGTTTTATCGCAAATTTTTCTAGCGTTGTTAAACCATTGACGGATATGACCAAGAAAGGCTCTGATGTAGCTAACTGGGCTCCTGCTGCCGTGGAGGCTTTCCAGGAGTTGAAACGCCGGTTTACTTCGGCGCCTGTTTTGTGCCAACCTGACACCTCACTTCCCTTTCAGGTGGAGGTGGATGCTTCGGAGATTGGGGCAGGGGCCGTTTTGTCGCAGAGAGGCCCTGGTTGCTCTACTATGAGACCTTGTGCCTTTTTCTCCAGGAAGTTTTCGCCGGCAGAGCGAAATTATGATGTGGGCAATCGGGAGTTGTTGGCCATGAAGTGGGCATTTGAGGAGTGGCGTCATTGGCTCGAGGGTGCTAAGCATCGTGTGGTGGTCTTGACTGATCACAAAAATCTGATGTATCTCGAGTCTGCTAAACGCCTGAATCCTAGACAGGCCCGCTGGTCATTGTTTTTCTCCCGTTTTGACTTTGTGGTCTCGTATTTACCAGGTTCTAAGAATGTGAAGGCCGATGCTCTATCTAGGAGCTTTGTGCCTGATGCTCCTGGAGTCGCTGAACCTGTGGGTATTCTTAAGGAAGGAGTTATCTTGTCAGCTATTTCTCCTGATCTGCGGCGTGTGTTGCAGAGATTTCAGGCTGGTAGGCCTGACTCTTGTCCATCTGACAGATTGTTTGTGCCTGCTAAATGGACCAGCAGAGTCATTTCCGAAGTTCATTCCTCAGTGTTGGCAGGGCACCCGGGAATTTTTGGCACCAGAGATCTGGTGGCCAGGTCCTTTTGGTGGCCTTCCTTGTCAAGGGATGTGCGGTCATTTGTGCAGTCCTGTGGAACTTGTGCTCGAGCTAAGCCTTGCTGTTCTCGTGCCAGCGGGTTGCTCTTGCCCTTGCCTGTCCCGAAGAGACCTTGGACACACATCTCTATGGATTTCATTTCTGATCTTCCGGTGTCTCAGGGCATGTCTGTCATCTGGGTGATATGTGATCGTTTCTCCAAGATGGTCCATTTGGTTCCTTTGCCTAAGCTGCCCTCCTCTTCTGATCTGGTTCCTGTGTTCTTCCAGAACGTGGTTCGTTTGCACGGCATTCCTGAGAATATTGTGTCGGACAGAGGATCCCAGTTTGTTTCCAGGTTCTGGCGATCCTTTTGTGGTAGGATGGGCATTGATTTGTCGTTTTCGTCCGCTTTTCATCCCCAGACTAACGGACAAACGGAGCGAACTAATCAGACTCTGGAGGCTTATTTGAGGTGTTTTGTCTCTTCTGATCAGGATGATTGGGTGACCTTCTTGCCGTTGGCTGAATTTGCCCTTAATAATCGGGCTAGTTCCGCCACCTTGGTTTCGCCATTTTTCTGCAACTCTGGTTTCCATCCTCGTTTTTCCTCGGGACATGTGGAGCCTTCTGACTGTCCTGGGGTGGATTCTGTGGTGGATAGGTTGCAGCGGATCTGGAGTCATGTGGTGGACAACTTGAAGTTGTCACAGGAGAAGGCTCAGCGTTTTGCCAACCGCCGCCGCGGTGTGGGTCCCCGACTTCGCGTTGGGGATTTGGTATGGCTGTCTTCTCGATTTGTTCCTATGAAGGTCTCCTCTCCCAAATTTAAGCCTCGCTTCATTGGTCCTTACAAGATATTGGAAATCCTTAATCCTGTATCCTTTCGCCTGGATCTTCCGGTGTCGTTTGCCATTCACAACGTATTTCATAGGTCCTTGTTGCGGCGGTACGTTGTGCCTGTGGTCCCTTCTGCTGAGCCTCCTGCTCCGGTGTTGGTTGAGGGCGAGTTGGAGTACGTGGTGGAGAAGATCTTAGATTCTCGTCTCTCCAGGCGGAGGCTTCAGTACCTGGTCAAGTGGAAGGGCTATGGTCAGGAGGATAATTCCTGGGTGGTCGCCTCTGATGTGCATGCGGCCGATTTGGTTCGTGCCTTTCACACCGCTCATCCTGATCGCCCTGGTGGTCTTGGTGAGGGTTCGGTGACCCCTCACTAAGGGGGGGGTACTGTTGTGAATTTACCTTTTTGGCTCCCTCTAGTGGTTACTAGTGATTTGACTCTGGGAATGTCTGCCATCCCTTGTATGCTCACCTGGGTCGTTAGGTCAGGGGTGTTGCTATATAAGCTCCCTGGACCTTCAGTTCAATGCCTGGCAACGTTGTAATCAGAGCTAATCTGTTGTGCTCTTGTCTACTGATCCTGGTTCCTGCTAGATTAAGCTAAGTCTGCTTTCTTGCTTTTTGTTATTTGTTTTTGTTTGCATTTTTGTCCAGCTTGTACATAATCTGTATCCTAACCTTGCTGGAAGCTCTAGGGAGGCTGGAATTCTCCCCCCGGGCCATTAGACGGTTCGGGGGTTCTTGAATTTCCAGTGTGGATTTTTGATAGGGTTTTTGTTGACCATATAAGTTATCTTACTACATTCTGCTATTAGTAAGTGGGCCTCTCTTTGCTAAACCTAGTTCATCTCTGTGTTTGTCATTTCCTCTTACCTCACCGTTATTATTTGTGGGGGGCTTGTATCCAACTTTTGGGGTCTATTCTCTGGAGGCAAGAGAGGTCTTTGTTTTCCTCTTCTAGGGGTAGTTAGTCCTCCGGCTGGCGCGAGACATCTAGCGACCAACGTAGGCATGTTCCCCGGCTACTTCTAGTGTTGGCGTTAGGAGTAGATATATGGTCAACCCAGTTACCACTGCCCTATGAGCTGGATTTTTGTACTTCGCAGACTTACTTGTTCCTCTGAGACCCTCGCCATTGGGGTCATAACACCAAAGTATTCCTATAAGAGAAAATGGAAGGGCTCACAGCACTCATTCCTCAGTGGTTCTCAGCCTGGACGGTTGCATCTTGGTATCGTCAAGGTTGAAAATTATTTATCCCCAGACATGGATTACAGTGTGGGACAGAACGTCAGACAGGTGAGAGATATTGTAGTTTTCTATTTTTGTTTTATTACAGGAGAAGAGAGATTCAATGGAATGGGCATTAGGTGAGTATAACTGTGTTTTTTATTTTTAAATAAAAAGGAAAAGTGTGTTTTGTTTTTATTTCAAATAAAATACTTTATTCTGGCTGTGTGTTTATTTACAATATAACTATAGGATTAGTAATGGATAATTGTCTTATACAGTAGGTGTCTTTCCATTACTAATACATGGCCTTGATGTCACCAGACAATACAAAGGTGACATCAAGCCCACAAATATGAACCCCATTTGCCACCAATACAGGGCAAGTTGGAAGAGCAAAGCACCAGAATTGGAGCATCTAATATAATATAATGTTGCCAGCCACAATGTGTTTGATCATTTAACCACCCCCTGGTGTGCTGGCCCCAGCTGCCAAATTATCCCCACCCTGGTCCCACAATCCATCTCTTCTGACCCAGCAGTCTGGACTATAAATTTATCTTTAGGGGTGCACGCATGTGGGGGTGCACGCAAGCGTCCCAGAAGCAAAGAGTCTGTTGTGATTCGGTTCGTGGGCTCCCCCGGTGGTCTCTTGTGGTACTGGTGTCCTGCAAGCTTTGCCTTCTCAGTTCACCTGTTCCTATTAGGATGTGGGAGTATCCTATTTAACCTTGCTCCTTAGTCATTCTTATGCTGGCCATCAATGTATCCAGAGTGATTCTGTTGCATGTTCCTGCTCCCAGTTTTCTGCTCAGCTAAGTTGGACACTTTAGTCCTTAAGTCTATTTTTGTATGTTTTGTCCAGTTTGCACTTATGTGAATCTCTGCAGCTGGAAGCTCTTGTTGGGCTGAAATTACCACTCCAGTGGCATGAGTTGTCACATGAGTTAAGGTAATTTCAGGATGGTGTTTTGAAGGGTTTTGCAGCTGACCGCGAAGTCCTCTGTTGTATCTTTCTGCTATTTAGTTAGCGGGCCTCTCTGTGCTAAATCTGCTTTCATACTACGTGTGTCTTTTCATCTGCTCTCACCGTTATTATATGTGGGGGGCTGCTATCTCCTGTGGGGACATTCTCTGGAGGCAAGCCAGGACTGTGTTTTCTTCTACCAGGGGTAGTTAGTTCTCCGGCTGGCGCGCGGCATCTAGAGACAACGCAGGAATGCCCCCTGGCTACTTCTAGTGTGGTGTGTAGGTTTAGCATCGCGGTCAGCTCTAGTTTCCATCACCCGAGAGCTTGTCCGTTTATTCTATGCTTCTGATGTTTCCTTGCCATTGGAAACCATAACAGTATGGCCAGCCCAAATGTTTAATCTATAGGCTGAAGCAGGAGAGAAAAGGAACTGTGTGAAACCTTTTTTTTTTTTTTTTTCCTTCCTCTGAAGTTGCACTCCAGCTCTAATTGCAGTCTCCTGTTTTCCTCTCCTCTTAACCCCTGAATGGCTCAGACTTTATCTGTTGAAATATGGATCCCCAGAGTCTGGCTACCAATTTGAATAATCTTGCCTCTAAAGTTCAGAATATACAAGATTTTTTGTTACATGCTCCTCGGTCTGAACCTAAAATTCCTATACCGGAGTTTTTTTCTGGAGATCGATCTTGTTTTCTAAATTTTAAATACAATTGTAAATTGTTTCTTTTGCTGAGATCTCATTCTGCTGGAGATCCTGCCCAGCAAGTAAAAATTGTTATTTCTTTACTGCGGGGTGACCCCCAAAATTGGGCATTTTCATTGGCACCAGGGGATCCTGCGTTGCTCAGTGTGGATGCGTTTTTTCTGGCTTTGGGGTTGCTTTATGAGGAACCAAATTTGGAGATTCAGGCTGAGAAAGCCCTAATAGCCCTCTCTCAGGGGCAAGATGAAGCCGAAATATATTGCCAAAAATTTCGAAAATGGTCTGTGCTTACTCAGTGGAATGAGTGCGCTCTGGCGGCAATTTTCAGAGAAGGTCTCTCTGATGCTGTAAAGGACGTCATGGTGGGGTTTCCTGCGCCTACTGGTCTGAATGAGTCCATGACAGTGGCAGTTCAGATTGATCGGCGTTTGCGGGAACGCAAACCTGTGCACCAGTTGGCGGTGTCTTCTGAAGAGGCACCACAGAGTATGCAATGTGATAGCTTTCTGTCCAGAAGCGAACGACAGATTTATAGGCGCAAAAATCATTTGTGCTTCTATTGTGGAAATTCTACTCATGTTATATCAGCATGCTCTAAACGAACAAAGAAAGTTGATAAATCCTCTGCTATTGGCACTTTGCAGTCCAAGTTTATTTTGTCTGTAACTCTAATTTGTTCGTTATCTTCTATTGTTGCGGATGCGTATGTGGATTCTGGCGCCGCTTTGAGTCTTATGGATTGGTCCTTTGCCAGGCGCTGTGGGTTTGATCTAGAGCCTCTGGAAGTTCCTATACCTTTAAAGGGTATTGATTCTACACCATTGGCTAGTAATAAACCACAATACTGGACACAAGTGACTATGCGTATGACTCCAGACCATCAAGAGGTGATTCGCTTCCTTGTACTGTATAATCTACATGATGTGTTGGTGCTGGGATTGCCATGGTTGCAAACTCATAACCCAGTCCTTGACTGGAAAACAATGTCTGTACTAAGCTGGGGATGTCAGGGAAATCATGGGGACACATCTTTGGTCTCCATTGCTTCATCTATTCCCTCTGAAATTCCTGAGTTTTTGTCTGATTATCGTGAGGTTTTTGAGGAATCTACTCTTAATTCTCTTCCTCCTCACAGAGATTGCGATTGCGCCATAGATTTGATCCCTGGCAGTAAATTTCCTAAGGGTCGTCTATTCAATCTGTCTGTACCTGAACATGCTGCCATGCGAGAGTATATTAGGGAGTCCTTGGAAAAGGGACATATTCGTCCTTCTTCGTCTCCTCTTGGAGCGGGGTTCTTTTTCGTAGCTAAAAGCGATGGTTCTTTGAGACCTTGTATTGATTATAGACTCTTGAATAAGATCACAGTCAAGTATCAGTATCCTTTGCCATTGCTGACAGATTTATTTGCTCGCATTGAGGGGGCGAAGTGGTTCTCTAAGATTGATCTTCGCGGTGCGTATAATTTGGTGCGAATTAAGCAGGGGGATGAGTGGAAAACCGCATTTAATACGCCCGAGGGCCATTTTGAGTATTTGGTGATGCCTTTTGGTCTGTCAAATGCCCCTTCGGTCTTTCAGTCTTTTATGCACAATATTTTCCGTGAATATCTGGATAAATTTATGATTGTGTATTTGGACGATATCTTGATTTTTTCGGATGACTGGGAATCTCATGTTCAACAAGTTAGGAGGGTTTTTCAGGTTTTGCGGACCAATTCTCTGTTTGTTAAAGGTTCAAAGTGTGTTTTTGGGGTTCAGAAGATTTCTTTTTGGGGGTACATTTTTTCCCCCTCTTCTATTGAGATGGATCCTGTGAAGGTTCGGGCTATTTGTGACTGGACGCAACCGACTTCTCTTAAGGGCCTTCAGAAATTTTTGGGCTTTGCTAACTTTTATCGTCGATTCATAACTGGTTTTTCTAGCGTTGTCAGGCCTTTGACTGATTTGACTAAAAAGGGTGCTGATGTTGCAGATTGGTCTCCTGCTGCTGTGGAGGCCTTTCGGGAGCTTAAGCGCCGTTTTTGTTCTGCTCCGGTGTTGTGCCAGCCTGATGTTTCTCTTCCTTTTCAGGTGGAAGTTGATGCTTCCGAGATCGGAGCGGGGGCGGTTTTGTCGCAGAAAAGTTCAGATGGTTCAGTGATGAGACCTTGTGCGTTCTTTTCTCGAAAATTTTCGCCCGCCGAGCGAAATTATGACGTCGGTAATCGGGAGCTTTTGGCGATGAAGTGGGCATTCGAGGAGTGGCGTCATTGGCTTGAGGGTGCTAAACATCAGGTGGTGGTCTTGACTGATCACAAAAATTTGATTTATCTTGAGTCGGCCAGACGTCTGAATCCTAGACAGGCGCGCTGGTCGTTGTTTTTCTCCCGGTTTAATTTTGTGGTTTCGTATCTGCCAGGTACTAAGAATGTGAAGGCGGATGCCCTTTCTAGGAGTTTTGAACCTGATTCCCCGGGTGATTCTAAACCTACGGGTATACTTAAGGATGGGGTGATATTGTCTGCTGTCTTCCCAGACCTGCGACGTGCTTTACAAGAGTTTCAGGCGGATCGGCCTGATCGTTGTCCGCCTGGTAGATTGTTTGTGCCGGATGAGTGGACCAATAGAGTCATCTCGGAGGTTCATTCTTCTGCGTTGGCAGGTCATCCGGGAATTTTTGGTACCAGAGATTTGGTGGCTAGGTCCTTCTGGTGGCCTTCCCTGTCTCGGGACGTGCGTACTTTTGTGCAGTCTTGCGATGTTTGTGCTCGGGCCAAGCCTTGTTGTTCTCGGGCTAGTGGGTTGTTGTTGCCCTTGCCTGTTACTAAGAGGCCTTGGACACACATCTCTATGGATTTTATTTCTGATCTCCCTGTTTCTCAGAAGATGTCCGTCATTTGGGTGGTGTGTGACCGCTTTTCTAAGATGGATCATTTGGTGCCCTTGCCCAAGCTGCCTTCCTCATCTGAGTTGGTGCCCCTGTTTTTTCAGAATGTGGTTCGGCTGCATGGCATTCCGGAGAATATCGTTTCCGACAGGGGATCCCAGTTTGTGTCCAGATTTTGGCGGGCGTTTTGTGCCAGGATGGGCATTGATTTGTCTTTTTCGTCTGCATTTCATCCCCAGACAAATGGCCAGACGGAACGTACTAATCAGACCTTGGAGACTTATTTGAGGTGTTTCGTGTCTGCTGATCAGGATGACTGGGTCTCCTTTTTGCCGTTGGCTGAGTTTGCCCTTAATAATCGGGCCAGTTCTGCCACTTTGGTCTCCCCTTTCTTTTGCAATTCAGGGTTCCATCCTCGTTTTTCATCTGGTCAGGTGGAGTCTTCGGATTGTCCTGGAGTGGATACCATGGTGGATAGGTTGCATCATATTTGGGGGCAGGTGGTGGACAATTTGGAGTTGTCCCAGGAGAAGACTCAACGTTTTGCTAATCGCCATCGTCGTGTTGGTCCTCGTCTTCGTGTTGGGGACTTGGTGTGGTTGTCCTCCCATTTTGTCCCTATGAGGGTCTCTTCTCCTAAGTTTAAGCCTCGGTTCATCGGTCCTTATAAGATTTTGGAAATTCTTAACCCTGTGTCTTTTCGTTTGGACCTCCCAGCATCCTTTGCTATCCATAATGTCTTCCATCGGTCATTATTGCGGAGGTATGAGGTACCACTTGTGCCTTCTGTTGAGCCTCCTGCTCCTGTGCTGGTTGAGGGTGAATTGGAGTACGTGGTGGAGAAAATCTTGGACTCCCGTGTTTCCAGACGGAGACTTCAATATCTGGTGAAATGGAAGGGCTACGGTCAAGAGGATAATTCTTGGGTTACAGCTTCTGATGTTCATGCTTCTGATTTGGTCCGTGCCTTTCATAGGGCTCATCCAGATCGCCCTGGTGGTTCTTGTGAGGGTTCGGTGCCCCCTCCTTAAGGGGGGGGTACTGTTGTGATTCGGTTCGTGGGCTCCCCCGGTGGTCTCTTGTGGTACTGGTGTCCTGCAAGCTTTGCCTTCTCAGTTCACCTGTTCCTATTAGGATGTGGGAGTATCGTATTTAACCTTGCTCCTTAGTCATTCTTATGCTGGCCATCAATGTATCCAGAGTGATTCTGTTGCATGTTCCTGCTCCCAGTTTTCTGCTCAGCTAAGTTGGACACTTTAGTCCTTAAGTCTATTTTTGTATGTTTTGTCCAGTTTGCACTTATGTGAATCTCTGCAGCTGGAAGCTCTTGTTGGGCTGAAATTACCACTCCAGTGGCATGAGTTGTCACATGAGTTAAGGTAATTTCAGGATGGTGTTTTGAAGGGTTTTGCAGCTGACCGCGAAGTCCTCTGTTGTATCTTTCTGCTATTTAGTTAGCGGGCCTCTCTGTGCTAAATCTGCTTTCATACTATGTGTGTCTTTTCATTTGCTCTCACCGTTATTATATGTGGGGGGCTGCTATCTCCTGTGGGGACATTCTCTGGAGGCAAGCCAGGACTGTGTTTTCTTCTACCAGGGGTAGTTAGTTCTCCGGCTGGCGCGCGGCATCTAGAGACAACGCAGGAATGCCCCCTGGCTACTTCTAGTGTGGTGTGTAGGTTTAGCATCGCGGTCAGCTCTAGTTTCCATCACCCGAGAGCTTGTCCGTTTATTCTATGCTTCTGATGTTTCCTTGCCATTGGAAACCATAACAAGAGTCACGGAGCTAAGCGTCGTGATACAGCAGTTATTTCATGGCAGTTAGTCAGGGCAGGAGTCAGGTAACCCACACTCTGCACTCCCTTCTATCCATGTGCTTTATTCCTATCCTCCTATGCTCCCTTGCAGTCCACTTTCACAGACCAATCCCCCTTCCATCACGACTCATAAACATCAACTCCTTTCTATTTCCCTCTCCCATGTACAGCACCCATGCACTTCTCACCTTCCTGAAAAACCTCAGTCCATCTTGCCCAAACACTCTGCACAAAAAACTTCATACAATTCCAAAAACTACTTGCTTTTTATCTTCCTACTCCTACTGATTTCAGGGGACATATCCCCCAACCCTGGTCCACCATCCACCAACCTCAAGCCCTACCCTCCCTACCCTACCTCACATAGAAACCTTAATAATCTTACTAATATTACTTGCACTCCTTCATCTCCTTCTTTTAATTGTGCTCTTTGGAATCCACGGTCTGTATGCAACAAGCTTCTTTTCCTACACAATTACTTTCTGAAAAAATCTCTGAATCTGCTGGCTCTCACGGAAACCTGGATTCAGGATTCTGACACTGTCTCTCCTGCTGCCATTTCCCATGGTGGCTTACAATTCTCACATTCCTCAAGACCTACAAACAGACATGGTGGTGGAGTCAGCATACTTATCTCCCCACAATGCACCTTCAAGGTCATCCCCCCAGCTCCATGACTCTCATTCCCTTCTTTTGAGGTCCACACCATCAGGCTCTTTCGTCCCCTCTCCCTCAGAGTTGCGGTCATATACCGGTCCCCAGGCTCACCCACCCACTTCCTGGACCATTTCTCTGCCTGGCTGCCGCACTTCATGTCCTCAGAACTACCAACCCTTATCCTGGGAGACTTCAACATCCCAATAAACAGCCCCACTTCCACATCTGGATCCCAGCTTCTATCACTAACCACTTCTCTAGGCCTCTCACAGCTCTCAACCTCTGAGACACACAAGGACGGTAACACCCTTGACCTGGTCTTTGTCTGGCTGTGCTCAATCTCCTACCTAGATAACTCACCGCTTCCCCTCTCTGACCACAACATTCTCTCCTTCACACTCACAAATCCTCGCCCACCCCAGCACACTCCTACCTACAGCACATTCAGAAATCTACATGCCAATCCCAAGAAACTTTTTGACACCTTTCACTCCCTCCTCAGGCCAAAAGCACAAGCACCTATCACAGACATTTGTGCTGATGACCTGGCCTCCCACTTTATAGAGAAAATAGACAATATCCGTCAGGAAATCCGCTCCCAATCACCAAGTTCAGTGACTCCCATCCCTCCCTGCATTTCCCCTGGCTCTCTCTCCACATTCGGTCCCATCACACAAGAAGAAGTCTCCAGGCTCCTCTCCTCTTCTCGTCTGACTACATGCACCACTGACCCCATTCCCTCACACCTCCTCCAGTCTCTCTCTCCAGTCGTCACAACTCACCTAACTACAATCTTTAATCTCTTCCTCTCCTCTGGCATTTTCCCCTCCTCCTTCAAACACTCTATCATTACTCCATTACTAAAGAAACCCGCTCTCGACCCATCCTGCCCAAATAACTACAGACCGGTCTCCAATCTCCCCTTCATCTCTAAACTCTTGGAGCGCCTGATATACTCCCGCCTTACCCGTTACCTCTCCACTCACTCCCTCCTAGACCCTTCACAGTCCGGTTTCCGTCCCCTACATTCGACTGAAACTGCACTCATCAAAGTGACCAATGACCTTCTGACAGCAAAACGTAACGGTGACCACTCTGTGCTCATTCTTCTCGACCTATCTGCAGCTTTCGACACTGTTGACCACCCTCTCCTACTCTCTAGGCTCCAGTCACTAGGCTTTAAGGACACTGCTCTCTCCTGGTTCTCTTCCTACCTTTCTGACCGCTCCTTCAGTGTTCTGTTCTCTGGCTCCACTTCCTCTCCTCTTCCTCTCACTGGGGAACCTCAGGGCTCAGTCCTTGGCACCCCTTCTCTTTTCCCTCTACACAGCCCCAATTGGACAGACCATCAGCAGATTTGGCTTTCAGTATCATCTTTATGCTGATGACACACAAATATACACGTCATCCCCTGACCTTACCCCCGCTGTACTACAGAATGCCACTGACTGTCTGTCTGCAGTCTCCAACATCATGTCCGCTCTCTATCTGAAACTCAACCTCTCCAAAACTGAACTTCTTCTGCTCCCGCCTTCTAACCTCCCTAAATCTGACATTTCCCTCTCCGTGGGTGGCACCATAATAACACCCCGGCAGCAGGCACTCTGTCTGGGTGTTATGTTTGACTCCGATCTCTCCTTCACCTCCCATATACAATCTCTTGCCCGCTCGTGCAGCTTACACCTAAACAACATCTCTAGAATCCGCCCTTTTCTCACCATGGAAACAACAAAAACCCTCACTGTCACCCTGATACACTCCCGCCTGGACTACTGTAACGCTCTATTAATTGGCCTCCCCCTCACGTGACTTTCCCCTCTCCGGTCCATCCTTAATGCAGCAGCCAGGGTCGTCCATCTGGCTAATCGTTACTCGAACACGTCCGCTCTTCGCCAGTCGTTACACTGGCTGCCCATTCATTACAGGATACAATTCAAAGTACTTGTTCTCACCCACAAAGCTCTCCACAGTGCGGCACCCCCTTACATCTCCTCCCTCATTTCTGTCTATCGGCCTAACTGACTGCTGCGCTCTGCAAATGACTTTCAACTAACCTCTGCACTAATCCGTACCTCCCACTCCCGACTCCAAGACTTCTCCCATGCTGCACCAATCCTCTGGAATGCTCTACCCCAAGATTTTAGGACCATCCACAACTTGCATAGTTTTAGGCGCTCGCTCAAAACACATTTGTTCAGAGCGGCCTACCACGTTCACTAATCAAACTCATTTTATGTTTGTGTGTGTAGCCCATTCACTATCCCCATCTATCCCCCACCTCCTGAAGATGGCTGGACCATCATTGTAAATACATCATTGTAAATACACACCTGTGCTTTGTATCTCCCCCACCTCATTGTAGATTGTAAGCTCTCATGAGCAGGGTCCTCTTATTTCGCTTTAATTATTGTATTGTTAACGTTGTTACTTATGACTGTTGTGTTTGAAACTGTTATACTGTAAAGCGCTGCGGAATATGTTGGCGCTATATAAATAAAGATTATTATTATTAGATGTGCCTTTTCTGGGGCAGCTGTGGGCTGCTATTTTTAGGCTGGAAGGCCAATATCCATGGCCCCTTACCAAACTTAGAATACCAGCCCCCAGCTGTCTGCTTTAGCAAGGCTGGCTGTCAAAAATGGGGGGACCCCACATCGTTTTTTTTTATTATTATTTTATTTAAATAATTAAGCGTGGGGACCCCTTCATTAGAGTTGAGCGACTTTTACTTTTTCGGATCGAGTCGGGTTTCGCGAAACCCGACTTTGTCAAAAGTCGGGTCGGGTGAAATCGGCCGATTATTGGGAAAAGTCGGGGGCCGACTGAAACACGAAACCCAATGCAAGTCAATAGGGAATCAAAGTCGGCAGTGAGTGGAGGACAGGAAAACACCTACTGTGCCCATTTTAATGCCAAAAACATCAAGTCTTATTACTGAAGCTTGTCAATCTTAATTTACTTTATAATAATAGTTAGGCATTGAAAACTGGGGGTCATTTTGCTAAAGTTTTGGTGGGGTAGGGCTGGCTCAAGTTTTTCGTGGGCCCAGGAAACGCGGAATACGTCACGGCGGTGGAGCAGGGAGAGGTAAGTATTTCAACTTTGCAAGTGCTGTGATCCTGAGCAAGCAGTGGGGGCCCACTCATTGGCATTGGCACTGGCACAGGGCCCCTCATAGTACGGCGATGTGTTTGACGGTGGGTGGCGCCTCCCACCGGCAGAGACACTTTTGCGTACTATGAGGGGCCCTGTGCCAGTGATGTCACCAACGAGTATGCCCCCCCACCTGATGAAGGAACCTGCACTTTCATCTGCACCTTCCTCTTTGTCCCCGTGTAAGGTGGTATAGTATGCGGGAAGGGGAACCTGACTTTCAGCAGGGTCAGATTCTGGCTGTGTAGAGTGCAAGGGGAATGTAGTGGTCTGGGTCAATGTACCAGCAGACTCAGCTAGCAGTGGCTGGGCAATGGGCAGGATGAGGAGGAAACACAGATATATCCCCAAATAATAAAGTGGGCTAAATGCAGTTCAAAATTGGTAACAGGACTAACCAGGCAGCATTGCTTTGTTCAGCGGAGGACAACTGTAATGAGAGGCTGACACAGTGAGTAGGCCCAAATAAGTAAGTAGGCTAAATGCAGGTCAAAATTGGTAACAGGACTAAACAGGCAGCATTGCTTTGTTCAGTGGAGGACAACTGTAATGAGAGGCTGACACAGTGAGTAGGCCCAAATAAGTAAGTAGGCTAAATGCAGTTCAAAATTGGTAACAGGACTAAACTGACGGCATTGCTTTGTTCAGCGGAGGACAACTGTAATGAGAGGCTGACACAGTGAGTAGGCCCAAATAAGTAATTAGGCTAAATGCAGTTCAAAATTGGTAACAGGACTAAACTGGCGGCATTGCTTTGTTCAGCGGAGGACAACTATAATGAGAGGCTGACATAGTGAGTTGGCCTAAATAAGTAAGTAGGCTACATGCAGTTAAAAATTGGTAACAGGACTAAACTGGCGGCATTGCTTTGTTCAGCGGAGGACAACTGTCAGGAGAGGCTGACACAGTCATTAGGCCCAAATAAGTAAGTAGGCTAAATGCAGTTCAAAATTGGTAACAGGACTAACCAGGTGGCATTGCTTTGTTCAGCGGAAGACAACTGTAATGAGAAGCTGACACAGTGAGTAGGCCCAAATAAGTAAGTAGGCTAAATGCAGTTCAAAATTGGTAACCGGACTAACCAGGCGGCATTGCTTTGTTCAGCGGAGGACAACTGTAAGAAGAGGCTGACACAGTGAGTAGGCCCAAATAAGTAAGTAGGCTAAATGCAGTTCAAATTTGGCAACAAAACTAAACTGGCGGCATTGCTTTGTTCAGCGGAGGACAACTGTAAGGAGAGGCTGACACAGTGAGTAGGCCCAAATAAGTAAGTAGGCTAAATGCAGTTCAAAATTGGTAACAGGACTAACCAGGCAGCATTGCTTTTTTCAGCGGAGGACAACTGTAATGAGAAGCTGACACAGTGAGTAGGCCCAAATAAGTAAGTAGGCTTAATGCAGTTCAAAAATGGTAACAGGACTAACCAGGCGTCATTGCTTTGTTCAGTGGAGGACAACTGTAATGAGAAGCTGACACAGTGAGTAGGCCCAAATAAGTAAGTAGGCTAAATGCAGTTCAAAAATGGTAACAGGACTAACCAGGCGTCATTGCTTTGTTCAGTGGAGGACAACTGTAATGAGAAGCTGACACAGTGAGTAGGCCCAAATAAGTAAGTAGGCTAAATGCAGTTCAAAATTGGTAACAGGACTAACCAGGCAGCATTGCTTTTTTCAGCGGAGGACAACTGTAATGAGAAGCTGACACAGTGAGTAGGCCCAAATAAGTAAGTAGGCTTAATGCAGTTCAAAAATGGTAACAGGACTAACCAGGCGTCATTGCTTTGTTCAGTGGAGGACAACTGTAATGAGAAGCTGACACAGTGAGTAGGCCCAAATAAGTAAGTAGGCTAAATGCAGTTCAAAAATGGTAACAGGACTAACCAGGCGTCATTGCTTTGTTCAGTGGAGGACAACTGTAATGAGAAGCTGACACAGTGAGTAGGCCCAAATAAGTAAGTAGGCTAAATGCAGTTCAAATTTGGTAACAGGACTAAACTGGCGGCTGTTGTGAATTCCGCTCTTGGGCTCCCTCCGGTGGTTGTAAGTGGCACTTTTGTGAGTTCTGCTTTTGGGCTCCCTCCGGTGGATTTTAGTGGAACTGCTGCTCCTTGGATTTAGCAGTCAGCAGCTGCTTCCACTGATCATTTATTCTGGCTCGGCTATTTATCCTGGCTCTATCCTTCAGCCAGTGCCAGTTGTCAATGGTTCCTGGTTGGATTCACATCTCTGCTTGGATTTCCCTGATATTCTGACCAGTTCAGCAAAGATAAGTCCTTGCTTTGTTCTTTTGCAGTCCACTTCTTGTGGACTTAAGCTTTCTGCACTTTCTATGTTTTTTCTAGTCCAGCTTGTCTCTATGGATTTATTCAGTTAATCTGGAAGCTCTGGGAAGCAGATTTACCCTCCTCACCTTTAGTCAGGTGTGGAGATTTTTGTAAACTCTCTGGTGGGTTTTTCTAGTTTTTAATACTGACCGCACAGTATTCTGTCCTGTTCTATCTATCTAGCTAGACTGGCCTCCTTTGCTACACCATGGTTTCATTCTGCGTATGTCATTTCCCTCTCCACTCACAGTCAATATTTGTGGGTGGCTGTCCTATCCTTTGGGGATTTTCTCTGAGGCAAGATAGCTTTCCTGTTTCTATCTTTAGGGGCAGTTAGTCCTCCGGCTGTGACGAGATGTCTAGGGAGTGACAGGAACATCCCACGGCTACTTCTAGTGTTGTGTTAAGCTCAGGAACTGCGGTCAGTACAGGTACCACCTCCTCCAGAGTACGTCCCATGTTGCTCCTAAACCACCAGTTCATAACAGGTGGTATTGCTTTGTTCAGCGGAGGACAACTGTAAGAAGAGGCTGACAAATAAGTAAGTAGGCTAAATGTCTGCCAAAAATTTTTTCATAAATAAACAGGTGGCATAGCTAGGTACAAGGGTGGGCTCCTCTGCTGAGTAGCAGACAGTGGTAGTAGGCGCAAAGTATTAGCTGGTCTAAATGGAGGCCAGGGCCCCTGTATATTTTAACCCCTTAAGCCCCGAGGGTGGTTTGCACGTTAATGACCGGGCCAATTTTTACAATTCTGACCACTGCCCCTTTATGAGGTTATAACTCTGGAACGCTTCAACGGATCTTGGCGATTCTGACATTGTTTTCTCGTGAGATATTTTACTTCATGATAGTGGTAAAATTTATTCGATATAACTTGTGTTTATTTGTGAAAAAAATGGAAATTTGGCAAAAATTTTGAAAATTTCACAATTTTCCAACTTTGAATTTTTATGCCCTTAAATCACAGAGATACGTCACGCAAAATACTTAATAAGTAACATTTGCCACATGTCTACTTTACATCAGCACAATTTTGGAACCAAAATTTTTTTTTGTTAGGGAGTTATAAGGGTTAAAATTTGACCAGCAATTTCTCATTTTTACAACACCATTTTTTTTTTAGGGACCACATCTCATTTGAAGTCATTTTGAGGGGTCTATATGATAGAAAATAACCAAGTGTGACACCATTCTAAAAACTGCACCCCTCAAGGTGCTCAAACCCACATTCAAGAAGTTTATTAACCCTTCAGGTGTTTCACAGGAATTTTTGGAATGTTTAAATAAAAATGAACATTTAACTTTTTTTCACAGAAAATGTACTTCAGCTCCAATTTGTTTTATTTTACCAACGGTAACAGGAGAAAATGGACCCCAAAAGATGTTGTACAATTTGTCCTGAGTACGCCGATACCCCATATGTGGGGGTAAACAACTTTTTGGGCACATGACAGAGCTCGGAAGCGAAGGAGCGCCATTTGACTTTTCAATGCAAAATTGACTGGAATTGAGATGGGACGCCATGTTGCGTTTGGAGAGCCCCTGATGTGCCTAAACATTGAAACCCTCCACAAGTGACACCATTTTGGAAAGTAGACCCCTTAAGGAACTTATCTAGATGTGTGGTGAGCACTTTGACCCACCAAGTGCTTCACAGAAGTTTATAATGCAGAGCTGTAAAAATAAAAAATCATATTTTTTCACAAAAATGATCTTTTCGCCCCCAATTTTTTATTTTCCCAAGGGTAAGAGAAGAAATTGGACCCCAAAAATTGTTGTGCAATTTGTCCTGAGTACGCTGATACCCCATATGTGGGTGTAAATCATTGTTTGGGTGCATGGCAGAGCTCGGAAGGGAAGGAGCGCCATTTGACTTTTCAATGCAAAATTGACTGGAATTGAGATGGGAAGCCATGTTGCGTTTGGAGAGCCCCTTATGTGCCTAAACATTGAAACCCCCAACAAGTGACACCATTTTGGAAAGTAGACCCCTTAAGGAACTTATCTAGATGTGTAGTGAGCACTTTGACCCAACAAGTGCTTCACAGAAGTTTATAATGCAGAGCCGTAAAAATAAAAAATCATATTTTTTCACAAAAATGAACTTTTCGCTCCCAATTTTTATTTTCCCAAGGGTAAGAGAAGAAATTAGACCACAAAAGTTGTTGTTCAATTTGTCCTGAGTACGCTGATACCCCATATGTGGGGGTAAACCACTGTTTGGGCGCATAGCAGAGCTCGGAAGGGAAGGAGCGCCATTTGACTTTTCAATGCAAAATTGACTGGAATTGAGATGGGACATCATGTCACGTTTTGAGAGCCCCTGATGTGCCTAAACATTAAAACCCCCCACAAGTGACACCATTTTGGAAAGTAGACCCCCTAAGGAACTTATCTTGATGTGTTTTGAGAGCTTTGAACCCCCAAGTGTTTCACTACAGTTTATAACGCAGAGCCGTGAAAATAAAAAATTTTTTTTTCAGAAAAATGATATTTTAGCCCCCAGTTTTGTATTTTCACAAGGGTAACAGGATAAATTGGACTCCAAAAGTTGTTGTCCAGTTTGTCCTGAGTACGCTGATACCCCATATGTGGGGGGAACCACTGTTTGGGCGCATGGCAGAGCTCGGAAGGGAAGGAGCGCCATTTGGAATGCAGACTTAGATGGATTGGTCTGCAGGCGTCATGTTGCATTTGCAGAGCCCCTGATGTACCCAAACAGTACAACCCCCCACAAGTGACCCCATATTGGAAACTAGACCTCCCGAGGAACTTATCTAGATGTGTTTTGAGAGCTTTGAACCCCCAAGTGTTTCACTACAGTTTATAACGCAGAGCCATAAAATTAAAAATTCTTTTTTTTTTCAGAAAAATGATTTTTTAGCCCCCAGTTTTATATTTTCACAAAGGTAACAGGATAAATTGGACCCCACAAGTTGTTGTCCAATTTGTCCTGAGTACGCTGATACCCCATATGTGGGGGGGGGGACCACTGTTTGGGCGCATGGCAGAGCTCGGAAGGGAAGGAGCGCCATTTGGAATGCAGACTTAGATGGATTGGTCTGCAGGCGTCACGTTGCATTTGCAGAGCCCCTGATGTACCCAAACAGTACAACCCCCCACAAGTGACCCCATATTGGAAACTAGACCTCCAGAGGAACTGATCTAGATGTGTTTTGAGAGCTTTGAACCCCCAAGTGTTTCACTACAGTTTATAACGCAGAGCCGTGAAACTAAAAATTCTTTTTTTTTTCAGAAAAATGATTTTTTAGCCCCCAGTTTTATATTTTCACAAGGGTAACAGGATAAATTGGACCCCAAAAGATGTTGTCCAATTTGTCCCGAGTACGCTGATGCCCCATATGTTGGGGTAAACCCCTGTTTGGGCGCACGGGAGAGCTCGGAAGGGAAGGAGCACTGTTTTACTTTTTCAACGCAGAATTGACTGGAATTGAGATCGGACGCCATATCGCGTTTAGAGAGCCCCTGATGTGCCTGAACAGTGGAAACTCCCCAATTCTACCTGAAACTAATCCAAACACACCCCTAACCCTAATCCCAACTGTAACCCTAACCACACCCCTAACCCTGACACACCCCTAATTCTAATCCCAACCCTAATCCCAACCGTAAATGTAATCCAAACCCTAACCCTAACTTTAGCCCCAACCCTAACTTTATCCCCAACCCTAACTTTAGCCCCAACCCTATCCCTAACTTTAGCCCCACCCTAACTTTAGCTCCAACCCTAGCCCCAACCCTAACCCTAACCCTAGCCCTAACCCTAACCCTAGCCCTAGCCCTAGCCCTAACCCTAACCCTAACCCTAACCCTAACCCTAGCCCTAACCCTAGCCCTAGCCCTAACCCTAACCCTAGCCCTAACCCTAGCCCTAATGGGAAAATGGAAATAAATACATTTTTTTAATTCTATTATTTTTCCCTAACTAAGGGGGTGAGATGAAGGGGGTTTTGATTTACTTTTATAGCGTTTTTATATCGGATTTTTATGATTGGCAGCTGTCACACACTAAAAGACGCTTTTTATAGCAAAAAAGTTTTTGCGTCTCCACATTTTCAGACCTATAATTTTTCCGTATTTTGGTCCACAGAGTCATGTGAGGTCTTGTTTTTTGCGGGACGAGTTGACGTTTTTATTGGTAACATTTTCGGACATGTGACAGTTTTTGATCACTTTTTATTCCAATTTTTGTGAGGCAGAATGACCAAAAACCAGCTATTCATGAATTTCTTTTGGGGGAGGCGTTTATACCGTTCCACGTTTGGTAAAATTGATAAAGCAGTTTTATTCATCGTGTCAGTACGATTACAGAGATATCTCATTTATATCATTTTTTTATGTTTTGGCGCTTTTATACGATAAAAGCTATTTTATAGAAAAAATAATTATTTTGGCATCGCTTTATTCTGAGGACTATAACTTTTTTATTTTTTTGGTTATGATGCTATGTGGTGGCTCGTTTTTTGCGGGACAAGATGATGTTTTCAGCGGTACCATGGTTATTTATATCCGTCTTTTTGATCGCGTGTTATTTCACTTTTTGTTCGGCGGTATGATAATAAAGCGTTGTTTTTTGGCTCGTTTTTTTTTTTTTTCTTACGGTGTTCACTGAAGGAGTTAACTAGTGGGACAGTTTTATAGGTTGGGTCGTTACGGACGCGGCGATACTAAATATGTGTACTTTTATTGTTTTGGGGGTTTTTTTAGATAAAGAAATGTATTTATGGGAATAATATTTTTTTTTTTCTTCTTTATTTAGGAATTTTTATTTTTTATTTTTTTTACACATGTGGACATTTTTTTTAAAACTTTTTTACTTTGTCCCGGGGGGGGACATCACAGATCGCCGATCTGATAGTTTGCATAGCACTCTATCAGATCGGCGCTCTCACTCACATCGCTGCAGGCTGCAGCTTTCATCTGCAGCCTGCTCTGGACCCGGAAGTACTCCCTGCAGGACCCGGATGCAGCCCCGCGGCCATTTTGGATCCGGGGCCTGCAGGAAGGAGACGCTCGGTACAAGGTGAGTATATTCCCTTGTACCGATCGTCTCAGGGAATCACGCAGGGAGCCCCCTTCCTGCGCAATGCTTCCCTGTACCTCCGGTACACCGCGATCATGTTTGATCGCGGTGTGCCGGGGGTTAATGTGCCGGTGGCGGTCCGTGACCGCTCCTGGCACATAGTGCCGGATGTCAGCTGCGATAGGCAGCTGACACCCGGCCGCGATCGGCCGCGCTCCCCCCGTGAGCGCGGCCGATCGGCTATGACGTACTATCTCGTCACTGGGAATTAAGTCCCAGGTCACCTTGACGGGATAGTACATCATATGGGATTAAGGGGTTAACTATTATCTATCATTTCAACAAATTTGTATTGGCAGTGCCGTTGAAGGATTTAACAGCACAGACTACACAGTGGTGGAGCAGGGAGAGGTAAGTATTGCAAGTGGTAGAGCACTGTTCGAGCTGGGGGGAACACTCTCTCGTGGGCGGCGGTACTGGCACAGGGCCCCTCATATTACGACGGTGTGTCTGACGTTGGTTGTGCACCACCACCGTCAGAGACACTTCATTGTACTATGAGGGACCCTGTGCCAGTGAAGTCGCCCAAGAGTGGGCACACCCACCTGTCTAGGCAAACGGCACTCGCACGGGTGCTTGCGCCAGGTGGTGACCACGGCCCTGTGGGGGGAGTCAGCCCATTTAGGGAGGTATAAAAATGGCCTATGGGGGACATTGAGCAGCTGCAAATGGAGGAATTGGAGAAGTCAGTAAGAGGAGGCCAAAAGCAAGACATTTTTCAGGCAAGCTACATGTCAGCAGGGGAAGGTGGGGCCAAATAATTTGAAATCCATGATTGGTTCATTTTAATGAAGGTTAGATCATCAACATTTCGGGTAGCCAGACGTGTCCTTTTTTTGGTCAGTATTGAACCAGCAGCACTGAATACTCTTTCTGATAGCACACTAGCAGCAGGGCATGCGAGCTCCTGTAATGCATATTCTGCCAATTCAGGCCATTTTAGATGCCCAGTAATCAAAGGGGAATGACCTGTGAGGGAGAACATCGATAAGGGCGGAAAAGTAGTTCGTAACCATACTGGAAAAATGCTGTCTCCTGTCACTTTGAATCGATGCAGCAGTACCTGTCGTGTTAGCGGTCGTTGCAAAATCACTCCACAACCTGGTCATAAAACCCCTCTGTCCAATGCCACTTCGGATTTTTGCACCTCTAACACCTCTGCCATGTTGCCCACTACAGCTCGTGTGAGAACCATCACCGCCGCTGTGTGCTGGGAATGCCTGAACCAAATGGTCTGCAAGAGTTGCTTGTTTGGTAGCCAATATTTGCTCGAAGTTCTCATGTGGCATGATATTTTGTTATTTTCCTTTATATCGTGGATCCAGGAGGCGGTCCAACCAGTAATCATCATCGGTCATCATTTTGATAATGCTGCTGGTGGTGTCCTAACCGGTGGGCTTACAGTGAGGGAAGCAATGTAGCGTTGCTGACTACCTTCATTCTGAGCAGGTGCACCATCGGTATGTGACGTTTGGTAGTTAGTCCAGGCTTGCAAATGCATGCTGGTTAAATGTCTACGCATGCACGTTGTATTTAAATTTTGAAGATTCTTCCCTCTGCTAAAGGTCTTTGAGTATTTCCTACAGATATCTTTTGACTGATCATTCGGATCTTGGTTAAAAAATTGCCACACTGCACTCTTCCTACTATCGAATACCTTTTCAGGCATTGCACGCTGTGCTACTTTCACCGGATGGCCACGCTGTCCTAAAACTGTTTTTGTTTTTGACACACGTTTTTGGCCTGATACGGGCCTGCCAGATGACAGCTGTTGCAATGTAGACGGCTGCTGCGGATCATCCTCCTCCACTTCTGAGCTACTGGCAGCGGCACCCTCTTCCCCCAATGGCTGCCAATCTGGGTCAACAACTGGGTCATATATCACCTCCTCTTCAATGTCATGTGCACCTTCCTCTGTGTCACCGTGTAAGGGGCTATAGCGTTCGGGATGGGGCACCATAGTCTCATAAGGGTCAGATTCTGGCTCAGTACACTGCGAGGGCAATGTAGTGATTTGAGTCAATGGAACAGCATAATAATCTAGCTGTGGCTGTGCATCAGTGCACTCCATGTCCGATTCATCTTGTAATGGGCAGTTAACAATTTCCCTTTCTAACCCAGGCATGGTATGTGTAAAGAGCTCCATGGAGTAACCTGTGGTGTCGCCTGACGCATCCTTCACTTTTGGTTTGGGTGAAGGACACAAGGAAATGTCTTGTTCCTGACCGGGAGCATCCACTGACGACTCGCTACTTTTATATTTTGAACTTTCTGAAGAGGAGGCGAAAGAGCTAGAGGCTGAGTCAGCAAGGAAAGCCAAAACTTTTTCCTGCTGCTCCGGCTTTAAAAGCGGTTTTCCTACTCCAAGATAAGGGAGCCTTTGAGGCCTTGTGTAGCCAGATGATGATGCTGGCTCAACACCTACAGCCTTAGGTGCTATTTTGCTTTTCCACTACCACCAGATGCTCCACCACCACCATCAGTACCAGCTGGCAATGACCGCCCACGGCCTCTTCCACCAGACTTCCTCATTTTTGGGAAAATGTTACCAAAATAACAACCGTTATATGGTACTGTAAAACCAGGTAGAAGGTGTATATAAACTTGTTGAGAATGTAAATCTCCCTTTTTTTGGGAGACTGCACCAAAACTCAGGCCCAGTGTATAACACAATACAATGTAAGTGGCAGAACGTGGCAGGCTGATATACGATAAACTAACAGAACTGACGTATATCCACTTTGTGACAATTTGAAACACCCTTTTTTTGAGGGGAGACTGCACCGCAACTCAGGCCCAGTGTATAGCACAACACAATGTAAGTGGCAGAACGTGGCTGGCTGATATACGACAAACTAACATAACTGACGTATATCCACTTTGTGACAATTTGAATCTCCCTTTTTTTGAGGGGAAGACAGCACCACAACTCAGGCCCAGTGTGTAATACAACACAATGTAAGTGGCAGAAAGTGGCTGGAAGATATCTGAAAAAATCCAAGGACTGTAGTACAATTTCAATCTCCCTACAATGATCTCAGGACAAGTATGGCAGCAATACAAAGGACTGCTGCACACAAAAGTGTGGACAAATAGACAAGATAACTGAGCAGAAAGGAGCAACAGGATTTTTGCTTTTAAAAAAGCAGTTGGTTTGCACAGCAGCGTGCAAACAGCAATGCAGCTATCAGGGAGCCTTATAAGGCAGCCTAATAAGCTACAGAGCTGTGCACAAAAAAATAGCCTCCACTGTCACTGCAAAAAAAGGTGGTGTTGGACAGTGGAAATCGCTACAGCACAAGCGGTTTGGGGGTTAATCTTCCCTCCCTAACTATATCCCTTCTGACGAAGCTGCAGCAACCTCTCCCTATGCTGAGATGGCAGAAGTAAGATGGCGGTCGGCGTACATGCCCCTTTATAGCCCCTGTGACGCCGCAGAAAGCAAGCCAATCACTGTCATGCCCTTCTCTAAAATGGTGGGGACCGAGACCTATGTCATCACGCTGCCTGTCATGAATCCCCAATGGCTAGGGATAGCACAGGACAAGCAAAGTACAAATAAATAACGGACGAGCTCTAGGGTGATGGAACCTGGGCTGACCGCTGCCCTACGCCTGACAAACGCAACTAGAGATAGCCAGGGAGCGTGCCTACGTTGGTTCTAGACGCCACGCACCAGCCTAAGAGCTAACTAGTACTGCAGAGAAAATAAAGACCTCACTTGCCTCCAGAGGAATGAACCCCAAAAGATATAGTTGCCCCCTCACATGTATTGACGGTGAAATGAGAGGAAGGCACACACATAGAGATGATATATATAGATTTAGCAAATTGAGGCCCGCTGTAAACTAGAAAGCAGAACGATACAAAAGGGGACTGAGCGGTCAGCAAAAAACCCTAATCAAAAAACCATCCTGAGATTACAAGAACCCATGTGCCAACTCATGGCACATGGGGAGAACCTCAGTCCACTAGAGCTACCAGCTAGCATAGAGACATAATAAGCAAGCTGGACAAAAAAAAACCAAACAACTGAAAATCAGCACTTAGCTTATCCTGAAAGATCTGGGAGCAGGTAGGCAGGAACCAAACAGAGCACATCTGAATACATTGATAGCCGGCAAGGGAATGACAGAAAGGCCAGGTAAAATAGGAAACACCCAGCCTCTGATGGACAGGTGGAAACCAAAGGCCGCAACCCACCAAAGTCACCCAGTACCAGCAGTAACCACCAGAGGGAGCCCACAAACAGAATCCACAACAGTACCCCCCCTTGAGGAGGGGTCACCGAACCCTCACGAGAACCCCCAGGGCGATCAGGGTGAGCTCTATGGAAGGCGCGGACCAAATCAGTCGCATGAACATCGGAGGCGACCACCCAGGAATTATCCTCCTGACCATAACCCTTCCACTTAACCAAATACTGGAGTTTGCGTCTGGAAACACGAGAATCCAAGATCTTCTCAACAACATACTCCAATTCTCCCTCCACCAGCACCGGAGCAGGAGGCTCAACCGAAGGAACAACGGGCACCTCATACCTCCGCAACAACGACCGATGGAACACATTATGAATAGCAAACGATGCTGGGAGATCCAAACGAAAAGATACAGGGTTAAGAATCTCCGAGATCCTATAAGGACCGATGAACCGAGGCTTGAACTTAGGAGAAGAGACCTTCATAGGGACAAAACGAGAAGACAACCACACCAAATCCCCAACAAGAAGTCGGGGACCCACGCGGCGACGGCGATTAGCAAACTGCTGAGTCTTCTCCTGAGATAACTTCAAATTGTCCACCACCTGATTCCAAATCTGATGTAGCCTGTCCACCACCATGTCCACTCCAGGACAATCCGAAGACTCCACCTGACCAGAGGAAAAACGAGGATGAAACCCCGAATTACAAAAAAAAAGGAGAGACCAACGTGGCAGAACTAGCCCGATTATTAAGAGCAAATTCGGCCAGTGGCAAAAAAGCAACCCAGTCATCCTGGTCAGCAGAAACAAAACACCTCAAATAAGTTTCCAAGGTCTGATTAGTTCGCTCCGTCTGGCCATTCGTCTGAGGATGGAATGCAGACGAGAAAGACAAATCAATGCCCATCTTGGCACAAAACGTCCGCCAAAATCTAGACACAAACTGGGATCCCCTGTCAGAAACGATATTCTCCGGAATCCCATGCAAACGAACCACGTTCTGAAAAAATAAAGGGACCAACTCAGAGGAGGAAGGCAACTTAGGCAAGGGCACCAAATGAACCATCTTAGAAAAGCGGTCACACACAACCCAGATAACGGACATTTTCTGTGAAACCGGGAGATCAGAAATAAAATCCATGGAAATGTGCGTCCAAGGCCTCTTCGGGATGGGCAAGGATAACAACAACCCACTGGCCCGAGAACAGCAAGGCTTAGCTCGAGCACACACTTCACAAGACTGCACAAAGGTACGCACATCCCTAGACAAGGAAGGCCACCAAAAAGACCTGGCCACCAAGTCTCTAGTACCAAATATTCCAGGATGACCAGCCAACACAGAAGAATGGACCTCGGAGATGACTCTACTGGTCCAATCATCCGGAACAAACAGTCTTTCTGGTGGACAACGATCCGGTTTATCCACCTGAAACTCCTGCAATGCACGTCGCAAGTCTGGGGATACGGCGGACAATATTACCCCATCCCTAAGGATACCAGTAGGCCCAGAGTCTCCAGGAGAGTCAGGCACAAAACTCCTGGAAAGAGCATCTGCCTTCACATTCTTTGAACCTGGCAGGTATGAAACCACGAAATTGAAACGAGAAAAAAACAACGACCAACGAGCCTGTCTAGGATTCAAACGCCTGGCAGACTCAAGGTAAATGAGATTCTTGTGATCAGTCAAGACCACCACACGATGTTTAGCACCCTCAAGCCAATGACGCCACTCCTCAAATGCCCACTTCATGGCCAAAAGCTCCCGATTACCCACATCATAATTGCGCTCGGCGGGCGAGAATTTTCTAGAGAAGAATGCACATGGCTTCATCACCGAGCCATCAGAACTTCTCTGTGACAAAACCGCCCCCGCTCCAATCTCGGAAGCATCAACCTCAACCTGAAAAGGAAGTGAAACATCTGGTTGACACAACACAGGAGCAGAAGAAAACCGGCGCTTAAGTTCCTGAAAGGCCCCCACAGCCGCAGGAGACCAATTAGCAACATCAGCACCCTTTTTAGTTAAATCAGTCAAAGGTTTAACAATACTGGAAAAATTTGCAATGAACCGACGATAAAAATTAGCAAACCCCAAGAACTTCTGTAGGCTCTTAACAGATGTAGGTTGTGTCCAGTCACAAATTGCCTGAACCTTAACGGGATCCATCTCAATAGTAGAAGGAGAAAAAATGTACCCCAAAAAAGAAATCTTCTGGACTCCGAAGAGACACTTTGAGCCCTTCACAAACAGAGAATTGGCCCGCAGAACCTGAAACACCTTCCTGACCTGTAGAACATGAGACTCCCAGTCATCAGAAAACATCAAAATATCATCCAAATACACAATCATAAACTTATCCAGATATTCACGGAAAATATTGTGCATAAAGGACTGGAAGACTGACGGAGCATTGGAGAGTCCAAAAGGCATTACCAAATACTCAAAATGGCCCTCAGGCGTATTAAATGCGGTTTTCCACTCATCACCTTGTTTTATCCGCACCAGATTATACGCACCGCGAAGATCTATCTTAGTGAACCACCTAGCCCCCTTAATGCGAGCAAACAAGTCAGTCAATAATGGCAATGGATACTGATATTTGACTGTAATCTTATTCAGAAGGCGATAATCTATACAAGGCCTCAGGGAACCATCTTTTTTTGCCACGAAAAAAAAACCTGCTCCCAGAGGGGACGAAGATGGACGAATATGTCCCTTTTCCAAGGACTCCTTAATATAATTCCGCATAGCAGTATGCTCTGGCAGTGACAGATTAAATAAACGACCCTTAGGGAACTTACTGCCAGGAATCAATTCTATAGCACAGTCACAATCTCTATGAGGAGGGAGCGAATTGAGCTTAGGCTCCTCAAAGACATCCCTATAGTCAGACAAAAACTCAGGGATCTCAGAAGGAGTAAATGAAGCGATAGAAATCGGAGGTGCATCATCATGAACCCCCTGACATCCCCAGCTTAACACAGACATTGTTTTCCAGTCCAGGATAGGATTATGAGTTTGTAACCATGGCAGACCCAGCACTAGTACATCATGTAAATTATACAGTACAAGGAAGCGAATCACCTCCTGATGAACGGGAGTCATGCGCATGGTCACTTGTGTCCAATACTGCGGTTTATTCATAGCCAATGGTGTAGAGTCAATTCCCTTCAGAGGAATAGGGACTTCCAGAGGCTCCAGACTACAACCGCAGCGTTTAGCAAATGACCAATCCATAAGACTCAGGGCAGCGCCCGAATCCACATAGGCATCAACGGAAATGGAAGACAGTGAAAAAATCAGAGTCACAGACAAAATTAACTTAGGCTGCAGAGTACCAATGGCAAAAGATTTATCAAGCTTTTTTGTGCGTTTAGAGCACGCTGATATAACATGAGCTGAATCACCACAATAAAAACACAATCCATTTTTCCGCCTATAATTTTGCCGTTCACTTCTGGACTGAATTCTATCACATTGCATAGTCTCAGGTGCCTGTTCAGAAGACACCGCCAACTGGTGCACGGGTTTGCGCTCCCGCAAACGCCGATCAATCTGAATGGCCATAGCCATAGACTCATTCAGACCTGTAGGCGTAGGGAACCCCACCATAATATCCTTAATGGCCTCAGAAAGACCATTTCTGAAGTTTGCAGCCAGGGCGCACTCATTCCACTGAGTAAGCACCGACCATTTCCGAAATTTTTGACAATATATTTCCGCTTCATCATGCCCCTGAGAGAGGGCTAATAAAGCCTTTTCAGCCTGAATCTCCAGGTTGGGTTCCTCATAGAGCAATCCCAATGCCAGAAAAAACGCATCCACACTGAGCAATGCAGGATCCCCTGGTGCCAATGCAAATGCCCAATTCTGAGGGTCGCCCCGCAGGAAAGATATTACAATCCTGACCTGTTGAGCAGGGTCTCCAGAGGAGCGAGATTTTAAAGAAAGAAACAATTTACAATTGTTCCTGAAATTCAGGAAGGTAGATCTATCTCCAGAGAAGAACTCTGGAATAGGAATTCTAGGTTCAGACATGGGAGTGTGAACAACAAAATCCTGTATGTTTTGAACTTTTGCCGCGAGATTACTCAGGCTGGAAGCCAAACTCTGGACATCCATGTTAAACAGCTAAGATCAGAGCCATTCAAGGGTTAAGAGGAGGTAAGAAGCAGCTAGACAGCAATTAAGGGCTAGGCAGCAAAACTCTGAAGGGAAAAAAAAAAAAAAATTTCCCTTAAACACTTCTTTTTCTCCTGCTTCAGCCCAAACAATTAACACTTTGTGGGCCGGCTATACTGTCATGAATCCCCAATGGCTAGGGATAGCACAGGACAAGCAAAGTACAAATAAATAACGGACGAGCTCTAGGGTGATGGAACCTGGGCTGACCGCTGCCCTACGCCTGACAAACGCAACTAGAGATAGCCAGGGAGCGTGCCTACGTTGGTTCTAGACGCCACGCACCAGCCTAAGAGCTAACTAGTACTGCAGAGAAAATAAAGACCTCACTTGCCTCCAGAGGAATGAACCCCAAAAGATATAGTTGCCCCCTCACATGTATTGACGGTGAAATGAGAGGAAGGCACACACATAGAGATGATATATATAGATTTAGCAAATTGAGGCCCGCTGTAAACTAGAAAGCAGAACGATACAAAAGGGGACTGAGCGGTCAGCAAAAAACCCTAATCAAAAAACCATCCTGAGATTACAAGAACCCATGTGCTAACTCATGGCACATGGGGAGAACCTCAGTCCACTAGAGCTACCAGCTAGCATAGAGACATAATAAGCAAGCTGGACAAAAAAAAACCAAACAACTGAAAATCAGCACTTAGCTTATCCTGAAAGATCTGGGAGCAGGTAGGCAGGAACCAAACAGAGCACATCTGAATACATTGATAGCCGGCAAGGGAATGACAGAAAGGCCAGGTAAAATAGGAAACACCCAGCCTCTGATGGACAGGTGGAAACCAAAGGCCGCAACCCACCAAAGTCACCCAGTACCAGCAGTAACCACCAGAGGGAGCCCACAAACAGAATCCACAACAGCTGCCCACACTCTGCGTCCTCCTTCATTGGCTGAGAAATGGTGCTGAACGCGTCATACGAAACGCGACTTTGGCGCGAAGATCGCCGACCTCATGGCCGCTCCCACACTAGGATCGGGTCGGGTTTCATGAAACCCGACTTTGCCGAAAGTCGCCGTTTTTTAATTTGTCCGATCCGTTTCGCTCAACCCTACCCTTCATTCTTCATAACTAGCCTTGCTAATGCAGACAGCTGAGGGTTGCAGCACCCAGCTGTCAGTTTTGCCTGGCTGGTTATCAAAAATATAGGGGAACCCACGCCATTTTTTTTTTGTATTATTTATTTAGAGCGCAGGTGCTGGCTGATGGATACTTACATCAGCTGCCGCCTGCTCTCGCTGTTATTAGCGGCAGCAGATGTATGCTGATAGGAGAAATAGTACTGTGAAGGAAGAAATTAAGAAAGATTCTCCATTTTGTGCTTTTCGACTCTATTTTCTTGTTACTTAAAGATAAATTCTATTATTTAATTAGGTAAAAGGTTATAGCTGCCATGAAATAATTTTATCTTGTTGTTCACAAGCCTGTTATTCAACTAGGCTATGGTTCATAATTGGTATAAAGACCTTGAATGCTCTGACTCGAGCCAGGGAAATGACTCGGGGGTGTATCGATATCCATCTGTTGGTATGCTTTTTCTATGCCAAAAAGATATGACCATATATGTAGTTTCCGGTTTTTCTGTATTTTCATGGGTTAAGTTTTTCCAGCATTCTTATAGGTTAAGAACTGTGAGCGTGTTCTTATGCTGATTGGTTGAAGTATAATTTCTATGATTATGAAAAGCGACACACAATAAAACGGGGGACAGAGATCTGCTTGATCCCCCATACAGAGGCACACATCTCCGTCTGGTCATTTTCAGTTGCCGGCAACGCCCTGTAGATTAATTTGGAAATCACTGAGTCAACCGTGAAGGATCAATTTAGATCCTCCCTCAACAGTTGGCGCCCTAAAACGTGGGGCCCCAAACAGGAACGCTTCTGCCCCCGGAGGACAACAAGACAAAGGACCCTGGGACCGGACACAGGCCCTGGAAAATTGGGACTGATCATCCCCACAACAACCACGGTAAGTTGGCAGTTATACTGTCCAGACTGACCGTTTGGTGTGGTTTTCCAGTGTTTGTTGCTGCTAAGAGGATCTGAGGTTTGTCCCCGATGGTGGGGTGATTTTTGGGTGGAATCATATAGAGGTGTAGTTCCGTTGGGAGCCCAGTGCTCGATCCGTACCTCATAAGGGAAGGACACCCCGGATTGACCAGTGATGTAATTCTCTTTATAGTCAAAATATCCTGAATTCCTGATCACTGTTAGAATCAGGCGCGGTGAGGTGATCGAAGATTGGGTAGGATGCGTAACTCAGGAATTATATATATTTATATATATCCAGAGGTGTCCAGAGGGAAAGTCTAAGACGCCCTCCTCCTTTCACTGAGTACTGCGTTTTTGGGTTGTCCCAGCGAGGGACAGAGAGACCCAGTGGAACAAACCGTTAAGGCCGCTCGGTATTGTGCACGACAAAGTAAGGATATTTAGCTCTAAAGGAGAATCAGTTTCCGTGGAAGAAGAAGACTTTGAATTTGTGTGATGAATCTGATATTGTTAGCCCAAAGACGGGGAAATAAATCTGTCAGGAATGCAGGAAAAATATTCTCAATCATGGGTTTTTCTAAGGTGTTCTGGTATGTGAATTGTGTGATGAAGGTTTTGTAGAAATTAAGTCTGAGAACTGCTGTATTCCGTTTCTGTGCGTTATCTCTAAGATACCCGATGGGAGGGGGGAGTGAAACAGCTGCGTTATTGCTTTCTCTGTGTTAAGGAATGCTGTGATTTTCTTATCTCTACTGTGTCTCTGATATGGAGGGGGCACGTAGCTGCGTTCTAAGTTTCTCTATATTTTCTGTTGCGCTGGGAGATTTGTGTTTAAACAATAGTAAAATATTGTATTGAAGTAGAAAGAAATATTGTAAGTTGGAAGTTGAAAGTGAAATATGGTACCTAGTTTTAGAAGGAAACTTGAAAGAGATTGATGATTATCAGTGTAATTGAAAGATTGGTAAAAGATTCACCTGCTTCAAGTTGAGTGGTTGATATATAGCAAATTGAGGATCAACAGAGGAAGTGAATTGCGTTGAAAAAGGAAAGTTGTCTATTACTATGACAAAAAACTGGATGTTTTGTGGTGCAAGAAGGAACTGAGAAAGTGACTGAGATTAATGTGTCGGGAAAGCAAACAATCAAAAATTTGGGACAGGGGGTCTCCCTGCTAGATAATATGGTCCCTCCCCAGAAAATTAAGCCTCTTCTCCCGACTGTAAGCCCTATGCCCCTTAACCCCAAGGCACCAATATATCCTGGACTGCCGAGAAGTTCTATGGGCGTCTTATGGTAGTGATTAAAGATCAGGGATTCTCATTGTAAAATAAAGCCCATTCACACATTTTTGTGGCAGCTTTAATGTCCGGCCTTAAATCTGAATTGAAAGAGGCAATAATGTCAGTTAGACCTGATATCGAGACTTCCACTCCGGATGATGCATAAAAAGTAGTAAAAAAGGTTTTAAGAACTTATTAGAATTAAAGGGTAAACCAGTAGCCGCAGCGATTCCTGCTCCAATCTCAGCCCCCCCCCCCACAGCTGCAAGGATGCAGCTCCGTTCCTTATCAGTGGCCCACGTAACAGAGTTCAGCTCCTGCCCTCCTCCCACCTTACACAAATCCAGTCCCATACTCCAATATCCCTTTTAACCCTATGTCTGGGAATCTCGCTCCCCAGCCCTGCCATGTCAATTCTCAGACCAAGAGCTTGTTTTAATTAGAGTAGATGGCAGACCCAATAAATATACTCTTACAAAACCCATCCCACTGGGACCCTTCCCTGAAGTCACGGCTCAGTTCGTAATCTCTCCTATATGTCCGGTAAATTTACTGGGGCAGATTTATTATCACAGTTCCGCTCCAGAATACAATTCCAAGATGATGGTCAGATGGTCTTTACGTTATATAACCCCTATGCAGATGCACACAATAAGGAGATCTGTCTCCTACATGCCCTTCCTACGGTTATGATGGCCCTGATAGGCCCAGATCCACCCCCAATAATGCCTGTAGAACCAATAAAAGTGTTTTTCAAACCTGGTACCCCTTTTCCCAAAGTCCATCAATACCCTTTGAAATATTGTCAGGAGCGGGGCCTCAAGGGGCAAATACAAACGTTACTCGATAATGGTGCCCTAGTACCCTATGTTTCCCCATGTAACACGCCCTTGTTTCCCGTTAAGAAAAAGACCCCACCCGGCCAACCGCCTGTGTATCGGCTGGTACAAGATCTACGGGCAGTTAATGCAGCTACTGTTCTGGAAACTCCGGTGCCTAATCCACATACTCTTTTGTCCCAGATATCTCAGGATGCTGCTTGGTCCACAGTCATCAACCTTGCCAATGCCTTCTTCAGCATTCCATTACACCCATATTGCCAGTTTCTGTTTGCATTTATTTACCAGGGACGACAACAGAGCAGGAAGCTATTGCTGCCACTGTTAGCCTCCTCAAGTATCTGGCAGATCTGAACTGTCGGGTTTCGGCCTCGAAACTTCGGCTCTGCTTTGGTCAAGTGATATTTTTAGGTCACTGTCTCCTTCACAGTGCCAGACACCTCACAGAAGAAAGAAAAATAGCCGTCAGCTCCCTTCCTTTACCAAAAGATGAGACTGAACTCCAGCATTTTCTTGGACTATGTACTTATTGTCGTCAGTGTATACCGGACGCATCCCGCATAATGCAACCTCTCTACAATGCCCTGAAAGATGGTTCAAGATATGCTGATGAGTTTGGCAGATTCCATACCGGATACGCTGTTACTACTTAAGATACTGTAGTGCACGGAGCTGCACTCCCTCCCTCACTGTCAGCACAAGAAGTAGAACTTCAGGCTCTGTCTACTGCATGTGTTCTGGCCAAAGACAGGCGGGCTAATATATACACGGACTCACAGCATGCATTTGGTATTGCTCATGATTTCGGAGCCCTATGGGCCAATCGAGGGTTTATTACTACCGCCGGGACTCCAGTGAAGAATGCTGAAGCTGTTAAAACCCTCATGGACTCAATCAAATTACCTACCCAGGTGGCCATTATCAAGGTCAAGGCGCACGGTCCTAGGAACAGTCCACACACTGTTGGTAACGCCTTTGCGGATATGCAAGCAAAAGCTGCTGCTTTTCTACCCGTTGACCTGACCATACCAGCTATGGTGACCACAAGCTCTCAGCGTAAACAGTTACAAGAAACACTGACTCTACAGGACCCTGATGATCGACGCCAGACTGAGGTTTTCTGTTGGACCCCGTGAGACAGCTTAATGACGATGCAGAGAATGTCTCCAAAGGAAGAAGTGAAGCGGGAGAAGGCTGATGGAGCACGTATGGACATGGTCTCTGGAAGGACCAACTTGTGTGTCTCCCTAAGTGGATGTACCCTGCTATTGCCACGTGGGCACATGGGCCCACACATCGAGGAAAAGAATGTACAAAAATTCTACTGGGCTCCAGGTATTTCTACAGTCCTGACAGCACTCAACCATGCATGTAACATCTGTCAGACCTGCAATCCCGGTCAACTTCAACGTGTACCCCCAAAGCACCTTGCTAAGCCCGACTATCCTTTCCAAAGGCTCCAAGTGGACCACTGTTGTGAACTCTGTGTTCAGGCTCCCTCTTGTGGTCACTGGTGGTATGGTGTGACTTTTGCTTTGGGCTCCCCCTGGTGGCTTTGTCTGTTATCCTGCTGGTCTCTGGCTATCAGCTGGTTCGTTATCCTCTGGGAGGTTCCTATATAGCTCTGTTTTACTTCCACTTGTTGCCGGCTGTCGATGTAATCAGTGCTACTCAGATTCCTTCTGACTACCTTGCTCCCAGTCCATCCAGGACAAGCTGTTTTGTTTGCTCATTTTTTGATCAGCAGTGTTTATCATGTTTTCTGTTCCAGCTTGCTAAAATGTAATTCCCTCGCTTGCTGGTTGCTCTAGTGGGCTGAGTTTCTCCCCACACACCGTTAGTTGGTGTGTGGGTTCTTGAAATCTCAGGATGGATATTTTGTAAGGGTTTTTTATTGATCGCATAGACCCCTGCTCTGTTTTCTGCTTTCTAGTACTAGTGGGCCTCTTTTGCTGAATCTGATTTCATCCCTATGTATGTGCCTTCTTCTTACTTCACCGTTAATATTTGTTGGGGGCTTCTATATCTTTGGGGATTATTTCTCTGGAGGCAAGCGAGGTCCTTCTTTCTCTTTAGGGGTAGCTAGTTCCTCAGGCTGGCTCGAGACGTCTAGGAATTTTTTAGGCACGTTCACCGGCTACCTCTAGTTGTGTTGGATAGGTTCAGATTTGCGATCAGTCCAGTTACCATCTCCCTAGAGCTCGTCCTTAGTTTAATCACTTGCTGGTCTATTTGTGATCCTCAGCCACTAGGGATCATAACAGTACAGCCGGCCAACAAAGTGTTAATTGCATGGCAGAAGCAGGAGAAAAGAAGCCTTGAGAATTTTTTTTTTTTTCTTGTTGTTGCCGTGTGTCTAGCTGCTGTTCTAGCTTCTCTCCTCCTCTTAATCTTGGTGTGGCTCTGAGTTCAGCTGCTGACATGGATGTCCAGAGCTTGGCTTCCAGTCTGGATCATCTTGCTGCTAGAGTTCAAAGTATTCAGGATTTTGTTGTTCACAGTCCTATGTCTGAGCCTAGGATACCTATTCCGGAGTTGTTTTCTGGAGATAGATCTAGGTTCCTGAATTTTAAGAACAATTGTAAGTTGTTTCTTTCTTTGAAACCTCGTTCCTCTGGTGATGCCGTTCAGCAAGTTAAGATTATCATTTCCTTTTTGCGTGGTGACCCTCAAGATTGGGCCTTCGCATTGGCGCCAGGGGATCCTGCATTGCTCAGTGTGGATGCGTTTTTTCTGGCCCTTGGATTGCTCTATGAGGAACCTAATCTTGAGAACCAGGCTGAAAAAGCGTTATTGGCCCTCTCGCAGGGGCAAGATGAAGCAGAGGTGTACTGCCAGAAATTTCGGAAATGGTCGGTGCTTACTCAGTGGAATGAGTGTGCCCTGGCTGCAAATTTCAGAGGTCTTTCTGAAGCCATTAAGAATGTCATGGTGGGGTTCCCCACGCCTGCAGGTCTGAATGAGTCAATGACTCTGGCCATTCAGATTGATCAGCGGTTGCGGGAGCGCAAACCTGTGCACCATTTGGCGGTGTCTGCTGAACAGACACCTGAATCTATGCAATGTGACAGAATTCTGACCAGAAGTGAACGGCAAAATTATAGACGGCAAAATGGGTTGTGCTTTTACTGTGGTGACTCAGCTCATGTTATCTCAGCATGCTCTAAGCGCAAAAAAAGGTTGATAAATCTGTCACCATTGGTACTTTACAGCCTAAGTTCATTTTGTCTGTTACCCTGATTTGTTCCCTGTCCTCTTACCCGGTTAATGCCTTTGTAGATTCAGGTGCTGCCCTGAGTCTGATGGATTGGTCATTTGCCAGGCGCTGTGGTTTTGATTTGGAGCCTTTAAAATTCCCTATTCCACTAAGGGGAATTGACTCTACGCCATTGGCTACGAATAGACCTCAGTACTGGACACAAGTGACCATGTGCATGACTCCTGTTCATCAGGAGGTGATTCGCTTTCTTGTATTGCATAATTTGCATGATGTTGTCGTGTTGGGTCTACCATGGTTGCAGACTCATAATCCAGTCCTGGATTGGAAAGCTATGTCTGTGTCAAGTTGGGGTTGTCAGGGACTTCATGGTGACGCTCCTGTGGTGTCAATTGCTTCGTCCACTCCTTCCGAAGTCCCTACGTTTTTGTCAGACTACCAGGATGTATTTGAGGAGCCCAAACTAAATTCTCTACCTCCTCATAGAGACTGTGATTGCGCTATAAATTTGATTCCTGGTAGTAAGTTTCCTAAGGGACGACTTTTCAATTTATCTGTGCCGGAGCATGCTGCCATGCGGAGTTATATAAAGGAGTCTTTGGAGAAGGGACATATTCGCCCGTCCTCTTCCCCTCTTGGTGCGGGATTCTTTTTTGTGGCTAAGAAGGATGGTTCCCTGAGACCTTGTATTGATTATCGCCTTTTGAATAAAATCACGGTCAAATTTCAGTATCCTTTGCCATTGTTAACTGATTTGTTTGCTCGCATTAGGGGGTCTGGTTGGTTCACCAAGATAGATCTTCGTGGTGCGTATAACCTTGTGCGTATAAAACAGGGTGATGAATGGAAAACTGCATTTAATACGCCTGAAGGCCATTTTGAGTACCTGGTGATGCCTTTTGGACTTTCTAATGCTCCTTCAGTCTTTCAGTCCTTTATGCACGACATCTTCCGTGAATATCTGGATAAGTTTATGATTGTGTATCTGGATGATATTCTGTTTTTTTCGGATGATTGGGAGTCTCATGTTAGGCAAGTCAGGATGGTCTTTCAGGTCCTGCGTGACAAATTTGACAATGCTTTATTTGTGAAGGGCTCAAAATGTCTTTTTGGAGTCCAGAAGATTTCTTTTTTGGGTTTCATTTTTTCTCCTTCTACTATTGAGATGGACCCAGTCAAGGTTCAGGCTATTCATGACTGGACGCAGCCTACATCTGTTAAGAGTCTTCAGAAGTTCTTGGGTTTTGCTAATTTTTACCGTCGCTTCATAGCTAATTTTTCTGGTGTTGTTAAGCCTTTGACGGATTTGACCAAGAAAGGTTCTGATGTGACTAATTGGTCCTCTGCGGCTGTGGAGGCCTTTCGGGAGCTGAAGCGCCGGTTTTCTTCGGCTCCGGTCTTATGTGAGCCAGATGTCTCACTTCCCTTCCAGGTGGAGGTTGATGCTTCCGAGATTGGAGCGGGGGCTGTTTTGTCGCAGAGAAGCTCCGATGACTCTGTGGTGAAGCCATGTGCTTTCTTTTCAAGAAAGTTTTCGCCTGCCGAGCGGAATTATGATGTCGGTAATCGGGAGTTGTTGGCTATGAAGTGGGCATTTGAGGAGTGGCGACATTGGCTCGAGGGAGCTAAGCATCGTGTGGTGGTCTTGACTGATCACAAGAATTTGATTTATCTCGAGTCGGCCAAGCGGCTGAATCCCAGACAGGCTCGTTGGTCGTTGTTTTTCTCTCGTTTTGATTTCGTGGTTTCGTACCTGCCTGGTTCGAAGAATGTGAAGGCTGATGCTCTTTCTAGGAGTTTTGTGCCTGACTCTCCTGGAGATTCAGAGCCGGCTGGTATTCTTAGAGAAGGGGTGATTTTGTCTGCCATCTCCCCAGATTTGCGACGTGTGCTGCAAGAGTTTCAGGCGGATAGACCTGATCGCTGTCCACCGGAGAGACTGTTTGTCCCGGATAGATGGACCAACAGAGTCATCTCCGAGGTTCATTCTTCGGTGTTGGCGGGCCATCCTGGAATATTTGGTACCAGAGACTTGGTGGCCAGGTCTTTTTGGTGGCCTTCCTTGTCGCGGGATGTGCGTTCCTTTGTGCAGTCTTGTGGAATTTGTGCTCGGGCTAAGCCTTGCTGTTCTCGAGCCAGTGGTTTGCTGTTACCTTTGCCTGTCCCGAAGAGGCCTTGGACGCACATTTCCATGGATTTTATTTCAGATCTCCCTGTCTCTCAGAGAATGTCTGTCATCTGGGTGGTGTGTGATCATTTTTCTAAGATGGTCCATTTGGTGCCCTTGCCTAAGTTGCCTTCCTCCTCCGAGTTGGTTCCACTGTTTTTTCAAATTGTGGTTCGTTTGCACGGGATTCCTGAGAACATTGTTTCTGACAGAGGATCCCAGTTTGTGTCTAGATTTTGGCGGACCTTTTGTGCTAAATTGGGCATTGATTTGTCTTTTTCGTCGGCCTTCCATCCTCAGACGAATGGCCAAACCGAGCGAACTAATCAGACCTTGGAGACTTATTTAAGATGTTTTGTTTCTGCTGATCAGGACGACTGGGTTACTTTTTTGCCGTTGGCCGAGTTTGCCCTTAACAATCGGGCTAGTTCTGCTACTTTGGTTTCTCCTTTCTTTTGTAATTCGGGGTTTCATCCTCGTTTTTCCTCGGGTCAGGTGGAGCCTTCTGACTGTCCTGGAGTGGATGTTGTGGTTGATAGGTTGTATCAGATTTGGAATCATGTGGTGGACAATTTGAAGCTGTCTCAAGAGAAGGCACAGCTCTTTGCCAACCGCCGTCGCTGTGTGGGTCCCCGACTTCGCGTTGGGGACTTGGTGTGGTTGTCTTCTCGCTTCGTTCCTATGAAGGTCTCCTCTCCTAAGTTCAAGCCTCGGTTTATCGGTCCTTATAAGATTCTGGAAGTCCTTGGCCCTGTGTCATTTCGTCTGGACCTCCCAGCATCATTTGCTATTCATAATGTGTTACATCGCTCGTTGTTGCGGAGGTATGTGGTGCCTGTGGTTCCTCCGGTTGAGCCTCCTGCCCCGGTGCTGGTTGAGGGAGAATTGGAATACGTGGTGGAGAAGATCTTGGATTCTCGTATTTCTAGACGGAGGCTCCAGTATTTGGTTAAATGGAAGGGCTATGGTCAGGAGGATAATTCTTGGGTTGTCGCCTCTGATGTTCATGCAGCCGATTTGGTTCGTGCCTTCCATTTGGCTCATCCTGATCGCCCTGGTGGTTTTCATGAGGGTTCGGTGACCCCTCCTCAAGGGGGGGTACTGTTGTGAACTCTGTGTTCAGGCTCCCTCTTGTGGTCACTGGTGGTATGGTGTGACTTTTGCTTTGGGCTCCCCCTGGTGGCTTTGTCTGTTATCCTGCTGGTCTCTGGCTATCAGCTGGTTCGTTATCCTCTGGGAGGTTCCTATATAGCTCTGTTTTACTTCCACTTGTTGCCGGCTGTCGATGTAATCAGTGCTACTCAGATTCCTTCTGACTACCTTGCTCCCAGTCCATCCAGGACAAGCTAAGTTTTGTTTGCTCATTTTTTGATCAGCAGTGTTTATCATGTTTTCTGCTCCAGCTTGCTAAAATGTAATTCCCTCGCTTGCTGGTTGCTCTAGTGGGCTGAGTTTCTCCCCACACACCGTTAGTTGGTGTGTGGGTTCTTGAAATCTCAGGATGGATATTTTGTAAGGGTTTTTTATTGATCGCATAGACCCCTGCTCTGTTTTCTGCTTTCTAGTACTAGTGGGCCTCTTTTGCTGAATCTGATTTCATCCCTATGTATGTGCCTTCTTCTTACTTCACCGTTAATATTTGTTGGGGGCTTCTATATCTTTGGGGATTATTTCTCTGGAGGCAAGCGAGGTCCTTCTTTCTCTTTAGGGGTAGCTAGTTCCTCAGGCTAGCTCGAGACGTCTAGGAATTTTTTAGGCATGTTCACCGGCTACCTCTAGTTGTGTTGGATAGGTTCAGATTTGCGATCAGTCCAGTTACCATCTCCCTAGAGCTCGTCCTTAGTTTAATCACTTGCTGGTCTATTTGTGATCCTCAGCCACTAGGGATCATAACAGACCACATCACGTTGCCTAAGTCTGGAAGGTATGAATATTGTCTGGTGGTTGTCAACATGTTCTCCAGTTGGCCTGAAGCATTCCCCGTTACCAACATGACTGCAAAGACTACAGCGAAGAAACTGGTGATGGAAGTTATATGCAGATATGGTGTTCCAGAAGTCGTCGAAAGTGACCAAGGCCCGGCCTTTTCTTCTCATGTGTATCAGGAGGTTCTGACAATGCTTGGATCCACTGTAGCTCTCCATACTCCGTACCATCCACAATCCAGTGGGAAAGTTGAGAGGCTGAACGGCACACTGAAGGGACAATTGACCAAAATGATGCAGGAGACTACGGCTCCATGGCCAGAGCTCCTACCCATTGTACTGTACCACATTCGTACTACCCCTAACGCAAAACATGGCCTGTCCCCATATGAGATATTATTTGGTGCTAGGCCCTCAGTTGCAAATTTCCAGCCTCAGTAGTTATCAGACGAAACTAAACTGACTGTGCTGTTCAATATGTTATTCAGCTTAGTAAAAATCTTGTTAACACCCATGTTTTAGTTTTTTTCTTCCCTTCCAGATTCAGCAGAAACCGACACTTGTCACAACTTAAAGTCTGGACACGGACTAGAACCCTTGTATGACGGTCCCTACCAAGTCCTCCTCATTACTCCTATGTCAGTAAAGCGGGAAGGAAGGCCGACGTGGATCCACGTATCGCACTGCAAGCTGGTCAAACAGACTAGTAGCAAATAAGGGGACATAATGTTTTGGTTTTACGTATTGCCATATAATAATATTGGTAACCGCATGGGACAGCCTAAATTCCCCAATATCCTTGAATAATAAGTTTGTACAATATCATGAAAGATTAGTAGTACAGATGGGTATAGCCAATAAAATTGTCAGTTCTGTTTTCATTTACCCTATTGTTGTGAATTCCGTCTGGGCTCCCTCTGGTGGCCTTTAGCGATACTGCGGGTCTGGAGCTGGGCTCAGCTGCCTCATTTCCTGCTATGCTGGTTCCTATTTAACTCCACCTGGACCTTTACTTGTTGCCTGCTGTCGTTGTATTCAGTACTGGTTCTGACCTCTCCTGGATTTTCCTGGTGACCTGTCTGTTTCTGAGAAGCTAAGTCTTGCTAGTTCTTTTTGCTCCTTGTTTCCTTGAATTTGTTTCTCAGTATATGATGTGTTCAGTCCAGCTTGCTTATATGTCATTTTTCGCTTGCTGGTAGCTCTGGGGAGCAGAGTGCGCCCCTCACATCGTGAGTCGGTGTGGGGGTTCTTGTACTTTCTGCGTGGATAGTTTTTGATAGTTTTTGTACCGACCGCACAGATCCCTGCTATCTTCTGTCTATTTAGTGTTAGCGGGCCTCATTTGCTTAAACCTGTTTTTCATTCCTACGTTTGTATTTTCCCCTTAACTCACCGTTATTATTTGTGGGGGGCTGCCTAAACTTTGGGGTTATTTCTCTGAGGCAAGTAAGGCTTTGCTTTCTCTCTAGGGGTAGCTAGTTTCTCAGGCCGTGAAGAGGCGTCTAGGTTTTTAGGTAACGCTGCACGGCTGCCTTTAGTGTGTGTGGATAGGATCAGGATTGCGGTCGGTATAGTTCCCACATCCCCGGAGCTTGTCCTACTATTCAGGTTTACCTATCAGGTCACTTTGGTGATCCTACCACCGGATCATAACACCCTATGATTACACAAATGTTGGATAAATTGGTTAGGGCAACAGATTATCAAGATAATCAAATTTGGAATATATTGGATATACTTAATACTACTCTTGTTGTCCAAAACCAACTTATCATAGTCACTAATCAATATACTGTAGTACTGTATTACTTAACTGTAGCACAGGGTGGTATGTGTCAGGTTATTGGACCCGCTTGCTGTCATTATATAGATCCCAATAGCACTATGAAGTTAAAGTTAGAAGATATTCAAAGACTCAGAGACTAATATGACAAAGACAATGACCATAATAAGGACAGTTGGTGGGCAGACACCTTCTCCTTTCTTAATCCAGCCAATTGGTTTGAGGGACCTGGGGGCTGGATGGCTGAAATCTTTCAAAGTTTGTTATATATTGTTGCCTTTATCCTTGTTATGTATGTAATACCAAAACTTGTTCTTTGGTGTATTTCTGTGTGTATTAGGAAACTCTGCACTAAGATAACTAATGATGAAACCAAAAGCGTTGCCACCCCTGCTCTTCTCTACACCGATTTCACAAAGTTACCTGATGAAGATGTTGAAGCCAAGCGCATAGCTAACTTCAAAAGATCCCCACTACTGTTATCAATTATTGTTATTTGTAAAAAAATTCTAGTATACAGGGGGGATGGGTACTGTTATGATCTGTGGCCTAGGAGCAGCATGAGACGTACCCTGGAGAAGGTGGTACCTGTACCGACCGCAGACCCTGAACTTAACACCGCAACTAGAAGTAGCCGTGGAATGTACCTATCACTCCCTAGACATCTCGACACAGCCGGAGGACTAATTACCCCTAGAGATAGAAAAGGGAAAACTATCTTGCCTCAGAGAAAATCCCCAAAGGATAGACAGCCCCCCACAAATATTGACTGTGAGAGGAGAGGGAAAAAACATACACAGACTGAAATCAGAATTTAGCAAAGGAGGCCACTTCTAGCTAAATAGAAAGGATAGGACAGAGTACTATGCGGTCAGTATTAAAACACTAGAAAATATCCACCACAGAAAATACAAAATCTCCACATCTAACTAAAGATATGGAGGGTATATCTGCATCTCCAGAGATACCAGCTTGGCTAAACAAATCCTTATACAGACCAAGCTGGACAAGACAAAAACATGGAAAAGAACTGAACAATAAGGCCCACAGCATGTGGACTGCAAAAATCAGGGGCAGAACTTATCTTTGTTGAAATGAACAGCAAAGCAGGAGAGACCAGGCAGGGATGTGAATCCTCCAGGAACAATGGACAACTGGCACTGACTAAAGGGTCAAGCAAGACTAAATAGCCCAGTCAGATTTTCAAAAAGTGGACACACCTGATGAATGCTGTGATCCAGAGACAGCAGCGCTACCCCTTATAACCACCGGAGGGAGCCCAAGAGCAGAATTCACAACAGTACCCCCCCCTTGAGGAGGGGTCACCGAACCCTCAACAGAGCCCCCAGGCCGATCCGGACGAGCCAAATGAAAGGCACGAACCAAATCCTCAGCATGAACATCGGAGGCAACAACCCAAGAATTATCCTCCTGGCCATAACCCTTCCATTTGACAAGATACTGAAGCTTCCGCCTTGAAAAACGAGAATCCAAAATCTTCTCAACCACATACTCCAACTCCCCATCAATCAACACCGGGGCAGGAGGATCAACAGAGGGAACAACGGGCACCACATATTTCCGCAAAAAAGATCTATGAAAAACATTATGGATGGAAAAAGAGGCTGGAAGGGCCAAACGAAAAGACACTGGATTGATAATCTCAGAAATCCTATAAGGGCCAATAAACCGAGGCTTGAACTTAGGAGAAGAAACCTTCATAGGAACATGACGGGAAGACAACCAGACCAAATCCCCAACCCGAAGCCGGGAACCAACACACCGACGACGGTTAGCAAAACGCTGAGCCCCCTCCTGAGACAACACCAAATTGTCAACAACATGAGCCCAAATTTGCTGCAACCTGTCAACCACAGAGTCCACCCCAAGGACAATCAGAAGAAAAACGAGGATGAAAACCAGAGTTACAAAAGAAGAGTGAAACCAAGGTAGCAGAACTAGCCCGATTATTAAGGGCAAACTCGGCCAATGGCAAGAAAGCCACCCAATCATCCTGATCAGCAGACACAAAGCATCTCAAGTAAGTTTCCAAAGTCTGATTAGTTCGCTCGGTTTGGCCATTTGTCTGAGGATGAAATGCAGAAGAAAAAGACAAATCAATGCCCAGCCTAGCACAAAAGGCCCGCCAAAACCTAGAAACAAACTGGGAACCTCTATCAGACACAATATTCTCCGGAATGCCATGCAAACAAACCACATGCTGAAAAAACAACGGAACCAAATCAGAAGAGGAAGGCAATTTAGGCAAAGGTACCAAATGAACCATCTTAGAAAACCGGTCACAAACCACCCAGATAACCGACATCCTCTGGGAAACCGGAAGATCCGAAATAAAATCCATAGAAATATGCGTCCAAGGCCTCTCAGGGACCGGCAAAGGCAAAAGCAACCCACTAGCGCGGGAACAGCAAGGCTTGGCCCGCACACAAGTCCCACAGGACTGCACAAAAGAACACACATCCCGTGACAAAGAAGGCCACCAAAAGGACCTACCAACCAAATCTCTGGTACCAAAAATCCCAGGATGACCAGCCAACACAGAACAATGAACCTCAGAAATCACTTTACTAGTCCATCTGTCAGGAACAAACAGTTTCCCCACTGGACAGCGGTCAGGTTTATCAGCCTGAAATTCCTGAAGAGCCCGTCGTAAATCAGGGGAGATGGCAGAAAGAATCACCCCTTCCTTCAGAATGCCGACCGGCTCAAGGACCCCAGGAGAATCAGGCAAAAAGCTCCTAGAGAGGGCATCAGCCTTAACATTCTTAGAACCCGGAAGATACGAGACCACAAAATCAAAAAGGGAGAAAAACAGGGACCATCGGGCCTGTCTAGGATTCAGCCGTTTGGCAGACTTGAGGTAAATCAGATTCTTATGATCGGTCAAGACCACAATACGGTGCTTGGCCCCCTCAAGCCAATGTCACCACTCCTCAAATGCCCACTTCATAGCCAACAACTCACGATTGCCGACATCATAATTGCGTTCCGCAGGCGAAAACGTTCGAGAAGAGAAGGCACACGGTTTCATCAAGGAACCATTAGAATTCCTCTGAGACAAAACGGCCCCTGCCCCAATCTCAGAAGCGTCAACCTCAACCTGAAAAGGAAGAGAAACATCCGGCTGACGCAACACAGGGGCAGAAGTAAATCGGCGTTTAAGCTCCTGAAAGGCAGAAACAGCCGCAGAGGACCAATTCGTCACATCAGCGCCTTTCTTCGTTAAATCGGTCAGGGGTTTAACCACACTGGAGAAGTTGGCAATGAAACGGCGATAAAAATTAGCAAAGCCCAAAAATTTTTGAAGGCTCTTCACGGATGTGGGCTGGATCCAATCATGAATGGCCTGAACCTTAACCGGATCCATTTCTATAGATGAGGGAGAAAAAATGAAGCCCAAAAAAGAAACCTTCTGTACTCCAAAGAGGCACTTAGACCCCTTCACAAACAAGGCATTATCACGAAGGATCTGAAATACCATCCTGACTTGTTTCACATGAGACTCCCAATCATCAGAAAAAATCAAAATATCATCCAAATATACAATCATGAATTTATCAAGATAATTCTGAAATATATCATGCATGAAGGACTGAAACACAGATGGAGCATTAGAGTCCGAATGGCATCACAAGTTATTCAAAATGGCCTTCGGGCGTATTAAACGCAGTTTTCCATTCGTCACCCTGCTTAATACGAACAAGATTATATGCCCCTCGAAGGTCAATCTTAGTAAACCAACTAGCCCCCTTAATCCTAGCAAACAGATCAGAAAGCAAAGGCAAAGGGTACTGGAATTTGACCGTGATCTTATTCAAGAGGCGATAATCAATACAGGGTCTCAAGGAGCCATCCTTCTTGGCAACAAAAAAAAACCTGCTCCCAATGGTGAAGAAGATGGCCGAATATGCCCCTTCTCCAAAGACTCCTTACATAGCTCCGCATGGCGGTATGTTCTGGCACAGACAGGTTGAAAAGTCGGCCTTTAGGGAACTTACAGCCTGGAATCAAGTCAATAGCACAATCACAGTCCCTATGCGGTGGAAGGGAACTGGACTTGGGCTCATTGAATACATCCTGGAAATCTGACAAAAACTCAGGAATTTCAGAAGAGGGGGAGGAGGCAATTGACATCAAAGGAACGTCACCATGAACCCCCTGACAACCCCAACTAGTCACAGACATAGATTTCCAATCTAATACCGGATTATGCACCTTTAACCATGGGAAACCCAGCACAATAGCATCATGCAAATTATGCAACACCAGAAAACGACAATCTTCCTGATGGGCTGGCGCCATGCACATGGTCAGCTGTGTCCAAAACTGAGGTTTATTTTTAGCCAACGGTGTAGCATCAATGCCCCTCAAAGGAATAGGACTCTGCAAAGGCTGCAAGGGGAAACCACAACGTCTGGCAAATTCTAAGTCCATTAAGTTTAGAGCGGTGTCTGATTCCACAAATGCCATGACAGAAAATGACGATAATGAGCAGATCAGGGTCACAGATAACAGAAATTTAGGTTGTATAGTACTGATGGTAACAGAACTAGCGATTCTCTTGGTACGCTTAGGGCAATCAGAAATAACATGAGCAGAATCGCCGTAGTAAAAGCACAACCTATTCTGACGTCTGAATCCTTGTTGTTCAGCTCTAGACACAATCCTATCACACTGCATAGGCTCAGGACTCCGCTCGGAAGACAATGCCATAGTGTGCACAACTCTGCGCTCGCGCAAGCGCCGATCAATCTGAATGGCCAGAGACATAGAATCACTCAGACCAGCAGGCGTGGGGAACCCCACCATAACATCTTTAATGGATTCAGAAAGACCCTTTCTGAAAATTGCCGCCAAGGCATCCTCATTCCATTTAGTCAGCACAGACCATTTTCTAAATTTCTGGCAATATGATTCTGCCACTTCTTGACCCTGACACAGGGCCAACAAGGTCTTCTCAGCATGATCCACTGAATTAGGTTCATCATACAATAACCCAAGCGCCTGGAAAAAGGTGTCTACATTAAGCAAAGCCGGATTCCCAGGTTCCAGGGCAAACGCCCAATCCTGGGGGTCACCACGCAGCAGAGATATAGCAATTTTAACCTGCTGGATGGGATCACCAGAGGAACGGGGTTTCAGAGCAAAAAACAGTTTACAGTTATTTTTAAAGCTCAAAAATTTGGACCTGTCCCCAAAAAACAAATCAGGAGTTGGAATTCTAGGCTCTAAAACCGGAGTCTGAACGATATAATTGGAAATACCCTGTACTCTAGCAGCAAGTTGATCCACATGAGAAGCCAATCCCTGAACATCCATGCCAGCGCCAAACTCCTGAGCCACCCAGAGGTAAAGAGGGAAAAAAAAACACAACAGACTACAGAAAAAAAAATGGCTCAGCACTTTCCTTCCCTTCTTCTGAGATGCGGTTAACTCATTGTTGGCCAGTTGTACTGTTATGATCTGGTGGCCTAGGAGCAGCATGAGACGTACCCTGGAGAAGGTGGTACCTGTACTGACCGCAGACCCTGAACTTAACACCGCAACTAGAAGTAGCCGTGGAATGTACCTATCACTCCCTAGACATCTCGACACAGTCGGAGGACTAATTACCCCTAGAGATAGAAAAGGGAAAACTATCTTGCCTCAGAGAAAATCCCCAAAGGATAAACAGCCCCCCACAAATATTGACTGTGAGAGGAGAGGGAAAAAACATACACAGACTGAAATCAGAATTTAGCAAAGGAGGCCACTTCTAGCTAAATAGAAAGGATAGGACAGAGTACTATGCGGTCAGTATTAAAACACTAGAAAATATCCACCACAGAAAATACAAAATCTCCACATCTAACTAAAGATATGGAGGGTATATCTGCATCTCCAGAGATACCAGCTTGGCTAAACAAATCCTTATACAGACCAAGCTGGACAAGACAAAAACATGGAAAAGAACTGAACAATAAGGCCCACAGCATGTGGACTGCAAAAATCAGGGGCAGAACTTATCTTTGTTGAAATGAACAGCAAAGCAGGAGAGACCAGGCAGGGATGTGAATCCTCCAGGAACAATGGACAACTGGCACTGACTAAAGGGTCAAGCAAGACTAAATAGCCCAGTCAGATTTTCAAAAAGTGGACACACCTGATGAATGCTGCGATCCAGAGACAGCAGCGCTACCACTTATAACCACCGGAGGGAGCCCAAGAGCAGAATTCACAACAGGGTACGCCGCAACAGGCATGGCTGGTAACATGGCACCAGTCATGTGAAGACCAGTACCCCTCGAGCTTAGAGCTTGGGATAGTACCTCTGATGCTGGACATTAATTAACAAAATTTATCTAGGGGGGAATGTGAAGGAAGAAATTAAGAAAGATTCTCCATTTTGTGCTTTTCGACTCTATTTTCTTGTTACTTAAAGATAAATTCTGTTATTTAATTAGGTAAAAGGTTATAGCTGCCATGAAATAATTTTATCTTGTTGTTCACAAGCCTGTTATTCAACTAGGCTATGGTTCATAATTGGTATAAAGACCTTGAATGCTCTGACTCGAGCCAGGGAAATGACTCGGGGGTGTATCGCTATCCATCTGTTGGTATGCTTTTTCTATGCCAAAAATATGACCATATATGTAGTTTCCGGTTTTTCTGTATTTTCATGGGTTAAGTTTTTCCTGCATTCTTATAGGTTAAGAACTGTGAGCGTGTTCTTATGATGATTGGTTGAAGTATAATTTCTATGATTATGAAAAGCGATACACAATAAAACGGGGGCCAGAGATCTGCTCGATCCCCCATACAGAGGCACACGTCTCCGTCTGGTCATTTTCAGTTCCCGGCAACGCCCTGTAGATTAATTTGGAAATCACTGAGTCAACCGTGAAGGATCAATTTAGATCCTCACTCAACAGTACCATCAGCTGACGCCAGTGACTGGAGGTAAACTTTTTACCTCCCATCACAGCTGCAGTTCAAGCTATCATTTGACAGCGTGGGATCTGTATCTGTCTGACCAGCAGTAATGATTTTACCACCGATCAGAAGTAGTGCTTGCCCTTCCTGGTGAAGCCCGTGTTCGGTGTCCGTGCCAGAACAGTAGGTGTTTGATAAGGATTCCGAACTTTACTGTTCAGGTTCGCCCATCTCTATTCTTTACCTCTCCCCCTACACTTATTTCTGTCTCAGTGTCTTGTGTCATTGTTTCTGTTTAACCCCTTCCCGACCTGTGACACAGAGTATGCGTCATGAAAGTCGGTGCCAATTCGACCTGTCACGCATATGCTGTGTCACAGAATGTGTCACAGAATGATCGCGTCCCTGCAGGTCGGGTGAAAGGGTTAACTCCAATTTCACCTGACCTACAGGGACAGGAGGAGTGGTACTTCAGCCCAGGGGGGGTGGCTTCGCCCCCCGTGGCTACGATCGCTCTGATTGGATGCTGAAAGTGAAACAGCCAATCAGAGCAATTTGTAATATTTCACCTATGAAAAGTGGTGAAATAATACATTCCAGTCATGGCCGATGCTGCAATATCATCGGCCATGGCTGGAAACTCTGATCTGCCCCCGATCTCCTCCCCAGTCCTCCGTCCTGTCCCATACTGTGCTCTGCTCCCCCCGTCCTCCTGTCTTCTCCCCCATGCTTCGATCCACCCCCGTGCTCCGATCCCACTCCCCCATACTTACCAAGCTTCCCGATGTCCGTCCGTCTTGTCCATGGGCGCCGCCATCTTCCAAAATGGCCGGCAGATTCATTACAGGTACATTTTGATCACTGTGATAAAACCTATCAGTGGTCAAAATGTAAAAAAAAATAGTAAATGAACCCCCCTTTATCACCCCCATAGGTAGGGACTAGTGTTGAGCATTCCGATACTGCAAATATCGGGTATCGGCCGATATTCGCTGTATCGGAATTCCGATACCGAGTTCCGATATTTCTGCGATATCGGAAATGAGAATCGGAAGTCCCCACAGTGCAAAAATCACTATAATGGAGTGTGGGCAGTGCGTGGGCGGAGACTGCGTGTCTCTGTGCGGGCTGGGTCTGTGCGAGTGTGCGTGCCTGCCGGGGGGTCTGTGCGGCCTCTCCGGGGTCTGTACGGCCTGCCGGGGGGTCTGTGCAGCCTCTCCGGGGTCTGTACGGCCTGCCAGGGGGTCTGTGCGGCCTCTCCGGGGTCTGTACGGCCTGCCGGGGGGTCTGTGCAGCCTCTCCGGGGTCTGTACGGCCTGCCGGGGGGTCTGTGCGGCCTCTCCGGGGTCTGTACGGCCTGCCAGGGGGCTCTGTGCGGCATCTCCGGGGTCTGTATGACCTGCCGGGGGGTCTGTGCGGCCTCTCCGGGGTCTGTATGGCCTGCCGGGGGGTCTGTGCGGCCTCTCTGGGGTCTGTACGGCCTGCCGGGGGGGGTCTGTGCGGACTGCCGGGGGTCTTTGTGTCTGTGGAGGCATCGTCCGATGGGACTACAAGTCCCATCGGACAATGCCTGCTACACTGACAGTGATTGACACATTAGCCAATGATGGGACAGTAGTAGTCCCATCACGCTGCTAATGTGTTGAATGAAAAAAAAAAAAATACTCCATACATGCTACATACATACATACATACATGCTGCATACATACATACATGCTACACACATGCTACATACATGCTACATACATACATACATGCTACATACATGCTACATACATACATGCTACATACATGCTACATACTACATACATACATGCTACATACATACATTCTACATACATACATACATACATGCTACATACATGCTACATACATACTACATACGTGCTACATACATACTGTATACATACATACATGCTACATACATACATGCTACATACATACATGCTACATACTACATACATACATGCTACATACATACATACCACATACATACCACATACATACTACAAACATACATACTACATACATGCTACACACATACATACTACATACATGCTACATACATACATACTACATACATACTACATACATACATGCTACATACATACTACATGCTACATACATGCTACATACTACATACATACATACTACATACATGCTATATACATGCTACATACATACATACTACATGCTACATACTACATACATGCTACATGCATGCTGCATACATGCTACATACATACATACTACATACATACTGCATACATACAACATACTACATACATACAACATACTACATACATACTACATACATCCATACATACATACTACATACATCCATACATAATACATACATGCTACATACTACATGCATACATACTGCATACATTACATACAATACATACATATAGACATACAGTACATTAAACATAGATTACATACTCACCATTACTTGTCATTTTGATCCCTGAAGCCAGTGTCATCTGTAAAAAATATGAAAAAAACAAACAACCAATATACTCCCTGTCCGCAGAAATCCACGAGTGTCCCACGATGATCTCCCATGGAGAGCAGCAGCAACAGCTGTTGCAACCGCTCTCCAGGGGCCCCAGGAACACAATGACGGGAGGAAGGTATCCTTCTGCCACTGTATTCCTCCGCCGCTGTAAAAAAAAAAGTCCCTAGTCTCACTTTATGGCATTGCTGGCTGACAATTTTTCCCAGACAGCAATTGCCATAAAGTGACACTTTGAACTCAGGTAACCTCAGTGATGCACTGCAGGAGCCATTGTCTCCTGTCAGTGTGTCACTGAAGGTCCTATAGAGCAGTGACATCACCCGATGTCACTGTTCTATAGGGGAGATCGTCATGGGACACTCGTTATTAATTGGACTACGGTGGACAGGTAGTATACGGTTTATTATTTTACATTTTTTGCAGGCGCTGAAGTATGGTAAGTATGGTGAAATGAAGAATGTTAAAATACTTTTTCCTAATGTGTGCGTGTTTTATTAAGCCTTTTCTTACTATTGGATTAATAACGGATAGGCGTCTTATTGATGCCTCTCCGTTATTAACCCGGCTTAATGTCACCTTATGATAGCAAGGTGACATTAACCCCTTATTACCCCATATCCCACCGCTACACGGGAGTGGGAAGAGACGGGCTAAGTGCCGGAATTGGCGCATCTTACATCTTACAGATGCGCCATTTCCGGGGCGGCTGCGGACTGGTATTTGTAGCCGGGGGGAGGGCCAATATCCATGGCCCCTCTCTAGGCTATGAATATCAGCCCGCAGCTGTCTTTTTTTTTACAGCGGCGGAGGAATACAGTGGCGGAAGGATACCTTCCTCCCGTCATTGTGTTCCTGGGGCCCCTGGAGAGCGGTTGCAACAGCTGTTGCTGCTGCTCTCCACGGGAGATCGCCGTGGGACACTCGTGGATTTCTGCGGACAGGGAGTATATTGGTTGTTTGTTTTTTTTCACATTTTTTACAGATGACACTGGCTTCAGGGATCAAAATGACAAGTAATGGTGAGTATGTAATCTATGTTTAATGTACTGTATGTCTATATGTATGTATTGCATGTATGTATGCAGTATGTATGCATGTAGTATGTATGTAGCATGTATGTAGTATGTATGGATGTATGTATGCAGTATGTCTGTAGCATGTATGTATGTAGCATGTATGTAGTATGTATGTAGTATGTAGCATGTATGTATGTAGCATGTATGTATGTAGCAGGTAGCATGTATGTAGCATGTACCGTGTTTCCCCGAAAATAAGCCACCCCCGATAATAAGCCGTAGTGGGGGGTAGAGAAGGGGCGGCTAATATAAGCCATACCCCGAAAATAAGCTGTAGTGGGAAACACGTGGAAAATATAAGCCATGGTACCTTTTGACTGCCTCGGTCCCCTCTGTCCTCTCTCTAGTGGCCCCGAGTGCAGGGTTAACTTTCTGTGTGCCCCGGCCGGAGCTCTGATTGGTCCAGCGGCTCCCCAGCATCTCGAGCGCTGATTGGCCACGGTCTCCGGGTGCCGCAGCTCTTCCCCTGTTCAGCGGTCACGTGGGACCGCTCATTAGAGAAATGAATAGGCTGCTCCACCTCCCATAGGGGCGGAGCCGCATAATTTATTTCTCTAATCAGCGGTGCCGGTGACCGCTGACAGAGGAAGAGGCTGCGGCACCGAAGACCAGCTGTCCGGGGGAAGGAGCGGGACGCCGGGAGCAGGTAAGTATGACATATTCACCTGTCCGCGTTCCACACGCCGGGCGTCGCGCCATCTTCCCGGCGTCTCTCCTCACTGACTGTGCAGGTCAGAGGGCGCGATGACGCATATAGTGTGCGCGCTGCCCTCTGCCAGTCAGTGCGGAGAGACGCCGGGACGGGACGCTGAGGAGCTGCAAGCAAGAGAGGTGAGTATGTGTTTTATTATTTTTATTGCAGCAGCAGCAGCACAGCTATGGGGCAATAATGGACAGTGCAGAGCACTATATGGCACAGCTATGGGGCAATAATGGTGCAGAGCACTGTATGGCACAGCTATGGGGCAATAATGGTGCAGAGCACTATATGGCACAGCTATGGGGCAATAATGGTGCAGAGCACTATATGGCACAGCTATGGGGCAATAATGGTGCAGAGCACTATATGGCACAGCTATGGGGCAATAATGGACGGTGCAGAGCACTATATGGCACAGCTATGGGGCAATAATGAATGGTGCAGAGCACTATATGGCACAGCTATGGGGCAATAATGGTGCAGAGCACTATATGGCACAGCTATGGGGCAATAATGGACGGTGCAGAGCACTATATGGCACAGCTATGGGGCAATAATGGTGCAGAGCACTATATGGCACAGCTATGGGGCAATAATGGACGGTGCAGAGCACTGTATGGCACAGCTATGGGGCAATAATGGACGGTGCAGAGCACTATATGGCACAGCTATGGGGCAATAATGAATGGTGCAGAGCACTATATGGCACAGCTATGGGGCAATAATGGTGCAGAGCACTATATGGCACAGCTATGGGACAATAATGGTGCAGAGCACTATATGGCACAGCTATGGGGCAATAATGAACGGTGCAGAGCACTATATGGCACTATACTGTTCAGCATGTTAATAAATGTTAACTTTTTGGTAAAAAAAAAAGTCGCCTTTTTTTTGGCTAATATAAGCCATACCCCGAAAATAAGCCATAGTGGGACTTTTGGGGGTAAAAAGAATATAAGACACTGGCTTATATTCGGGGAAACACGGTATGTATGTAGTATATAGCATGTATGTATGTATGTAGAATGTATGTATGTAGCATGTATGTAGCATGTATGTATGTAGTATGTAGCATGTATGTATGTATGTATGTAGAACGTATGTATGTAGCATGTATGTAGTATGTAGTATGTATGTATGTATGTAGCATGTATGTATGTAGTATGTAGCATGTATGTATGTAGTATGTATGTATGTAGCATGTATGTAAGTAGTATGTATGTATGTAGCATGTATGTAAGTAGTATGTATATAGCATGTATGTATGTATGTATGTAGAATGTATGTTTGTAGCATGTATGTATGTAGCATGTATGGAGTATTTTTTTTTTTCATTCAACACATTAGCCGGATGATGGGACTACTACTGTCCCATCATTGGCTAATGTGTCAATCACTGTCAGTGTAGCAGGCATAGCCCGATGGGACTTGTAGTCCCATCGGACGATGCCCACACTGAGACCCCCGCACACCGCACTGAGACCCCCCCCACGCCGCAGAGACACCCCCCACGCCGCAGAGACCCCCACGCTGCAGAGACACCCCCCACACCGCAGAGACCCCCCCATGCCGCAGAGACCCCCCCACGCCGCAGAGACACCCACCCTCGCCGCACAGAGACACCCACCCTCGCCGCACAGAGACCCCCACGCCGCAGAGACCCCCCCACGCCGCATCGAGCCCCGGCATGCCGCATAGAGCCTGGGCAGCCCGGATACAGCGCCGCATAGAATTAGATCCCTGGCAGGCCCGCACAGACCCCGCCCGCACACACAGACACTCACAGTGTCCGCCCACGCACCGCCCACACTCTTCCCCCCTCCAAAACAGCATATAGAAGGACAGAAAGGGCTGATTTACGTTCCGATATTTGTGTCCCATTCACTTGTATTGGTATCGGGTATCGGTATCGGCAATATCCGATATTTTTTGGATATCGGCCGATCCAATCCGATACCGATACTTTTGATTATCGGAAGGTATCGCACAACACTAGTAGGGACAATAATAAAATAAAGAAAATACATTTACTTTTATTTTTCTACTAGTGTTAGGGTTAGGGTTAGGGCTGGAGTTAGGGCCAGGGTTAGGGTTAGGGTTAGAGTTAGGGTTAGAATTAGGCTATGTGCACACGGTGCAGATTTGGCTGCGGATTCATAGCATTTTTCCATCAGGTTTACAGTACAATGTAAACCTATGGAAAACCAAATCCACTGTGCCCATGGTGCGGAAAATACAGCGCGGAAACGCTGCGTTGTATTTTCCACAGCATGTCAATTTGTTTGTGCGGATTCCGCAGCGTTTTACACCTGTTCCTCAATAGGAATCTGCAGGTGAAATCCGCACAAAAAAACACGGAAATCTGCGGTAAATCCGCAGGTAAAAAGCAGTGCCTTTTACCTGCGGATTTTTCAAAAATGGTGTGGAAAAATCTCACACAAATCCGCAACGTGGGCACGTGGTGTTTATGGGAGAAATCACTGTAGCTAGTCTCCTTCTATCAGCTGCCAGTGGATTGCAAATTAGAGATAGACTATGCAGAGGGGAAAACTGGTAAAATGCAGAAAGCAAGTCATGTAATGACTAGAAATAGTGTTATTCCTCATGTTCATACACAGGACTGGTTATTCTGAAAAGTTACTTGAACATACGGTTATCCTCTAAGCAGCTGTCCAGGAACCCTACCAGCTACTCTAGTACAATTAGTACAGAGAAAAAGTGTAGCTCTTTTTCACTGAAACCAATGAGATTCCAAAAGTTTCAAAACTATCCATTCCTTTCAACAATGGAACTAAAAACGGTAGTTCTGAGGCATATTCTCATTTAGTGGCAAAAGCCATTGCAGCATTAACACTTTTTTGTCATGTTGGACACATATTTGAGTTAATTTATTAAAGTTTTTAAACTCACACTTTGGGGTTAATGGGGTTAATTCTGTGTGGATTGTGGCTACATGAGGCTTCCTCTATGAGTCAGGCTGTTCTCAGGTTGACATACTTTCTGATCTATTTGATTTCTGGGGGTGGGATGTAAGGTGGGGGCGTTATGTACGCTCGCTCACAGGAGAGAGTAAAAGAACCATTATCAATGCACAGCACTACCCAGGCAGAAAGCTGACTTTAAGCCTGCACCCTACATACATCAGCACGTAATGAAACTATTTTCAATGGTAAAATCTAGTAACACCTTCATTCTTCACTCTATTCTGTAAATTTCCCCATGGTTGCTTGAAAATCAGAATTAGACAAACTGCTGACATTTTAGTGAGCGCTTTTTATACGATGAATTACTGAACATGGGCACACAGTAATTATGTTACACTCTGCAGGACATTACATTTAGCTTCTAAGTGCTAACCCAACAAACATTGATCTAAATATGGTCATGCATATTAGACTTACAATGGCATTTATTTTACATGTGTCAAAGGAAAAAAAAAAGTCAGCATGATGAGTTGAGACAAAGGGAATACAGCCACCCGCAGAGGTGTTTGCTTGCGACAACTTTCTCTTCTCCCTATTGAAAACGCATGCACTCTCGAGTAGACCAAGAATGATTATCTATGATTGGAAGTTCCGAGGTATAGCCATCAAAAAAAAGTAGGTTTTCTAAGAGAAGCTGGTCTGGGGTATCTCCATGAAAATAACCTTACAACCAACATCAACAGGGGTTTCTGAAGGATCGGTCTTGTCAAACAAATCAGATAAGCTTCTTAGAGGAGGTAAGTTCCAGACACAGATTAAAGCCATGGCTGTTATGTCCATAGACTTTAGAAATCCAGTCAATATATTGCCACATAACAGGCTAATACATAAAATGACAATGATGGAAATAAGGGAAAATATGTGTAAACAGGTTTACAACTGGTTCAGTGATAAAAAAAAAAAAACAGAAGGTGGATATGAATGGAACACAATCAAGGTCATCATTCTTACCATAGGGTATCATGGGGGCTCAATACTAAGCCCTCTTCATTTTAACATATTTATTTATCATATGTCCTTGTAGAGGACATACAGAGTCGAATTTAAACATAAACTGCAGCTGAGACCGCAAGATAATCAATCCAGTTGTAGATATTTTAATAATACTTAAAATTGGGGAAAGCCGATGGCTTAGGCCAAAAAAATAGAAATTGAATTTTAACATAAAAAAATAATAAGTAAAGTCATGCACTTGGGCAGAGCAAAGAAATTGAAGTCTATCCCACTATTAACTCGAAAAAATTAAATTCAATGGATTTTGGGATAGGAGGATGGAGTCTCTTGATTGCACCCAAAAATCTAAACTGACAGATTATACAAGTGAGCTAATAGCTTGTACAAAACTATACACAATGAAGCAAATGTATGATTGCACCATACATTAAAATATCACAAATTTTGGTGCACGCCACAATTACAGCTGACTGAAATAGACATTAATTCCAAAAATAACATTACAGAAAAAAAAGGCCTCTCACCAATATCTGGTCACAGTACCGATAGACTGCTGGATGCAGACAGGCCACAGTAATAAAAGGTGGAGAGGGACAAGTGCAAAATACTGATGAATAACACTAAATACTGAACAACCACTCTTCTTTCTGCTGCTGACGCCTGTTTAAGAAAAAGAGTTGAGTTTCCTGTAGGAGACACATAGAGCACAACAAATTTACTATTATTTATGCCAAAAGGGGTGAAATTATAGTGCATGGCTGGTGCCATTCACAGCAGGAGATGTGCCAAATTTATTAAGGAACATGAGATTCTTAAAAAATTAGGCACATCTCACTCCAGGGTGTCACCAGTCTAGTTTCCATGCAATCTACTTTCCAAAGATCCATATTGCTTCAGAATTTAAAATGTTCAACTTGCTATACAAACTATTGTGGAAAGAGAGACAAGAAAAATGATCTATAAGAAAATAGATGCTGTAGACCAGGAGGAACTGTATTCAACTACCTGGGAAACTAGGATCACACATGTAGACTCAACAGGAAGCAGATTAGCTTTCATGTACTTTTATCAACTAAAGTGAATCACGTATAACACCTTATCCTTTCTTATTCACTCTTTCTTTGTCTCATTGGTTTGCCACAATGTAATTACGGTACGTACATAGAAAATGTACTAATACTGATTTTCCTTGTTGGAGTGAATTAGGTGCGACAAATTCGGTAGAGATCCAGAATTGTACAACATTTTGTGCTATTCTTTTTTTTTTTTCTTCAATAAATTTTTATTGCATATTTTCAAAAAAGAAAACAGAAAACATATGAACAACAACAATTTTGTGCTATTCTAATTAGATTCAGATTAGGATAAGGTTTGATCTAGCCAGAAATGTAATTTAAAGCGAGCATGTCACCAGGTTTGGCCGATATAAGATATGGCCACCATCTTTCAGGGCTTATATACAGAATTCTATAATGCTGTACATCTTTCTGCCCCCAACCTGACAAGCAAGAGAAGAAAAAGACCTTTAATTTACAATCACTTAGCTTTGATTAAGATATATATATTATTCCAACAAAACAATAACACTAAATAAAATTAATACATGCATAGTATCCATCATATCATGCTACACCGCTGGCACCTGCATGGTGAATGTTAATTATATATTTTTTTAAACAATATCCTATGCAGTATTTAAAATAAACCCATACAGATAAATATGTAAGCAGAGCCCCACCTAAAGCTCCCCCCATAGGCGGCCCCAAAGCACGAGAATCTCATTAACTGAGAACTACAAATACAACAACCACAAGACGGATTTCATCACCCAAGGCATCATTTTAATCAGTATAACGGCACCGACCTGACCCAGTCTGTAGGTCATTGTTCACAATCCTGCTGATAGGTTCACCTTAAGCAAATTGAAGATTAAATGATCTCTACAAGGGGTAAAGTTAAAGGAGACACATTACCTTTCCTATATATATTTTCATCTTTTACATTTTAAAAATTAGAAAAAGGAAAAAGGTCTAATGCAAAAGTTTGGGCATCCTGCATGGTTAGTACCTAGAAGCACCTCCTTTTGCAAGTATCGCAGCTAATAAACGCTTTTTGCAGACAGCCAAAAGTCTTTCATTTCCTCCTTTTTCCTTTTTATAATTTTTAAAACGAAAAAATATGCATATTTTATTTGCTTAAGATACAAAAAATCTTCATCTTTAACTTTAGACCTTTTAGAGATCATTTCATCTTCAACTTGTTTAACTGTTGACAATAACAGTCATTTTAACCAAGGGTGCCCAAACTTTTACATGGCACTGTACATATATACACATCCAACTATTTTGTCCCAGTAACTTACTAATTACATCCTGTGAGGCAGTGAGGGGGATCATATACGAGGGTTGATATGTGTCCTCCAGGATGCGGACGGAGTCTTATTAAACCTGCTGGAGCGCCTTGTGTTCATATCAGAACGCCTGTGAATCACAAGGCAAAAGAAAAGGAAGTGTAGATTGGGTCCAAGTAGTTGACCCAGTCAGATTTTTAGGAAAAGCCGTCAAGGGCTTTTATTTTTAGAGGGATTTGCAGGTTTGGTAGTGGGGCAAATGCCTCTCTCCACTCGGGTTTTGGAAGTGGCTCTATGGCCACGATTCTATTTAAATCTGTCAGTTTGGAGTTTGCAAGTTGCAGAGCAGGAGGCTCTGTGCACCGAGATCTGTGTAGAGCTAACACAGCAGTGGAACTAAAGGCGGCTGACACACCCAAAAGACACGGCGGTGCCATTGCCCACGGCAACTGGTTTTGAACACGGACTATATTTGTGGAAACCTGGCTGCGATCTGGAGAATATCACTTCTTTATTTGAGTCTGAGAATAAAGACCCTGTTTATGTTGAACTTTCTATGGTCCTGGCTATCTGTCACACTGCACCAATCCCACTGCACTAGACACCCGTATACGGATTCATGCATATTTTCAATTTTCATTGATGCCTCTAATCACTGGTGTTTATAGGTAACCGTTTCAATTAAATACTATTTTTTTTCTCACAGAATTTAGCTTGAAAATGTATATAAAGATGTAAAGATCTATACATCTTTGCACATTTTAGCTCAGTTTTCAGATTATGATATTATTGCCAAAGATGCAAAGAACGTAGTAGACTAATAATGTCTCCCTAAACATTAATAGTTATTCCTGTATAGGATCTTTATCAGCACAATTAAACACTGCAATTAAATAAATGTATCCTACATTAGTTTCACTTCCAGTTTATATTTTGCTCAGTAGAAACTAGAGCTGCCCCAGCTACATAACTGGAAATTCCCTTGTACCCTTGCTGTTTGTATCTATCTATCGATCGATCGATCGATCTATCTATCTATCTATCTATCTATCTATCTATCTATCTATCTATCTATCTATCTATCTTTATATATACACTGTTCAAATGTTTTAGGCAGGTGTGTAAAAATCATTAGAAAAGTACCAGTAAAAAAAGTGAAAATATCCAACTATTTAGAATCACTCATATACAAATTATATAAAAAGGAGAACCAAGAGTATACTAAATATACCATTTATTGCATCAAAATATTCATACATAATAAAAATGGATATTATATCTTGAGTACATGTTAAGTGAACTACCCAGGTGAGTAAAATTGACCTAAGGTCCACAGAGGATTACAGGGTATAACCAAATACAATTAAACAGGCTATTGCAGTACATAAACAAATGGTGGTGACTCAATACACAGTTTTATCATAGACAACTATCATGTTACAGCTTAGTGCTGGTTCAATGGGCCACCCCCCATCCTGCTCTGTTTATATAAGGTAAACAAGCCTGTATTCATGTCAGAAATTAATAATAATTACCCATTGATGCTAATCAACTTCTGTGGGAACCCCGATCACCCCAACGCGCGTTTCGCGTGCTTTTGACAGCCTCGCTTCCTCAGGGGGCGTGGCTAAATCTAGATCTTAGTCTCTTATAAATACAGCACCGTTCCGGTCATATGACCCCTCGGTAACCTATCCATGCCCATTAGATGTGCGCTTGCGCTCTTTAAGCGTCATGTAGCCATGGAAACCCATAGCCTGAACCACCTTTATTGTGCAACACCTATTACTGCTGACGTGCTTTAAACGTGAGTTCGGCGTCCTACCGCCATGGTAACCCATGACTGTGGACCGCCGTAAAGGTGCGAAAGTGAGTCTTTCCTGATAGTGCGCTTGCGCTAATCTCCCGTCCCCCTGCTCCGTCTATCCCCATGGTGTGGCTCCGCCCACCAGGTCACATGAGCGGGCCGGCGCCAGGCCAACATCACGCCCCCAGCATGACGGAGACCACACCACACTGAGAGAACGGCCGCAAGTAGGTTGGCTAAAAAAGTGCTAATGAATATTTATAGATTAAAAAAGTGCCAAGTGCTGGTTATCACATATCTTAATGATAACCAAATGTGACTAGTTACCTTGCTTTATAATTAACGGCAGATTAATATGCCCCAAAGTGCTAATCAGTGCTTATGAACAGTGCTATCTGTGCTAAACGTGACTGTTTAAACTAATATATACTTGCTTACTTCCAGTGTAAATAAAATAAGAGTACTTATCAATATTATATCCATACATAAAACTACTTTAAAAAGCAAGTGATTAAATACATTTGAAATAACATCACAAGGGAATTTCCCATACATACAGAAATTAAATAAAAAGAAAAAGAAAGAAAAGGCACCAAAAGGCACCATATACCATGTTCTTTTATCACATAATTATTATAATAACTTTGCATCAGGTGCTTCTCGATCATCCTATTCTGTGTGATGTTTTTCATTTTTCTTCTTTAAAGTACAGGTAAGGAAAATTCCTCTTTAAAGTGCAGTTGACATGCCTCTTGATTACTTGTTTCATATGCAGTGATCCATTCACTATGCATTAATCACAGCTAGTAAGCAAGAAAATAAAAATAAATAAACAACAAAATTGACAAAAAGCTCACAATTAAAACACACATAAACTAAGATAAGATTAAAATCTGGACGGAGTTTGATGGAATAAACTGGGCAATTTATAGAAGGAAAAGGGGGGGAGGAAAAAGAAAAAGGGGGGGAGGAAAAAGAAAGTAAGGGGGTACCACAATTGTTACAAATAGGATGAAAAGCCATGTGTCTCGTTCAGCCCTTTAGGGGTTATTGTCCCCAAGATGGTGATCCACCTACATTCCCTTTGTGCAAGTAGGCGGTGAATGTCACCTCCTCTAATCCCACATTGAATATGTTCAATGCCCCTAACACGGAGCACCCCAGGGTTACTTTTATGATGTTCCTTAAAATGGCGTGGGATGGTTTTTAATTTTGAAATATCCTTTTCTGTTTCTGCCGCCATAATGTCCCTGACGTGCTCTCGTGTACGGGTGCCTAGGCGTCTCGACGTTAATCCGATATAAATTTTGGGACAACTGCATACTGCATAATAAATGACCTGAGTCGTATTACACGTGATATGATGTTTTATACGGTAGATCTTTCCTTCCACTGACTCAAATTCAGACGTTCGACTGATATTTTTGCAGGAAATGCAGTCCCCACATGGAAAACATCCCATAGGTGGGCCTCTTGAACCAAACCTATTTCTAGGGATGGAAGGAATATAGTGGCTGGATGCCAGGACGTCTTTAAGATTTCTACTCCTTCTAGACGTCATCATTGGACGTCCTGTTAGAAGTTTGGAAAGAGTGGGGTCAGTCAAGAGTACATTCCAGTGTTTCTGGAGACACTCCCTCATAGCGGTCCATTCCCCATTAAATGTGGATATGAACCGAATTACATTATCCTGTTCTGGTTTTTCCCTATTTTGAGGATATAGTAAGGCCTCACGTGTTTGAAGTTTTGCCCTCAGATATCCTTTTTTGATGCATCTGTTGCTATAACCCCTAGATTTAAATCTCTCTCGGAGGTCATCAGCTTGTTTCTCGAATTTAAGTTCAGAGGAGCAAATCCTTCTCATCCTGAGGTGCTGCCCCACCGGGATGGCCCTGATCGTGCTTGCTGGATGACTTGACTCTGCATGCAGCAGGGAATTAACGGAGGTGGACTTCCTGTAAACATCAGTCTGTAAGTAACGATTTTCATCAACCTCAATTTTCACATCCAGGAAGTCCACCTCCGACCTGCTCATTTGGTACGTTAGTTTGATATTGAACCTATTACAATTTAGATTTCGCATGAATTCCTGCAACTCATTTTCAGACCCCTGCCAGATTATAAACAGGTCATCAATATATCTCAGCCAGCACTGCACATGGTCTGCGGCCCGGGCGCCCCCACCGCCAAAAACCTCCCTCTCCCAGTACCCCAAGAAGAGGTTGGCGAACGAGGGCGCACAGGCCGCACCCATGGCAGTGCCACGCTGCTGCAGGTAAAAAATGTCCCTAAAAACAAAAAAAAATTTTGTTAGGATGAAAGTGAGTAATTCCAGTATGAACTCGCACATCAGGCCATCCCGGCTGGCCGACCCCAGAAAGAAACAGACCGCCTCCAATCCGTCTTCATGCCGTATACATGTGTATAATGATCCAATGTCAGCAGTGACAAGAATCATGTCATCCTCCAGCTGGATCCCATTGATCCTGCTCAGCACGTCCGATGTGTCTTGGGCATAGGAGGGAAGGGTTTCGACCAAAGGCTTGAGGTAAAAATCAACAAATTTACAAATAGGGTCATTCAAACCTCCCATGCCAGAGACAATCGGACGGCCGGGGGGATCAATGGGATTCTTATGTATCTTTGGAACAAAATATAGGGTAGGCACTTTCGGAAACTTAGTCAATAATCCGTCAAAGATTTTTTTGGGAATCAATCCTCTGTCCAAGGCTTGCTCAAGAACATCCTCCAATTCACGAGTGAACTCGTTCATTGGATTATGTTCCAGTTTGAGATACGTTTCTCTATCTTTCAGATGTCTCATTGCCTCTTTTTCATAGAGGACTTTTGGCCATAGAACAATGTTTCCCCCCTTGTCCGCCGGTTTAATGACAATATCGTCATAATCCCTTAATTCCTGTAGGGCTTTTCTTTGTTTTGCCGTCAGATTGTCATGTCGGCGCCTGGTAGTTATTTTTTCAAAATCTTGTTTTACCAATCTAGTAAAAATCTCTACTGCCGGACTTAGGGACAAGGGGGGAAACCTTGTTGATTTTGGGTAACAGTTTTTAGGGAACCTACCCATAGGGCCCGATGTTTGTTCCTCCAGGAGATCCTCCAGCGCCTGCTGTGCCTCCCTTTCAATTTGATCACCATCAGGTATGGACCCATCTTTATCAAAGAGTTTTTTTAAGATCAATTTTCTTGAGAAGAGATAGAGGTCTTTGGTAGCTGTAAATAGATCAAAATTATTAGTGGGAGAGAATGTCAATCCCTTTTGAAGAACATTAATTTGATCATTACTGAGAATATGCTGTGATAAATTAATCACCTCTAATCCCTTCTTGTCTTTTTTAGTTTGTTGACTATTCTGGGCATTTTTGGATTTGCCATTCTTTCTCTCATAATTCAGGCCTGAGTTTCTTAGATCATAGTATCTAGGTCTGGATCTCACTGATTCTTCACTTGAAGTTATGGAAACATTGGAAGCTGATCTGGCACGGGAGGATCCCCTATGACGAAAGGTCCTTCTATTCCATTTATACACCGTATTAGATTGCTGATCACCAATATCTCGCTGAAATTTTTTAGCCTTATTTTCACATATGATCTTTTCCCACTTAACAAATTCCTGCTCCAATTCAGTGTTAAAGGCTACCAACATCTCACTGGGTGTGTCTTGTTTCAATTTAGTCTGAATGTCCTCTATTTCTTTATCCATCTCATCAATGGCAGTTTGATTTAATTGTGCCAAGAGGTCCATGAAACCTCTTGAACATGAATTGGCTGTCTCCTCCCATTTTTTTCGAAATATATCGTCCTCAACATCAAAAGATGGGAATACTTGGACCCTGAGTCCTCGTGGTATCAATCCCCTCTCCAAGTATTTGTTTAAAAATGCCCGATTCCACCAAGTTCGCATACGTTTATTCAATATCTCTTTTAGTTTCTTAAACAGTTCTTGTTTTTCTCTACCACCTCCTACCAGAGACACCTTAGGTTCATCACAGAACACGTCTTTTAGTTGCGTTAACCACGTCTGCTCACGGGCTCTGAAATCCATACTAATACTGGTTTTATATGCTGTGAATAACACAGAAATTAATGAATCATTAGAAAAGTACCAGTAAAAAAAGTGAAAATATCCAACTATTTAGAATCACTCATATACAAATTATATAAAAAGGAGAACCAAGAGTATACTAAATATACCATTTATTGCATCAAAATATTCATACATAATAAAAATGGATATTATATCTTGAGTACATGTTAAGTGAACTACCCAGGTGAGTAAAATTGACCTAAGGTCCACAGAGGATTACAGGGTATAACCAAATACAATTAAACAGGCTATTGCAGTACATAAACAAATGGTGGTGACTCAATACACAGTTTTATCATAGACAACTATCATGTTACAGCTTAGTGCTGGTTCAATGGGCCACCCCCCATCCTGCTCTGTTTATATAAGGTAAACAAGCCTGTATTCATGTCATAAATTAATAATAATTACCCATTGATGCTAATCAACTTCTGTGGGAACCTCAATCACCCCAACGCGCGTTTCGCGTGCTTGTGACAGCCTCGCTTCCTCAGGGGGCGTGGCTAAATCTAGATCTTAGTCCCTTATAAATACAGCACCGTTCCGGTCATATGACCCCTCGGTAACCTATCCATGCCCATTAGATGTGCGCTTGCGCTCTTTAAGCGTCATGTAGCTTAAGTTGATTAGCATCAATGGGTAATTATTATTAATTTCTGACATGAATACAGGCTTGTTTACCTTATATAAACAGAGCAGGATGGGGGGTGGCCCATTGAACCAGCACTAAGCTGTAACATGATAGTTGTCTATGATAAAACTGTGTATTGAGTCACCACCATTTGTTTATGTACTGCAATAGCCTGTTTAATTGTATTTGGTTATACCCTGTAATCCTCTGTGGACCTTAGGTCAATTTTACACACCTGGGTAGTTCACTTAACATGTACTCAAGATATAATATCCATTTTTATTATGTATGAATATTTTGATGCAATAAATGGTATATTTAGTATACTCTTGGTTCTCCTTTTTATATAAGGTGTGTAAAAATGTTGCAAAGAAATTTTTTTTAATAAATACAAGTTTACTTTTATCCCTTAACAAAATACAAAGTGAAAGAACAAAAGAGAAAATCTAAATCAAATCAATATTTGATGTGACCGCCCTTTGCCTTGAAAACAGCATCAATTCCTATAAGTATACTTGCACACAGTTTTTAAAGTACCGTCACTCAACAGGGAGGTGATTCCAAACATGTTGATGTTATGATATGGGCTCTTTTAGGGACATATAATCACTTCCAGAGCTTCATATTTTTCTTTATGCTGAAGATAGTCCTCAATTATAGTGGCTGTATGTTTGGGATTGTTGGACTGCTGCAGAATAAATTGAAGCCAATCAGACACTGATGGTATTGCACCACCATTCTTCACTGTTGTCTGCAGACTGAGTACAGCACAAAATGCAAGGTAGTTATACTGCATCAGCAATGTTTCTCCTAGGAAAATATTTTAAAGCAGACTGGGGTTTCATCATGTGCTGTTCAAGCTGCTTTGAAGAAGTATCAAGTCTGCCAAGGAAACCTAGTACAGCAGATGAACATGCTTTACTTCCCTTCGAAGATATTCAGCAGCGCTATCAGCTTAGAAGTGGCAGCAACCAATAGGACTTATATCTACTGTTAGGAGCTACACCCACCTACTGATCAGAGATGTCTGGTCTTCGTGAAAAGCAAAAAACTATACTATACTTTCGAGATAGAAATAAGACCAAGTGACTCAACTATATGTGAAAATATAGGAACGAAGTTGCAGAAAAATGGCAGCAGGTGCTTTGGACTGATTAGTCAAAATTTTTAATATCTGGCTGTAACACAAGGCAGTTTGTTTGCAAAGGGCTGCAAAATGGTGCAATAATGCATTTGGGAGGTTCCTTGTAAGTTTGGAGTTGCATTTCAGTAATGGAGTTGAAGATTTGATATGGATTAATGGTGTACTCATTGCTTAGAAATACAAGTAGATACTTATCCATTATGGAATACAATCAAGGAGGCATCTGATTAGCTCTAAATTTATTCTTCAGCAGAACAACGTTCCCAAATATACATCAAAACTCATTAAGAACTATTTTCAGCATAAAGAAGAGCAATGAGTCTTATAAGTCATGATATAGCTCAAACAGAGCATTTCATCATTGTGTCTGCCTGGCATTAAGTGACAGAAGGATTTGCGCAAGCCTACAACCACAGAAGATCACCAAAATGTTTAGAGCAACATTCCTGCTGAGTTCCTTTGAAAACTGTGCGCATGTGTATCTAGAAGAATTGATGCTTTGACGCTGTTTAGAAGGCAAATGGTGGGCACATGAAATATTTACCCCTTCATGACCTTGGGATTTTCCGTTTTTCCGTGTTCGTTTTTCGCGCCCCTCCTTCCCAGAGGCATAACTTTTTTATTTTTCCATGTGGCCATGTGAGGGCTTATTTTTTGCGGGACAAGCTGTACTTTTGAACGACATCATTGGTTTTAGCATGTCATGTACTAGAAAACGGGAAAAAAATTCCAAGTGCGGTGAAATTGCAAAAAAAGTGCAGTCCCACACTTGTTTTTTGTTTGGCTTTTTTGCTAGGTTCACTAAATGCTAAAACTAACCTGCCATTATGATTCTCCAGGTCATTATGAGTTCATAGACACCTAACATGACTAGGTTATTTTTTATCTAAGTGGTGAAAGAAAATTCCAAACTTTGCTAAAATAAAAAAAATAAAAATTGTGCCATTTTCCGATACCCGTAGCGTCTCCATTTTTCATGATCTGGGGTCCGTTGGGGGCTTATTTTTTGCGTGCTGAGCTGGCATTTTCAATGATACAATTTCGGTGCAGATAAGTTGTTTTGATCTCCCGTTATTGCATTTTAATGCAATGTCGCGGCGACCAAAAAAACGTAATTCTGGCGTTTCAAATTTTTTTCTCTCTACACTGTTTAGCGATCAGGTTAATGCTTTTTTTTATTGATAGATCGGGCGATTCTGAAAGCGGCGATACCAAATATATGTAGGTTTGATTTTTTTTTATTGATTTATTTTGAATGGGGCGAAAGGGGGGTGATTTAAACTTTTATATTTTTTTAATTTTTTTCACATTTTGTTTTACTTTTTTTTTACTTTTGCCATGCTTCAATAGCCTCCATAGGAGGCTAGACGCTGGCACAACGCGATCGGCTCTGCTACATAGCAGCGATCATCAGATCGCTGCTATGCAGCAGAAATGCAGGTGTGCTATTAGCGCCAACCACAGGGGGGCGCTCACAGCTACCGGGGATCAGTAACCATAGAGGTCTCAAGGACCTCTATGGTTACTCTGCAGAAGCATCGCTGACCCCCGATCATGTGACGGGTCAGCGATGCGCTCATTTCCGGCAGCCCGGCCGGAAGCACCGGTTAAATGCCGCTGTCAACTTTTGACAGCGGCATTTAACTAGTTAATAGGCGCGGGCGGATCGCGATTCTGCCCGCGCCTATTGCGGGCACATGTCAGCTGTAGGGTTGAGCGACTTTTACTTTTTTGGGGTCGAGTCGGGTTTTGCGAAACCCGACTTTGTCAAAAGTCGAGTTGAGTGAAGTCGGCCGATTATCGCGAAAAGTCGGGGATCGACCGAAACATGAAACCTAATGCAAGTCAATGGGGAAGCATAGTCGGCAGTGAGTGGAGGCCAGGAAAACACCTACAGTGCCCATTTTAATGGCAAAAACATCCATTCTTGTTACTGAAGCTTGTCAATCTTAATTTACTTTATAATAATAGATAGGCATTGGAAATTGGGGGTCATTTGGCTAAAGTTGTGGGGGGTAGGGCTGGTTCAAGTTTTTAGTGGGCCCAGGAAACGTGGACTACGTCACGGCGGCGGAGCAGTGAGAGGTAAGTATGTCAAGTTTGCAAGTGCTGTGATCCTGAGCAAGCAGGGGGGGCCCACTCGTTCGCATTGGCACTGGCACAGGGCCCCTCAAAGTACAGCGGTGTGTTTGCACGGCGGGGGCGCCTCCCACCGGCAGCGACACTTTTGCGTACTCTGAGGGGCCCTGTGCCAGTGACGTCGCCAACGAGTATGCCCCCCCACCTGATGAAGGAACCTGCACTTTCATCTGCACCTTCCTCTTTGTCCCTGTGTAAGGTGGCATAGCATGCGGGAAGGGGAACCTTACTTTCAGCAGGGTCAGATTCTGGCTGTGTAGAGTGCAAGGGGAATGTAGTGGTCTGGGTCAATGTATCAGCAGACTCAACTAGCAGTGGCTGGGCAATGGGCAGGATGAGGAGGAAACACAGATATAGGACCAAAGAATAAAGTAGGCTAAATGCAGTTCAAAATTGGTAACAGGACTAAACAGGCGGCATTGCTTTGTTCAGTGGAGGAGCAAACCCAGGAACAGCAGACACCGTTTTAAGGGCCCAACCACACTAGTAGGCCAAATGCAGTTTAATATCTGCTACTATAGGCCGAAAGCCTAAAGACTGAAGCTCAGCTTTATACAGTGGAGGACAATACCAGGGAGCGGCACACACCGTTAGTAGGCCCCAACCAAAGTTGAAGGCCAAATGCAGTTTAATATCTGGTACTATAGGCCGAAAGCCTAAAGACTGAAGCTCAGCTTTATACAGTGGAGGACAACACCAGGGAGCGGCACACACCGTTAGTAGGGCCCAACCAAAGTTGAAGGCCAAATGCAGTTTAATATCTGGTACTATAGGCCGAAAGCCTAAAGACTGAAGCTCAGCTTTATACAGTAGAGGACAACACCAGGGAGCGGCACACACCGTTAGTAGGGCCCAACCAAAGTTGAATGCCAAATGCAGTTTAATATCTGATACTATAGGCCGAAAGCCTAAGGGTATGTGTCCACGTTCAGGATTGCATCAGGATTTGGTCAGGATTTTTCATCAGTATTTGTAAGCCAAAACCAGGAGTGGGTGATAAATGCAAAAGTGGAGCATATGTTTCTGTTATACTTTTCCTCTAATTGTTCCAGTCCTGGTTTTGGCTTACAAATACTGATGAAAAATCCTGACCAAATCCTGATGCAATCCTGAACATGGACACATACCCTAAAGACTGAAGCTCAGCTTTATACAGTGGAGGACAACACCAGGGAGTGGCACACACCGTTAGTAGGCCCCAACCAAAGTTGAAGGCCAAATGCAGTTTAATTTCTGATACTATAGGCCGAAAGCCTAAAGACTGAAGCTCAGCTTTATACAGTGGAGGACAACACCAGGGAGCGGCACATACCGTTAGTAGGCCCCAACCAAAGTTGAAGGCCAAATTCAGTTTAATATCTGATACTATAGGCCGAAAGCCTAAAGACTGAAGCTCAGCTTTATACAGTGGAGGACAACACCAGGAAGCGGCACACACCGTTAGTAGGCCCCAACCAAAGTAGTAGGCCAACTGCAGTGTGACATTCAAAAATACTTAATGAGAGCCTGAAGGTGAAGCTCAGACAAGGAAACCTGGATGAGAACACCAAGGAGGAGGAGAACACCAAGGAGCGGCAGACACCGTTACTAGGCCCCAACCAAAGTAGTAGGCTGTTGTGAATTCTGCTCTTGGGCTCCCTCTGGTGGTTATAAGTGGTAGTGCTGCTGTCTTTGGATCGCAGCATTCATCAGGTGTGTCGACTTATTGCAATTCTGACTGGGCTATTTAGTCTAGCTTGACCCTTTAGTTAGTGCCAGTTGTCCATTGTTTCCTGGAGGATTCACTTCCCTGCCTGGTCTCTCTTGCTTGCTGTTCATTTCAACAAAGATAAGTGCTGGTTTTGTTTTCTGCAGTCCACATGCTGTGGGCCTGATCGTTCTAGTTATTTTCCATGTTTTGTCTTGTCCAGCTTGGTCTGTATAAGGATTTGTTTAGCCAAGCTGGTATCTCTGGAGATGCAGATATACCCTCCATGCCTTTAGTTAGATGTGGAGATTTTGTATTTTCTGTGGTGGATATTTTCTAGTGTTTTAATACTGACCGCATAGTACTCTGTCCTGTCCTTTCTATTTAGCTAAAAGTGGCCTCCTTTGCTAAATTCTGATTTCAGTCTGCGTATGTTATTTCCCTCTCCTCTCACAGTCAATATTTGTGGGGGGCTGTCTATCCTTTGGGGATTTTCTCTGAGGCAAGATAGTTTTCCCTTTTCTATCTCTAGGGGTAATTACTCCTCCGGCTGTGTCGAGATGTCTAGGGAGTGATAGGTACATTCCACAGCTACTTCTAGTTGCGGTGTTAAGTTCAGGGTCTGCGGTCAGTACAGGTACCACCTGCTCCAGAGTACGTCTCATGCTGCTCCTAGGCCACCAGTTCATAACAGTAGGCCAACTGCAGTGTGACATTAAAAAATACTCAATGAGAGCCTGAAGGTTGAAGCTCAGACAAGGAAACCTGGAGGAGAACACCAAGGAGGAGGAGAACACCAAGGAGCGGCAGACACCGTTACTAGGCTCTAACCAAAGTAGTAGGGCAACTGCAGTGTGACATTAAAAAATACTCAATGAGAGCCTGAAGGTTGAAGCTCAGACAAGGAAACCTGGAGGAGAACACCAAGGAGCGGCAGACACCGTTACTAGGCCCCAACCAAAGTAGTAGGCCAACTGCAGTGTGACATTAAAAAATACTCAATGAGAGCCTGAAGGTTGAAGCTCAGACAAGGAAACATGGAGGAGAACACCAAGGAGGAGAACACCAAGGAGCGGCAGACACCGTTACTAGGCCCCAACCAAAGTAGTAGGGCAACTGCAGTCTTATATAAACAACTACTTAATGAGAGCCTGAAGGTTGAAGTTCAGCTTTTTCAGTGGAGGACAGCGTGATTGAGTGGCACTGCAGACAGACAAAGGTAGTATGTGTTAACTAAAAAAGTTGGCTCTATGCATTTTTAAATTAGTTACAGGGGTACACATGCAGCATTGGTGTGGTCAGCGGAGGACAATTGGAAGGAGGGACCTGTTATGACCCCAATGGCGAGGGTCTCAGAGGAACAAGTAAGTCTGCGAAGTACAAAAATCCAGCTCATAGGGCAGTGGTAACTGGGTTGACCATATATCTACTCCTAACGCCAACACTAGAAGTAGCCGGGGAACATGCCTACGTTGGTCGCTAGATGTCTCGCGCCAGCCGGAGGACTAACTACCCCTAGAAGAGGAAAACAAAGACCTCTCTTGCCTCCAGAGAATAGACCCCAAAAGTAGGATACAAGCCCCCCACAAATAATAACGGTGAGGTAAGAGGAAATGACAAACACAGAGATGAACTAGGTTTAGCAAAGAGAGGCCCACTTACTAATAGCAGAATGTAGTAGATAACTTATATGGTCAACAAAAACCCTATCAAAAAATCCACACTGGAGATTCAAGAACCCCCGAACCGTCTAACGGCCCGGGGGGAGAACTCCAGCCTCCCTAGAGCTTCCAGCAAGGTTAGGATACAGATTATGTACAAGCTGGACAAAAATGCAAACAAAACAAATAGCAAAAAGCAAGAAAGCAGACTTAGCTTAATTTAGCAGGAACCAGGATCAGTAGCCAAGAGCACAACAGATTAGCTCTGATTACAACGTTGCCAGGCATTGAACTGAAGGTCCAGGGAGCTTATATAGCAACACCCCTGACCTAACGACCCAGGTGAGCATACAAGGGATGGCAGACATTCCCAGAGTCAAATCACTAGTAACCACTAGAGGGAGCCAAAAAGGTAAATTCACAACAGTACCCCCCCCTTAGTGAGGGGTCACCGAACCCTCACCAAGACCACCAGGGCGATCAGGATGAGCGGTGTGAAAGGCACGAACCAAATCGGCCGCATGCACATCAGAGGCGACAACCCAGGAATTATCCTCTTGACCATAGCCCTTCCACTTGACCAAGTACTGAAGCCTCCGCCTGGAGAGACGAGAATCTAAGATCTTCTCCACCACGTACTCCAACTCGCCCTCAACCAACACCGGAGCAGGAGGCTCAGCAGAAGGAACCACAGGCACAACGTACCGCCGCAACAAGGACCTATGAAATACGTTGTGAATGGCAAACGACACCGGAAGATCCAGGCGAAAGGATACCGGATTAAGGATTTCCAATATCTTGTAAGGACCAATGAAGCGAGGCTTAAATTTGGGAGAGGAGACCTTCATAGGAACAAATCGAGAAGACAGCCATACCAAATCCCCAACGCGAAGTCGGGGACCCACACCGCGGCGGCGGTTGGCAAAACGCTGAGCCTTCTCCTGTGACAACTTCAAGTTGTCCACCACATGACTCCAGATCCGCTGCAACCTATCCACCACGGAATCCACCCCCGGACAGTCAGAAGGCTCCACATGTCCCGAGGAAAAACGAGGATGGAAACCAGAGTTGCAGAAAAATGGCGAAACCAAGGTGGCAGAACTAGCTCGATTATTAAGGGCAAATTCAGCCAACGGCAAGAAGGTCACCCAATCATCCTGATCAGAAGAGACAAAACACCTCAAATAAGCCTCCAGAGTCTGATTAGTTCGCTCCGTTTGTCCGTTAGTCTGGGGATGGAAAGCGGATGAAAACGACAACTCAATGCCCATCCTACCACAAAAGGATCGCCAGAACCTGGAAACAAACTGGGATCCTCTGTCCGACACAATATTCTCAGGAATGCCGTGCAAACGAACCACGTTCTGGAAGAACACAGGAACCAGATCAGAAGAGGAGGGCAGCTTAGGCAAAGGAACCAAATGGACCATCTTGGAGAAACGATCACATATCACCCAGATAACAGACATGCCCTGAGACACCGGAAGATCAGAAATGAAATCCATAGAGATGTGCGTCCAAGGTCTCTTCGGGACAGGCAAGGGCAAGAGCAACCCGCTGGCACGAGAACAGCAAGGCTTAGCTCGAGCACAAGTACCACAGGACTGCACAAATGACCGCACATCCCTTGACAAGGAAGGCCACCAAAAGGACCTGGCCACCAGATCTCTGGTGCCAAAAATTCCCGGGTGCCCTGCCAACACCGAGGAATGAACCTCGGAAATGACTCTGCTGGTCCATCTAGCAGGCACAAACAATCTGTCAGGTGGACAAGAGTCAGGCCTACCAGCCTGAAATCTCTGTAACACACGTCGCAGATCTGGAGAAATAGCTGACACGATAACTCCTTCCTTAAGAATACCCACAGGTTCAGCAACTCCAGGAGCATCAGGCACAAAGCTCCTAGACAGAGCATCGGCCTTCACATTCTTAGAACCTGGTAAATACGAGACCACAAAGTCAAAACGGGAGAAAAACAATGACCAGCGGCCTGTCTAGGATTCAGGCGTTTAGCAGACTCGAGATACATCAGATTTTTGTGATCAGTCAAGACCACCACACGATGCTTAGCACCCTCGAGCCAATGACGCCACTCCTCAAATGCCCACTTCATGGCCAACAACTCCCGATTGCCCACATCATAATTTCGCTCTGCCGGCGAAAACTTCCTAGAGAAAAAGGCACAAGGTCTCATAGTAGAGCAACCAGGGCCTCTCTGCGACAAAACGGCCCCTGCCCCAATCTCCGAAGCATCCACCTCAACCTGAAAGGGAAGTGAGACGTCAGGCTGGCACAAAACAGGCGCCGAAGTAAACCGGCGTTTCAACTCCTGGAAAGCCTCCACGGCAGCAGGAGCCCAGTTAGCTACATCAGAGCCTTTCTTGGTCATATCCGTCAGCGGTTTAACAACGCTAGAGAAATTTGCGATAAAACGACGGTAGAAGTTAGCAAAACCCAAGAACTTCTGAAGACTCTTAACTGACGAGGGTTGAGTCCAATCATGAATAGCTCGGACCTTGACTGGATCCATCTCCACAGCAGAAGGGGAAAAAATGAACCCCAAAAAGGGAACCTTCTGTACACCAAAAAGACACTTTGAGCCTTTTACAAACAAAGAATTTTCACGCAAAATCTCAAAAACCATCCTGACCTGCTCCACATGCGAGTCCCAATCATCAGAAAAAACCAGAATATCATCCAGATAAACAATCAAAAATTTATCCAGATACTTCCGGAAAATGTCATGCATGAAGGACTGAAAAACTGAAGGTGCATTAGAGAGCCCAAATGGCATCACCAAGTACTCAAAATGACCTTCGGGCATATTGAATGCGGTTTTCCATTCATCGCCCTGCCTAATGCGCACAAGGTTGTACGCACCACAAAGGTCTATCTTGGTGAACCACTTGGCACCTTTAATCCGGGCAAACAAATCTGACAACAGCGGCAAAGGATACTGAAATTTGACAGTGATCTTATTTAAAAGCCGATAGTCAATACAAGGCCTCAAAGATCCGTCCTTTTTGGCCACAAAAAAGAATCCCGCACCAAGAGGGGAAGAAGAAGGACGGATATGCCCCTTCTCAAGAGACTCCTTGATATATGAACGCATCGCGGTATGTTCAGGTACCGACAGATTAAACAGTCTCCCCTTAGGAAACTTACTGCCAGGAATCAAATCTATTGCACAGTCACATTCCCTATGAGGAGGCAGTGCACTGGACTTAGACTCGCTGAAGACATCCTGATAATCAGACAAATACGCCGGAACTTCCGAAGGCGTAGAAGAAGCAATAGACAAGGGCAGGGAATCTCCATGAATTCCATGGCAGCCCCAACTTGACACTGACATAGCCTTCCAGTCCAAGACTGGATTATGGGTCTGTAACCATGGCAAACCCAAAACTACCAAATCATGCATTTTATGCAGAACAAGAAAACGTATTACCTCCCGATGTTCGGGAGTCATGCACATGGTAACCTGTGTCCAAAACTGCGGTTTATTTTTTGCCAATGGCGTAGAATCAATACCCCTAAGAGGGATAGGATTTTCCAATGGCTCAAGAACAAATCCGCAGCGTTTGGCAAATGACAGATCCATAAGGCTCAGGGCAGCACCTGAGTCCACAAACGCCAAGACAGGATACGATGACAGTGAGCAAATCAAAGTTACAGATAGAATAAATTTAGGTTGCAAATTACCAATGGTGACCGGACTAACAACCTTAGTAAGACGTTTAGAGCATGCTGAGATAACATGTGTAGAATCACCACAGTAGTAACACAAGCCATTCTGGCGTCTATGAATTTTCCGCTCATTTCTAGTCAGGATTCTATCACATTGCATTAAATCAGGTGCCTGTTCAGACAACACCATGAGGGAATTTGCGGTTTTGCGCTCCCGCAACCGCCGGTCGATTTGAATAGCCAGGGCCATAGAATCATTCAGACCTGTGGGAATGGGAAAACCCACCATCACATTCTTAATGGCTTCAGAAAGGCCATTTCTAAAATTTGCAGCCAATGCACACTCGTTCCACTGGGTCAGCACGGACCATTTCCGAAATTTTTGGCAATACACTTCAGCCTCATCCTGGCCCTGAGACATAGCCAGCAAGGCTTTTTCTGCCTGAATCTCAAGATTGGGTTCCTCATAAAGCAAACCGAGCGCCAGAAAAAACGCATCAATGTCAGCCAATGCCGGATCTCCTGGCGCCAGCGAGAAGGCCCAATCCTGAGGGTCGCCCCGTAAAAAAGAAATAACAATTTTTACTTGCTGAGCGGAGTCTCCAGATGAACAGGGTCTCAGAGACAAAAACAATTTACAATTATTCCTGAAATTTCTAAATTTAAATCGGTCTCCGGAAAACAGTTCAGGAATCGGTATCTTAGGTTCTGACATAGGATTTCTGGTAACATAATCTTGTATGCCCTGCACACGAGCAGCAAGCTGGTCCACACTTGTAATCAAGGTCTGGACATTCATGTCTGCAGCAAACACAAGCCACTCAGAGGTAAAGGGGAAAAGAAAAAAAAATGAGAGAGAGAGAAAAAAAAAACTCAGAATTTTCTTTCTTATAATCCCGCTTCTGCAATGCATTAAACATTTAATACTGGCCTGGCAAACTGTTATGACCCCAATGGCGAGGGTCTCAGAGGAACAAGTAAGTCTGCGAAGTACAAAAATCCAGCTCATAGGGCAGTGGTAACTGGGTTGACCATATATCTACTCCTAACGCCAACACTAGAAGTAGCCGGGGAACATGCCTACGTTGGTCGCTAGATGTCTCGCGCCAGCCGGAGGACTAACTACCCCTAGAAGAGGAAAACAAAGACCTCTCTTGCCTCAAGAGAATAGACCCCAAAAGTAGGATACAAGCCCCCCACAAATAATAACGGTGAGGTAAGAGGAAATGACAAACACAGAGATGAACTAGGTTTAGCAAAGAGAGGCCCACTTACTAATAGCAGAATGTAGTAGATAACTTATATGGTCAACAAAAACCCTATCAAAAAATCCACACTGGAGATTCAAGAACCCCCGAACCGTCTAACGGCCCGGGGGGAGAACTCCAGCCTCCCTAGAGCTTCCAGCAAGGTTAGGATACAGATTATGTACAAGCTGGACAAAAATGCAAACAAAACAAATAGCAAAAAGCAAGAAAGCAGACTTAGCTTAATTTAGCAGGAACCAGGATCAGTAGCCAAGAGCACAACAGATTAGCTCTGATTACAACGTTGCCAGGCATTGAACTGAAGGTCCAGGGAGCTTATATAGCAACACCCCTGACCTAACGACCCAGGTGAGCATACAAGGGATGGCAGACATTCCCAGAGTCAAATCACTAGTAACCACTAGAGGGAGCCAAAAAGGTAAATTCACAACAGGGACCGCAGACAGACTTCCTAGGCCTAAAATAATAAAATAGGCTCTATGCAGCTTCCATTAGGTGGCAGGGGTACACAGGCAGCATTGGTGTGGTCAGCGGAGGACAATTGGAAGGAGGGACCGCAGACAGACTTCCTAGGCCTAAAATAATAAAATAGGCTCTATGCAGCTTCCATTAGGTGGCAGGGGTACACAGGCAGCATTGGTGTGGTCAGCGGAGGTCAATTGGAAGGAGGGACCACAGACAGACTTCCTAGGCCTAAAATAATAAAATAGGCTCTATGCAGCTTCCATTAGGTGGCAGGGGTACACAGGCAGCATTGGTGTGGTCAGCGGAGGACAATTCGAAGGAGGGACCGCAGACAGACTTCCTAGGCCTAAAATAATAAAATAGGCTCAATGCAGCTTCCATTTGGTGGCAGGGGTACACAGGCAGCATTGGTGTGGTCAGTGGAGGACAATTGGAAGGAGTGTCTGACACAGTAAGTACTCCGAGTCCCAAAACCTAAATTGATGTTAATGTATCCCAAAAAAAGACAAAACAAAAAAACAAAAAAAAGGGTGGCATACTTAGGTACAGGGGTGTGTTTCTATGCTGACTTTCAGACATTGTAATTGGGCTCAAAGTATTTACTGGTGTAAATGTAGGACAGGGCCCCTGACTATTTTAACTAGCATCATACATGTCAACAAATTGTTATTGTCTGTGCCAGGCATGGAAGGATTTCAGTGCATAGACTAAACAGTGGTGGCGCAGCGACAGATAATTTTGCAAGTGGTAGAGCACTGTTTGACCTTGGGGGGGGGACACTCTCTCCTGGCCGGCGGTACAAGCCCAGGGCTCCTCATGTTACAACGGTGTGTCTGACGTTGGGTGCGCGCCACCACCGCCAGAGACACTTCATTGTACTATGAGGGACCCAGTGCCAGTGCCGTCGACCAAAAGTGGGCACACCCACCTCTTCAGACAAACGGCACTCTGACGGGTGCTTGCGACAAGTGGCGAGACCACGGCCCCGTGGGGGGAGTTAGGTCATTTAGGGAGGTGTAAACATGTCGTATGCTGGACAAACAGCAGCTGCTAATTAAGAGATTGGAACAGTCAGTAATACCAGTCCCAAAGCAAGACCTTTTTACAGGAAAGCTATGTGTCAGCCGGGAAAGGTGGGGCAAAATAATTTGAAATCCATGAGTGGTTCATTTTAATGAAGGTTAGATCATCAACATTTTGGGTAGCCAGACGAGTGCTTTTTTCGGTCAGTATTGAACCAGCAGCACTGAATACTCTTTCTGATAGCACACTAGCTGCTGGGCAAGCAAGCTCCTGCAATGCATATTCAGCCAATTCAGGCCAGGTGTCCATTTTGGATGCCCAGTAATCAAAGGGGAATGACGGTTGAGGGAGAACATCGGTAATGGAGGAAAAATAGTTAGTAACCATACTGGACAAATGTTGTCTCCTGTCACTTTGAATGGATGCTGCTGTACCTGTCGTGTCTGCGGTCATTGCGAAATCACTTCACAACCTGGTCAGAAAACCCCTCTGTCCTACGCCACTTCTGATCTGTGCACCTCTAACACCTCTGCCCTGTTGCCCCCTGCAGCTCGTGTGAGAACCATCACCGGCGCTGTGTGCTGGGAATGCCTGAATCAAACGGTCTACAAGAGTAGCTTGTTTGGTTGCCAATATCTGTTCGAGGTTCTCATGTGGCATGATATTTTGCAGTTTGCCTATATAGCGAGGATCAAGGAGGCAGGCCAACCAGTAATCGTCATCTGTCATCATTTTTATAATGCGTGGGTCCCTTTTGAGGATACGCAAGGCATAATCCGCCATGTGGGCCAATGTTCCAGTTGTCAAGTCAGTGCATATGCTGGGTTGAGGAGCACTTTCTGGCAAATCAACGTCACTTGTCTCCCTCAAAAACCCTGAACCCGGCCTTGCACCGCCAGCAGTTTCTATTGCCCCCTAAGAAGCTTCCTCATCCAAAAAATAGTCATCCCCATCATCCTCCTCGTCCTCCTCCTCTTCGCCCGCCACCTCGTCCTGTAGACTTCCCTAAGCAGACAATGGCTGACTGTCATCAAGGCTTCCCTCGTCCTCGGCTGCAGACGCCTGTTCCTTTATGTGCATCAAACTTTGCATCAGCAGACGCATTATGGGGATGCTCATGCTTAATACGGCGTTGTCTGCACTAACCAGCCGTGTGCATTCCTCAAAACACTGAAGGACTTGACACAGGTCTTGGAGCTTCGACCACTGCACAGCTGACAACTCCATGTCTGCCATCCAACTGTCTGCCCGTGTATATAGTTACATATTTACATAGTTATTGAGGTTGAAGGAAGACTTTAAGTCCATCTAGTTCAACCCATAGCCTAACCTAACATGCCCTAACATGTTGATCCAGAGGAAGGCAAAAAAAACCCATGTGGCAAGGAGTAACTCCACCATGGGGAAAAAAATTCCTTCCCGACTCCACATACGGCAATCAGACTAGTTCCCTGGATCAACGCCTTATCAAGGAATCTAGTGTATATACCCTGTAATATTATACTTTTCCAGAAAGGTATCCAGTCCCCTCTTAAATTTAATTAATGAATCACTCATTACAACATCATACGGCAGAGAGTTCCATAGTCTCACTGCTCTTACAGTAAAGAATCCGCGTCTGTTATTATGCTTAAACCTTCTTTCCTCCAGACGTAGAGAATGCCCCCTTGTCCCTGTCTCAGGTCTATGATTAAAAAGATCATCAGAAAGGTCTTTGTACTGTCCCCTCATATATTTATACATTAAAATAAGATCACCCCTTAGTCTTCGTTTTTCCAAACTAAATAGCCCCAAGTGTAATAACCTATCTTGGTATTGCAGACCCCCCAGTCCTCTAATAACCTTGGTCGCTCTTCTCTGCACCCGCTCTAGTTCAGCTATGTCTTTCTTATACACCGGAGACCAGAACTGTGCACAGTATTCTAAGTGTGGTCGAACTAGTGACTTGTATAGAGGTAAAATTATGTTCTCCTCATGAGCATCTATGCCTCTTTTAATACATCCCATTATTTTATTTGCCTTTGTAGCAGCTGCCTGACACTGGCCACTGAACATGTGTATGTGTATCCTCCCACAAATACATAACAGCACGCCTCTGTTCGCACAGTCTATGAAGCATGTGCAGTGTGGAGTTCCACCTTGTTGCAACGTCGATGATTAGGCGTTGCTGGGGAAGGTTCAAAGACCGCTGATGGTTCTGCATACGGCTGGAGTGTACGGGCGAACGGCGGATGTGAGAGCAAAGTCTGCGCACTTTCAGCAGCAGGTCGGGTAACCCCAGATAACTTTTCAGGAAGCACTGCACCACCAGGTTTAAGGTGTGAGCCAGGCAAGGAATGTGTTTCAGTTGTGAAAGGGCTATGGCAGCCATAAAATTCCTTCCGTTATCACTCACTACCTTGCCTGCCTCAAGATGTACAGTGCCCAGCCATGACCGAGTTTCTTGCTGCAAGAACTCGGACAAAACTTCCGCGGTGTGTCTGTTGTCGCCCAAACACTTCATTGCCAATACACCCTGCTGACGCTTGCCACTAGCTGTTCCATAATTGGACACCTCGTGTGCAACAGTGGCAGCTGCGGATGTAGTGGTTGTGCGACTGCGGTCTGTGGACGAGCTCTCGCTTCTGCTGGAGGACGAGGAGGAGGAGGGGGGACGAACGCCTACAGCCAACTGTTTCCTAGACCGTGGGCTAGGCAGAACTGTCCCAATATTACTGTCCCCTGTGGACCCTGCATCCACCACATTAACCCAGTGTGCCGTGATGGAGACGTAACGCCCCTGGCCATGCCTACTGGTCCATGCATCTGTTGTCAGGTGCACCTTTCTACTCACAGATTGCCTGAGAGCATGGACAATGCGGTCTTTTACATGCGGGTGGAGGGCTGGGATGGCTTTTCTCGAAAAGAAGTGTCGACTGGGTAGCTCGTAGCGTGGTACAGCGTAGTCCATCAGGGCTTTGAAAGCTTCTATTTCAACTAACCGGTAGGGCATCAGCTCTAACGAGATTAGTCTAGCAATGTGGGCGTTCAAACCCTGTGTACGCGGATGCGAGGATGAGTACTTCCTTTTCCTAACGAGAGCCTCATGTAGGGTGAGCTGGACTGGAGAGCTGCATATGGTGGGACTAGCGGGGGTGCCGGTGGACATGGGTGACTGAGAGAGGGTTGGTGATGGTATTCTTGATGGTGCCCTACATACAGTTTTTCCGACCACGAACCTGGTGATTCCCTGACTGCTTTGGCCTTGCGACAAAACCGCCACATTACCTGCAGGTGGTGTGGTAAACGGTGGGCTTACAGTGAGGGAAGGGATGACGCGTTGCTGACTAGCTTCATTGTGAGAGGGTGCTACAACGTTAAGGGACGTGTGGTAGTTTGTCCAGGCTTGCAAGTGCATGGTGGTTAAATGTCTATGCATGCAACTTGTATTTACATTTTTAACATTCTGACCTCTGCTGAAGGTCCTTGAGCATTTCTTACAGATGACTTTGCGCTGATCATTGGGATCTTGGTTAAAAAAATTCCAGACTGCACTCTTCCTATTGGATACCTTTTCAGGCATTGCACACTGAGCTACTTTAACCTGATGGCCATGCTGTCCTACAACTGGTTTTGGTTTTGCCAGACGTTTTTGGCCAGATACGGGCCTGCCAGATGGAACCTGTTGCGATGTTGATGCCTGCTGCGGCTCCTCCTCCTCCGCTTCAGAGCTACTGCCGCCTGCACCCTGTTCCCCCAATGGCTGCCAATCAGGGTCAACAACTGGGTCATCTATGACCTCCTCTTCTATGTTCTGTGCACCTTCCTCTGGGTCACCGTGTAAGCCGGTGCTATAGCGTGCGTGACGAGGCTCCATAGTCTCATCGGGGTCAGTTTCTGGATCAGTACACTGCGAGGGCAATGTTCTGATCTGAGTCAAAGGAACAGCATAATAATCTGGCTGTGACTGTGCATCTGTGCACTCCATGTCCGATTCATCTTGTAATGGGCATGGCCTGTTAACAATTTCCCTTTCTAACCCAGGCACGGTATGTGTAAAGAGCTCCATGGAGTAACCAGTTGTGTCGCCTGACGCATCCTTCACTGTTGTTCTGGGTGAAGGACACCAGGAAGCGACTTGTTCCTGACTGGGAGCATCCACTGACGACGCACTGCTCTGACATTTGGCACTTTCCGAGGAGGAGGCGAAAGAGCTAGAGGCAGAGTCAGCAATGAAAGCCAATACTTGTTCCTGCTGCTCTGGCTTCAAAAGCGGTTTTCCTACTCCCAGAAAAGGGAGCCTTCGAGGCCTTGTGTAGCCAGACGAGGACGCTGGCTCAACAACTCGAGACTTAGGGGCTATACTGCTTTTCCCACGACCACCTGATGCTCCACGACCACCACCACTACCATCATTACCAGCTGCCAATGGCCGCCCACGGCCATGACCTCTTACACCAGACTTCCTCATTCTTGGAAAAATGTTACCAAACTAACAACTGTTATGTGGTCCTGTAAAACCAGGTACAAGGTGTGCGTGAACTTGTTGGGAATGTAAATCTCCCTTTTTTATGTGTGGGAGAATGCAGTGAAAAATGAGGCCCACTGTATTACACTGGACAGTTTGATTAGCAGAAAGAGGCTGGCAGATATGGCACTAACAGGAGTGACGCAGATAAAAACACTGGCAATAGAAATGACCCTCTTTATGTGTGGGAGAATGCAGTGAAAAATCAGGCCCACTGTATTACACTACACTGTTTGATTGGCAGAAAGAGGCTGGCAGATATAGCACTAACAGGAGTGACGCAGATGCACACACTGGCAGTAGAAATGTCCCTCTTTATGTGTGGGAGAATCCAGGGAAAAATCAGGCCCACTGTATTACACAACAACACAGTTTGATTAGCAGAAAGAGGCTGGCAGATATGGCACTAACAGGAGTGACACAGATAAAAACACTGGCAATAGAAATGACCCTCTTTATGTGTGGGAGAATGCAGTGAAAAATCAGGCCCACTGTATTACACAACAACACAGTTTGATTAGCAGAAAGAGGCTGGCAGATATGGCACTAACAGGAGTGATGCAGATAAAAACACTGGCAATAGAAATGACCCTCTTTATGTGTGGGAGAATGCAGTGAAAAATCAGGCCCACTGTATTACACAACAACACAATTTGATTAGCAGAAAGAGGCTGGCAGATATGGCACTAACAGGAGTGACGCAGCTAAAAACACTGGCAATAGAAATGACCCTCTTTATGTGTGGGAGAATGCAGTGAAAAATCAGGCCCACTGTATTACACTACACTGATTGGCAGAAAGAGGCTGGCAGATATGGCACTAACAGGAGTGACGCAGATAAAAACACTGGCAATAGAAATGACCCTCTTTATGTGTGGGAGAATGCAGTGAAAAATCAGGCCCACTGTATTACACTACACTGTTTGATTGGCAGAAAGAGGCTGGCAGATATAGCACTAACAGGAGTGACGCAGATGCACACACTGGCAGTAGAAATGTCCCTCTTTATGTGTGGGAGAATCCAGGGAAAAATCAGGCCCACTGTATTACACAACAACACAGTTTGATTAGCAAAAAGAGGCTGGCAGATATGGCACTAACAGGAGTGACGCAGATAAAAACACTGGCAATAGAAATTACCCTCTTTATGTGTGGGAGAATGCAGTGAAAAATCAGGCCCACTGTATTACACTACACTGTTTGATTTGCAGAAAGAGGCTGGCAGATATGACACTGACAGGACTGACGCAGATGCACACACTGGCAATAGAAATGGCCCTTTTTTTGTGTGGGAGAATCCAGGGAAAAATCAGGCCCACTGTATTACATAACAACACAGTTTGATTAGCAGAAAGAGGCTGGCAGATATGGCACTAACAGGAGTGACGCAGATAAAAACACTGGCAATAGAAATGTCCCTCTTTGTGTGTGGGAGAATGCAGTGAAAAATCAGGCCCACTATATTACAGTAGACAGTTTGATTGGCAGAAAGAGGCTGGCAGATATGGCACTAACAGGAGTGACGCAGATGCACACACTGGCAATAGAAATGTCCCTCTTTATGTGTGGGAGAATCCAGGGAAAAATCAGGCCCACTGTATTACACAACAACACAGTTTGATTAGCAGAAAGAGGCTGGCAGATATGGCACTAACAGGAGTGACGCAGATAAAAACACTGGCAATAGAAATGTCCCTCTTTTTTTTTATATGGGAGACAAGGGATTGAATCAGGCCCACTATATCACGGTATAGTTCCTGTGGCACAAAATGACTGACAGATACCACAGACAGCACTCGCACAGATGCACAGGTTTGGCAAGATTATTCTTCCTTTATTTTAATTTTTTGGGGGGATATGTGAGACAAGTGATTTAATCTGGCCCACTGTTATACAGTAGGTTTTCTGTGGCAGAAAAAAGAAAATGCCACACACAGGACTGGCACTAATGCAGATTTGCCAATCTTAATCTCCCACTTTTATTTTTTTTTCTGGGAGAATTGTGAAGAAATCAGGCCCACTGTTACACAGTAGGTTTTCTGTGGCAGAAAAACAAAGACAGATGCCACACACAGGACTGGCACTAATGCAGATTTGCCACTCTTAATCTCCCACTTTTATTTTTTGTTCTGGGAGAATTGTGAAGAAATCAGGCCCACTGTTACACAGTAGGTTTTCTGTGGCAGAAAAAAAAAATGCCACACACAGGACTGGCACTAATGCAGATTTGCCAATCTTAATCTCCCACTTTTATTTTTTGTTCTGGGAGAATTGTGAAGAAATCAGGCCCACTGTTAGGCTGGTTTCACACTTGCGTTTTTATCTGCATGCGTTTTTTAAAAAAAACGCATGTGTGAAAAACGCATGTAAACGCGGTAAAATGCATGCGTTTTTTAGACGCATGCGTTTTTATAGAAAAACACAAGAAAACACAAGAAAACACAAGAAAACACAAGAAAAAACAAGAAAACCCTAACCCTACCCCTAACCCTAACCCTAAACGTGACTGAAATACGTGGCACTGAAATACGTGCAACTGAAATACGTGGTACTTAAATACGTGGCACTTAAATACGTGGCACGTGGCACTTAAATACGTGGCATGTGGCACTTAAATACGTGGCACGTGGCACTTAAATACGTGGCACGTGGCACTTAAATATGTGGCACGTGGCACTTAAATACGTGGCACGTGGCACTTAATTATGTGGTACTTAAATACGTGGCACTTAAATACGTGGCACGTGGCACTTTAATACGTGGCACGTGGCATACGTGGCACTGAAATACGTGATACGTGGCACTTAAATACGTGGCAATATGACTGTCAGAAAATGTTCATTAAACGGTTAGGGGTGAGGTTAGGGGTAGAGTTAGGGTTAGGGTTTGGATCCCTTTATCACCTTGATGGTGGTGGGTGGCTTTTCAGTGTGTTTTCTGGTTTTTTTCTATAAAAACGCATGCGTTTTTAGCGCAAACAAACGCATGTGCTTAAAAACGCATGCGTTTACATAGACAGCAATGCATTTTTTTGCCGCGAAAAAACGCATGCGTTTTTTCGCGGCAAAAAAACGCGCAAGAAAATACTGCAGGTAGCATTTTTGAAAATGAACGCATGCAGACAAAAAACGCATGCGTTTGAAAACGCGACCAAACGCATGTGCAAAAAAACGCATGCGTTTTCAATGTTAAATATAGGGGAAAAAAATGCATGCGTTTTTTGTGCAAAAAACGCTGCAGACAAAAACGCAAGTGTGAAACCAGCCTTAGGGTACGTTCACACAGGACTTTTTTGCTGCTTTTTTTTGCTGCTTTTTTTTATGCTAATTTAGGTGCGTTTTTTTGGTGCGTTTTTGGTGCGTTTTTTGGGTACGTTCACACAGGACTTTTTTGCTGCAGACTTTTGCTGCAGATTTTTGCTGCTTTTTTTATGCCAATTTTCAGCTGCTAGGACACCTCACAATGGCTCTTCACACCTTACTACCAGGAACTCCCTCACAATAGATCACAATCAGGACACCTCACAATGGCTCTTCACACCTCACAATGGCTCACAATGGCTCTTCACACCTCACTACCAGGAACTCCCTCACAATAGATCACAATCAGGACACCTCACAATGGCTCTTCACACCTCACAATGGCTCACAATGGCTCTTCACACCTCACTAACCACACCCCTAAGCTCTTGGCTGTGAGATCCCTTCCTGCTGGCCATGATTTTCTGCACAAAAAACGCAGCAAATAATGCTACATGCGTTTTTTCAGCGTTTTTGCAGCATTTTTTTCATCAACCATTCAAGTCAATGGGTGAAAAAACGCTGCAAAAACGCAGCAAAAACGCTGAAAGAAGTAACATGCCCTATGTCCAAAAAAAGCAGCAAAGCAGAAAAAACTGATCAAACAAAAAACCAACGTGTGTGCATGAGATTTCTGAAATCTCATAGGCTTTACTGGTACTGTAAAAAGCAGCTGAAAATTAGCATAAAAAAAAGCAGCAAAAAAAAGCAGCAAAAAAGTCCTGTGTGAACGTACCCTTACACAGTAGGTTTTCTGTGGCAGAAAAAAAAAATGCCACACACAGGACTGGCACTAATGCAGATTTGCCAATCTTAATCTCCCACTTTTATTTTTTTTCTGGGAGAATTGTGAAGAAATCAGGCCCACTGTTACACAGTAGGTTTTCTGTGGCAGAAAAACAAAGACAGATGCCACACACAGGACTGGCACTAATGCAGATTTGCCAATCTTAATCTCCCACTTTTATTTTTTTTTCGGGGAGAATTGTGAATAAATCTGAGCCAATGTATTAGAGTATATTTTCTGTGGCAAAAAGTGGCTTGAAGAGATATAAAAAAAAAAAAAGGGACTGTACTACAATTACAGGTCCTTCTCAAAAAATTAGCATATAGTGTTAAATTTCATTATTTACCATAATGTATTGATTACAATTAAACTTTCATATATTATAGATTCATTATCCACCAACTGAAATTTGTCAGGTCTTTTATTGTTTTAATACTGATGATTTTGGCCTACAACTCCTGATAACCCAAAAAACCTGTCTCAATAAATTAGCATATCAAGAAAAGGTTCTCTAAACGACCTATTACCCTAATCTTCTGAATCAACTAATTAACTCTAAACACATGCAAAAGATACCTGAGGCTTTTAAAAACTCCCTGCCTGGTTCATTACTCAAAACCCCCATCATGGGTAAGACTAGCGACCTGACAGATGTCAAGAAGGCCATCATTGACACCCTCAAGCAAGAGGGTAAGACCCAGAAAGAAATTTCTCAACAAATAGGCTGTTCCCAGAGTGCTGTATCAAGGCACCTCAATGGTAAGTCTGTTGGAAGGAAACAATGTGGCAGAAAACGCTGTACAACGAGAAGAGGTGACTGGACCCTGAGGAAGATTGTGGAGAAGGACCGATTCCAGACCTTGGGGAACCTGAGGAAGCAGTGGACTGAGTCTGGTGTGGAAACATCCAGAGCCACCGTGCACAGGCATGTGCAGGAAATGGGCTACAGGTGCCGCATTCCCCAGGTAAAGCCACTTTTGAACCATAAACAGCGGCAGAAGCGCCTGACCTGGTACTTTTTTCTGATGAAAGCAAATTTTGCATGTCATTCGGAAATCAAGGTGCCAGAGTCTGGAGGAAGACTGGGGAGAAGGAAATGCCAAAATGCCTGAAGTCCAGTGTCAAGTACCCACAGTCAGTGATGGTGTGGGGTGCCATGTCAGCTGCTGGTGTTGGTCCACTGTGTTTCATCAAGGGAAGGGTCAATGCAGCTAGCTATCAGGAGATTTTGGAGCACTTCATGCTTCCATCGGCTGAAATGCTTTATGGAGATGAAGATTTCATTTTTCAGCACAACCTGGCACCTGCTCACAGTGCCAAAACCACTGGTAAATGGTTTACTGACCATGGTATTACTGTTCTCAATTGGCCTGCCAACTCTCCTGACCTGAACCCCATAGAGAATCTGTGGGATATTGTGAAGAGAAAGTTGAGAGACGCAAGACCCAACACTCTGGATGAGCTTAAGGCCGCTATTGAAGCATCCTGGGCCTCCATAACATCTCAGCAGTGTCACAGGCTGATTGCCTCCATGCCACGCCGCATTGAAGCAGTCATTTCTGCCAAAGGATTCCCGACCAAGTATTGAGTGCATAACTGAACATTATTATTTGATGGTTTTTTTGTTTGTTATTAAAAAACACTTTTATTTGATTGGACGGGTGAAATATGCTAATTTATTGAGACAGGTTTTTTGGGTTATCAGGAGTTGTAGGCCAAAATCATCAGTATTAAAACAATAAAAGACCTGACAAATTTCAGTTGGTGGATAATGAATCTATAATATATGAAAGTTTAATTGTAATCATTACATTATGGTAAATAATGAAATTTAACACTATATGCTAATTTTTTGAGAAGGACCTGTACTATCTCCCTACAGTTATATCAGAAAAGTATGTCAGGCAGCAATAAAAAGGACTGCTGCACACAAAAGTCAAAAGTGTGGACAAACAAACAAGATAGCTGTGCAGAAAGGAAGGAGCAACAGGATTTGTGCTTTGAAAAAAGCAGTTGGTTTGCACAGTGGCGTACACACAGCAACGCAGCTATCAGGGAGCCTTATAAGCTGTATAAAAAAGAAAATAGTAAGCCAGCTCACCATTGATGACTGCAGGTGCACGGAACTCTGTTTGCAGGAAGCCAGGCGTAGTCCAAAGAAAGAAAATTGAGATCCAGCTCCATAAAAGTCCAAAGTTTAATGAAGTCCTTATTAAAATACAGACAGGTAATAGTGTTCCCTCCGGTAGTGTTCCCAAGTGTGAGACGCAAACGGCAACGCGTTTCGATCCAAAGATCTTTTTCAAAGCCATACCTGTATCTGAGTGTGTTTCCTCTTTATAGAGAGAACCACCAATCAGATTAAACTATAGGATCACATGACATAACTAAAGGTCCTAATAAAAACATTGACAACATCTATATGTATATACAGTTAAAAAATTCATTTTATATTTAACAGTAATGCAACATCGTTTCAGTACGTTTATTTAATCCCATCGGGTGTCTGGTATTCAAATGGAAAATCCAATACGCCTCCCGTGTAAGGAGACGTCTTCTCATATCTCCACCCCGCCGAGGTATATGCACCTGTTCTATGGCCTGGACCTGGAAATTAGCGGTGTTTCGCGCATGATGAGTCACAAAATGTCTAGATGCTGCTGATATATTTCTATTATTACTTGTAATGTTAATGATATCATGCAGGTGTTCTCTAATACGGGTTTTGAGTTTTCTAGACGTGCAGCCCACATATGAGATATTGCATTCCTTGCAGTTAATTTTATACACCAAGTTAGTGGAATTACAGTTAATATATTGTTTGATACTGAACCTAATCGTACCTTCTGCATTTTGGAAAATTTTCGCTATCAATGCATGTTTGCATGTGCTGCAATTATTAGTACCACATCTAAAAAAACCGGGGTAATTTAACCATGTTTTTTTCTGCCCCATGATTTGGGAGTGGTATAAACTGGGAGATATTTGACTCCCTATAGTTGGAGCCCGTCTGGATACTATATTAATTCCTGACTTTAAAATATCATTGAGATGTTGATCTTCATGGAGGATGGGCAGATATGTCTGAATAATATTTTTTATTTTATTGAATTGAGGACTATATTGAAAACATATATATGGCTTTTTTGCCTGATCCAAATCTGTCCTCCTTTCAGAATTTATTAATTCGTTCCGATCCTTTTTTTCTACTATTTTCTTTGCTCTATTAATTGTCCAGTTTGGATATTTCCGATTTTTTAATTTATCTTCAATCTGCTTAAATTCTCCCTGAAGATCTACTTGCATAGAGCAATTCCTTTTGATCCTAGTGAACTCACCCACCGGAATTGCCCTAATCGTATGCTTACTATGACTACTATCAGCATGCAAAATGGTGTTGCCACTAACCGGTTTATGATGGGTTTTTGTTGTAATATTTAAATCAATAGATCCGCTGAGTTCTAAATCCAAAAAAGAAATATTGGTCCTATCAAATCTATATGTGAACTTTATGTTATATTGGTTCTCATTGAGATAATCGACAAAGTGTGGTATGGCAGACACACTGCCCCCCCATATAATGAGGGTATCGTCTATGTATCTGCCATACCACACCATGCTCTCCAAATAGGGATTGGCCACCGAAAAAACATATTCCATCTCCCAAAATGACATGACCAGATTAGCCAGTGAAGGTGAATATTTGGCACCCATGGCCACACCCGTTTTTTGCATATAAAATTGGCCATCAAAGGAAAAAAAATTACTAGTTAGCAGGAATTGTATTACCATCAACAAATAATTAATTAAATCCATGGAGTAATCACTGAATTTCTCCAAATGGTATTGTATTGCTAAAAGCGCTACATTGTGAGGGATGCACGTATACAGGGAGATGACATCGCAACAGACCCATGAGTAATTACTTTGCCATTTTTTGCTGTTCATAACCCGCAATACCTCCTTGGAATCTTGTATATATCCTGGAGTCCGTTTAACTAATGGTTGGAGGAGAGAATCAACCCATTGACAGAGCTTTTCATTACATGAGCCCACTCCCGATACTATTGGTCGCATGGGGGGAATTCCTTCTTTTTTATGAATCTTGGGTACCCCATATATGATAGGGAGAATCGGGTTTTCTACCATAATATAGTCTATTTGTTTTTTAGTTAGTACCCCTAGACTTTGTCCCTCCTTGATAATAATATTTATTTTGGTGATAATTGCACTGGACGGATTAGATTTTAATTTATCATATGTACCTGAATCGGACAGCAATTCCATCATTTTATTATGGTAATCTATTGCATTCAATACTACTACTACCCCTCCTTTGTCTGACATCTTTATAATAATGTCTGTCATGTCTTTCAGTTCTTTCAATGCATTCTGAAATCTCCTGGATATATTGCTCCGATTTCTTGTAGTGTTGTTTTCATTTTGACTTTCACTGTATAGTTGTCTAAGTTCCCTCTCCACAGCTTCCTGAAAACGATCCATGCATTCGGACCTATCTTGCACTGGATAGTAATATGGATTTTTCGTTTCAAATACTTGAGAGAAATTTGTTCTATTTGAATCAGACGTCATATCAGGACCCAGTTCCTGCAGCATGATCAGTGTCATTTGATCTTTAAAATCCAAATTGGAAAATTCATTTTTTGCTGTATTTGAGGTAGTACTAATTGTCTGTTGTATATCTTCCTCAGACATTTCCCCTTGTAAAAAATGTTTTTTAATAGTCAGGTTTCTAATAAATTTGTTTGTATCCATGATAGCTGTAAATAAATCAAAATTTTGATCCGGCACGAAATTTAAGCCCAATGACAGTACTTGAGTCTGGTCTGCAGTCAAGGGTCTATCCGATAGATTTAACACATTTACATAATTATTTATTTTTTGTGAAATTTCTTGTTGCGTGTTGTCATCCCTCCTCCGTTTATGTTTTCTCCCCCCCCGTCTGCTGTGTTTTTTGACTGGCGATGATTATTCTTTGGGGTATTCACCCTGTTTTCATTAGATGACATCTCCGAAGCATTGCTTTGATTGTCAGATGAGTCCTGGTCTGAGGACGTAAAATAAACATGCGTTTTGGTATTTTTTCTAAAATTTCTGCGTTTTTGGTGAGACTGGCTCTGTTTAAGTATGGATTTAGGAGTTCCATTATCGTAAGTCCATTTTCCCCATTCATACACCATATTAGTCTGGTAATCATTAGTGTCTCTAGTAAACTTTCTTTTCTTCCGCTCCATAATTAAATTTTCCAGCGCTACCACTTTTTCATTAATTTCTGCCATCAATGAGTCATATTGTACATCCGTTTTATGTTTCTCCATCTGAAGATTTATATCATCAATCTCTTGTTGAACGTTCTTTAGTTTGTTATCCTCATATTTGATAATAAGTTTCATGAGGTTACAAGAACATATGCTCAGAATGGAGTTCCATTCCTCAGAGAATTGCTCCGAATATATCGTTGTGGGCAACTTCTTAATACGTAATCCTCTTGGGATCATCTCTTTTGCCACATAATTATTTAAAGTGGTCTGATCCCACCAGATTTTTGTTTCCTGCATCATTAAAGTTTCCAGTTTATTCAGATTATCCTTGAGATCATTATTACTTGTGTCTCCCATTTGCTGAGTAGAAAACACCTGTGCGGCTTTTCGTACTCTGTCCCTGGATAAATCTGTAGCCATGTTGCAATATAAAATGAATAAGCGTCCTCACGTACTTGGGTCACTACCCGGTTCAATGTGGTTAAAATTACACACATAAAAATTTTTTGTGGGGAGCACAAAAAATGGGAGCACGGCAGTCCAGCAAATAGAATGTATAAAAAAGAAAATAGTAAGCCAGCTCACCATTGATGACTGCAGGTGCACGGAACTCTGTTTGCAGGAAGCCAGGCGTAGTCCAAAGAAAGAAAATTGAGATCCAGCTCCATAAAAGTCCAAAGTTTAATGAAGTCCTTATTAAAATACAGACAGGTAATAGTGTTCCCTCCGGTAGTGTTCCCAAGTGTGAGACGCAAACGGCAACGCGTTTCGATCCAAAGATCTTTTTCAAAGCCATACCTGTATCTGAGTGTGTTTCCTCTTTATAGAGAGAACCACCAATCAGATTAAACTATAGGATCACATGACATAACTAAAGGTCCTAATAAAAACATTGACAACATCTATATGTATATACAGTTAAAAAATTCATTTTATATTTAACAGTAATGCAACATCGTTTCAGTACGTTTATTTAATCCCATCGGGTGTCTGGTATTCAAATGGAAAATCCAATACGCCTCCCGTGTAAGGAGACGTCTTCTCATATCTCCACCCCGCCGAGGTATATGCACCTGTTCTATGGCCTGGACCTGGAAATTAGCGGTGTTTCGCGCATGATGAGTCACAAAATGTCTAGATGCTGCTGATATATTTCTATTATTACTTGTAATGTTAATGATATCATGCAGGTGTTCTCTAATACGGGTTTTGAGTTTTCTAGACGTGCAGCCCACATATGAGATATTGCATTCCTTGCAGTTAATTTTATACACCAAGTTAGTGGAATTACAGTTAATATATTGTTTGATACTGAACCTAATCGTACCTTCTGCATTTTGGAAAATTTTCGCTATCAATGCATGTTTGCATGTGCTGCAATTATTAGTACCACATCTAAAAAAACCGGGGTAATTTAACCATGTTTTTTTCTGCCCCATGATTTGGGAGTGGTATAAACTGGGAGATATTTGACTCCCTATAGTTGGAGCCCGTCTGGATACTATATTAATTCCTGACTTTAAAATATCATTGAGATGTTGATCTTCATGGAGGATGGGCAGATATGTCTGAATAATATTTTTTATTTTATTGAATTGAGGACTATATTGAAAACATATATATGGCTTTTTTGCCTGATCCAAATCTGTCCTCCTTTCAGAATTTATTAATTCGTTCCGATACTTTTTTTCTACTATTTTCTTTGCTCTATTAATTGTCCAGTTTGGATATTTCCGATTTTTTAATTTATCTTCAATCTGCTTAAATTCTCCCTGAAGATCTACTTGCATAGAGCAATTCCTTTTGATCCTAGTGAACTCACCCACCGGAATTGCCCTAATCGTATGCTTACTATGACTACTATCAGCATGCAAAATGGTGTTGCCACTAACCGGTTTATGATGGGTTTTTGTTGTAATATTTAAATCAATAGATCCGCTGAGTTCTAAATCCAAAAAAGAAATATTGGTCCTATCAAATCTATATGTGAACTTTATGTTATATTGGTTCTCATTGAGATAATCGACAAAGTGTGGTATGGCAGACACACTGCCCCCCCATATAATGAGGGTATCGTCTATGTATCTGCCATACCACACCATGCTCTCCAAATAGGGATTGGCCACCGAAAAAACATATTCCATCTCCCAAAATGACATGACCAGATTAGCCAGTGAAGGTGAATATTTGGCACCCATGGCCACACCCGTTTTTTGCATATAAAATTGGCCATCAAAGGAAAAAAAATTACTAGTTAGCAGGAATTGTATTACCATCAACAAATAATTAATTAAATCCATGGAGTAATCACTGAATTTCTCCAAATGGTATTGTATTGCTAAAAGCGCTACATTGTGAGGGATGCACGTATACAGGGAGATGACATCGCAACAGACCCATGAGTAATTACTTTGCCATTTTTTGCTGTTCATAACCCGCAATACCTCCTTGGAATCTTGTATATATCCTGGAGTCCGTTTAACTAATGGTTGGAGGAGAGAATCAACCCATTGACAGAGCTTTTCATTACATGAGCCCACTCCCGATACTATTGGTCGCATGGGGGGAATTCCTTCTTTTTTATGAATCTTGGGTACCCCATATATGATAGGGAGAATCGGGTTTTCTACCATAATATAGTCTATTTGTTTTTTAGTTAGTACCCCTAGACTTTGTCCCTCCTTGATAATAATATTTCTTTTGGTGATAATTGCACTGGACGGATTAGATTTTAATTTATCATATGTACCTGAATCGGACAGCAATTCCATCATTTTATTATGGTAATCTATTGCATTCAATACTACTACTACCCCTCCTTTGTCTGACATCTTTATAATAATGTCTGTCATGTCTTTCAGTTCTTTCAATGCATTCTGAAATCTCCTGGATATATTGCTCCGATTTCTTGTAGTGTTGTTTTCATTTTGACTTTCACTGTATAGTTGTCTAAGTTCCCTCTCCACAGCTTCCTGAAAACGATCCATGCATTCGGACCTATCTTGCACTGGATAGTAATATGGATTTTTCGTTTCAAATACTTGAGAGAAATTTGTTCTATTTGAATCAGACGTCATATCAGGACCCAGTTCCTGCAGCATGATCAGTGTCATTTGATCTTTAAAATCCAAATTGGAAAATTCATTTTTTGCTGTATTTGAGGTAGTACTAATTGTCTGTTGTATATCTTCCTCAGACATTTCCCCTTGTAAAAAATGTTTTTTAATAGTCAGGTTTCTAATAAATTTGTTTGTATCCATGATAGCTGTAAATAAATCAAAATTTTGATCCGGCACGAAATTTAAGCCCAATGACAGTACTTGAGTCTGGTCTGCAGTCAAGGGTCTATCCGATAGATTTAACACATTTACATAATTATTTATTTCTTGTGAAATTTCTTGTTGCGTGTTGTCATCCCTCCTCCGTTTATGTTTTCTCCCCCCCCGTCTGCTGTGTTTTTTGACTGGCGATGATTATTCTTTGGGGTATTCACCCTGTTTTCATTAGATGACATCTCCGAAGCATTGCTTTGATTGTCAGATGAGTCCTGGTCTGAGGACGTAAAATAAACATGCGTTTTGGTATTTTTTCTAAAATTTCTGCGTTTTTGGTGAGACTGGCTCTGTTTAAGTATGGATTTAGGAGTTCCATTATCGTAAGTCCATTTTCCCCATTCATACACCATATTAGTCTGGTAATCATTAGTGTCTCTAGTAAACTTTCTTTTCTTCCGCTCCATAATTAAATTTTCCAGCGCTACCACTTTTTCATTAATTTCTGCCATCAATGAGTCATATTGTACATCCGTTTTATGTTTCTCCATCTGAAGATTTATATCATCAATCTCTTGTTGAACGTTCTTTAGTTTGTTATCCTCATATTTGATAATAAGTTTCATGAGGTTACAAGAACATATGCTCAGAATGGAGTTCCATTCCTCAGAGAATTGCTCCGAATATATCGTTGTGGGCAACTTCTTAATACGTAATCCTCTTGGGATCATCTCTTTTGCCACATAATTATTTAAAGTGGTCTGATCCCACCAGATTTTTGTTTCCTGCATCATTAAAGTTTCCAGTTTATTCAGATTATCCTTGAGATCATTATTACTTGTGTCTCCCATTTGCTGAGTAGAAAACACCTGTGCGGCTTTTCGTACTCTGTCCCTGGATAAATCTGTAGCCATGTTGCAATATAAAATGAATAAGCGTCCTCACGTACTTGGGTCACTACCCGGTTCAATGTGGTTAAAATTACACACATAAAAATTTTTTGTGGGGAGCACAAAAAATGGGAGCACGGCAGTCCAGCAAATAGAATGTATAAAAAAGAAAATAGTAAGCCAGCTCACCATTGATGACTGCAGGTGCACGGAACTCTGTTTGCAGGAAGCCAGGCGTAGTCCAAAGAAAGAAAATTGAGATCCAGCTCCATAAAAGTCCAAAGTTTAATGAAGTCCTTATTAAAATACAGACAGGTAATAGTGTTCCCTCCGGTAGTGTTCCCAAGTGTGAGACGCAAACGGCAACGCGTTTCGATCCAAAGATCTTTTTCAAAGCCATACCTGTATCTGAGTGTGTTTCCTCTTTATAGAGAGAACCACCAATCAGATTAAACTATAGGATCACATGACATAACTAAAGGTCCTAATAAAAACATTGACAACATCTATATGTATATACAGTTAAAAAATTCATTTTATATTTAACAGTAATGCAACATCGTTTCAGTACGTTTATTTAATCCCATCGGGTGTCTGGTATTCAAATGGAAAATCCAATACGCCTCCCGTGTAAGGAGACGTCTTCTCATATCTCCACCCCGCCGAGGTATATGCACCTGTTCTATGGCCTGGACCTGGAAATTAGCGGTGTTTCGCGCATGATGAGTCACAAAATGTCTAGATGCTGCTGATATATTTCTATTATTACTTGTAATGTTAATGATATCATGCAGGTGTTCTCTAATACGGGTTTTGAGTTTTCTAGACGTGCAGCCCACATATGAGATATTGCATTCCTTGCAGTTAATTTTATACACCAAGTTAGTGGAATTACAGTTAATATATTGTTTGATACTGAACCTAATCGTACCTTCTGCATTTTGGAAAATTTTCGCTATCAATGCATGTTTGCATGTGCTGCAATTATTAGTACCACATCTAAAAAAACCGGGGTAATTTAACCATGTTTTTTTCTGCCCCATGATTTGGGAGTGGTATAAACTGGGAGATATTTGACTCCCTATAGTTGGAGCCCGTCTGGATACTATATTAATTCCTGACTTTAAAATATCATTGAGATGTTGATCTTCATGGAGGATGGGCAGATATGTCTGAATAATATTTTTTATTTTATTGAATTGAGGACTATATTGAAAACATATATATGGCTTTTTTTTTTTTTTGTGGGCTGCACGTCTAGAAAACTCAAAACCCGTATTAGAGAACACCTGCATGATATCATTAACATTACAAGTAATAATAGAAATATATCAGCAGCATCTAGACATTTTGTGACTCATCATGCGCGAAACACCGCTAATTTCCAGGTCCAGGCCATAGAACAGGTGCATATACCTCGGCGGGGTGGAGATATGAGAAGACGTCTCCTTACACGGGAGGCGTATTGGATTTTCCATTTGAATACCAGACACCCGATGGGATTAAATAAACGTACTGAAACGATGTTGCATTACTGTTTAATATAAAATGAATTTTTTAACTGTATATACATATAGATGTTGTCAATGTTTTTATTAGGACCTTTAGTTATGTCATGTGATCCTATAGTTTAATCTGATTGGTGGTTCTCTCTATAAAGAGGAAACACACTCAGATACAGGTATGGCTTTGAAAAAGATCTTTGGATCGAAACGCGTTGCCGTTTGCGTCTCACACTTGGGAACACTACCGGAGGGAACACTATTACCTGTCTGTATTTTAATAAGGACTTCATTAAACTTTGGACTTTTATGGAGCTGGATCTCAATTTTCTTTCTTTGGACTACGCCTGGCTTCCTGCAAACAGAGTTCCGTGCACCTGCAGTCATCAATGGTGAGCTGGCTTACTATTTTCTTTTTTATACATTCTATTTGCTGGACTGCCGTGCTCCCATTTTTTGTGCTCCCCACAAAAAATTTTTATGTGTGTAATTTTAACCACATTGAACCGGGTAGTGACCCAAGTACGTGAGGACGCTTATTCATTTTATATTGCAACATGGCTACAGATTTATCCAGGGACAGAGTACGAAAAGCCGCACAGGTGTTTTCTACTCAGCAAATGGGAGACACAAGTAATAATGATCTCAAGGATAATCTGAATAAACTGGAAACTTTAATGATGCAGGAAACAAAAATCTGGTGGGATCAGACCACTTTAAATAATTATGTGGCAAAAGAGATGATCCCAAGAGGATTACGTATTAAGAAGTTGCCCACAACGATATATTCGGAGCAATTCTCTGAGGAATGGAACTCCATTCTGAGCATATGTTCTTGTAACCTCATGAAACTTATTATCAAATATGAGGATAACAAACTAAAGAACGTTCAACAAGAGATTGATGATATAAATCTTCAGATGGAGAAACATAAAACGGATGTACAATATGACTCATTGATGGCAGAAATTAATGAAAAAGTGGTAGCGCTGGAAAATTTAATTATGGAGCGGAAGAAAAGAAAGTTTACTAGAGACACTAATGATTACCAGACTAATATGGTGTATGAATGGGGAAAATGGACTTACGATAATGGAACTCCTAAATCCATACTTAAACAGAGCCAGTCTCACCAAAAACGCAGAAATTTTAGAAAAAAGACCAAAACGCATGTTTATTTTACGTCCTCAGACCAGGACTCATCTGACAATCAAAGCAATGCTTCGGAGATGTCATCTAATGAAAACAGGGTGAATACCCCAAAGAATAATCATCGCCAGTCAAAAAACGCAGCAGACGGGGGGGGAGAAAACATAAACGGAGGAGGGATGACAACACGCAACAAGAAATTTCACAAGAAATAAATAATTATGTAAATGTGTTAAATCTATCGGATAGACCCTTGACTGCAGACCAGACTCAAGTACTGTCATTGGGCTTAAATTTCGTGCCGGATCAAAATTTTGATTTATTTACAGCTATCATGGATACAAACAAATTTATTAGAAACCTGACTATTAAAAAACATTTTTTACAAGGGGAAATGTCTGAGGAAGATATACAACAGACAATTAGTACTACCTCAAATACAGCAAAAAATGAATTTTCCAATTTGGATTTTAAAGATCAAATGACACTGATCATGCTGCAGGAACTGGGTCCTGATATGACGTCTGATTCAAATAGAACAAATTTCTCTCAAGTATTTGAAACGAAAAATCCATATTACTATCCAGTGCAAGATAGGTCCGAATGCATGGATCGTTTTCAGGAAGCTGTGGAGAGGGAACTTAGACAACTATACAGTGAAAGTCAAAATGAAAACAACACTACAAGAAATCGGAGCAATATATCCAGGAGATTTCAGAATGCATTGAAAGAACTGAAAGACATGACAGACATTATTATAAAGATGTCAGACAAAGGAGGGGTAGTAGTAGTATTGAATGCAATAGATTACCATAATAAAATGATGGAATTGCTGTCCGATTCAGGTACATATGATAAATTAAAATCTAATCCGTCCAGTGCAATTATCACCAAAAGAAATATTATTATCAAGGAGGGACAAAGTCTAGGGGTACTAACTAAAAAACAAATAGACTATATTATGGTAGAAAACCCGATTCTCCCTATCATATATGGGGTACCCAAGATTCATAAAAAAGAAGGAACTCCCCCCATGCGACCAATAGTATCGGGAGTGGGCTCATGTAATGAAAAGCTCTGTCAATGGGTTGATTCTCTCCTCCAACCATTAGTTAAACGGACTCCAGGATATATACAAGATTCCAAGGAGGTATTGCGGGTTATGAACAGCAAAAAATGGCAAAGTAATTACTCATGGGTCTGTTGCGATGTCATCTCCCTGTATACGTGCATCCCTCACAATGTAGCGCTTTTAGCAATACAATACCATTTGGAGAAATTCAGTGATTACTCCATGGATTTAATTAATTATTTGTTGATGGTAATACAATTCCTGCTAACTAGTAATTTTTTTTCCTTTGATGGCCAATTTTATATGCAAAAAACGGGTGTGGCCATGGGTGCCAAATATTCACCTTCACTGGCTAATCTGGTCATGTCATTTTGGGAGATGGAATATGTTTTTTCGGTGGCCAATCCCTATTTGGAGAGCATGGTGTGGTATGGCAGATACATAGACGATACCCTCATTATATGGGGGGGCAGTGTGTCTGCCATACCACACTTTGTCGATTATCTCAATGAGAACCAATATAACATAAAGTTCACATATAGATTTGATAGGACCAATATTTCTTTTTTGGATTTAGAACTCAGCGGATCTATTGATTTAAATATTACAACAAAAACCCATCATAAACCGGTTAGTGGCAACACCATTTTGCATGCTGATAGTAGTCATAGTAAGCATACGATTAGGGCAATTCCGGTGGGTGAGTTCACTAGGATCAAAAGGAATTGCTCTATGCAAGTAGATCTTCAGGGAGAATTTAAGCAGATTGAAGATAAATTAAAAAATCGGAAATATCCAAACTGGACAATTAATAGAGCAAAGAAAATAGTAGAAAAAAAGTATCGGAACGAATTAATAAATTCTGAAAGGAGGACAGATTTGGATCAGGCAAAAAAGCCATATATATGTTTTCAATATAGTCCTCAATTCAATAAAATAAAAAATATTATTCAGACATATCTGCCCATCCTCCATGAAGATCAACATCTCAATGATATTTTAAAGTCAGGAATTAATATAGTATCCAGACGGGCTCCAACTATAGGGAGTCAAATATCTCCCAGTTTATACCACTCCCAAATCATGGGGCAGAAAAAAACATGGTTAAATTACCCCGGTTTTTTTAGATGTGGTACTAATAATTGCAGCACATGCAAACATGCATTGATAGCGAAAATTTTCCAAAATGCAGAAGGTACGATTAGGTTCAGTATCAAACAATATATTAACTGTAATTCCACTAACTTGGTGTATAAAATTAACTGCAAGGAATGCAATATCTCATATGTGGGCTGCACGTCTAGAAAACTCAAAACCCGTATTAGGCTACGTTCACATTTGCGGTGTGCGCCGCAGCGTCGCCGCCGCAACGCACAACGCAGACAAAAACGCAACACAACGCATGCACAACGCTGCGTTTTGCGCCGCATGCGTTCAACGCATGCGGCGCAAAACGCAGCGTTTTTTGTAAACGCAGTTGCGTTTCCAACAAAAAACGCAGCGTTTTGCGCCGCATGCGTTTTTTGTGCAGTGAGTCATTCTTCATCCCACCCACCAAAAAAAGTGTCTACACAATAGATAAGGGCCACCAATGGCTAGAAGAGGGTTGGTGTTTATGTAATTGTGTATATATACCATGGCAGACATGAATTCCTCCCATTTGCTGGTATTCATGATGGAGCGTCCCTTGGACAGTGTTATCATGGATATGGAGATGGATTTAGCCTTGGCTCATGCCTATGCTGTCGCCTGTGCTCATCAAAGAGAAAGAGAAAAACGGAGATGGATTCATCGCAGATTTTGGATACACCCTATCTTGGAAGTCCGGGAGAGCCGTGGAGCATACCATAGCTTGTTTGGCGAACTGAATGAGAACCTGGAGAAGTATTTCGAGTACACCAGGATGTCTCAGGAGAGCTTCCGGTATCTTCTGCGTCGGGTGGAAGGAGCCATCAGCAGGCAGGATACTCAGCTCCGGAGAGCTATATCCGCAGAGGAGCGGCTGCTGGTGACTCTACGGTATGTAGCTGTTTGAATGACTTGAGATATGTTCGGCTACGTTCACATCTTCCCTTTTTTTTTTTTTTTTTTTCTTAATTTTTGTTGGGGGTGGTATGGTCAATGTACTTTTAGGCTGTGTTTCTACGGTCAGTAAGCTTGTTTGACGCTGCAGCGTCAAACAAGCAGCGTCCAGATGTTCCAGCATAGTGGAGGGGATTTTATGAAATCCCGTCTCCACTATGCGTGGAAACCCGCACGCGGAGGCCCTGCGACTCCGGACATGCTGCGCGTCTTTTCAGAACACAGCATGTCCGTACACCTTGCGGGGACGCAGCGTCCCCGCAAGGTATATCACAGGGCCCTACGGCGAGGGGTGCGATGATCCCGGATGTGTACTGTACACATCCGGCACCATTGCGTCCCAGGAAGGGGGCGGGGCTTATCGCCGACCGGCTTCGCCGCTGCAACGATAGCGCCGCGTCTCCGGACAGTGGAGACATACCCTTATAAATTGCAATGTACTAATGTAATTTCTTTATCTTCTTGGCAGTTTCCTGGCTACCGGAGAGACCTTGCGATCCCTTCAATTTCAGTTCCGGATTGGAGTCTCCACTCTCTCGGGAATTATTGCTGAGACCTGCCGCGCTTTGTGGGATAACCTCCGGGAAGAATTTTTACCCGTCCCTACAAGCGATATCTGGTTGGCCAACGCCGAGAAATTTGAGGAAGTGTGTTCGTTTCCAAACTGTATTGGCGCGGTGGATGGCAAGCACATTCGTATTACCAAGCCAGGGAAAAGTGGATCCCTTTTCTATAACTACAAAAAATATTTTTCCACTGTGCTGATGGCAATTGCCGGTGCGGACTGCCGTTTTCTGGCAGTCGACATTGGTGCTTTTGGCCGGTCAAATGACTCGCGCACATTCAAAGAGTCTGATATGGGCCAAAAATTATATGGCAACAATTTCAATTTCCCCCAGCCACGACCTCTTCCCCACACCGAAGGCCCTGCGATGCCATTTGTTGTGGTTGGGGATGAGGCATTCCAAATGTCTGCCAACCTATTGAAACCCTACTCAAGTCGGGGCTTGGACCACACGAAAAGGGTGTTCAATTACAGACTGTCCAGGGCCAGAAGGACTGTGGAGTGCGCCTTTGGCATCCTTGTCTCTAAATGGCGGATATTAGGATCCGCCATTAATCTGAAAACTGAGACAGTGGATGAGGTGGTGAAGGCGTGTGTGGTTCTCCACAATTTTATTCTGTCCAAAGAGAGACTGAACGTTGATCTGGATGAAACCATAGCCAACCCATTGCCCAATTTCCATGATCATCCTCTGAGGTCAAGCGTGGAAATTGCGCAGATGAGGGACCGTTTTGCGGCCTATTTTGTGTCAGATGTTGGCCGTCTGTCATGGCAAGATTCAATGGTGTAATAAACTGTTGGACTGTATTCTGGTGTGACTATGCTAAAAATAGTTCACCAATGTAAATGTGCCTTATCTAAAAAACTTGTAAACCTTTGTTTTTAAAATGTTGTGTTTTAATAAAAAAAATTTCTTACGTTTTCTACCATGCTTCCAAGACAAAATTTATACCATACCATATTTATTTGTTTGTCAGATCGCCGTGTATCGTTGTGTTTGACAGCAAAATCAACGATACCAGCGATGTTTTACACTGGTAACCAGGGTAAACAACGGGTTACCAAGCGCATGGTCGCGCTTATGTTTACCGTGGTTACCAGTGTTAATTGTAAACTAAAAAATAAAAATAAATATACTCATCTTCGCGTCCCCTGGCGTCCACTTCCTGCACTGAGTGAGCGCCGGCCGTAAAGTGAATGCACAGCACAGCGTTGCTGTGAGGGACGTCACTCAGTCAGTGCAGGGAAGCTGACGCCGGGGGATGCGATTGTGAATATTTTTTTTTTTTTTTCATTTTACACTGGTAACCAGGGTAAACATCGGAAGTGCGCCCTGCGCTTAGCAACCCGATGTTTAACATGGTTACCCGGGGACCTCGGCATCGTTGGTCGCTGGAGAGCGGTCACACAGACAGCTCTCCAGCTCCCAAATAGCGATGCTGCAGTGAATTGCATCGTTGTCTGTTTTGCTGCAGCATTGTTAAGTGTGAAGGTACCTTTACAGTATGTGTCCACGTTCAGGATTGCATCCTGAATTGCTCAGGTTTTTTCATCAATATTTGTAAGCCAAAACCAGGAGTGGAACAATTAGGAAAAGTAGAATAGAAACATATGCTCCACTGCTGTATTTATTACCCACGCCTGGTTTTGGCTACAAATATTGAATTAAAATCCGGACCAAATTCGGATGCAATCCTGAGCGTGGACACATACCCTTTTTCTTTGAAAATAACTCATACACTTTAGTGTTTGGAAACACCTCATACAGCAATGAACGACACCCAAAGAAACGGTCAAATTAAAAAATCCAAAAATACTGTCTGACATTGCATATATGAGGCGTTTGAAGCACAAATAAACGGCGCACGGAGTGAATTACCGAGCATTGTACTTGAAAAGAAGACCAAATATTGTATACAAAAAAATAAATTTTTATTGGGGGGAAACAGAAAAAAAGGGAAAAGCAAATTAGGGGGTATCAACATCCGAGGGTGGATCAACATCCGCTACCAGCGGTGACCGGTAGCTTCGAGTTCTGGACCTGAGAGTGGGAGTGGTAGAGGAGGAGGAGCCGCCATACTGAAGGAGGCTTGAGGGCAGGTCCAAACCCCCCGCAGGGTACACTGGGGAGACCGCCTCGTCAGTGGAGGAGGGAGGAGGCAACACAAGCCGCCTTCTTTTTTGGCTTGGTTGGCCCTGGCTGCTCCTGCTGTGGCTAGAGCCACGACGAGATGGTGTGTGTCCTGGAGCAGCCAGAACCTGTGCCTCTGGGTGTGTGTCTGTGTGCCTCCTCTTATGTTTTCTTTTTTTTTTTTCCCTGCCTTCGGCGGCATCTCCCCCAGAAGCACTCCTACGGGAGGATGAGGGCCTGGCAGGAGCAGGAGTGGGCCGCACACTGGTATGGTGGCTGTGGTGGCGTCGCCCGGCACTTGGACCAGGGTGGGGTGGCTGGAGTGACTCTGCAGCAGTAGTCGGAGTCACGCTAGCCAGCGACGGCACTACGGGCAGTGTCGCTGACTGCGCGACCCGAGACTGCTGCAGAGCCCTCACGTAAGAATTGTGGCAGTCCTGCATCACCGAAATCTGGAGTTCCGGCGTAAGGTTTTCCACCATGCCCTTAGCAATTGTGCTTAAAAAATGTTTTGCCGGATTTGTGAGCTCGGCTTCCAGGATTTCAAGGCGCCGTCCCATACTGGACATTTCATCTCTCAACGCCTTGAAACCGTTCTGGAACACCGTGCCCAAGTGCAAAAATTCAGGCATGACTGACCTGTCCGAGGCCCGCTGGCGCTGTCGGGAATTCCCGAACGAAGGTGCGCCAGAGGCCTCGGGCAGGGGAAAACCTGACGTACCGGCAGCCGGTTCTCCAGATGATGGTGGTGCAGGCCTGCTGTCGCTGTGGGATGGCTGTGACGGCTCAGATGGCGATCCATGAAGTTCCGCTTCACAGGGGGGAGCTCGCTGGAGGGTGCTGCTGTGTGTCCTGTGAAAAGATAATGTAAAAATTAGTCTTCAATTAATAAACTATCACATACGCCAACTCCTGTAAAAAAATGTTCATTACATGACACAACAAAACATTACAATCCCCTGTCTCTCACTCTGTGTGGCCTATAATAAATTGCTGATTGTTATCGCCAGCTGACCATTAGGGCTCACGATAACAATCATGGACATACCGACGGCAGAAAATGACTGTACATTCCCTCTGCCAAAGGCAATGCATACCCCTGTCATATTTTGAAAAAATTTTGGTGTGAAATAATAATTTCAAGATGCCGTCTATGTCTCAAAAATAATAGAAAATTTAAGGTCTATAAAAAAAAAATTTAAAAAAAAAAACAAAAAAAAACTTTGCTGATCTGATCGCAGGAATGTCCATGACGTTAGGATCTTGTGATCGAGACGTCATCATTATTCCTGCGATCAGAACTACACTGACTCAGAACGTAACCTGTCATGGACTACAAGGACTCTCGCTTAAACCTAAAAAAAATACCGTGGATGGCCAATATGCTACGCTGACTACATTGATGGCCAAGACACTATGTGCCTGGGAAATGTACTATGTGGATACGTGGCTAGAACGTGTACTATGTGGCTGCGATATAGTGGCCTGCAAACATACTATGTGTGTGGATGCACAATGTACGTGGCTGGGCAATGTACTATGTGGCTGTGCAATATATGTGTCTGGGCAATGTCCAATGTGCAATATGGTATGTGGACAAAATACTTACTGTCGGCGGCCAAGGACCGGTCTTAAGAACTGTAATTGGCGGTTGTATTTATATGGAACCGACTTGGCCGCAGCAGCACCACTCCTCGATTGCTCCTCCTCTGCACGGAGCCCCTTATTGAAACGGTCCTTTATGGATCGCCATCTGGTCCTCAACTTTGTCACTGTGAATGCAAAGAAAAAAAAAGGTTACATATGTAGCATTTTAAAATGATAAAACAACCGTGTGTGATGCAAAGTTTAGGCGTTGATAGCATCACACACGGTTGTGTTTATCCTGGCAAGATGGGTCATAGCAGCGTATCAGCAATACTCACTAAAGGTGCCTTTGTCCTTGGCGGAGGCACTGTCAAAGCCATCCCACAGCGACTTTGCCACCTCTGCCCACAAACGCCTAGAAACCACCTGGTCCATGTGCCGGGGGTCACGGCTGTCCCACAACGGGCCACGCTCCTGGATGCTGGAGATCAGGAGCTCCACATCGATACTGTCCCTGTGGTCCCGTTGTGAAACCTAGAAAAAATAGAAAACAAAAAGGTTACAAATAGGCAAATATAAACAACCATCATCAGCACCTGGCATGATTTGTACCTTTGCCCTATCCTTTGCCATTTTATGTATGTATATTGATGGTTTCTAAACCTGTATTTTTGAATGTTTTTGTGCAGGGAGTTCAACTGTATGTTACCTTCCCCCAAATACTTGCTGCCCTGAAAAGCTATATGTAATTAAGCTTAGTAAACAGCCCTAGTGAAACCAGGTTGCTCCTAATGTTCCTCCCAGCAGGATGCCACAAAAAAAAAAAAGATAAAAAAAAAACAACAAATACTCACTTGCCGGCCTGACGACCCATCTTGGCACCGATCTCCCTGCTCCCGCTGTGTGCCTTCCCCCTCACTTGAAGAAGCCTGTAAAAAAATGTATACAAAAATTAGTGACAATGCTACAAATGGCAGCGAATAGTAAGCAACTGGACATAATTACTCACCGCACTCCCCCTCGCCGATTGGCCAGATGCTGGAGAACTCGCCATTATTGCAAGTTTGCTCTGCAATGAAAAAATGAGCAAAAAATCACATTCAAAGCAATGCCACATACAATAAAACATTAAAACAACCACAATTGACTGTTGACTGATAGGACAATGCAAACTCAAAAAGCGACACCACAACGCCATACATTACAAGAGAAGACAATAGAAGAAACAATACAAGAATAGACCCAAACAAAATTAAGCAAAAATAGACACCTATGTCCAAATTTAAAAAAAAAAAAAATACAAAAATAAAGAGGAAAAAAAAAGGCACAATGAAATAGCAAACTGCACGCCATACTTTACAATAGCAACAAGACATGATCCAAAACAACACCATCTGGTGACATCTACCACAGAAATACATCTGAAAAAGGCGATAAATACCATTATAGATAATAAGCAATAAACATTACAGGACAATATACAGCAACCCAAAGAAAAACCATAGTCAAATAGAAAAGAGAACACAAGAAATTTTTAAAAAAGGGCCCAAACTAAAAAAAAAAAAAAAATAAATACTACACACTTGGCTATGGAAACATTAAAGACAGGAGATATATATATGGAAGCCATACAGAAAACGAATGGCATATAGCAGCACGGAACAATACAATACAAATGAAACATCATAAATGTAGCCCCCCACCAGCAAGAAAAGACACTCAAGGAAAGAAAAAAAAATGCCAACAGCATAATAAAACCCAGCAAGACATGAGCCTAGAAAACGCCATACGGTTACCCCAACAATAGAAGCCAGAAAAAGACATGCACCACAAATTTTACAATAAAAAATCTTACAAAAAAAAGGCATTGAACATCCGCATGACACAAGAACAACCAAAATATAAATCCAAAACCAATCCAAACCCAGCAAGGCCGCACACAAGAAACGCCAGCATATATCAGAAACACATTAAAAAAAATGTTATTATTCAATAACAACCTACAGTGCCATAACCGTACAATATCACAGAGCAAACATTGCACAAATTAAATCAAAAAAAAAAATAAAACACAGAAAAAAAATTATGCAAAGAGAAATATATACTTACAGGTTTGGAAAGCAGGTTGCTCCTCTCAGTGTCTTGTGTGGATAGCCTGGTGAAAGACAATGGCAAACCCCCACCCCTTTTTTTATATATATAGTGCTTTTTTTAAGTGTCTAGACAAAGTCTAGACAATGTTTTGCATTTTTGTAAGAAAAACGCATGCGTCGTACAACGCATCACGACGCAAGTACTTGCGTCGTCTGCGTTGTCAATGCAAGTCAATGGGAAAAAAGGCGCATCGACGACGCAAACACGACGCAAACACGACGCATGCGTTTTTTAAAAAGTCTGCGCCGCCCAAAAAATGCAACATGTTGCGTTTGCCGCGCCCTGGCAGGTGCGCCCTAACGCCGCATGCGGCGTACGACGCACCACAACGCATGACAACGCATGTACATGCGGCGCCATGCGGCCCCAATGTTAAAGATAGGGCCGCACGACGCATGCGGTGCGTTGCGGCGGCGACGCTGCGGCGCACACCGCAAATGTGAACGTAGCCTTAGAGAACACCTGCATGATATCATTAACATTACAAGTAATAATAGAAATATATCAGCAGCATCTAGACATTTTGTGACTCATCATGCGCGAAACACCGCTAATTTCCAGGTCCAGGCCATAGAACAGGTGCATATACCTCGGCGGGGTGGAGATATGAGAAGACGTCTCCTTACACGGGAGGCGTATTGGATTTTCCATTTGAATACCAGACACCCGATGGGATTAAATAAACGTACTGAAACGATGTTGCATTACTGTTAAATATAAAATGAATTTTTTAACTGTATATACATATAGATGTTGTCAATGTTTTTATTAGGACCTTTAGTTATGTCATGTGATCCTATAGTTTAATCTGATTGGTGGTTCTCTCTATAAAGAGGAAACACACTCAGATACAGGTATGGCTTTGAAAAAGATCTTTGGATCGAAACGCGTTGCCGTTTGCGTCTCACACTTGGGAACACTACCGGAGGGAACACTATTACCTGTCTGTATTTTAATAAGGACTTCATTAAACTTTGGACTTTTATGGAGCTGGATCTCAATTTTCTTTCTTTGGACTAAGCCTTATAAGCTACAGAGCTGTTGCACAGAAATCGAGCCTCCACTGTCCCAAAAAGAAAAGGTGGTGTTGGACAGTGGAAATCGCTACAGCACAAGCGGTTTGGGGCTTAATTTACCCTGCCTAACGCTATCCCTGCTTCTGACGAAGCGGCAGCAACCTCTCCCTATGCTCAGATCAGCAGCAGTAAGATGGCGGTCGGCGGGAACGCCCCTTTATAGCCCCTGTGACGCCGCAGAAAGCAAGCCAATCACTGCCATGCCCTTCTCTAAGATGGTGGGGACCAGGATCTATGTCATCACGCTGCCCACACTCTGCGTGCACCTTCATTGGCTGAGAAATGGCGCTTTAAGCGTCATAGGAAACGCGACTTTGGCGCGAAGATCGTGTACCGCATGGGCGATCCCACGCTGGGATCGGGTCGGGTTTCATGAAACCCGACTTTGCCAAAAGTCGGCGACTTATGAAAATGACCGATCCGTTTTGCTCAACCCTAGTCAGCTGTTCTGACCTTGGATGTACTCAGGGCCGTATTTAGAGTTTCTGCTGCCCTAGGCACTTTTAGCTTGCCTCCCCCTTTGGTGAGTATGACACTATCGGCAGTGACTTTGGCAAGAATCGCTGATGTGAAAGTCGCCTTTTGCAGCAGATCCGTCAGTTTTTCTGCATGTGCCACGTAACGGATCACTTACAGCAACACTGCGTTTGGCCTCATTCATTCCCTATGGGATTTGCTGCACTTTGCCATGATCTGGCAAATGTGGTACCATACCTCCCAACTTTTGAAGGGAAGGAGGTATAAAGCTTGCGGCGCACTACGTGCGCCGCGGCAAATTTTAGGCCACGCCTCTGACCACACCCATTTCACAACTAGTCACACCCATATCCACGTCCCAACCACAGCCATTTAGCACTGCTGATCACACTGTTTTATATACAATAATTATAACCGAAAAAATATGGCCACAGTGCTCCATACTGTATAATGGCCACACATGATGCTCCATACTGTATAACGGCCACACATGATGCTCCATACTGTATAACGGCCACACATGATGCTCCATACTGTATAACGGCCACACATGATGCTCAATACTGTATAATGGCCATTGGCCACACATGATGCTCCATACTGTATAACGGCCACACATGATGCTCAATACTGTATAACGGCCACACATGATGCTCCACACTGTATAATGGCCACACATGATGCTCCATACTGTATAATGGCCACACATGATGCTCCATACTGTATAATGGCCACACATGATGCTCCATCCTGTATAACGGCTACACATGATGCTCAATACTGTATTATGGCCACACACAGTTCTTCATACTGTATAATGACCCCCCCTCCTGTATGCATGGCTCATATTCGCCTCCCTGTATGCATGGCTCATATTAACCCCCCTTCTGTATGCATGGCTCATATTAACCCCCCTTCTGTATGCATGGCTCATATTAACCCCCCTTCTGTATGCATGGCTCATATTCCCCCCCCCCTGTATGCATGGCTCATATTAACCCCCCTTCTGTATGCATGGCTCATATTAACCCCCCTACTGTATGCATGGCTCATATCCCCCCCCCTGTATGCATGGCTCATATTAACCCCCCCTTCTGTATGCATGGCTCATATTAACCCCCCTTCTGTATGCATGGCTCATATTCCCCCCCCCTGTATGCATGGCTCATATTAACCCCCCTTCTGTATGCATGGCTCATATTAACCCCCCTTCTGTATGCATGGCTCATATTAACCCCTCTACTGTATGCATGACTCATATCCCCCCCCCTGTATGCATGGCTCATATTAACCCCCCTTCTGTATGCATGGCTCATATTAACCCCCCTTCTGTATGCATGGCTCATATTAACCCCCCTTCTGTATGCATGGCTCATATTAACCCCCCTTCTGTATGCAAGGCTCATATTAACCCCCCTACTGTATGCATGGCTCATATTAACCCCCCTTCTGTATGCATGGCTCATATTAACCCCCCCTCTGTATGCATGGCTCATATTCCCCCCTCCCCCCTGTATGCATGGCTCATATTCCCCCCCCCTGTATGCATGGCTCATATTAACCCCCCCCCCCCGTATGCATGGCTCATATTCCACCCCCCATCTTGAATGGCGCGGCTTACCGTCCTCCTTCTTCCCCCCTCCCCTGTCCCCCCATCCCTCAGTCATACTCACCTGTTCTTCACCGAACGGCCGCGACGTCCCTCTGGCTGTCCCGACTCCCGGTGCGCTGCACCTTCTTCCTGCGTGAGCGGTCAGGTGATACCGCTCTGCTAATTAAGGTCATGAATATGCGCATATTCATGACCTTAATTAGAAGAGCGGTATCACCTGACCGCTCATTCAGGACGAGCTCCAGACGCCGAGACCAGGAATCGCTGGAGCAGGTGAGTATCGTCTTCAAGGGGGGAGGCGGGGAGGCGGGGGGGCAGGGAGGCGGGGGGCGGGTCGGGAGGTGACCCAGCTTTAAAAAAAATAAAAAAATAAAAAAAAAACACCAAACCTTGCTCAGGTGCCGCCCCCTGCAGTGTCCCCGCCCTAGGCACGTGCCCTCACGTGCCTAGTGGCAAATACGGCCCTGGATGTACTATCCCGTCCGAGGTCAGAAAGGGGTTAATTACATTTAGATTTCTAAATCACTTTTTTTTTGCATTTTGTTAATTAAAATAAAGATAAAAATAAACTACTAAAACTTCTATTTTTCAAAGCATTCTGAATATTCCACAACAGGCCAAAACCTTTGCACGATACTGTATACTGTACATATTGTGACAAAGTCACTGGCATAGTGCTGGAGAGGAGATATGTTTCACTAAGGCCAGTAGCGTAGCTACCAGGGGGGCAGAGGGTGCTGGCACCCCGGGGCCAGTGCTCTGAGGGAGCCCACCTGGAGCTACGCTACTTTCACTGTAACTGTATCGCGCGCCGATACAGTTACGTGCTGTGGCAGAGCAGGGAGAATCGATCTCCCTGCTCTGCCGCCCGGCCGCTATGGGGCCCCTGAGCAGGCGGGGAGGCCCGGTGCCAGCAGTGGGCTCCTCGTCGTCATCGGAAGATCAGCTGTACCGGCATTTAGTCGATACAGCTGATCGCATTGATAGGAGAAGGAGCGCTGCGCTCCATCTCCCATCATCCCCGTCAGTGTCTCGCGTCGCTGACACTGACAGCTGGCGTGATGATGTCACTGCCCGGCGCCCGCTGTCAGGAGATCAGCGGGAGCAGTGCAGGAACCAGGAAGAAGAGGGGTGAGTATTTATTTATTTATTTTTTATGGGTGCTGCTGCCTTATTACAGGGTCTGCCTATGGGGGGCTGCCTTATTACAGAGTCTGACTATAGGGGTACTGCTTTATTACAGGGTCTGCCTCCTTATTACAGGGTCTGCCTATGGGGGTACTGCCTTATCACAGGGTCTGACTATGGGGGCTGCTTTATTACAGTGTCTGCCTGTGGGGGCTGCCTTATTACAGGATCTGACTATGGGGGCTGCCTTATGCTATAGAGTCTGCCTATGGGGAGTGCATTATACTATATTGTGGACTATTTGCTGCATTATGCTACTGTATATGGAGGCTATCTAGGGGGGCATCATACAGTGTTGGAGCCATCAAACAGTTTGGGGGCTACTAAGGGGTCAGTATACTGTGTGGGTGGTACTATACAGTGAGGGGGCATTATACTGTGTATAAGAGAGCATCATGCTGTGTATAGGGGAGCTGTACAGGGGGAGACTTGGGACATTATTAAATGTAAAGTGGGCACTTATTGTTATAGGGGAACTCAGGTTACTGTGACTATCAAAGGGGCACACAGGGCATTATTACTTTCTAGGGGGCAAAATATTGGCACTGTTTTCTGGGGCACTTGCACTCTGCATTACTATATTATAGAGGGGTGCTTTAGAATTTAGAGGGCACAGAGAAACACACAGCAGGTGCATTAATAGGGACACATATGGCAGCAGCAGCTCAGTATTGGGGTATCAGGTGCAGTAATAGGGACACATACAGCAGCAGCGGCTCAGTATTGGGGTATCAGGTGCAATAATAAGGACACATACGGCAGCAGCGGCTCAGCATTGGGGTATCAGCAGGATGAGGAGTTTGTGCAGGTTGGGAATAGATGGTGATGTGGCTGGAATATGAGAAGTTAAATGTGTCTTTATTGTATTCTCTGCGGACGAGTTGTACTGGAAGAAGTTGTCATGTTGGTCTGGGCCAGATGGAAAAGACGGGAAAAATGAGCGATTCCATCAGAAAGAACGTCAGCGGTAATTCATTATCTGTAACTGTGCTGTGATCTCTTATGTTCTGTAGGACTGGTATCTCCCACTGACCATATGGCAGTAATATCCATGTTGGTCTTTGTATAGAGATTATTTTCAGTAACAGCGCGGTCATCTGCTGAGGTTCTCCTCCACTATTAGGGCGCGTCACCAAATTGTAATCAAGGTTACCTGGTTAGGGGCCCCCTAAACCAAAACCCTAGCTACGCCTCTGACTGAGGCTATTGGCTTCAGTGATTTAAAACCCAGATGTTTTGCTCCAGCACACTAAATGTAGAGAAAGGCTTATTTAGCCATTTTGTTGAAGGTCTGGTTTATTTGTGAACAACCATAGAACGGGTAGGAAGTTGTCCACCTTATCTCCACCCCAGGGTGTGATCTGGGGCTTAAATAGTCGGCCTCCAGAGGCATTTGGTGTTCAGTGTGTTTGGAGAATAACTCCAGGAAAGTGCTTGCGTTGGTGCTAAACTGAACCATGTGGTTTTGCTAAACCTGAGCGGGAGGATCCCCGCAGATGTATGGAGTGTGAGATACCATTTTGTTTTGTCTTCCAGTTTTGCCCAATGGGACGTGTTTATTTTACTTCACCGTGGTTTATGCCACATGTAACTAATAAGCCAGTGAAGTATTTAAAGAGACAGTGTTCCTGTTTCTACCTCTGTCTACCGCTGAGTGAGCTTATCTACCACAACAGAGAAATTAGCAAAAATACCAATATCTCAGTATTGATTACTAAGAAAAGGTGGTCTGTTAGGCTACGTTCACACTAGCGTTGTGCGCCGCTGTGTCGGCGACGCAACGCACAACGCACGCAAAAACGTGGCAAAACGCACGCAAAAACGCTGCATTTTGCGACGCATGCGTCGGTTTTTGCCGAAAATCGGACGCAAGAAAAATGCAACTTGTTGCGTTTTCTTGGTCCGACGCTTGCGGCAAAAAAGACGCATGTGTGGCACAACGCAACAAAAAAAAACGCATGCGTCCCCCATGTTAAGTATAGGGGGCGCATGACGCATGCGTCGCCGCTGCGTCGCCGACGCAAACCCGACGCACATTAGCTTAACGCTAATGTGAACGTAGCCTTAGATGTGTTTCTCTTTTTAGACTTAAATTAAACTAAACTAACAATACATAAACACTTGCACCATTAATGCATTTATTGAGAGCAGTAAGTAAACATCCAGAGAGTAGAGTGAAAAAGTAAACTGTCGTGGATCTCTCATGTACAGAAGCACTTAGCATAGAAAAGTGTTTCTGTGTTCTCAACAGTTGTTGCCAAACTCTATTCCATCACCATCTATAGGGGAAAATCCAGGAGGTGCCTGTACACACCGATCCTACTGATATTGGTGTGTTTAGCCAACTTTAGGCTAATGTGAATGTTGAACTTCAGTGAACTACTGATTTAATTACTTCAAATTGTTTCAAATAAGGAGATGACATTGGAAGTGTTGGCTTCACAGTTGCTTAGTCCATTAAACCCTTAGTGACAGAGCCAATTTTGTCCTTAATGACAAGCCAATTTTTACAATTCTGACCACTTTCAGTTTATGAGGTTATAGCTCTGGAACGCTGCAATGGATCCCACTGATTCTGAGATTATTTTTTTTCGTGACATGTTGTGCTTTATGTTAGTGGTAAAATTTCTTCGATATGACTTATGTTTATTCATGAAAAAAATTTTGAAAATTTTGCAGTTTTCAAACTTTTTTGTGCCCTTAAATCAGAGAGTCATATGCACAAAATAAATAACATTTCCCACTTGCCTACTTTACATCAGCACAATTTTGGAAACATAATTTTTTTTGCTACGAAGTTATAAGGGATAAAAGTTGATGCGATTTCTCATTTTTACAACAAAATTTATGAAACCATTTTTTTTAGGGACCACCTCACATTTGAAATGCATTTGGGGGGGGGGTCACTGTGACAGAAAATACCCCAAAGTGACACCATTCTAAAAACTGCACCCTTCAAGGTGCTCAAAACCACATTCAATAAGTTTATTAACCCTGCATGTGCTTCACAAGAACTAAAACAATGTGGAAGGAAAAAATGAACATTTTACTTTTTTCACAAAAAAATTTACTTTGGAACCAAGCATTTTTTATTTCCACAAGGGTATCAGGAAAAAATGGACCACAAAATTTGTTGTGCAATTTCTCCTGAGTACTCCGATACTTCATATGTGGGGAAAAGCCACTGTTTGGGCGCATGGCAGGGCTCAGAAGGGAGGTAGCGCCGTTTTACTTTTTTAACGCAAAATTGGCTGGAATCAATGGCGGTTTCCATGTCGTGTTTGGAGACCCCCTGATGTACCTAAACAGTGGAAACCCCCAATTCTAACTCCAACCATAACACAGCCCTAATTCTAACCATAACCCTAACCACAACTCTAACCTCAACTCCAATATTAACCTCAACACAACCCTAAAGCCAACACAACCCTAACTCCAACCTTAGCCCCAACCCTAACCCTAGCCCCAACCCTAACCCTAGTCCAACCCTAACCCCAACCCTAACCATAGTCCAACCCTAACCCTAGCCTAACCCTAACCCTAGCCCCCACCCTAGCCCCAATGCTAGCCCAAACGCTAACCCTAGCCCAAACGCTAACCCTATCCCAACCCTAACCCAAGCCCAACCCTAACCCCAACCCTACCCCTACCCCAACCCTAACCCTAGCCCAACCATAACCCTAGTCCCATCCCTAACCCTAGTTCTAACCCAAACTTTAGCCCCAACCCTAACCCTAATGGAAATAAATACATTTTTGTATTTTATTATTTTACCTAACTAAGGGGGTGACAAAGGGGGGTTTGATTTACTTTTTTTACATTTTGAACACTGTGACAGGGTCTATCACAGTGATCAAAATGAACCAATAGGAGAAATCTATTGTTGCCGGACCATTTTCTTCGCGGAAGAAGACGCCAAGGGCCAGGACATCACCAGGGGATGCAAGAGGTACCAGGGGGCTCGGGGGACCCCATTTCTCTCTCCTCTGATGTGCTAGATCATATCAGAGGAGAGGGAAATAAATAGGAAATCAAACTTTTTTTTTGCAAACGCCGCTATTCCCATGAATAACGGTGATCGCAATACTGAGGTAAAAACCGACCTAAATCCAACGCTGGGGGCGCTATACACTTATTTCTCAGCACCGTTAAAAAGCGGCACAGAGGCATATGTGACATCCCCAGAACAGAGAGAGAGACCCGGTACCAAGTACCCCATTGCCCTTAACATGGGGGCGATCCATCTTTGGCGTCACTAACAGGATCTACTTAAGCCTGAAAATCAGGTCATGTGTGCCTAAGAACTGTGTCAGAACTGTATTGGAACTGTGATTTATTGCGAAGACTGTGTATTGCCATTTGCCACCAAAATTCCCCCCAAAACTGCCGCCATTATAGCGCCACGAGAGGCGCAGGAGAAGAAGAAGGGCGTGGAGTTGTGGGTGTGAACGAACTGAGAAGCGCGAAAAATAATGGCCACCCAGTCTAAATACTTCTGTATCCTGAGGACGTGTCCGTCAGCAGCCGAGGTCCGCCTCCTGATTCTCCATGGCGGGCGGAGACTGAAAAAACTAAACCATTCTCCAGAAGGGGAAGAAGAAATGGAGCTGGAGATCAGAGGGGACCCTTGAAAAAGAATGGCTCCGCACAGACCCTCGTCACTGGAGGACTACTCCAATATGCCACCGCTGGAGAGCCTGGACGCCAGGGAGCTGTTTATGGAGACTCCGCTGCCGGCGCCGTCACCAGCCCTGGCGCCTTCCTCGGAGGAGTGGAGTGGCGCTGAGAGAGTCATCCCAGGTGCAGGTACCCGGTGTCGTGGTGTTCCGGGAGTCCGCCTTCCTTCTGCACCTGCTCTGTTCACCACCGCGACTGCTGGAGCCCCGGCGTCCCTGTCACCAGACCCCAGACCACCGGGAGGGCGTGACCTTGGGCCCTTTCCCTGGGGAGAATACCGGCGGCATCTAATCACAGAGTACCAGCGGGAAGTGGAGCGGGAGGCCCGAGGCGAAATGCTGGACGACTCTCCACCAAAGTGGGGTGTTGTGGTGATGTACTATCCGCAAGAAGGGAAGGTTTCATCCAAGAAATCGGATCCCCAGTGAAAGTCCATGTCACCCGGGATGAGGTGAAGTCCTGCCTGTGTGGAGACAGCGTGGATCTAACCTTGAATCCTGGGGAGGCTGTGACCTACCGCCGGCACCAGAAGGGAAATAGCTGGTGGGCCCGGGACTTACAGAGGTGCACAGCCCTCTTAGCGGTATCCAGGACCCTGGAGCAAGAGCTTGCCGCTGACGCGGCTGCAGCAGCCCCTGCTGTCACTTGCATCATCCACCGGACCACTCAGACTTTTATTGCCATGCACGACCTGACCATGCAGGAAAAACAAACTCATGGAGTGTACCTGGCACTGGGAGTGAACCTGGATTCGAGCCATCCTAAGCCACAGTGGGCTACCTGTCAGGTAAAGCCCTGGTGGAGACCGCCAGAATAAACCTCGGAACCTGAAAATTGTAAATAGTTAACTACTTGTTTTCACTTTGCTGCTTTAAAACCCGTCTAGGGTTAACTCTTAAAGGGATCCCTTTGTTTACCCCGGATCCCTATTGTTCCAGTTTTGCACAAAAGTTCATCACTGTTTACGAAAGAACATTGGAATCATGGACGGTGAATGATTCACAAACTGCTTCTGTAAATAGTTTGCACCTTCTTAAAGGTGCTTTCTACTGGTTTTACATAGGAGGCTTTTACAGAGACTGCCTCTTAACAGAAACTGCTGTTAAATTATGCTGTAAAAATAACTGCTTTGCTTCACAGACCTGAAGAAAAACCCGTTGGTGTGGCAGAATTCTGGGTCAGGATTACACGTCTTGTAGCCCACCCAAGACCAACGTTTGGGGGTTCGTAACGGGTCCCTCAGATCACGTCATACCGCTTTAAACAAAACTTGAAAAATTTGTGATGTGATGATTTGCCTTACCTCAGAAAGGACTCCCTCTTAAAGGGAATGTTCACTTGTTGCACTTAGTCAAAACATGATAATGTTGCCTTAAGAAGTTAGATAGTAATAATGTTTATACATAGTCATAGTATGTAGTTAGAAAACTAGTGATAAGAAATGTTTAAAAATGTTGGGAGTAGAATGTTTAATGACGTACTTAGAATAAAACTGAGGACAGAAGGGAATTGGAAGAAAGATACGGTTCAGCCTGTAGTTCGGGTGAAGCCTGTTCTGCATTTCAATAAAGTGAACCCGTAGGGGTTAGTGAGTCCTCCAGAAAGCCATAGATAGATGGTTAGTAGACTTTGCACTTAGAGAAGAATAAAGAAATGTTAATTTATTGTTGAGATAGCACTTAGTAATTAATAGATAGAATACCCGTATGGGTAATTGCGTTAACAACTGTTTCCAACCTGCTTGTAGCACAATGTAATTATGTTCTTGTTTGTAACGCTCAAATGTCCTCACCTCCCACAAAGGGAAGCACTGTTAAATTAATTTGTTTTATAGCATTTCAAAATTTTGTATGTCTTTTGCTAACATGTATTGTTGTTCTTCTTTTCCCAGTCCCGGAGTACTGGATTTAAAGAGGGGGGAGTGCAGCGCCCCAGAGTCCTGGTCATTGCAGTAATGTTGCTCTTCCACCAGGGGGAGTGATATTACGTCTGTTGGTACTAAAGGAGTTCACCTTGCCAGGTATCACAAGTCACACACTACACTTCACACTCCAGTCCACCAGGGGGAGCCTTGCTCCTATCTATTAGGGCACTCCTCACACTAGGGTAAAACTGGTGGGTTGGATAGGAAGTTAGTCAGACGCTGCCTGGGTTCGACCCAGCGAGCACCTGTCAGGCAGACAGGGGGAAATGGAGGAACATCTGAGCTGCAGACAGAGGGTCCCTGTCAGGGGTGGGATCCTGACAGAGGCCTAGCGAGACAGAAAGTCACGGAGCTGCACCTGCCCCACGTGCGACAGCATCCTAAGAAAGGACAAGAAAGGAATTGTATTGTGGAGAGTGAGAAACGAAGTCACAGCACAAGGAGATAATACCGGGAGGAGTTCTGTCCCAAGATCGGCAGCCTCCTTCTGAGGTGCGTAGCCGGTGGCCGGATCACCGAGGGAGTAATTGACTCTACGCTTTATTTCAGAGACTGGCAGGACAGTCAATTCCAAGTTGGCTGCCCGACCTTAATACCTAAGAAATGACAGAAAAACGACTGGCACATCCAAACTAGTGTGAATAGGTGCTGTTGTGAATTCGGTTTGTGGGCTCCCCCGGTGGTCTGTTATGGTAGTGTCTCTTATGTGCCTTCCTCCATCTCTGATTACCTGTCGCCACCCTCTTGGGGAGTTTCCTATTTAAGGCTGCTTGGCTGTTAGTCACATGCCGGCCAACAATGTGCTAGTAGCATTCTGTTGCATTCACCTGCCTCAAGTTCCAGTTCAGCTAAGTTGAATTTTGTTTCTTGTTTTGCTATTTTTGTCCAGCTATCTGCTATGTGACTCTTCAGTGCTGGAAGCTCTTGTGGACAGAAAATTACTACTCCAGTGGCATGAGTTGTCACTGGAGTTTAAAGTATTTTCTGGATGGTGTTTTTGAATAGTGATTTTTAGGTCGACCGTGAAGTAACACTTTCCTGTCCTTCTGCTATCTAGTAAGCGGACCTCACTGTGCTAAATCTGCTGTTCATCCTACGTATGTCATTTCCTCTGAACTCACCGTCAATATCTGTGGGGGTCTACTATCATCTTTTGGGGTTCCTCACTGGAGGTAAGGCAGGCCTGTATATTCCTCTTATAGGGGTAGTTAGATCTCCGGCTGGCGCGTGGTGTCTAGGGCATCGTAGGTACATCCCCCGGCTACTGTAAGTGTTGGGTCAGGTTCAGGTCACGGTCGACCTTAGTTTCCATCACCCGAGAGCTAGTCCGTTTTGTATTCTTTTTCCCATGGTCATTGGGGTAACCATAACAGTTTGGCCGGCCTATAAAAAATCTATGTGTTAAAATATGCACTAAAGTAGGAAGGAGAAGAAAAGGTTTTTTTTTTTTTTTTTTTTCTGTGTTTGAAAGTGCACCTTAGTTTGATCATTTGTATTCCTTGCTTAAACTGCAGTCTTCAGACTTTTTTTTCTCTCCTCTCCTCTTAACCTCTGAATGCTTGGGTTACACCCATTTGAAACATGGATCCACAGAGTTTAGTTGCAGGTTTGAATAACCTTGCGACAAAAGTACAGAACCTACAAGAGTTTGTTATACGTGCTCCAATGTCTGAACCTAAGATTCCTCTGCCTGAATACTTTACCGGAGACAGATCCCGGTTTTTGAGTTTCAGAGAAAATTGCAAATTGTTTTTGTCTCTGAGATCTCACTCTGCTGGTGATCAGACTCAACAAGTTAAAATTGTTATCTCTCTACTGCGCGGCGACCCACAAAGTTGGGCATTTGCATTATCGCCAGGGGATCCTGCGTTGTTAAATGTAGATGCGTTTTTTCAGGCTTTGGGGTTGCTTTATGAAGAACCTAATTTGGAGATTTTGGCTGAGAAAGCCTTGATAGCTCTTTCCCAAGGGCAAGATGAAGCTGAGATATACTGCCAGAAATTCCGTAAATGGTCGGTGCTTACTAAATGGAATGAGTGCGCTTTAGCAGCTAATTTCAGAGAAGGTCTCTCTGATGCCGTGAAGGATGTCATGGTGGGGTTCCCTGTGCCTACAGGTCTGAATGATGCCATGAAATTGGCTATCCAGATTGATCGGCATTTGCGGGAGCGCAAATCTGTGCACCATATGGCGGGGTCTTCTGAGGAAGAATCTGTGCACCATATGGCGGTATCTTCTGAGCAAAAACCTGTGCACCATATGGCGGTGTCTTCTGAGCAAAGACCTGTGCACCATTTGGCGGTGACCTCTGAAAAGGCATTAGAGCATATGCAATGCGATCGTGTTTTGTCTAGAGGCGAACGTCAAAATTACAGGCGCAAAAATGGATTGTGCTTCTACTGTGGAGATCCAGCTCATGTTATATCAGCATGCTCTAAACGTATAAATAAGGTTGATAAAAAGGTTGATAAATCTTTTTCTACAGGTACCTTGCAGTCAAAATTTCTTTTGTCCGTGACATTGATTTGTACCTTATCATCTGTTACTGTGAATGCTTATGTGGATTCTGGCGCCGCTCTGAGTCTCATGGATTGGTCCTTTGCCAAGCGTTGTGGGTTTGATTTGGAGCCGTTGGAAGTTTCTATTCCCCTGAAGGGTATTGATTCTACACCTTTGGCTAGCACTAAACCACAATATTGGACACAAGTGACTATGCGTCTTACCCCAGACCATCAGGAGATTATTCGTTTCCTTGTATTATATAACCTACATGATGTCTTAGTGCTTGGATTACCATGGTTACAGATTCATAATCCCGTCTTGGACTGGAAATCTATGTCTGTGTTGAGCTGGGGATGTCGGGGTATTCATGGGGATGCACCTTTGGTTCCTATTTCTTCATCTACTCCCTCTGAGATCCCAGCATTTCTGTCAGATTTTTATGATGTCTTTCAAGAGCCTAAAGTTGATTCTCTCCCTCCTCACAGAGAGTGTGACTGCGCTATTGAATTGATCCCCGGTAGTAAGTTTCCTAAGGGTCGCTTGTTTAATTTGTCTGTACCTGAACATACTGCTATGCGGGAGTATATCAGAGAATCCTTGGAAAAGGGTCATATTCGCCCCTCGTTGTCTCCACTAGGGGCAGGATTTTTCTTTGTAGGTAAAAAGGATGGTTCATTGAGACCTTGTATCGACTATCGACTTTTGAATAAGATTACAGTTAAATACCAGTACCCGTTACCTTTACTTACTGATCTGTTTGCTCGTATAAAGGGGGCTAAGTGGTTCACTAAGATCGATCTACGTGGTGCGTATAATTTGGTGCGGATTAAGCAGGGGGATGAGTGGAAGACCGCATTTAATACGCCTGAAGGCCATTTTGAGTATTTGGTAATGCCTTTCGGTCTCGCAAATGCCCCTTCCGTTTTTCAGTCCTTTATGCACGATATTTTCCGTGAATATCTGGATAAGTTTATGATTGTGTATTTGGATGATATTCTTGTTTTTTCGGAGGACTGGGAATCTCACGTTCAACAGGTCAGGAGAGTTTTTCAGGTTTTGCGAGCTAATTCTCTTTTTGTAAAGGGCTCAAAGTGTAGTTTTGGAGTTCAGAGAATTTCCTTTTTGGGATATATTTTTTCCCCTTCATCTATGGAGATGGACCCTGTCAAGGTTCAGGCTATTTGTGATTGGATGCAACCTACTTCTTTGAAGAGTCTGCAAAAGTTCTTGGGTTTTGCTAATTTCTATCGCCGATTTATAGCGGGTTTTTCTGCCATTGCTAAACCTTTGACTGATTTGACCAAAAAGGGTGCTGATGTTGCTAATTGGTCCTCTGCGGCTGTGGAGGCCTTTCAAGAGCTTAAGCGCCGCTTTTCTTCCGCCCCTGTGTTGCGCCAACCTGATGTGTTACTTCCGTTCCAGGTTGAGGTGGATGCTTCGGAGATCGGAGCAGGTGCAGTTTTGTCGCAGAAAGATCCTGACTGCTCAGTAATGAGACCATGTGCGTTTTTCTCCCGAAAATTTTCGCCCGCTGAGCGAAATTATGATGTGGGAAATCGGGAACTTCTGGCCATGAAGTGGGCGTTTGAGGAGTGGCGTCATTGGCTTGAGGGTGCTAGACACCAGGTGGTGGTCCTCACTGACCACAAGAATCTAATTTATCTTGAGTCGGCCAGGCGTCTGAATCCTAGACAGGCGCGCTGGTCGTTGTTTTTCTCCCGATTTAACTTTGTGGTGTCATATCTGCCTGGGTCCAAGAATGTGAAGGCGGATGCCCTCTCTAGGAGTTTTGAGCCTGACTCGCCTGGTGATTCCGAACCTACCGGCATCCTGAAGGATGGGGTGATATTGTCAGCTGTCTCCCCAGACCTGCGGCGTTCTTTGCAGGAGTTTCAGGTGGATAGGCCTGATCGCTGTCCGCCTGGTAGACTGTTTGTCCCTGATGATTGGACCAGTAGAGTTATCTCGGAGGTTCATTCTTCCGCGTTGACAGGTCATCCTGGAATTTTTGGCACCAGGGATTTGGTGTCTAGGTCCTTCTGGTGGCCTTCTTTGTCTCGAGATGTGCGCATGTTTGTGCAGTCTTGTGATGTTTGTGCTCGGGCCAAGCCCTGCTGTTCTAGGGCCAGTGGGTTGTTGTTGCCCTTGCCTATTCCTAAGAGGCCTTGGACGCACATTTCTATGGACTTTATTTCTGACCTTCCGGTTTCTCGTAGGATGTCTGTCATCTGGGTGATTTGTGACCGTTTTTCCAAGATGGTTCATTTGGTACCTTTGCCCAAATTGCCCTCCTCCTCTGAGTTGGTTCCTCTATTTTTTCAGAATGTGGTGCGTTTGCATGGTATTCCTGAGAATATAGTGTCTGACAGGGGTACTCAGTTTGTGTCTAGATTTTGGCGGACGTTCTGTGCCAGGATGGGTATCGATTTGTCTTTTTCGTCTGCATTCCATTGTCAGACTAATGGCCAGACTGAGCGTACTAATCAGACCTTGGAGACTTACTTGAGGTGTTTTGTGTCCGCTGATCAGGATGATTGGCTTGACTTTTTGCCATTGGCAGAGTTTGCCCTTAACAATCGGGCTAGTTCTGCCACTTTGGTTTCTCCATTTTTTTGTAATTCAGGGTTTCACCCTCGGTTTTCGTCCGGTCAATTGGAGTCTTCGGATTGTCCTGGAGTGGATGCTGTGGTTGATAGGATGCATCAGATTTGGGGACAGGTTGTGGACAATCTGAAGTTGTCCCAGGAGAAGACTCAACAGTTCACTAATCGTCATCGGCGTATTGGTCCTCGTCTTGGTGTTGGGGACCTGGTGTGGCTGTCTTCTCGATTTGTTCCTATGAAGGTCTCGTCTCCTAAGTTTAAGCCTCGGTTTATCGGCCCTTATAGGATTCTGGAGGTTCTTAATCCTGTGTCCTTTCGTTTGGACCTCCCAGCATCTTTTAATATCCATAATGTTTTCCATCGGTCATTATTGCGGAGGTATGAGGTACCGGTTGTTCCTTCTGCTGATCCACCTGCTCCTGTGTTGGTTGAGGGTGAATTGGAGTATGTGGTGGAAAAGATCTTGGACTCCCGTGTTTCCAGACGGAGACTTCAGTATCTGGTTAAGTGGAAAGGTTATGGCCAGGAGGATAATTCTTGGGTGACAGCATCCGATGTTCATGCTCCCGATTTGGTTCGTGCATTTCATAGTGCTCATCCAGGTCGCCCTGGTGGTTCTGGTGAGGGTTCGGTGCCCCCTCCTTAAGGGGGGGGTACTGTTGTGAATTCGGTTTGTGGGCTCCCCCGGTGGTCTGTTATGGTAGTGTCTCTTATGTGCCTTCCTCCATCTCTGATTACCTGTCGCCACCCTCTTGGGGAGTTTCCTATTTAAGGCTGCTTGGCTGTTAGTCACATGCCGGCCAACAATGTGCTAGTAGCATTCTGTTGCATTCACCTGCCTCAAGTTCCAGTTCAGCTAAGTTGAATTTTGTTTCTTGTTTTGCTATTTTTGTCCAGCTATCTGCTATGTGACTCTTCAGTGCTGGAAGCTCTTGTGGACAGAAAATTACTACTCCAGTGGCATGAGTTGTCACTGGAGTTTAAAGTATTTTCTGGATGGTGTTTTTGAATAGTGATTTTTAGGTCGACCGTGAAGTAACACTTTCCTGTCCTTCTGCTATCTAGTAAGCGGACCTCACTGTGCTAAATCTGCTGTTCATCCTACGTATGTCATTTCCTCTGAACTCACCGTCAATATCTGTGGGGGTCTACTATCATCTTTTGGGGTTCCTCACTGGAGGTAAGGCAGGCCTGTATATTCCTCTTATAGGGGTAGTTAGATCTCCGGCTGGCGCGTGGTGTCTAGGGCATCGTAGGTACATCCCCCGGCTACTGTAAGTGTTGGGTCAGGTTCAGGTCACGGTCGACCTTAGTTTCCATCACCCGAGAGCTAGTCCGTTTTGTATTCTTTTTCCCATGGTCATTGGGGTAACCATAACAAGGTGCATACCAGGAGCAGCTACTGCGGCGCCCCCACCGCCGCAGGGCCGAGGGGCACCCGGTACCGGGCCTACGAGTCTCTGCTTCTGGGGGTTGTCACGGCGGCTAGACCCCGGTCCGTGACCCTGCCGTGGGGCGCACAGTGAATGACAGGTGTAGATGTTGGTGGTGCAGTTGTGGGGTGCAGGTCGCGGTAAATAACGAGGACACCAGGTTGCAGTCTCTTTACCTCTTTACTGGAGATCTCTGAGTCCTCAGTCCAGAATACGGTTCACCAGGCTGCGCAAGTCCGGCCGGTCCAATGGCACCTCCAGAGTTCACTTCACAGGTGGAAATCGGTGCCTTCCTTCTTAGCGCTATGTGTTGTAGTCCTTCCCTGCTGTGCTTACGGAAAGTACCCCACAACTGTTGTGTCTGTTTCTTAAGTTCCCTCACAACTCGATTAAATGATGTTCTTCTAATCGTCCGTCCCTTCCTGATGTTACAGTTAGAACGGCACCCGTTTGTCGGGTAGGCCTGGAGTTCTTCCGGGACCCTAGAGACGCCCCTCTCCCACAATTGCCTCCCAAGACTTCATAGGTGATATGTGTTAGACAGCCCGCCTTAGACTGACTGTCCTGCCGCTGTTTAGAGTATTGCTTGAAGCTGAATGTTATAATACTCCCTCGGCGTTCCGGCCACCGGTAGTGCGCCTCAGTAGGGTGTTGCTCCGGTCTTACAGCACGACCCCTACTGGAATTCTCCTATTGCTTGATCTCGTTTCTCACTCAGCACAATCTATCTCGCTTCTAGTCATTTCTTGGGCCCCGCCGCTTCCCGGAGCTGGCGCGGACCCGTTACGTTCTTTCCAATGCCAAGCCTCTGTCAGGATCCCACCCCTGACAGAGACCCTACTGTCTCTTCCTCCACAACACCCTCTGCCACTAGGTGTTGCTTCGTCCAATCCAGTCAGCTTTCTGATCTAACTTCCTGCCTGACCCCCGGTTTACCCACTATGGTGGGGAGTGGCCTAATGAATAGCACCCTTAGCTCCCCCGGAGGCCCTGCTGTGAAATGTATTGGTGTCTGTGATACCTGTTCAGATGAACTCCTTCAGTGCCATCGGACGCACCATGGCTCCCCATAGTGGCGGAGCCACAGTACTGCAACGACCAGGACTCTGGGGCGCTGCACTCCCCCCTGGTTAAACACAGTACTCCGGGACTGGGAAGAAAACAACAATACAAGTTAGCAAAAAGACATACAATTTTGTTGAGTGCAAAAACGATAAGCATATTTGAACAGAGCTTCCCTTTATGGGAGGTGAGGACACTTGAACGTTACAAACATGGTAAAATATCATAGCAACATGCTATAATTAACTTTTCTTACCCAACCGGGTATTCTACTAAGTGCAAACATTATTAACCAATAATTTAACTTTGCCTTTAAGGATATACACTCTTAGTCCGCTAAAGACCTTCCTATAATCACATTACAAGGTATTTTAACTTTTTCATTCTCCTACTTTGGATCTGCAGGACCGCCTGTCCTATCGGCACCAGACCTACTGCCTCTCCTTTCTGTTACAGGACCGCCCCGTTCAGCCAGGGCCTACTGCCTTTTCAACTACTATACACAGTATAGAACATAACTTTTCTTTCAGTTTGAGAACACCGAGCCGGCTCTACTTGGCTCCTATAAGGACTCACCCACTAACCCTTACGGGTTCACTTTCTGTCCTTAATAACACATTACTAACTTTCGATGGGGAACGCAGGGTTTACCTTCTATCCCCCCCCTTTTCTTATCAACATTATCAACTATCTTCTTTTCACAACATTAAACTTTCTCATTACTTCCTTTTACTTTTTCTTTCAGAGAACATTATCAGCATTCCTTTACAATTAACTAATGGCATACATATAACTCTCTTGTACAAACATTATCATCACTTTTCTCTCATTGACATTATTGCTATTTATCTTAAGCAATTTTACTATTGAAATACGATAAATGAACATCCCCTTTAAGAGGGGACCAAGTCTTTAGGAGGTAGCATTTGTTCTCTAACTACCAGTCCATACTCAGCAAAGGCTCCGGTATGGTATCTTCGCAAAGAGTCTCTTTCCAAGTAAGACCAGTAGGAAGCTGTTGTGAATTTGCTTTTTGCTCCCTCTAGTGGTTACTAGTTTTTTGACTCTGGTTTTTCTGTCATTCCTTTTATCCGCACCTGGGTCGTTAGTTAGGGGTGTTGCTATATAAGCTCCCTAGACCTTCAGTTCAATGCCTGGCAACGTAGTTATCAGAGCTAGTCTGCTGTGCTCTTGTCTACTGATCCTGGTTCCAGTTATATCAGCTAAGTCTGCCTTTTGCTTTTTGCTATTTGTTTTGGTTTTGTATTTTTGTCCAGCTTGTTCCAAATCTATATCCTGACCTTTGCTGGAAGCTCCAGGGGGCTGGTGTTCTCCCCCCGGACCGTTAGACGGTTCGGGGGTTCTTGAATTTCCAGTGTGGATTTTGATGGGGTTTTTGTTGACCATGTGAGTTACCTTTCTTTATTCTGCTATCAGTAGGCGGGCCTCTCTGTGCTGGACCTGGTTCATTTCTGTGTTTGTCATTTCCTCTTACCTCACCGTTATTGTTTGTGGGGGGCTTCTGTCCAGCTTTGGGGTCCCCTTCTCAGGAGGCAAGAAAGGTCTTTTGTTTTCCTCTGCTAGGGGTAGCTAGATTCTCCGGCTGGAGCGTGTCATCTAGAATCAACGTAGGAATGATCCCCGGCTACTTCTAGTGTTGGCGTTAGGAGTAGATATATGGTCAACCCAGTTACCACTGCCCTATGAGCTGGATTTTTGTATTCTGCAGACTTCCACGTACCTCTGAGACCCTCGCCATTGGGGTCATAACAGTTTGCCAGGCCCGTATTAAATGTTTAATGCGTTGCAGAAGAGGGATTATAAGAAAGAAGATTCTGAGTTTTTTTTTTTTTTTTCTTTCTTCTTCCCCTTTACCTCAGAGTGGCTATGCTTGCTGCAGACATGAATGTCCAGACCTTGATTACAAGTGTGGACCAGCTGGCTACTCGTGTGCAGGGCATACAAGACTATGTTATCAGAAATCCTAGGTCAGAACCTAAAATACCGATTCCTGAACTGTTTTCCGGAGACAGGTTTAAGTTTAGGAATTTTGTGAATAATTGTAAATTGTTTTTGTCCCTGAGACCCTGTTCATCTGGAGACTCTGCTCAGCAAGTAAAAATAGTTATTTCGTTCTTACGGGGCGACCCTCAGGATTGGGCTTTTTCGCTGGCGCCAGGAGATCCGGCATTGGCTGATATTGATGGGTTTTTTCTGGCGCTCGGTTTACTTTATGAGGAACCCAATCTTGAGATTCAGGCAGAAAAGGCCTTGCTGGCTATGTCTCAGGGGCAGGACGAGGCTGAAGTGTATTGCCAAAAATTTCGGAAATGGTCCGTGCTGACACATTGGAACGAGTGTGCACTGGCCGCTAATTTTAGAAATGGCCTATCTGAAGCCATTAAGAATGTTATGGTGGGTTTTCCCATTCCCACAGGTCTCAATGATACTATGGCACTGGCTATTCAAATTGACCGGCGGTTGCGGGAGCGCAAAACCGCAAATTCCCTCATGGTGTTGTCTGAACAGACACCTAATTCGGTGCAATGTGATAGAAAAACCGCAAATTCCCTCATGGTGTTGTCTGAACAGACACCTGATTTAATGCAATGTGATAGAATCCTGACTAGAAATGAGCGGAAAATTCATAGACGCCGGAATGGCTTGTGCTACTACTGTGGTGATTCTACACATGTTATCTCAGCATGCTCTAAACGTATAGCTAAGGTTGTTAGTCCTGTCACCGTTGGTAATTTGCAACCTAAATTTATTCTGTCTGTAACTTTGATTTGCTCACTGTCGTCTTATCCTGTCATGGCGTTTGTAGATTCAGGTGCTGCCCTGAGTCTTATGGATCTGTCATTTGCTAAGCACTGTGGTTTTACTCTTGAACCATTAGAAAATCCTATTCCTCTTAGGGGTATTGATGCTACGCCATTGGCAGCAAATAAACCGCAGTATTGGACACAGGTTATCATGTGCATGACTCCTGAACACCGCGAGGTGATACGTTTCCTGGTTTTACATAAAATGCATGATTTGGTTGTTTTAGGGCTGCCATGGTTACAGACCCATAATCCAGTCCTGGACTGGAAGGCTATGTCAGTCTCAAGTTGGGGCTGTCGTGGTATTCATGGGGATTCCCTGCCTGTGTCTATTGCTTCTTCTACGCCTTCGGAAGTTCCGGAGTATTTGTCTGATTATCAGGATGTCTTCAGTGAGTCTGAGTCCAGTGCACTGCCTCCTCATAGGGACTGTGACTGTGCTATAGATTTGATCCCAGGCAGTAAGTTTCCTAAGGGAAGACTGTTTAATCTGTCGGTACCTGAACATACCGCTATGCGTTCATATATCAAGGAGTCTCTGGAGAAAGGACATATTCGTCCGTCTTCTTCCCCCCTTGGTGCGGGATTCTTTTTTGTGGCAAAAAAGGACGGATCTTTGAGACCTTGTATTGATTATCGGCTTTTAAATAAGATCACTGTCAAATTTCAGTATCCTTTACCGCTGTTGTCTGACTTGTTTGCCCGGATTAAAGGTGCCAAGTGGTTCACCAAGATAGACCTTCGTGGTGCGTACAACCTTGTGCGCATTAAGCAAGGTGATGAATGGAAAACCGCATTCAATACGCCCGAAGGTCATTTTGAGTACTTGGTGATGCATTTTGGGCTCTCCAATGCGCCTTCAGTTTTTCAGTCCTTTATGCATGACATTTTCCGGAAGTATCTGGATAAATTTTTGATTGTTTATCTGGATGATATTTTGGTTTTTTCTGATGATTGGGATTCGCATGTGGAGCAGGTCAGGTTGGTCTTTAAAATTTTGCGTGAAAATTCTTTGTTTGTCAAGGGCTCAAAGTGTCTCTTTGGTGTACAGAAGGTTCCCTTTTTGGGGTTCATTTTTTCCCCTTCTGCTGTGGAGATGGACCCAGTCAAGGTCCGAGCTATTCTTGATTGGACTCAGCCCTCGTCGGTTAAGAGTCTTCAGAAGTTCTTGGGTTTCGCTAACTTCTACCGTCGTTTTATCGCTAATTTTTCTAGCATTGTGAAACCGTTGACGGATATGACCAAGAAGGGCTCCGATGTAGCTAACTGGGCTCCTGCTGCCGTGGAGGCTTTCCAGGAGTTGAAGCGCCGGTTTACTTCGGCGCCTGTTTTGTGCCAGCCCGATGTCTCACTTCCCTTTCAGGTTGAGGTGGATGCTTCAGAGATTGGAGCAGGGGCCGTTTTGTCGCAGAGAGGCCCTGGTTGCTCTGTTATGAAACCTTGTGCCTTTTTCTCCAGGAAGTTTTCGCCTGCCGAGCGAAATTATGATGTGGGCAATCGGGAGTTGTTGGCCATGAAATGGGCATTTGAGGAGTGGCGTCATTGGCTCGAGGGTGCTAAGCATCGTGTGGTGGTCTTGACTGATCACAAAAATCTGATGTATCTCGAGTCTGCTAAACGCCTTAATCCGAGACAGGCCCGCTGGTCATTGTTTTTCTCCCGCTTTGATTTTGTTGTCTCGTATTTACCAGGTTCAAAGAATGTGAAGGCCGATGCTCTTTCTAGGAGCTTTGTGCCTGATGCTCCTGGAGTCGCTGATCCTGTTGGTATTCTTAAAGATGGAGTTATCTTGTCAGCTATTTCTCCGGATCTGCGACGTGTGTTGCAGAGATTTCAGGCTGATAGGCCTGAGTCTTGTCCACCTGACAGACTGTTTGTCCCGGATAAATGGACCAGCAGAGTCATTTCCGAGGTTCATTCCTCGGTGTTGGCAGGTCACCCGGGAATTTTTGGCACCAGAGATCTGGTGGCCAGGTCCTTTTGGTGGCCTTCCTTGTCAAGGGATGTGCGGTCATTTGTGCAGTCCTGTGGGACTTGTGCTCGAGCTAAGCCTTGCTGTTCTCGTGCCAGCGGTTTGCTCTTGCCCTTGCCTGTCCCGAAGAGACCTTGGACACATATCTCCATGGATTTCATTTCTGATCTTCCGCTATCTCAGGGCATGTCCGTTATCTGGGTGATATGTGATCGCTTCTCCAAGATGGTCCATTTGGTTCCTTTGCCTAAGCTGCCTTCCTCTTCCGATCTGGTTCCTGTGTTTTTCCAGAACGTGGTTCGTTTGCACGGCATCCCTGAGAATATTGTGTCAGACAGAGGATCCCAGTTCGTTTCTAGGTTCTGGCGATCCTTTTGTAGTAGGATGGGCATTGATTTGTCGTTTTCGTCTGCTTTCCATCCTCAGACTAATGGACAGACGGAGCGAACCAATCAGACTTTGGAGGCTTATTTGAGGTGTTTTGTCTCTGCTGATCAGGACGATTGGGTGACATTCTTGCCGTTGGCTGAGTTTGCCCTTAATAATCGGGCTAGTTCCGCCACCTTGGTTTCGCCTTTTTTCTGCAACTCTGGTTTCCATCCTCGCTTTTCTTCGGGTCATGTGGAGCCTTCTGACTGTCCTGGGGTGGATTCTGTGGTAGATAGGTTGCAGCGGATCTGGAATCATGTGGTGGACAACTTGAAGTTGTCACAGGAGAGGGCTCAGCGCTTTGCCAACCGCCGCCGCGGTGTGGGTCCCCGACTACGCGTTGGGGATTTGGTATGGCTTTCTTCCCGCTTTGTTCCTATGAAGGTCTCCTCTCCCAAATTTAAACCTCGTTTTATTGGGCCTTACAAGATATTGGAAATCCTTAATCCTGTATCTTTTCGTCTGGATCTTCCTGTGTCGTTTGCTATTCACAATGTATTTCATAGGTCCTTGTTGCGGCGGTACATTGTGCCTGTAGTTCCTTCTGCTGAGCCTCCTGCTCCGGTGTTGGTTGAGGGCGAGTTGGAGTACGTGGTGGAGAAGATCTTGGATTCTCGCCTCTCCAGGCGGAGGCTTCAGTACCTGGTCAAGTGGAAGGGCTATGGTCAGGAGGATAATTCCTGGGTGGTCGCCTCTGATGTTCATGCGGCCGATTTAGTTCGTGCCTTTCATGCCGCTCATCCTGATCGCCCTGGTGGTCGTGGTGAGGGTTCGGTGACCCCTCACTAAGGGGGGGGTACTGTTGTGAATTTGCTTTTTGCTCCCTCTAGTGGTTACTAGTTTTTTGACTCTGGTTTTTCTGTCATTCCTTTTATCCGCACCTGGGTCGTTAGTTAGGGGTGTTGCTATATAAGCTCCCTAGACCTTCAGTTCAATGCCTGGCAACGTAGTTATCAGAGCTAGTCTGCTGTGCTCTTGTCTACTGATCCTGGTTCCAGTTATATCAGCTAAGTCTGCCTTTTGCTTTTTGCTATTTGTTTTGGTTTTGTATTTTTGTCCAGCTTGTTCCATATCTATATCCTGACCTTTGCTGGAAGCTCTAGGGGGCTGGTGTTCTCCCCCCGGACCGTTAGACGGTTCGGGGGTTCTTGAATTTCCAGTGTGGATTTTGATGGGGTTTTTGTTGACCATGTGAGTTACCTTTCTTTATTCTGCTATCAGTAGGCGGGCCTCTCTGTGCTGGACCTGGTTCATTTCTGTGTTTGTCATTTCCTCTTACCTCACCGTTATTGTTTGTGGGGGGCTTCTGTCCAGCTTTGGGGTCCCCTTCTCAGGAGGCAAGAAAGGTCTTTTGTTTTCCTCTGCTAGGGGTAGCTAGATTCTCCGGCTGGAGCGTGTCATCTAGAATCAACGTAGGAATGATCCCCGGCTACTTCTAGTGTTGGCGTTAGGAGTAGATATATGGTCAACCCAGTTACCACTGCCCTATGAGCTGGATTTTTGTATTCTGCAGACTTCCACGTACCTCTGAGACCCTCGCCATTGGGGTCATAACAGGAAGCGCCTTTAAGAAGGTGCAAACTATATACAGGAAGTTTGTATCATGCACGGTCCATGATTACTGCAGTTCTGTAAACTTTGTGGAACAAAAAAGCAAAAATGAAAGTGAAAGCAAAAATAAAAAGCAATAGGGATCCCGGGTAAACAAAGGGATCCCTTTAAGAGTTAACCCAGGACGGGTTTTAGCAGCAAAACAGCAAGGAAATAAGCAGTTAACTATTTACAGTTTCAGGTTTCCGAGGCTTAGTTGGACGGCTTCCAGGGCTGCACCTGGCACTTAACCCTTCCTGGCCTGGGAAAAGTGAGGTCCAGGGCTACACCCAGTGCTGGACACACGCCGTTAATCCGTCATTCATGTATGGTTAAATCATGCGCAGCTATGGAGGTCTGCGCAGCTTGAGTATGGGCATTTGCTGCAGCAGAGGTAGCGGCTGCTGCAAGATCAGTCACTGGAACGGAGTCAGCAGCTGTGGCACTAGCAGTCACTGGAGTGGTGTCGGTCGTCAGGGCAGGGTCATTCTTCATACCTGCTTCAGATGCGGTTCCTCCGCTGCCGATCTGCTCCGTCTCCACTGGGGTCTGTAGCGCTGGTTGCAGGGCCTTGCACTGCGGCGTTGTCATCTCCGTTCGCAGCATCTCGCTTCCCGGCAGGGCCTTGCTTTCCAGCTTCGGAGCGCTGGGACTTCTTTCCTGCTCCGGACCAGATGAGGCTGCCGACAGATGTCTGGTGAGGCTCCTGATGATGGCCTTCTTCCACCCGGCCCCAGTGCTCAGCTGCATCTGCCGGGGTCGGTCGCTGAGCTCGTCCACTCCGGCCTGCAGGAATTCAGCATCAGCGGTGGAGGCCTGGTTGCGGTGCCCCTCCGGGTGGCTGGGGGAGTCCTCTGCTCCGACCCCACGCTCCGGCTCCGGGCGGCTCGCCATGGCGTCCTCCATGTCGCTCACTTCTTCTTCCTGGTCCTTTTCCCGCTCTCTTCTTCGTGGGCGGTTTCGTTTTCGTTGTCTCTGCCCACCATTAAGGATCAGGAGGCGGATCTCGGCTGCTGACGGACACATCCTCAAGGGGCCGAGATATTTAGACTGGGCGGCCATTGTCTTTCGCGCTCTTCAGCTTGTTCACGCCCACTTCCACGCCCTTCTTCTTCTCCTGCGCTCTCCTTAGCGCTGTAATGGCGGCGGTTTTGGCGCGAACTTTTGGCGGCAAGTGACAATCCACAGTCTTTGCAATAGAGTACAGTCCAAGCACAACAAATCACAGTTCCAAGGCACACATGACCTGATTCTTCAGGCTTAAGTAGATCCTGTTCGTGACGCCAAGGTGCGGCGCCCCCACCGCCGCAGGACCGAGGGGCACCCGGTACCGGGCCTACGAGTCTCTGCTTCTGGGGGTTGTCACGGCGGCTAGACCCCGGTCCGTGACCCTGCCGTGGGGCGCACAGTGAATGATAGGTGTAGATGTTGGTGATGCAGTTGTGGGGTGCAGGTCGCGGTAAATAACGAGGACACCAGGTTGCAGTCTCTTTACCTCTTTACTGGAGATCTCTGAGTCCTCAGTCCAGAATACGGTTCACCGGGCTGCGCAAGTCCGGCCGGTCCAATGGCACCTCCAGAGTTCACTTCACAGGTGGAAATCGGTGCCTTCCTTCTTAGCCCTATGTGTTGTAGTCCTTCCCTGCTGTGCTTACGGAAAGTACCCCACAACTGTTGTGTCTGTTTCTTAAGTTCCCTCACAACTCGATTAAATGATGTTCTTCTAATCGTCCGTCCCTTCCTGATGTTACAGTTAGAACGGCACCCGTTTGTCGGGTAGGCCTGGAGTTCTTCCGGGACCCTAGAGACGCCCCTCTCCCGCAATTGCCTCCCAAGACTTCATAGGTGATATGTGTTAGACAGCCCGCCTTAGACTGACTGTCCTGCCGCTGTTTAGAGTATTGCTTGAAGCTGAATGTTATAATACTCCCTCGGCGTTCCGGCCACCGGTAGTGCGCCTCAGTAGGGTGTTGCTCCGGTCTTACAGCACGACCCCTACTGGAATTCTCCTATTGCTTGATCTCGTTTCTCACTCAGCACAATCTATCTCGCTTCTAGTCCTTTCTTGGGCCCCGCCGCTTCCCGGAGCTGGCGCGGACCCGTTACGTTCTTTCCAATGCCAAGCCTCTGTCAGGATCCCACCCCTGACAGAGACCCTACTGTCTCTTCCTCCACAACACCCTCTGCCACTAGGTGTTGCTTCATCCAATCCAGTCAGCTTTCTGATCTAACTTCCTGCCTGACCCCGGTTTACCCACTATGGTGGGGAGTGGCCTAATGAATAGCACCCTTAGCTCCCCCCGGAGGCCCTGCTGTGAAATGTATTGGTGTCTGTGATACCTGTTCAGATGAACTCCTTCAGTGCCATCGGACGCCCCATGGCTCCCCATAGTGGCGGAGCCACAGTACTGCAACGACCAGGACTCTGGGGCACTGCACTACCTCCATACACAAATATACAAAAAAGGTTGCACTCTATCGTGCCAAAGCATGTCTAGTATGAAATACATGAAATATGAATAGCAAAATGGCTTTTGAACATTAGGAAAATATTTGAGAGACGCTTTGCACAAAATTTGATTTAATCAAATAGTGTGAGCCCATCAACCATCGTCAAGGTGGTCTCATTAAACTGATGGGTCCCTGACCTCCCTTTCCAAATGTGAACACTTACCGAAGGCCAATGTCTGTATGCCTGGGTGAATGTGGACACCTCTGTCAGCAAAGCCTACATATGGGTTGGCCAGAACCAAGTGTGATAGGTGTAATTAAAAACCACATGGTGACGGGAGGAGTGCTCAGTCAGTAAGCTAACATAGAAATGACAGAAAAACGACTGGCACATCCAAACTAGTGTGAATAGGTGCATACCAGGAGCAGCTACCTCCATACACAAATATACAAAAAAGGTTGCACTCTATCGTGCCAAAGCATGTCTAATATGAAATACATGAAATATGAATAGCAAAATGGCTTTTGAACATTAGGAAAATATTTGAGAGACGCTTTGCACTGTGAACGGTACTCTGGACTGTGGACGCTGAAGTCTTCAGTAAAGGTAAAGAGACTGCACCCTTTGTGTCCTCGTTATTCACTGTGCCTTACATCGTCCTCCATCACCATCTACACTCCTGGGGGGCCCTGGGGATACACTTCACCTGTGGGAAGAAACACCATCTAGCTGCCATTCCATCTTCCCAGCAGACCCCTAAGCAGCGTCGGTCATCGTGACCGAATACCACAGGTGGCGTCACGAACAATTCCTTTATATATAAACTCTTTTGCTGGATGTCCCTCAAAGGGCCACGGACCGGGTCGGGCCACCGTGACATCCCCAGAACCGAGAGAGAGAGACCCGGTACAGAGTACCCCATTGCCCTTAACGTAGGGGCGATCCACATAAGTACCCTTAACTGGCGTATCAGCGGTCATTAAGAGGTTAACAGACAGAACCTAAGATACAAACAAAATGAGCAAAACCCTGCAGTAAGCAAATACAGTGCCTTGCGAAAGTATTCGGCTCCCTGGAACTTTTCAACCTTTTCCCACATATCATGCTTCAAACATAAAGATACCAAATGTAAATTTTGGGTGAAGAATCAACAACAAGTGGAACACAATTGTGAAGTTGAATTAAATTTATTGGTTATTTTAAATTTTTGTAGAACATCAAAAACTGAAAGGTGGGGCGCGCAATATTTTTCGTCCCCTTTAACTTAATACTTTGTTCCGCCACCTTTTGCTGCAATTACAGCTGCAAGTCGCTTGTGGTATGTCCCTATCAGTTTTGTACATCGAGAGACTGAAATTCTTGCCCATTCTTCCTTGGCAAACAGCTCGAGCTCAGTGAGGTTTGATGGAGATCATTTGTGAACAGCAGTTTTCAGCTTTTTAGACAGATTCTCGATTGGATTGAGGTCTGGACTTTGCCTTGGTCATTCTAACACCTGGATACGTTTATTTGTGAACCATTCCATTGTAAATTTTGCTTTATGTTTGGGATCATTGTCTTGTTGGAAGACAAAACTATGTCCCAGTCTCAGGTTTTTTGCAGACTCCAACAGGTTTTCTCCAAGAATGGTCCTGTATTTGGCTTCATCCATCTTGCCATCAATTTTAACCACCTTCCCTGTCCCTGCTGAAGAAAAGCAGGCCCAAACCATGATGCTGCCACCACCATGTTTGACAGTGGGGATGGTGTTTTCAGGGTGATAAGCTGTGTTGCCTTTACACCAAATATATCGTTTGGCATTGTTGCCAAAAAGTTAGTTTTTTGTTTCATCTGACCAGAGCACCTTCTTCCACATGTTTGGTGTGTCTCCCAGGTGGCTTGTTGCAAGCTTTAAACAACACTTTTTATGGATATCTTTGAGAAATGGCTTTCTTCTTGCCACTCTTCCATAAAAAACAGATTTGTGCAGTGTACTACTGTCCTGTGGACAGACTGTCCCTCCTCAGCTGTAGATCTCTGCAGTTCATCCAGAGTGATCATGGGCCTCTTGGCGGCATCTCTGATCAGTCTTCTCCTTGTTTGAGATGAAAGTTTAGAGGGACGGCCGGGTCTTGGTAGATTTGCAGTGGCATGATACTCCTTCCATTTCAATATGAGCCCTTGCACAGTGCTCCTTGGGATGTTTAAAGTTTTGGAAATCATTTTGTATCCAAATCCAGCTTTAAATTTCTGCACAACAGTATCACGGTCCTGCCTGTTGTGTTCCTTGGTTTTCATGATGCTCTCTGTGCTTCAAACAGAACCCTGAGACTATCACAGAGCAGATGCATTTATACAGAGACTTGATTACACACAGGTGGATTATATTTATCATCATTAGGCATTTAGGACAATATTGCATCATTCAGAGATCCACAATGAACTTCTGGAGTGAGTTTGCTGCACTGAAAGTAAAAGGGCCGAACTTTTCAGTTTTTGATTTTCAACAAAAATTTAAAATAACCAATAAATTTCATTCAACTTCACAATTGTGTTCCTCTTGTTGTTGATTCTTCACCAAAAATTTACATTTGGTATCTTTATGTTTGAAGCATGATATGTGGGAAAAGGTTGAAAAGTTCCAGGGAGCCGAATACTTTTGCAAGGCTCTGTAAATACTAATGGTACATGTCAGCAGTTGATGTCATCACACACCTTTGTCAACACATATGGACAACTGATAAAAGCCCTAAAGACTGGACAAGAACTGTGTTTATTCCTTTTCCGAAGAACGGAGATGCTACCGACTGTGGAAACTATCAGACTATTGTGCTCATACCTGATGCCAGCAAAATACTACTGAAGATCATACAAAGACGGCTACAACCTTACTTTGACAAAGAGTAGCCAGGGAAGAAAGCAGGATTCAGAAAAGGCAAGAACAAGAGATGCAATTGCTAACATTACATGGATAATGGAAAAGGCCAAAGAATACAAGGAGATCTATTTTTGCTTCATTGACTACAGGAAAGCTTTCCACTAGGTTGATCACCAGAAACTTTGGAATACTATGAAGGATATGGGTGTGCCGAACTATCTGATCAGTATGATTAGGAACCTTTACATTGACCAAGAAGCAACTGTCCGAATGAAATATGGCTACACGGCATGGTTCAAAGTAGAGCAAGGCATCAGAGAAGGCTGCATCCTGTCAACATTTTTTTACAATTTATATGAAGAAGCTAACTTACTTCAGAAAGGCTGGCCTTGCTGAAAAAGAAGGAATCAAAATTGCTGAAGGAATTATCATCAATCTTAAATACGCAGGGAATACAACATTGATAGCAACAAGCATGTAAAAGTTTTGGCAACTCTGGTCAAAATTACTGTTATTGTAAACAGTTAAGCAAGTTAAACCTGAAATGATCTCTAAAAGGGGCTACAATTAAAGATGACACATTTACTTTGCATTTTAGATTTTAGGCAATATATATAGTATATACTTGAGTATAAGCAGACCCGGGTAAAAGCCGAGACCCCTAATTTTGCCACAAAAAACTGGGAAAGCTTAATGACTCGAGTATAAGCCTAGGGTGGGAAATGCAGCAGCTACTGGTAAATTTCAAAAATAAAAATAGATACCAATAAAAGTAAAATTGATTGAGACATCAGTAGGTTAAGTGTTTTTGAATATCAATATTGTATCAAGAGCCCCATATAATGCTCCACACAGTTCATTATGGGCCCCATAAGATGCTGCATACAAAATACGCCCCATAAAGTTCATGATGGGCCCCATAAGATGCTCCATATTAAAATAAGCCCCATATAATGCTGCATAAAAGGTTAATGATGGCCCCATATGATGTTCCATAGAATATTATGCCCCATATAATGCTGCACAAAGGTTGATGGCCCCATAAGATGCTCCATAGAATATTATGCCCCATATAATGCTGCACAAAGGTTGATGGCACCATAAGATGCTCCATAGAATAATATCCCCATATGCTGCTGCTGCGATTAAAAAAAAAAAATTACATACTCACCTCTCGTCACTGGGGTTCTGGTGCCGGTGTCCTGAGCAGGCGGGGACACTGGCACGCTATGGGGGCCAGGTGCGGGAGTCGCCGTTGGCTCAGGACACCAGCACTTGCGATATTCACCTGTCCCCGTTCCACCGCCACGCGCCGCTGTGTCTTCCGGGTCTCTGCAGTGACTGTTCAGGAAGAGGGCGCGAAATAACAGCATCATCGCGCCCTCTGACCTGAACATCACAGCTGGAGGACGCGGAAGACAGAACCCGGCGGTGGAACGGGGACAGGTGAATATCGCATGGCTCACCCACCTGGTTGAATATGTGCTCCATGCCTATGGGAGTGGAGTCACGTCCATATTCATTACTTTAATGAGTGGTACCACGTGACCACTGAACACAGAAAGAGCTGTGGAGAAGCAGGGAAGTGCAGAGACCGCGCCAGGAGCAGGTGAGTATGAGGAGAAAGTGGAGGTCCCAGTATCAACGCGGCATCCACTGCTAGTTATGCAGCTAGTTGCTTTTGTACTATTGTGGACTGCATCAAAATTTTCTTCAAACCATCCATTTTAGTGCCAGGTTTATTCTATTATATCATGGTTTGGGACCCTACCTGAGCACATCATCCAGTAGTGCCATGGTTTACTTCTGCATTTTCAAAATAAATAAGTCCTGTGCACATATAAGGTTAAAATAGAACTCCTTGGCCACAATGATCAAAGGAATGTGTGGAAAAAAAGGGCACAGAATTTCAGGAAAAGAACATCTCTCCAATTATTAAGCATGGTGGATCAATCATGCTTTGGGGTTGTGTTGTAGCCAGTGGCACAGGGAGCATTTCACAGATAGAGGGAAGAATAGAGTCAATGAAATTTCAACAAATTCTTGATGCAAACATAACACCATCTGTAAAAAATCTGAAGTTCAAAAGAGGATGTCTTCTACATATGGATAATGATCCTAAACACACGTCAAAATCCACAATAGTCTACCTCAAAAGGCATAAGCTGAAGGTCTTACAATGGCCGTCACCACCCCCTGATCTGAACATCATTGATGATCTGTGCCTAGACCTCAAAATAGCAGTGCATGCAAGATGACCCAGGAATCTCGCAGAACTGGAAGAATTTTCCAAGGAAAAATGGATGAAAATCCCTCAAATAAGAATTGAAAGACTCTTGGCTGGCTACAAAAAGCGTTTACAAGCTGTGATACTTGCAACAGGGGGTTCTACTAGGTACTAACCATGCAGGTTGCCCAAACTTTTGCATCAGCTCATTTTCCATTTTTAGAATGTAAAAGATGAAAATATATACTGTATATATATATATATATATATATATATATATATATTTATTTGTATACATTTTTTTTTTTGCATAAAATACAAAGGAAATGTCTCAACTTTACTTTAGTCCGTTTAGAGATCATTTCATCTTCAACTTGTTTAAATTTTCAGAATAACATTAATTTTGACCAGGGGTGCCCAAACTTTTTCATGCCAGTATACTGTATATAGAATGAAGGATTTATTAGAGTGTCAAAATGAAAAGCTCAAACATGGGACTCCTACTCAATACAAGGAAGAGAAAGATATTGACTGCTGACGTGTACGACAAAGAGACATTTGAGATGGATGGCAACGAACTGGAAGTCGTAAAGATCTGCAACCTACTAGGATCAATGATCACTCAGTCACGATACAACGACAACACCGTAAGTCAATAAAAGAATAGCTATGGGCAAATCAACTTGAAGTCACTGGACAAGGACTTCAAATCGAGGAACATTTCACTGGTGATGAAGACACAGCTCGTACATAGTCTGGTCTTATCTGTAGTAACATATGGATGCAAAACCTGGATGATAAAGAAACAAAACAGAAGAAGAATCAAGGCCTTTGAAATGTGGTGCTGGAGAAGGATGCTATCAATACCATGGATGGCAAGAAGAACATACAAATCAATTTTGGAAAAATCAAGTCAGACATGTCACTAGAAACAAGGATCACCAAGTTACGACATGCATAATTTGGACACATTATACAAAGAGCGCTGTCACTGGAGAAGGACATCATGGTTGGCAGAATAGAATGAACTAGATGAAGATGAAGACCAGCAACTCGACGGCTTGATACAATCAAGATAACGGCAGAGAGGACCCTGGTGGAACTATCTAAGGCTGCAAAAGTTCGATCTTTCTACAGAGTGTTCATCCATCAAGTCTCCATGGCTCAAGATCGAGTTGAAGGCCCTTAATAATAATAAAGTATATGTGACTAACATAGGATACTTAGTTGACACTATTTTGATCAAAAAAGTGTAATTACTAAAGAATGGTTAAAAAGAAATTGATTCATGTCTTGAAAAGGTAAAACTTTTGCCTTAACCCTGTTGAGAAGTTGTGGCTTGACTTAAAGTGATTGTGCACATAAGGCATCCCAGAATTACTAAAAACTGAAGTAGATGCTCCAATACTTCTAATATTGTAATAATCATATTTACAGCTTCAGGAGCTTTCTGCTTCTAAAGGGAGATCTAAAGGTTAATTAGGTCATTTTATTTGAGAGTAGACCAATAAATGGCGGTTTGTAGAAGGAGCGCTAGCGGCCGTCCCAATGAGGAGGAAATAAGTGCGCAGGTCTCCGCAGCTCCAGCCAGTTTCCCCACAACAGGGGAGAAAAACTTGCAACAGGAACAGAATAGCCGGTCTCAGGAGCGCAAAAGGAGAACACAGACACCAGTTAGGGTAAAACCACAACGCGTTTCAACGGCGTACGCCATCTTCTTCAGGTAGATATTTATTAATGATATGCAAGGCAGCAGTATTTAACCTTACAAGGACAAATCACAGAACAGTGGTAATTACATATGCAAATGTAACATACAAAAAGTGGGCTTTTGCGCTCCTGAGACCGGCTATTCTGTTCCTGTTGCAATTTTATTTGAGAGTTCATTTTTTCCTCCTGCACTGTGGATATTCACTTAAAGTGCTTAATTTAATGGTATTATAAAATTCTTCTATATAATATTATAATATTCTTATTCTTATATAGCCGCTGAGTAAATTATTTTCAGCAATTTTACATGTGTGTATTGTGGGTAAGAAAAAAAGTGGGTCATAAAAACTTGAGGTGTATGTGTCACACCACAAAACTCACTATGCACTTCATGTCTTACAAATGAGTCCTGTAAGTGAGAAAATGAATATGTGTGACCCCTCTGACAGGAACCATTGACAGAGGATGCGTGTTGGTTCCATCAAAGTGACTTTGTATAGAACAATGTGCAGTGTATAAAAAAGCTTGTTTAAAGAGAATGTAACATCAAAGCATATCCTACTGTTTAAATGATTTTTTGTTAAATGTATATTTAAAAAAAAAATTGACAATTTTTTTTTATACATACGTACAACCTGCATTAAAAATAAAATTAGCAATTTCACACTTTCCACTGACTCTGTTTTAGACACATTCTTCCTGTTCTTTTAGGAAGAATTTCCAGCAGCCTCATTATTATCACAGGTAGGATTAGAATAACAGGTAAAACCATATACACATCTGATAACACAGGATGCACCATTCACAGTAGGTGATGACACAGCTGACCCTGCAAGCCCACCCTTCATAATGACCTTTGCACACACTCATTAGATGCTTCAACTGAAAAAAATCAGATCTGATCCACAGTCTCATAATAGATCTGTGATCTCACTATATTCTGCATTGTTGAGGTATTGCAGAATACAGTATGAGCAAGTGAACAATTGGAGGCTCAAGCCCCCCTATTTTCCTGTATATTTTATGGTAAAATAAATAGTGTCATTCAAAAGTGCTATTTTTGCTAAAGAAAAAAAAAAGAAACAAAAAAACACTCCGTTTTACAGCTACGCAGACAGAAAAATATAAAAGCTATGGTTCTGGGAACAAGAGTAGGAAAAAATGAAAGTGCAAAAACTAAAAATTCCAGGTTCCATAAAGGGAACTGTCAGCAGGTTTTTGCTATGTAATCTGATAACAACATGAGGTAGGGACAGAGATCCTGGTTCCAGTAATGTTTCACTTAGTTTGGGTAAATGGGTAATGGGTGCAGCAGTTATAACAGAATCATGGTTTTCTCTGCTGCAGATCTATGGAGCGGCACGGTGGCTCAGTGGTTATCATTGCAGGGCTGGAGTCCTGGGTTCAAATCCCACCAAGGACAACATGTTTGCGTGGGTTTCCTCCGAGTACTGCGGTTTCCTCCCACATTCCAAAGACATAGATTGTAAGCCTCTTTGGGGACAGCAATGATAATGTCTGTAAAGTGCTGCAGAATATGTTAGCGCTATATAAAGATTATTATTATGAGAGCAGTTGTTGAGATGTGTATAACCTCATCCACACCACAGCTTTCTGTGTACTTCGTATAGTGACAGAGAGCTGCTAATCAGTTGGTGGGGGTACGTGGTTGGACAAGAAGGCAGGGGGCCAGTTGTCGTATAGTGATAATCTCCTGCTGATGAAACATTAGTTGTTTTTAAACAGCAAAACACAGCCTAGTAAGTGACACATATCTGTAATCAGGGGCTCAGCTTCTACATTAGGCTGCTCTCAGATTACATAGAAAAAACCTGGTAACAGATTCCCTTTAACGACCAGGGGTATTTTTGTGTTTGCATTTTTGTTTTTTGCTCCCTTTCTTCCCAGAGGGAGACTGAGTACTAAGGAGGCTTCCCATAGGGTCCGTTGACATTAGAGAGAAAAGGGGTTGTAAGTAGGATCTGTGGTAAATCCTCCCCCGGTTTTTTATGCATCGGACGCATGGGATGACGCTGTAAGGAAGGTCCCTGGAGTTTGGTGAGACCATTCCTGTTTATACCCTTGATTGTTATAAACATGCTGTTTTTTGCGCACAAATAATATGTTAGGCACTAACAACTGTGCAAAATTGTGATAGGGTATTGCCATTATGGTGTAATAAGAAAAAAGCTTGTCACCATGCTATAAGGACTACAGCGCTAGACAGGAGCGTCTGGCTTTATATGTGATACTGTGTGTGGTTTTTTGTTTGTGATATTTTGCTTTCGGTGCTTATTGGGGCTATAGTCCTCTTTTAAGATATTTATTAAAAGTTATTTTTTATTTAACACTACTACCTTGCTGCTAATTGTTAACCATTTTGATTGGTAGTCTTCTGTGATATATACTTTCTTCCCAGAGCCATAACTTTTTTATTTTTTCAAAATGGCCATATGAGGGCTTGTTTTTTGTGGGATGAGTTGTATTTTTGAACAACACCATTGGTTTTAACATATCTTGCACTGGAAAACTTCCAAACGCGGTGAAATTGCAAAAAAGTGCAATCCACAGTTCTTTTTTCTTTTTTTTTTTACCATGTTCACCAAAATGCTAAAACTGACCTACCATTATGATTCTCCACGTCATTACGAGTTCATAGACACCAAACATGTATAGGTTATTTTTTATTTAAGTAGTGAAAAAAATTCCAAAGTTTGTTAAAAAAATAAATAAATTGTGCCATTTTCTTATACCCATAGCGTCTCCATTTTTCGTGATCTCAGGATGGGTGAAGGCTTGTTTTTTGCGAGCCGAGCTGACATTTTTAATGATACCATTTTAGTGCAGATATGATCTTTTGATCGCCCGTTATTGCATTTTAATGCAATGTTGCGGCGACCTAAATAAAGTAATTCTGGCGTTTTTACTTTTTTTCTCGTTACGCCATTGAACGATTGGGTTAATTTCTATTTATATTGATAGATCGGGTGATTCTGAACTTGACGATACCAAATATGTGTATATTTTTTATTGTTTTATTTTGAATGGGGTGAAAGGGGGGTGATTTGAACTTTTATATTTCAATATTTTTAAAAGCTTTTTTTTTACAATTTGCATGCTTCAATAGCCTCCATGGGAGACTAGAACCTGTCATAATCCGATAGGCTCTGCTACATACAGGCAGCGTCGGACTGGGGTGTCTGGGGCCCACCAGAGGAATGGACTCTAGGGGCCCACCCTACAGCTATATGAAAATATCTGTCATTATAGGGGAGCATCGGCTGTAAAACACCGGCGGCTGCTGCACATCTACCGTAAAGCCCAATAACTGGGATGTATAATTACGGTAGTTTACATTAATGGGGTTCTTGGTTAAAACAAGTTGTCACTGATCCATGGGCTCCACAGGATAGGTGATCGCTTAGATCCGACCATTAGAAACTGCACTGATCGGAAGAATGGGGAAGTTTTATCCCTGACAGGACACTTTTATCACTATTTTAAAATGCAGCGGCAGGTGGGATATCTGACCACAGCTCCATTCATTCTCTTTGGGGCTTCCAAAAAAAACAAATGCAGCCACTGAGGGAATGGATCAGTGATCTAGTCGGACATGCCACTCCAGTCTAATGGGGATAAAAAGTTCCACATTTTGCTGAATGGGTCCAAGCAGTCAGACCCCCACCAATCAACACGTTATCACTTATCCTGTGGAGAGGTGATTACTTTTTTCCACAGGAAACCCCCTGTAAAGGTACCTTCACACTAAACGATTTACCAACGATCACGACCAGCGATACGACCTGGCCGTGATCGTTGGCAAGTCGTTGTGTGGTCGCTGGGGAGCTGTCACACATACAGCTCTCCAGCGACCAACGATGCCGAGGTCCCCAGTGTAAACATCGGGTTACTAAGCGCAGGGCGGCGCTTAGTAACCCGATGTTTACCCTGGTTACCATTGTAAATGTAAAAAAAAAAAAAACAGTACATACTCACATTCCGGTGTCCGTCAGCTCCCTCGCCGTCTGCTTCCCGCCCTGACTGAGAGCCGGCCGTAAAGTGAAAGCAGAGCACAGCGGTGACGTCACCGCTGTGCTCTGCTTTTACTTTACGGCTGGCACTCACAGTGACAGACATCAGAAGGTGAGTATGTACTGTTTGTTTTTTTACTTTTACAATGGTAACCAGGGTAAATATCGGGTTACTAAGCGCGGCCCTGCGCTTAGTAACCCGATATTTACCCTGGTTACCATTGTAAAACATCGCTGGCATCGTTGCTTTTGCTGTCAAACACAACGATACACGCCGATCTGACGACCAAATAAAGTTCTGGACTTTCAGCAATGACCAGCGATATCACAGCAGGATCCAGATCGCTGCTGCGTGTCAAACACAACGACATCGCTATCCAGGACGCTGCAACGTCACGGATCTCTATCGTTATCGTTGCAAAGTCGCTTAGTGTGAAGGTACCTTAAGTGCATCTCTGCCGCTGTGTACAAAGCATTAAAACTCTAATGGAAATAAAGAATCTTCTCCTAATTAATATCAGAGAGAACAAATTACCACCATACACAACACAATCCACTGTACCAAGACCAATAATACCACATACAAGAAGAAACACCACCACACCATGACCAGACCACATAGTGACCGAATAATACTACATACAAGGGACAAATACCACCACACCATGTCAAGACCACATATTACCACCACTTGGTGACCAAATAGCACATACAAGGGACAAATATCACAACACCATTTCCAGACCACATATTACCACCACATAGTGACTGAATACTACAATACTGATCAGAAATAAAAAAAACAAAACACAATACTATCACCATAAGGCTGCCATCACACTAGCAGTATTTGGTCAGTATTTTACATCAGTATTTGTAAGCCAAAACCAGGAGTGGAACAATCAGAGGAAAAGTATAATAGAAACATATGCACGACTTCTGCATTTATCACCCACTCCTGGTTTTGGCTTACACATACTGATGTAAAATACTGACCAAATACTGAATGTGTGACGGCAGCCTAAGTGACATTATACACAGGAGATCTGTACTTAGTATGCAGTGTCTGTGTAGAGGTAATACAGAGATCACTGGTGGTATTATACACAGGAGCTCTGTATAGGTTATACAGTGATCACTGGTGACATTGTACACAGGACCTCTGTATATAGTATACAGTGTATAGTGTCAGTGCATAGGTAACACTGACTCACCAGTGACGTCTCTAGGTGAAGTCCTTCATCTTTCATCCAGCACAGACCGCCATCATTTCTTCCAGCCAGGACTCATTTCTGCAGGAAATAACACAGTTATCTCGAGCTCCGCTTGCAGAACACATTACTTCATTTTTCACAACTTCTACATTACACCACATGGAGAAAAAAAGGCGATATAGTGTCACTCTGCACAGTAACAGGACCGCCCCCCCATTTAAAACAGTATACTCAAAAAATAAAATAAATACATCACTGCAGTAATAATATCCCTTAATTAGCCACTATGGTAATAATATTCCCCACCCTGGCCCCGTTTATCTCATTCCTGGCTCCAGCCATATGTTCTCGCATCCTGCCCTCATGAGTATCCATTCTACCCCATATGATCTCCCCATTCTGCCCCATTCTGTCTCCATCGTATCCATCCTGCCCCATGATCCAATCCTGCCCCGTCTTTCATTCTGCCCTGCATCTACATTCTGCCCATGCCTCCAGTCCAGCCCCCAGTGTGTCCAGCAATCTGCCCCAGTGTGTCCAGCATATTACCCCCAGTGTGTCCAGCAATCTGCCCCAGTATGTCCAGCATTGCCCCCAGACAGTGTGTCCAGCAATCTTCCCCAGTATGTCAAGCATATTGCCCCAGTGTGTCCAGCATATTACCCTCAGGTTGTCCAGCAATCTGCCCCAGTATGTCCAGCACTGCCCCCAGTGTGTCCAGCAATCTGCCCCAGTATGTCCAGCACTGCCCCCAGTGTGTCCAACAATCTGCCCCAGTGTCCAGCAATCTGCCCCAGTGTGTCCAGCACTGCCCCTAGTGTGTCCAGCAATCTGCCCCTAGTGTGTCCAGCAATCTGCCCCAGTGTGCAATCACAGCACAGATCATTGCCTGAGGTGTGCTGTGAGGTCACACAAAGAAAACTAATGCTGATTGGCTGCATATTAGCCAATCAGCATTAGACCACCTCTGTCCACACTTTATGATGAAGAGCTGGAGCCTCAGCCCAGTGCAAGAAACAGGTGACTGTGGTGGGTGAGCTGCTGCGTGCATGTGTGTCTCCTCTCTGACTCTGCCTCACACAGTCAGCTGTGCCTCTGACTGTACTGGCTAAAGTGAGGTCGGCACACACTCATGCTGCGCACGGGCCCGGCTCTTAGCAGATCAATGGAAGTCGGCAACGCCAGCAGGTGATGTGAAGGAGCTGCCGCACAGCTGCACTTCACATCATTTGTTCCATACAGCCTGCGCGCCGATGCTGGCTATAAAACAAAGTGTGCACTGCTCGGTGCACACTATTGGCATGCAGGGCAGGGAGAAATGAAGGAGGCAGGAGCTGGGGGCGGGGCCCACCGGAGGATTCTCCGGTGTCCCGGTGCCCCAGTCCGACACTGCATACAGGTGATGACCAGATCGCCTGTATGTAGAAGAAATACTCACTTGCTATGAGCGCTGACCACCAGGTGGACCTCATAGCAATCTGGCTATGACAACCATAGAGGTCTGCTGAAGACCTCCGGTTGTCATGCCAACCCATCGGTGACCCGCGATCATGTGACGGGGTCACCAATGGGCAGGATTTTCGGTGTGCTTCCTGGAAACACGAGTTAAATAGATTGACAGCAGCATTTAACTAGCTAACAGCTGTGAGTGGATCACAATTCCACCAGCGGATGTTGTGGGCACATGTCAGATGTATATATCAGCTGACATGTGCCTGGAAAGGTGCGGGCTCAGCGCCGGAGCCTGCACCAAACAGGGGGAGTCAGTCATTGGCGTACTATTACGCCCAATGTCGGAAATGGGTTAATGGGTTAAAGGGTACAAAAAGAATCTGTCACCCCCTGGGACGTATATACCCTGTAATATGGGCATACAGATGATAGCAATGTTAAACTAGTTCGACCTGTATGCCTTATACAGGAAGACAGAGATTTCTTCCAGGCACCGCATGCCCCTGGAAGAAATCATTAACACATATAAATAAAAGAGGATTTCTCCACAGGACCACAAATATGAGGCACACAGGTAGTACCAGTTTAACATTTCTATCACCTACTGTATATGCCCATATTAATAGGTTATATATATCCCAGTGGGTAACAGACTCCTTTAAGCAAAGGTAGTTTTCTGTTGATAGCTTCCCATTAAAGGGGTTGTCCAGGTTTGTGATGAAATCCTCACAATCGCGCTGTCAAGATTCTCTCGTGACAGCTGTGAGAGCGTGTGGCTATGTGATCACAAGTATGCGATATGCTTACTTCCAGCTACATTCTGATTAGACAAGTATGGCTTTGCTTAATTAACTCACATTGAGAGAGGCTTCACACGTCTAGTCGTAATGCGGTCTCATTACCGCATTACGGCATTACAGACTGCGCCTGTGCGAGGTTGCAAGATTCGTTCCCGGCGATTGCAAGGATGATCGATCAGCTGAAGATACACACGCTGTAAGGTGGGGGACCTGGGTGAGTGGCTGACACACGCAGTGCGCATGCCCAGGAATCCCAGCCCCGCACTGTGCATAATGCATAACACACTGCGGGGCTGGGATTCACAAGCTGGGTGGCCGCACAGGCGCAGTCTGCGAGACTGCATCTGAGGTCAGACGGGCAGCGCTCACTGCGCCTGCCCCAGGCAGAACAAAACAGCGCAGGGCCGGATTTGATTTGAAAACAGCGCGGAGGGGGCGGCGCCCGGCGCCGAAGAAGCCTTGAGCGACGGCAGTGTGGCGTGTGCAGCAGGGGGGTTAAGACCTGCCTCCAGGACTAAAGACAGGTATTTTTGCGAAATTATAAAACGCTTTATTTCTGCTTTGACTGCACCAAGAACTAAAAGAGCCACCTTGTCAGAATGCAGCATTACTGCTGCACAAGGTGGCTCTTTTAGTTTCTAACGGCTGGAGGGGGTGACAGAGTCCCTTTAATAATAATTTTCCTCCATGTAGTAGAATGGGCCCCACATTGCCCACATTGTAATTTTATCACAAGTCCGAACACCGTATTCTGCGCACCTCCAAATATTCATATTAAACCAAAATCCCCCATAAATAATATATCAGGGAAAAAGAGGCAAAAAATTTAAATTCATTAAAACATCCTTTTAATAGACAAATACAGACATACGTATGCCCCCCATTTGAGGAAGCCAGTCAGGCGAAACGGCGCTGTCGGGGTCGCTGTGGAATGCCCATTACCAGGAGGGAAATCAATGTAAGTTTATAGCCTTTACCAACATTAGTTCCAGCAGACTACTGAAATGCACTATGCACTTTATTAGGATTAGTAGGTTAATCAGAGTATTATAACAAGTTAAAGAAAACACACCAGCGCTATACTACAGTAGCTACCCTCAGCAGCTGGGATCGAGACAGGTAGGTGCTAACACGGTTGTAAGAAATACCTTTAGCAGGAAAAAAAAAGAAACCGCGCTTGAGGGAATGAAAGCTCCAAAAGTGTGCACAGAGAGAAATATGTAAATGATGGGGATCACCCTGTTGGGATCTAGTGGGAGAATCCCCAAACGATGTGTCACCTGAAAGGAGGGATTATACCACAATGTGGGCAATTAAACCAAAATCCCCCATAAATAATATATCAGGGAAAAAGAGGCATAGGCAGAAAATGCAAATTCATTAAAACATCCTTTTAATAGACAAATTGAAACAAATATATGAAACAGGGGAATACTCTTAGTACACAGGGCTGGGAACAAGATCCAAAACCAGGAAATATCACAATGATAATTAATATTCCTATTTATCGCGGGCAGGTGTGTACAGGCCGTTTGAGGTTGATTGACAGGTTGATTGACAGGCCACTAGCGTAAATAGCTGAGAGCATCAAGGGACTGGTAACCGTGACGAAGAAGGACGCAGTTCTTTTGAAACGCGTTGGTACTCTTTTGGTCCCAGTGCAGCCCCTGTGACGTCACACGCTAGGCATATCCGCCGGCCATCTTTCTTCCATGCTCGCATCCAGAGACGCCCCTGCCCGGGGCTTTCTCTGGCTCTGCATAGCTTCCTCGCAGCGCCACAGTGCTGCGGCCATTCTGTGCTCACCTGCCCGCGCCCCCATTCGGTACCTACACGTCGGGCACCCCACCGCAGGACCGGACAAGCAAATCCACCTCTGGTATTGCTACACCTGCATCCAAGTGAGTCTCTGCCTATGCATCAGTGATTTTGTGCGCACACACCATATATTGTTTCATGGGGACACTTTATTGACTTTGATTTACAGTCACTTTATGTAGCTTGCAGGAGCTAATATACAAGGTCAGCATTCACCCACTGCGGGCCTTTTACACTATTAGCCACGCTGCATTGGCAGTCATTTTGTATACTTTGCAGATTGCAACAGGCACGTCAGCATTAACCCAATGTGGGCTCTCTAGACCATCATTCATCCCTCCTTTCAGGTGACACATCGTTTGGGGATTCTCCCACTAGATCCCGACAGGGTGATCCCCATCATTTACATATTTCCCTGGGAGCGTCACTTTGTGGGGTCCAGACTGCGCCGGCGCTTCCTCTTGCGCAGTCTATAAAGGCTTCGGACAGAGTGACGCTCCCAGTGTTATATTATAGATGGGGGATTTTGGTTTACTTCCCCACATTGTGGTATAATGGGTCCCACGTTGTCCTCCACGAAGTATAATGCACCCAACATTGTCCTCCATGTAGTATAATGGGCCTTACAGTCCTCCATGTAGTATAACACACTCCACATTATTCTCCACACAACATTATCTTCCTTGTAGTATAATGCACCCCTCATTGTCCTTTATAATAATAATAATCTTTATGTTTATATAGCGCTAACATATTCCGTAGCGCTTTACAGACATTATCATCGCTGTCCCCAATGGGACTCACAATCTAAATTCCCTATCAGTATGTCTTTGGAATGTGGGAGGAGCCCAGAGGAAACCCACGCAAACACGGAGAGAACATACAAACTCTTTGCAGATGTTGTCCTTGGTGGGAATTGAACCCAGGACTCCAGCGCTGCAAGGTTGCAATATAATGCACCCCCATTGTACTCCATGTAGTATAATGCTCCCCACTTTGTATTCCATGTAGTATAATGTGCCCCACATTGTCCTAGATGTAGTATAATGGGCCACACATTGTCCTCCATACAGTATAATGATCCCCACCTACTTCTCCATACAGAATAATAGCATCTGCATAGCCATCCATACAGTATAATGTGCCCCACATTGTCCTCCATGTATTATAATGGGCCCCATTGCCTTCCATACAGTATAATGGTCCACACATTGTCCATAAAGTATAATGGACCCCACATAGTCCTCCATATAGTATAATGAGCCCCACATTGCCCTCCATGTAGTTTAATGCATCCCATATTGTCCTTAATGTAGTATAGTACACCCCACATTGTACAGCATGTAGTATAAAGGGCCCCACATTGCCCTCTATGTGGTATAATGGGCCTCACATTGCATTTCATATAGTATAATGACCCCCACATTGTTCTTCATATAGTATAATGGGCATCACATTGCCCTCCATGTGGTAAAATAGGCCCCAAATTGTCCTCCATGTAGTTTAATGCACCCAACATTGTCATCCATGCAGTATAATGAACCCCACATTGTCCTCCATGTAGCATAATGCACCCCACATGGTCCTCTATGTAGTATAATGAGCCCCACAGTCCTCCATGTAGTATAATGCATTCCACATTATTCTCCATTTAGTATAATGCACCCCTCATTGTCCTTCATGTACAATAATGGGCCCCACAAAGCCCTACATATAGTATAATGGGCACCACATTGTCCTCCATGTAGTATAATGCACCCCCATTGTCCTTCATGTAGAAAAATGCACCCCACATTGCACTACAAGTAGTATAATATGCCACACATTGTCCTAGATGTAGTATATTGGGCCACACATTGTCCTCCTTGTAGTATAATGGTCCCCACAATGTCATCCATACAGTATAGTGGTCCCCACATACTTCTCAATACAGAATAGCACCCACATAGCCATCCATTCAGTATAATGTGCCCCACATTGTCCCAGATATAGTATAAAGGGCCCCATTGCCTTCCATACAGTATAATGGTCCCCACATTGTCAGTACAGTATAATGGACCCACATAGTCATTCATATCCATATAGTATAATGAGCTTGTCATTGCTCTCCATGTAGTTTAATGCACCCCACATTGTCCCTCATGTAGTATAGTGAACCCTACAATGTCCTTCATGTAGTATAATGGGCCCCACATTACCCTCTATGTGGTATAATGGGCCCCACATTGCCCTTCCTATAGTATAATGAGCCCCACATTCCTCTTCATATAGTATAATGGGCCTCACATTGCCCTTCATGTAATATAATAGGCCCAATATCATCCTCCATGTAGTATAATGCACCCAATATTGTCATCAATGCAGTATAATGAACCCCACATTGTCATTCATGTAGTATAATGCAACCCACATAGTCCGTATGTAGAAAAATGCACCGCACTTTCTACTCCAAGTATTATAATATGCCCCACATTGTCCCAGATGTAATATATTGGATGACCTATAGTCCTCTTTGTAGTATGATGGGTCTCACATTGTCCATACAGTATAATGGTCCCCACATACTTCTCCATACAGAATAATTGCACCCACATAGCCCTCCATACAGTATAATGGGCCCCAATGCCTTCTATACACTATAATGGGCCCCACGTTTTCCATACAGTATAATGGACATAGTCCTTTATATAGAATAATGAGCCCCACATTGTCGTCCATGTAGTTTAATGCACCCCATATTGTCCTTCATGTAGTATAGTGCACCCGACATTGTCCTGCATGTAGTATAATGGGTCCCACATTATTTCCATGTAGTATAATGCACCCAACATTGTCCTCCATTTAGAATAATGCATCCTACATTGTCCTCCATGTAATACAATGCACTCCACATTGTCCTTCATGTAGTATAATGCACTGCACATAGTACTCCACATAGTGTAATGGGCCCCACAGTCCTCCATGCAGTATAGCTCGCTCCATATTCTCTACATAGTATAATGCACCCCACATTGTCCTCCATATAGTATAATGGGCCACACATAGCCCTGCATATAATATAATGGGACCGACATTGTCTTCCATGTATTATAATGCACCCCCACTGTACTCCATGTAGTATAACGGGTGCCATATTGCACTAGATGTAGTATAATGGGCCCCATATTGTCCTCAATGTAGAATAACAGACCCCATATTGTCCTCCATAAAGTATAATGGTCTCCACATGCTTCTCCATACAGAATAATGGCACCGACAAAGCACTCCATACAGAATAATGGGCACCACATTGTCCTCCATGTAGTATAATGGGCCCATACATTGTCCATACAGTATAATGTATTTGAAAAAACTGACCGTCACATCCATACATAGACTAAGTGTGAACAGGTGCTGAACCTAGAGTAACCAACTCTGAGAATATGAGTCTAGGAAGAGGTTTTCACAGGTACCCATTCACATGGAGACGTTTATTCTCAGCGAGGTAGGCAAGCGTAGGACCTGATATACGAGAGATGCCGTAAAGGGGCTATCAGGTACACATAAAATTGGCCATTTTTATGCGCTAAACGCTCTCATTTTTCATATTTCTAGTGCAGTATTGCAGTTCAGTTTTCATGTTTCATATTTGCATGTCTTAGCGCTGCAGTGTGCTGCCTTTTTTACTTGACTATATATGAGTTGGTTACTCTAGGTTCAGCACCTGTTCACACTTAGTCTATGTATGGATGTGACGGTCAGTTTTTTCAAATATATTATTTAGCCTTCTGACTGAGCACTCCGCCTCCTAGCCCAGGTGTTTTAATCGCAGCAGGTCCAGTACCCCTCCACAGAGAGAGAGAATATGAGTCTAGGAAGAGGTTTTCACAGGTACCCATTCACATGGAGACGTTTATTCTCAGCGAGGTAGGCAAGCGTAGGACCTGATATACGAGAGATGCCGTAAAGGGGCTATCAGGTACACATAAAATTGGCCATTTTTATGCGCTAAACGCTCTCATTTTTCATATTTCTAGTGCAGTATTGCAGTTCAGTTTTCATGTTTCATATTTGCATGTCTTAGCGCTGCAGTGTGCTGCCTTTTTTACTTGACTATATATGAGTTGGTTACTCTAGGTTCAGCACCTGTTCACACTTAGTCTATGTGTGGATGTGACGGTCAGTTTTTTCAAATATATTATTTAGCCTTCTGACTGAGCACTCCGCCTCCTAGCCCAGGTGTTTTAATCGCAGCAGGTCCAGTACCCCTCCACAGAGAGAGAGAATATGAGTCTAGGAAGAGGTTTTCACAGGTACCCATTCACATGGAGACGTTTATTCTCAGCGAGGTAGGCAAGCGTAGGACCTGATATACGAGAGATGCCGTAAAGGGGCTATCAGGTACACACAAAATTGGCCATTTTTATGCGCTAAACGCTCTCATTTTTCATATTTCTAGTGCAGTATTGCAGTTCAGTTTTCATGTTTCATATTTGCATGTCTTAGCGCTGCAGTGTGCTGCCTTTTTTACTTGACTATATATGAGTTGGTTACTCTAGGTTCAGCACCTGTTCACACTTAGTCTATGTATGGATGTGACGGTCAGTTTTTTCAAATATATTATTTAGCCTTCTGACTGAGCACTCCGCCTCCTAGCCCAGGTGTTTTAATCGCAGCAGGTCCAGTACCCCTCCACAGAGAGAGAGAATATGAGTCTAGGAAGAGGTTTTCACAGGTACCCATTCACATGGAGACGTTTATTCTCAGCGAGGTAGGCAAGCGTAGGACCTGATATACGAGAGATGCCGTAAAGGGGCTATCAGGTACACATAAAATTGGCCATTTTTATGCGCTAAACGCTCTCATTTTTCATATTTCTAGTGCAGTATTGCAGTTCAGTTTTCATGTTTCATATTTGCATGTCTTAGCGCTGCAGTGTGCTGCCTTTTTTACTTGACTCCATACAGTATAATGGACCCCACATTGTCCTCTATATAGTATAATGGGTCCCACATTGTCATCCATGTAGTATAATGGACCCTATTGCCTTCCATACACTATAATGCATCCCACATTGGTCTCCATGTAGTATAATGGTCCCAAATTGTCCTCCATTCAGCATAATGGGCCCCACATAGTCCTCCATACAGTATTAGCCCCCATTGACATCCTAACGTATAATGGGCCCCACACTGCCCTCCATGTAGTATAATGCACCTCATATTGTCCTTCATGCAGTATAATGGACCCCACATTGTCCTCCATGCAGCATAATGGTCCCCAAATAGTCCTCCATATAGTATAATAGGCCCTACATAGTCCTACATGTATAAACAAAAGAAAAAATCAAATTTATACTCAATAAAGTAGAAAAAGATATATTTTATTTGTTTAGTATAATAAAACAAGGGTAGAGGAGGGTAGCATTTCAGCATCTGCCTTTGTCAGGGGGTGGCGCTATCCAGGGAGCAGGGGGTCTAAATAGTGAGGGACACCAATGAGAGCAAAGGTGGGCGTGGCGTGATGTGCGACCACATTGGAGGTGACCAGGTGCCACCTCACTGCCGCCCTTGCGTCCCCATGACATCGCATCAATTGATTGCGGCGCTGTGGGTCACGTGGGGGGCAGTACGGTGGCGCGTGGTAAACTCCAATGCAGCCGCGCATCACGCCACGCCCACCCTAGCTCTCATTGGTGCCTCTGACTTCCCGTGTGTGTGTCTGACCTGTTCCCTATCCCTGACTCAGTGTACTTTTGGTGATTTCCCTACAGTGTATGACTCGGCTTTAACTCTGAACTCCATCTTCTGTTTTTCTGTCTCTGGTACTGCATTCCCTGACTGGCTTTTGACCCTCTGGCTTGTACATTGACTCCTCTTTCCGTCTCACGCTTTGGATACCGCGTTCCGGTCTGGCTCTGACTTTTGGCTTGTCTCTGATCTCGTGCTTTGCTGTGACCTCTGGTACTTCATCTCCATGTTTGTTGCTGACTTCAGCCTGTCTGACTACTCTGCCATCTCCTGGAGGCGGCCAGCACTTCTGCACCGAAGTGCTAGAAAGTAAGTGCAACCCTTTTTCCCGTAACATTGCTCCCTGGTGGTGGCTGAGCGCAACTGCTCCGCAGTTGCATTACATTGTTACTGACCAACTACAGGGGAGTTAGCACTTTTTTTTCCTCTGGTATGGATCTGCTCCGTATTAAAATGGCACCCACACAGCCCTCCAAACAACATAATGACCCCCACATAGTCCTCCAAACAGCATAAAGGCTCCCACACAGCCCCCTCTCACAGGCTGATAGACCCCACACAAACCTTCACACTGCGTAATTGCTCACATACAGTATAATAGCCCCCATTATAGCCATTCAAACAGTATAATGGACCCCCACCTAGCCCTCCACGTAGCCCTGCAAACCATAAAATGGCCTCCCACATAGTTCTTCATAAAGTATACAGGATACCACATAGCCTTCCAAATAATGATAGCCCCTATATTTCCCTTGAAATAGTATAATGGTCCACACATAGTCCTTCAAATATTATAATGGCCCCCACAAAACCCTACAAATTGTATAATGCCCCTCACATAGTCTTCCATATAGTAAAATGGGACCAACCTAACCTTCCATATAGTATAGCGACCCCCACATAGCCCTCCAGATATAATGGACCCCGAATTGCTTCCATGAAGTATTATGGGCCCCACATAGCCCTCCATGTAGTTTAATAGGCTCCACATAGCCTTTCATGTAGGATAATGGAACCCACATTGCCTTTCATATAGTACAATATGCCCCATATTGTCATCAATTTAGTATAATGCACCCCACATTGTCATCCATATAGTATAATGCAACTAACATTGTCCTCCATGTAGTAGAATGGGCCCCACATTGCCCACATTCTGGTATAATGGGCCCCACGTTGTCCTCCACGAAGTATAATGCACCCAACATTAACTTCCATGTAGTGTAATGCATGGTACATTGTCCTCCATGTAGTATAATGCACCCCACATAGTCCTCCATACAGTATAATGGTCCCCACATACTTCTCCATACAGAATAATGGCACCTGCATAGCCATCTATACAGTATAATGGGCCCCACATTGCCCTTCATATAGTATAAAGACCCCCACATTGTTCTTCATATAGTATAATGGGCATCAAATTGCCCTCCATGTGGTAAAATAGGCCCCAAATTGTCCTCCATGTAGTATAATGCACCCAACATTGTCATCCATGCAGTATAATGAACCCCACATTGTCCTCCATGCAGTACAATGCACCCCACGGGTATTCTGGAGTACCTGAAGGACTTTATGGATGTGTTTTCCGAAAAAGGGGCTGAGGTTTTGCCACCACACTCCATTTGATTGTACCATTGATCTTGTTTCTGATGCTAAATTGCCCATGGCACATTTGTATAATTTATCTGGTCCTGAGCATATGGCCATGAAGGAATACATCTCTGAGAGCCTCCGCAAAAGGCACATTCACCCTTTCATGTCCCCTGTGGTGGCTGGGTTCTTTTTCGTGAAAAAGAAAGATGTGGTTTGTGCCCATGCCTCGACTTCGGAGAGTTGAATAAGATCACTGTGAGAAATACTTACCCTCTCCCACTTATCCCTGATTTATACAACCGTCTGGGGCTAAGTGGTTTTCTAAATTGGATCTTCGGGGGTATACAATCTCATCTGTATATGGGAGGGGGGATGAGAGGAAAACTGCGTTTCTTACCTCTGAGGGGCTTTTCGAAAATTTGGTTATGCCTTTGGGTTGAGTAATGTGCCGGCAGTTTTTCAAAATTTTATCAACCATGTCTTTTCTGACTTTATTGAGTACTTTTTGGTAGTGTATCTTGATGATATTCTGGTGTACTCCTCGGAGAAGCAGGCCCGCATAGGTCATCTGCATGCAATTCTCCAAAGACTCTGGGAGAACTGTCTCTTTGCTAAACCAGAGAAATCTTTGTTTTTGGTCCAGAAGTTGTCCTTTCTAGGGTTCATCTTGCCTGCTGAAGGATTTCGTATGGACCCTAGAAAGGTTCAGGCCATTGTGGACTGAGTTCAATCCAGGGATCTTAAAGGTCTTCAGCGTTTCTTGGGGTTCGCTAATCATTATAGGAAATTTATAAGGGGGTTTTCGCAAATTGTTAAGCTCCTCACTGATTTGACCCGAAAGGGGTTTGATATCAAGAATTGTCCTGCTCCTGCCACAGCGGCATTTTCGGCGTTAAAGAAGTGTTTCATGTCTGCCCCCATATTGATTCAACCGGATCCATCTGAATCGTTTATTGTGGAGGTGGACACCTCAGAGGTGGGGGTGTGGGCGGTATTGTCCCAGGGCCCTGCCACTTTAACCAACTTAAGACCTTGTGCCTTTTTCTCGAAGAAATTCTCTTCTGCGTAAAAGAATTATGATGTAGGTAACAGAGAGTTATTAGCCATTAAGATAGCATTTGAAGAATGGAGGTATTTGTTGGAGGGGGCAGTCCATCGAATCACTGTGATTACAGATCATAAAAATCTGGCTTACATTGAGTCTGCCAAGAGGCTAACACCAAGACAGGTGAGATGGTAACTTTTTTTTCACGGTTTCAATTCTCTATTACCTTTCAGCCTGGTTCTAAAAACATCAAGGCTGATGCTTTATCCCATAGTCTGGACCTGATATCACCTCCTGAACCTCCTTCCTCCATTCTTCAGCATGGTGTGGTTGTGGCTGGGTGTCCTCGGTGTTGGAGTGAGAGAGTCGTGAGGCTCAGTCTCTTGCTCCTCCATCATTGCCGGTTAATAACCTCTTTGTGCCCATTCAATTTTGTCTCAGGATACTTCGGGAGTTTCATGATTTTGCCCTGAGTGAACATCCTGGAGTCTCGGCTACCCATAAAGCTGTTTCTAGGTTGTTTTGGTTGCCCTCATTGGCTTCGGATGTGGCTAAGTTCATGTCGTCCTGTGATGTATGTGCTCATGCTAAAAGTTCCCATAGCCGGCTGGCCAGGGAATGCCAATTCCTGATAGACCATGGACTCATCAGTCCATGGATTTTATCACCGATCTTCCTTCTTCTAGTGGTAAAACGGTCATTTGGGTGGTGGTGGAAAGATTTAGTAAGCAGGCGCATTTTGTACCTTTGACAGGTCTACCTAATGCAGAGACGTTAGATAAATTGTTTGTTGAACATGTGGTACGGTTGCATGGTGTGCCTGTGAGTGTGGTTTCTGACAGGGGAGTGCAGTTTGTGTCCAAGTTCTGGAGGTCCTTTTGTAAAAGGTTGGGTATCAGTTTGACCTTTTCTTCAGCGTATCATCCTGAGTCTAATGGTCAGACAGAGCGAACCAATCAGTCCTTCGAACAAATCTTGCGTTGTTTGACCACTACCTGGCAGGATGATTGGTGTTCCTCTTTGCCTGTGGCTGAATTTGCTTTTAACAATCGCATTAATCAGTCCATGGGTACCTCCCCTGTCTACTGCTATTATGGGTTTCATCTTCATTTTGGAAAGTTTTCCCGACAGGATTCAGGGTGCCCTGGGGCTGATCTAGCAGTGCAACGTTTGGGGGAGGTGTGGCAGTAGGTTCAGAGGAATATTGGGGAGGCTCAGGAGAGGTATAAATTCTTTGCTGACAAAAGGAGATATGTGGTGCCAGTATTCCGGGTTGGTGATAAGGTTTGGTTGTCCACCAGGAATATTAAGCTTAAAGTTCCTTCTGCTAAATTGGGGCCCAAGTTCATTGGCCCGTATGAGATTGTGGAGGTGGTCAATACTGTTGCCTTCCGCTTGCGCCTTCCTCTGTCTTTACGGATTCCCAACGTGTTCCACAAGGCTCTTTTGAAACCGTTGGGTTCTTCCTCTGGGGAATCTCCATCTCCTCTGCCACCCATTTCAGTGGATGGTCAGGATGAGTATGAGGTAGAATGGACTGTGGACTCTCGCATGGTTTGTCACTCACTCCAGTATCTGGTCCATTGGAGGGGCTACGGTCTGGAGGACCATGGCGCGATCGGTCCATGCGGATCGGTTGTTCCAGACTTTTCATGCTCGGGATCCTAGGAAGCCTGGGGGTCCGGTGGCCCCCTTAAGAGGAGGGTACTGTCATTGAAGCGCCCCCACACCGCCGCAGGGCCGAGGGGTACCCGGAGCCGGGCCTCTGGGTCTCAGTCCTGGGGTTGTCACGGTGGCTAGACCCGGTCCGTGGCCCTGTCTGTCAGTGGGGGACGTCCGGTGCAATAAGTCGTGTTGTAACGGTGCAGTTGTGGGGTGCAGGTCGCGGTAAATAACGAGGACACCAGGTTGCAGTCTCTTTACCTCTTTACTGGAGATCTCTGAGTCCTCAGTCCAGAATACGGTTCACCAGGCTGCGCAAGTCCGGCCGGTCCAATGGCACCTCCAGAGTTCACTTCACAGGTGGAAATCGGTGCCTTCCTTCTTAGCGCTATGTGTTGTAGTCCTTCCCTGCTGTGCTTACGGAAAGTACCCCACAACCGTTGTGTCTGTTTCTTAAGTTCCCTCACAACTCGATTAAATGATGTTCTTCTAATCTTCCGTCCTTTCCTGATGTTACAGTTAGAACGGCACCCGTTTGTCGGGTAGGCCTGGAGTTCTTCCGGGACCCTAGAGACGCCCCTCTCCCACAATTGCCTCCCAAGACTTCATAGGTGATATGTGTTAGACAGCCCGCCTTAAACTGACTGTCCTGCCGCTGTTTAGAGTATTGCTTGAAGCTGAATGTTATAATACTCCCTCGGCGTTCCGGCCACCGGTAGTGCGCCTCAGTAGGGTGTTGCTCCGGTCTTACAGCACGACCCCTACTGGAATTCTCCTATTGCTTGATCTCGTTTCTCACTCAGCACAATCTATCTCGCTTCTAGTCCTTTCTTGGGCCCCGCCGCTTCCCGGAGCTGGCGCGGACCCGTTACGTTCTTTCCAATGCCAAGCCTCTGTCAGGATCCCACCCCTGACAGAGACCCTACTGTCTCTTCCTCCACAACACCCTCTGCCACTAGGTGTTGCTTCATCCAATCCAGTCAGCTTTCTAATCTAACTTCCTGCCTGACCCCCAGTTTACCCACTATGGTGGGGAGTGGCCTAATGAATAGCACCCTTAGCTCCCCCCGGAGGCCCGGCTGTGAAATGTATTGGTGTCTGTGATACCTGATCAGATGAACTCCTTCAGTGCCATCGGACGCACCATGGCTCCCCATAGTGGCGGAGCCACAGTACTGCAACGACCAGGACTCTGGGGCGCTGCACTCCCCCCTGGTTAAACACAGTACTCCGGGACTGGGAAGAAAACAACAATACAAGTTAGCAAAAAGACATACAATTTTGTTGAGTGCAATAACAATAAGTATACTTGAATAGGCTTCCCTTTATGGGAGGTAAGGACACTTGAACGTTACAAACATGGCAAAAATATCATAGCAACATGCTATAATTTACTTTTCTTACCCAACCGGGTATTCTACTAAGTGCAAACATTATTAACCAATAATTTAACTTTGCCTTTAAGGATATACACTCTTAATCCGCTAAAGACCTTCCTATAATCACATTACAAGGTATTTTAACTTTTTCATTCTCCTACTTTGGATCTGCAGGACCGCCTGTCCTATCGGCACCAGACCTACTGCCTCTCCTTTCTGTTACAGGACCGCCCCGTTCAGCCAGGGCCTACTGCCTTTTCAACTACTATACACAGTATAGAACATAACTTTTCTTTCAGTTTGAGAACACCGAGCCGGCTCTACTTGGCTCCTATAAGGACTCACCCACTAACCCCTACGGGTTCACTTTCTGTCCTTAGTAACACATTACTAACTTTCGATGGGGAACGCAGGGTTTACCTTCTATCCCCCCCCTTTTCTTATCAACATTATCAACTATCTTCTTTTCACAACGTTAAACTTTCTCATTACTTCCTTTTACTTTTTCTTTCAGAGAACATTATCAGCATTCCTTTACAATTAACTAATGACATACATATAACTTTTACATGTAAATATTATCAGCATTTTCTTCCATTGACATTATTGCTACCGGTCTTAAAGCAATATCACCATTTACGTGCAACAAATGAACATCCCCTTTAAGAGGGGACCAAATCTCTGTGAGGTAGCACATCTTCTCCAGCTACCAGTCCATACTCATCAAAGGTTCCAGTGCGGTATCTTCGCAAAGAGTCCTTGTTTAAGTAAAACCAGTAGGGAGCGCCTTTAATAAGGTGCAAACTATATACAAAAGAGTTCGGATCATGCACAGTTCATGATTCAGCAGTTTTTAAAACTTGTGCAAAACTTTTGGTAACAAAAACAAACAAACAATAGGGATCCCGGGTCCATAGAAGGATCCCCTTAAGAGTTTACCCTGAACGGGTTTAGCAGCAACATAAAAGCAATAAAACAGTAACTATTTACAGTAAAAGAAATGCAGTAAAATCTTACTGTGGTGGTCTCCTATCCGGTCTCACCAGGCCAACAGATCGCACTGGTGAGCCAGGACGCCGTTCTGGTCCCAGCAGTGATAAAATCCCTCGCCGGGAGGCCCTTCTCACTGGCAGACGCACACGTCCCTCCGGGGCACAGCGAGACCGGGCTTCTCGAGGTTCCGCGGGGCCGGGCTCTGCTGCTTTCCCCACGGGATCATCTTCCTCCGATGTTCCGGCAGCAGCCTGGAAGGCAGTACATCGCTGCACGCCCCGCGCTACCCAGCCAGCCTCTCCCGTAGCCCTCCTCCATCTGGTGTAGGTCACCGCATCACCGGGTTCCAGGTCGCGGGGGAATCTTCCGCTGCAGGGCTCCACCTCTTCCCGATCCACGTGGATTTGTAGCGGCTCCCCGATTTCCTGGATAACCCCGCGTCCATATTGGGGGTTAAAAGAAATCATGACCCCCCAGTGGGATGAGGGAACCTCCGCGGTGGGGGTCAGGTCCACCTGCACGGCCGGCCGAGGTCGGGTTCGCCATGCAGCCATCAAGCGCCGCAGGTGTTCGGCCTCAGGCATGATCTTTAGGCCCGATGCCTGCGGCGCACCTTCAGCCGCGGCCAGGTTGGGAGAAGCGGGGGGCACTGGAACCAGGCAGATCTCTGTGGGCTGACCCAGCCTAGCAATCACGCGGGCGTCGGCCTCCAGGCGGGCGGCAATCTGCCGGGCCTCGGCCGCGGCCATGCTCTCTTCCGACGGCGGCCGGGGAGGTCGGCCCATCGTTGGCCCTGCCAGGGTCAGTCCCCTCAGCGACGGCGTACCCTGAACTACATTGGGCTGTCCAACCTCTCTCCGCGCCCGATCCTTCTCTTGTGGGGCTTCTGGCGTGGCCATCTTGGTCTCTTCTCCAGCGTCTTCTTCCCGCGGTCTCTTCCGTGGGCGGCCCCGTCCCCATGGTCTCCACCCTCCAACCAGAATCAGGAGGCGGACCTCGGCTGTTGACGGGCACGTCCTCAGGATCAAGAAATACTTAGACTGGGCGGCCATTGCTGTTCGCGCTCCCCAGCTCGCCTACGCCCACTTCACGCCCCTCTTCCCTTCCTGCGTTCTCCTCAGCGCTGCAATGGCGGCGGATTTTGGCGGGAACTTTTGGCGGTAAATGGCGCAGCACAGTCTTTGCAATAAAGTACAGTTCAAGCACAACAAATCACAGTTCCAAGGCACACATGACCTGATTCTTCAGGCTTAAGTAGATCCTGTTCGTGACGCCAAGTTTGAAGCGCCCCCACACCGCCGCAGGGCCGAGGGGTACCCGGAGCCGGGCCTCTGGGTCTCAGTCCTGGGGTTGTCACGGTGGCTAGACCCGGTCCGTGGCCCTGTCTGTCAGTGGGGGACGTCCGGTGCAATAAGTCGTGTTGTAACGGTGCAGTTGTGGGGTGCAGGTCGCGGTAAATAACGAGGACACCAGGTTGCAGTCTCTTTACCTCTTTACTGGAGATCTCTGAGTCCTCAGTCCAGAATACGGTTCACCAGGCTGCGCAAGTCCGGCCGGTCCAATGGCACCTCCAGAGTTCACTTCACAGGTCGAAATCGGTGCCTTCCTTCTTAGCGCTATGTGTTGTAGTCCTTCCCTGCTGTGCTTACGGAAAGTACCCCACAACCGTTGTGTCTGTTTCTTAAGTTCCCTCACAACTCGATTAAATGATGTTCTTCTAATCTTCCGTCCTTTCCTGATGTTACAGTTAGAACGGCACCCGTTTGTCGGGTAGGCCTGGAGTTCTTCCGGGACCCTAGAGACGCCCCTCTCCCGCAATTGCCTCCCAAGACTTCATAGGTGATATGTGTTAGACAGCCCGCCTTAAACTGACTGTCCTGCCGCTGTTTAGAGTATTGCTTGAAGCTGAATGTTATAATACTCCCTCGGCGTTCCGGCCACCGGTAGTGCGCCTCAGTAGGGTGTTGCTCCGGTCTTACAGCACGACCCCTACTGGAATTCTCCTATTGCTTGATCTCGTTTCTCACTCAGCACAATCTATCTCGCTTCTAGTCCTTTCTTGGGCCCCGCCGCTTCCCGGAGCTGGCGCGGACCCGTTACGTTCTTTCCAATGCCAAGCCTCTGTCAGGATCCCACCCCTGACAGAGACCCTACTGTCTCTTCCTCCACAACACCCTCTGCCACTAGGTGTTGCTTCGTCCAATCCAGTCAGCTTTCTAATCTAACTTCCTGCCTGACCCCCAGTTTACCCACTATGGTGGGGAGTGGCCTAATGAATAGAACCCTTAGCTCCCCCCGGAGGCCCGGCTGTGAAATGTATTGGTGTCTGTGATACCTGATCAGATGAACTCCTTCAGTGCCATCGGACGCACCATGGCTCCCCATAGTGGCGGAGCCACAGTACTGCAACGACCAGGACTCTGGGGCGCTGCATCATGATCCAGGTCGGGTTTTGCTTCTTGCTTCTCTTTCTCCGGCCTTGGTCATGGAGGGGTTAACTTTTCCCGCCTCTCTTTGGTTCTTGGGAGGCTACTTATTGGTATTATTTTAGGTAGCCTTTGTCAGTGATGGTTCATGCTTCCAGGCTAGAGCAGCTGATCCATATACACTAGTGATCCTTCTGCCTCTGACTCCCCGTGTGTGTGTCTGACCTGTTCCCTATCCCTGACTCAGTGTGCTTCTGGTGATTTCCCTACAGTGTATGACTTGGCTTGAACTCTGAACTCCGTCTTCGGTTTTTCTATCTCTGGTACTGCGTTCCCTGAATGGCTTTTGACCCTCTGGCTGGTACCTTGACTCCTCTTTCTGTCTCACGTTTTGGATACTGCACTCCTGTCTGGCTCTGACTTTTGGCTCGTCTCTGATCTCATGCTTTGCTGTTACCTCTGGTACTTCATCTCCATCTGCTGACTTCGGCTTGTCTGACTACTCTGCCGCCTCCTGGTGGCGGCCTGCACTTCCACACTGAAGTGCTACACAGTAAGTTCAAATCTTTTTCCCGTAACATTGCCCCCTGGTGGTGGCTGAGCGCAACTGCTCCGCAGTTGCATTACAGTATCCTAGGGACATTCAATAGCATTTTGAAAATATCACTTTAACAATGAAATTTCAAAGACAATTTGGAAAACATAACCTAAAGCCAAAGATCTTAAAGCTCAAAGCATCAAGCTGCTGCTATCATTACTTTACATTAAAGTGACTATTTCTGGAGACATAGAAAAACTAACGATATTTAACCCCTTCCATGTGTTTGTCATACAATTATGTCATACACTGGGTGCTTGTGTATAAAGCAGCCTTAGGAGCTGAGCCCCACCATGCATGGCAGATGTTGGTTGTATTACACAGCAGTAATCTTCGTGTAATAGCTGCAACCAGAACTGTTTAACCATACCTCACAACTTTGAAAGGAAAGAGCGGCACATACTACAAAGTGGGGGAAATTTTATTTTACGCTAAGCCATTTGTCTTGGATGCAAGGATAGCCAGATATTGATCTGGAGACCATGTAGGTAACATCATGAAGAGGCCTTTAGGAAAAGAAAGTCATAGCAGTCCTACTCCTGGGATCATGGTGTGGGGTGGCATATTATATGATACTTCGAACCTCCAGTCCTAATTTTGGGTACAGTAACTGTTACACTGAATAAGTGGAACCAATGAAATGGCCATTTCTATTAAGCATCCCAGGAACTGTTTTTAAACACTATAATGCCAGGCGACGTGTTACTAAATGATTTAAATGTGTTACTGTGACCTGCAGTGTCTCCACACTTTTGTCCATCAATCACATTTGGGACATTATCAGTCAGCAATTGGAAAGTGAGCTGCCAGCAGTGGATCTTGATGCTTTGCGTGCTTAAATGCATTCAGTGTGGCAGAACATTCCTCAAACTGCCAATAAGAACCTCATTGATAGAATCCAAGACATGTAAGTACACGATGTTCATACTCGATACAGAATAGATACAAGATGTTTGGAAATTGTTTTCTTAATTTGCATATCATTAACATGTCGAGCGATCCAGTATCTCCATAATTTCATGACTTTTCCTTCTTGTTGTTCAAATGTCAATGCTGAGGAGTGTATATACAGTATATATATATCTAATATATAAAGCTGAATGTGTGTATGTGTGTATGTATGTATGTATGTACACTCACCGGCCACTTTATTAGGTACACCTGTCCAACTTCTTGTTAACACTTAATTTCTAATCAGCCAATCACATGGCGGCAACTCAGTGCATTTAGGCATGTAGACATGGTCAAGACAATCTCCTGCAGTTCAAACCGAGCATCAGTATGGGGAAGAAAGGTGATTTGAGTGCCTTTGAACGTGGCATGGTTGTTGGTGCCAGAAGGGCTGGTCTGAGTATTTCAGAAACTGCTGATCTACTGGGATTTTCACGCACAACCATCTCTAGGGTTTACAGAGAATGGTCCGAAAAAGAAAAAAAATACAGTGAGCGGCAGTTCTGTGGGCGGAAATGCCTTGTTGATGCCAGAGGTCAGAGGAGAATGGGCAGACTGGTTCGAGCTGATAGAAAGGCAACAGTGACTCAAATCGCCACCCGTTACAACCAAGGTAGGCCTAAGAGCATCTCTGAACGCACAGTGCGTCGAACTTTGAGGCAGATGGGCTACAGCAGCAGAAGACCACACCGGGTACCACTCCTTTCAGCTAAGAACAGGAAACTGAGGCTACAATTTGTACAAGCTCATCGAAATTGGACAGTAGAAGATTGGAAAAACGTTGCTTGGTCTGATGAGTCTCGATTTCTGCTGCGACATTCGGATGGTAGGGTCAGAATTTGGCGTAAACAACATGAAAGCATGGATCCATCCTGCCTTGTATGGAGCATCTTTGGGATGTGCAGCCGACAAATCTGCGGCAACTGTGTGATGCCATCATGTCAATATGGACCAAAATCTCTGAGGAATGCTTCCAGCACCTTGTTGAATCTATGCCACGAAGAATTGAGGCAGTTCTGAAGGCAAAAGGGGGTCCAACCCGTTACTAGCATGGTGTACCTAATAAAGTGGCCGGTGAGTGTATGTATGTGTGTGTGTATGTCCGGGATTGGCATCTGAACCGTCGCAGCTACAGCCACAAAATTTTGCACACTCACACGTCTGGACCCCGAGAGCGTCATAGGCTATGTTGTGAGGTGAAATTTTAACCCCGCGCTTTTCAATTCACCAAACAATTTTGCCCCTATCTACATAATGGGGAAAAAGTGAAAGGAAAAGTGTTGGAGGCGTCGCAGCTACAGGCACAAAATTTTGCACAGTCACACGTCTGGACTCCGAGAGCGTCAAAGCTATGTTGTGAGGTGAAATTTTAACCCCGCGCTTTCCAATTCACCAAACAATTTTGCCCCTATCTACATAATGGGGAAAAAATGAAAGGAAAAGTGTTGGAGGCAAATTAACAGCTGCCAGATGTGAACAAGGGGGACTTAAAGAATGACAGCGATGGCGCCAAAGAGTATATACTGTACAGTTGCTAAGGTGGGGCCCCAACATGGGATAATCACCACACCACCACGGGGATATGAACACACACAAAATGCGCCACACACTACCACGTGCTCGAACACATATACCACCCTCAGCGCACATTTCATCACACATACACCAACCTCGCCACATCAAAGTCGAAACACAAAAGTCGCCGCTCAAAACTCGCCACGCGCAAAACTCTCCACATGCAAAGCTCGCCACACGTGCAAAACTCGCCACATGGAAAACTCGCCACACGCAAAACTTGCACACGCGGAAAAATTGCCACATGCACAAAAGTTGCAACACATGCAAAGTTGCCTCACACAAAACTTGCACATACTCAAAAGGCACCACACATAAAACTCGCCACGCGCAAAACTCGCCATGTGCAAAACTTGCTGCACACAACTTGCTACACTAACCTGTCACATGCAACTCGACACACAAAAAGTTGCTACACGCATGTCGCCACACAAAACTCATCTCACAAAAGTCGCTACATGCATGTCGCCACACGCAACTCAACACACACAACTTGACACACGAAACTCGCCCTAAAACACACACAAGTCTGGTATTATCCTTCAAAAATAAAAATCTGATTAATAAGCAGACAAACTACAAGAGCAACAAATGTACCATATAGGAATCCGGCAGCTGTCAGTCACATGACCAGTCTATTATGTGTATGTGTGAGCTAATATATACTGCCAGGGGGTGGGCTTCCTGTAGGCTGGGGATTTATCAGGCTGCCATTTTAGCTTACAAATACTGAGGTAAAAATACTGACCAAATAACGTGTGAACGAGGTCTAATACAGGAGGAGATGACATACAGATATATACTATATACAGGAGGAGATGACATACAGGTATATACTTTATACAGGAGGAGATGACACACAGGTATATACTATATAAAGGAGGAGATGACACACAGATATATACTATATACAGGAGAGATGACACACAGGTATAAAGTATATACAGGAGGAGATGACATACAGGTATATACTATATACAGGAGGAGATGACACACAGGTATATACTATTTACAGGGGAGATGACACACAGGTATATACTATATACAGGAGGAGATGACACACAGATATATACTATATACAGGAGAGATGACACACAGGTATATACTATATAGAGGAGGAGATGACATACAGGTACATACTACATACAGGAGGAGATGACATACAGGTATATACTATATACAGGAGGAGATGACACACAGGTATATACTATATACAGGAACAGATTACCTACAGGTATATAGTATATACAGGAGGAGATGACATACAGGTATATGCTATGTATAGGAGGAGATGACATACAGGTATATACTATATACAGGAGGAGATGACACACAGATATATACTATATATAGGTGAGATGACACACAGGTATATACTATATACAGGAGATTACATACAGGTATATCTAATATATAAAGCTAAATGTGTGTATGTATGTATGTGTGTATGTCCGGGATTGGCATCTGCACCGTCGCAGCTACAGCCACAAAATTTTGCACAGTCACACGTCTGGACCCCGAGAGCGTCATAGGCTATGTTGTGAGGTGAAATTTTAACCCCGCGCGTTCCAATTCACCAAACAATTTTGCCCCTATCTACATAATGGGGAAAAAGTGAAGGGAAAAGTGTTGGAGGAAAATTGACAGCTGCCAGATGTGAACAATGGGGACTTAAAGAATGAGAGCGATGGCGCCAAAGAGTATATACCGTACAGTTGCTAAGGTGGGGCCCCGACATTGGATACTCACCACACATGGGGATATGAACACACACACAAAATGCGCCACACACTACCACGTGCTTGAACACATATACCACCCTCAGCACACATTTCACCACACACACACCAACCTCGCCACATAAAAGTTGAAACACAAAAGTCACCACTCAAAAATCGCCACGCGCAAAACTCGCTACATGCAAAACTCGCCATATGCAAAACTAGGCTCACGCAAAACTCGCCACACGTGCAAAACTCACCTCATGGAAAACTCACCTCATGCAAAACTTGCACACACAGAAAAATTGCCACATGTACAAAAGTTGTACCACATGCAAAAGTTGCCTCACATAAAACTTGCACATACTCAAAACGCATCACACATAAAACTCGCCACGCGCAAAACTCGCCATGCACAAATCTTGCTGCACACAACTTGCTACACTAACCTGTCACATGCAACTCGACACACAAAAAGTTGCTACACGCATGTCACCACACAAAACTCATCTCACAAAAGTCGCTACATGCATGTCGCCACACGCAACTCAACACACACAACTTGACACATGAAACTCGCCCTAAAACACACAGAAGTCTGGTATTGTCCTTCAAAAATAAAAATCTGATTAATAAGCAGACAAACTACAAGAGCAACAATTGTACCATATAGGAAATACGGCAGCTGTCAGTCACATGACCTGTCTGTTATGTGTATGTGTGAGCTAATATATACTGCCAGGGGGAGGGCTTCCTGTTGGCTGGGGATTTATCAGGCTGTCAATAGCAACCAATCACAGCTCAGCTTCTATTTTGCTACAGTTAATTAATCTGAGCTCTGATTGGTTAATATAGGCAACAAAGACATTCTCAGTATAACAAAGCTAATATATGTTGTGAAATTCTTCTATTAGCTTAGTTTTTGCCTTTTAATAATTACATTTCTATCTATTTGTTTTGTGGTTTTTGTGTGCAGAATAAATTTTTGTTAACACATTCTATTTTGCTAACAGCAGTCATTAACCCGGGCGAAGCCGGGTAGTACAGCTAGTATATATATATATATATATATATATATATACTTTGTTATATATTTACATATAAATATGATAGATAGATAGATGGATAGATAGATATGGGATAGATAGATACGGTAGATAGATACGGTAGATATGAGATAGATATATAAATAGATAGATATCTCTCTATACACACCCACAGAATAATTATATAAATTTTCAATATGGGTATATATTTATATACTGACCCTGTACATCGCCTTCTGTCTCTGCTCATATTACCGGCAGATTCCCAGAGCTGCCGGTAATCTGAGGAGTTACTTCCTGCACATGTTGCCGAACACGCAGCACACTGCATCACAAACACACTCACTTCAAAATAAATATGCTCACCGCACAAAATGCCGTCCAGCAAAACATGTTGAGAGACACAGACACAAATGACCCTATATCATTACAGTATCCAGCCAAATGTCACCTAAAAGCCGCAACAGAGTATAATGAGCATATGACACGGTCACATTGCCACTTCATAGATTACTTTTAAAAACTCTAGCTTTAAATAAGTAATATCACCAGTAAAAAGCATGTTCTTCTGCATTCTGCTTTTTGTTTGTGGATAAAGATAAAATGATTTACCCAAAATGTGTGTGTTTTTATGTGCAGTATACGATGTATATGACTTTAAGGCTCAGCCACTTCACAGGTCACACTGTAGGTAGTTTAAGGGGGTGACATTAACCAATCAGTGACGACCAGTCAATTCTCCTATGAGTAAAAGCTTCATTTCTAAGTCACAGAGAGGCAGAGACACAGGAACCTGATGAGACACAGTGACTGAGAAGAGTGACTGACAGATTAAGACATTTCCAAGACAAGTGACTGTGCAGTGTGAAGAGTGTGGACAACTAGTGACAGGAACATGATGGGAAGATCAGCCAGACTAACCATCTAGGAAGGCTGCAAAAAACCCAACATGGGATCATCAACACTTCCAGGGATAGAATAATGTGTAAAGGTTTAAGGGACTGAGTGACAAGTGCTAAAGTGCTGGTGAGATAGCGACAAATTCATTTTTTTGGAAGTGGAGTTGGCACCACACACAGATACAACACGCACGTGACCCCTGTGTGATATCCACCTGGTGTGACACTGACACCGAAGGAGTAGCTCTGAGATAGTTCCATGGGTGCAGTGGAGCATTACGTGTCAGAATGCATAGAGAACCTTGGATGCACAGCCTGTCAACAGAGCACCCCATGCAGAGCACACCAGAGCTGCAGAGCACTTTGAAGATGCCAATTATGATGCGGACGCAGAGCCTTGGACTACATAGCAAGACGGAAATGCAGAGCCCAGTGGACATGCGAACTGTAGAGGAGATACAAAGAGGTACAAGGATTCCGAGTGGGACAGATGTGCAGAGCACAATGAAGAAGAAAGTGGGGAACCAAAGTGAAAAATTGACACTGACAACTGGAGAGCTGAAGAATTTCCCAACAATGCAGCAGAATAAATATGAGCATGTTGGTTCCAAAGATGAAAACTTACCCCCCAGTTACCCCTTCCCTCATGGTGCCCGCCACCTACCTCACACCAACTGTTCCTATAGTCAGGAATATGAGGTGGAAGATGATAAAAGTTATTCTCAAGCTGATGGACAGTTACCATACTCCTTACCCCTCCCGCAGGCCTTTACTCGCACCCCAAGTCCGGGGTGTCAAAAGTCAGAAAAGATGCAGTTAAACCTAGCGAACTACACCTTATGGGACAAATTTCACAAGCACCAGACGGAGATGATCATCACAAAGCAGGGCAGGTAAGTAATAGTTTGCTTTTTGTCTTAGAATTATGATTTAGAAGAAACAACACATACAATTTGCAGACCTTGGAAATACTAGTACAAAACATATCATAAAAAACAATGTGATATTATATATATATATATATATATATATATATATATATATAAAACATAAAACATAAAATAACTACATTGCCCTTTTCACATACTAACAAGAAAAGATAGAGCGATGATTATCATTACCATCTATAACTCTCAGCGCACAGACACAACAATGACGACAGGTATAAAGACACGTTCACAAATTTATCAAAAACACTTAGACACGAAGTGCAAGAATGACCCAGAAGTGGAAGACTCAGCTTACTCAATGTTATATTGCTTCAACGTCTAGTTAATGCCCGTCAAGCCGTTTGGTTTGGCACGTTTTACATGACTGTATAATCTTTTCTTTGTCAGTACTGTTCATATTCTAGACTACAAAATGTTTTAATATTGTTGGTTTGTTTAGTTAGCTAGGTAGACCGATAGACAGGTAATTAGACGTATAGATAGATGATAGATAAAAAAGCAAAAAAAAAGTGTGCAGCACTCTACAGCAAAATCTATGAAAAAAACCCCAGTATATTTATTGGCCCATGTGAACAGGTGGCAATATTTTGTCTCAAGAGCAAGTGAGCGTTTGTCAAGATAGATCGGGGTGCACAATCTTTTTTGGAACAAGGACCACGTTGTCAAATGTACAAATTATACTTACAGGAATCTTACCTTCAAAAATAAGCACTCTAAGGCCGGGGTCACACTACCATAGAATACGGGCGAGTGCAATGCGAGAAAACATCATCATCAGTGTTTATCTATGGGGCAGTTTTTTCTCAGGCGTATTCGACGTTTATGTAAAATCGCAGCATGCTGCAATTGTGCGCGTATATCGGACGAGACTCGCCAATGCAAGCCTATGGGTGCGAGAAAAAATCAGACACCACACGGATCATCTGACTATTTTCCTCATTTCAGCCCATTGAGCAATTTAATTCAATGGGGAAAAGCAGTGAGAAATGTAAAGCCATATGGATGTCATACGGATGTCATATGGATGCGAATCACATCATCGCATTGCAGACGCATTACACACAGATGACCATACGGAGAACACTCGTGCGACTCTCAGCAGGGAGACTCGGACCGATTTTTCATATGTTTAGTGTGACTCCGGCCTAAGGCTACATTCTCACAATGAGCATTTGGTGAGTTTTTGATGATTTCTGTGTTTATTAAGTACAATAGGTTACTTGTATTTTTTCTAAATATATGTAGACAAAAAACTCAACAAAAAATCATCGTTAGAACGTAGCTTAAGGCCACATTCACACCTTCAGTATTTGGTCAGTATTTCACATCAGTATTTGTAAGCCAAAACCAGGAGTGGGTGATAAATACAGAAATGGTGACAGGTTTCTATTATAGTTTTCCTTTGATTGTCCAACTCCTACATAGATAGATATGAGATAGATAGATAGATAGATAGATAGATAGATAGATAGATAGATAGACTGTTGCCTCATACATTGCACCTTGTAACAGACTAGAAACATTTACGTTTTGAAGTTTATACATAGCGCTTTATTATCGTATTGCTCTTCCATTAACGTGAAATAGAATTTACGCAGAATAAAACAAACCCCAGTGTAAAACATAGTACTGTTCTGAGAAATGTTACATCGTGGTGCACATTAATCTGTTATCAGAATATGATTGCAGTTACCATGGCCTGCTTGTATGAACAATCCTTGGGTTTCAAGAGGTTCTTTATTATTATCCCCAGATTTCACTGTAATGAATCAGGATCTATTTGACATCTATTAATATAACCCTTAACATGTTCACTTAAATGTTAACAAGCATCAAAGTGGCAAAAAAAGAAAAAATAGACCTATATGACTCAGTTTGCAGTATCAATAAAATTAAAACTGCATTGAGAATTTTCATTACAATTTACTCCCGTGGTGTAAAAGCCTAAGGCTGATTTTCTGCACCCATTAAGTAAAATTGGATATTTGCATTTTTTCAAGAATACACAGCATAAAAAAACTCACTGTGGGAACATAGCCTTACTTATGCTTTTAATTCTCCTTTTAGCTGCTTCAGGCTATGTTCCCACAATGAGCTTTTTGGTGACTTTTTGATGTTGCAGATTTTCTGCACCATTTCTGCACCTATTAAGTAGAATAAGTTACTAGCATATTTTCAAAGTGATGCAGCATCGAAAACTCACCAAGAACTCATAGTGGGAAGGCAGCCTTAGTGAAGTAATCCTTCTCTATTACAGTTTCCCACCTTTAATGTCCCAATACTTATTTTACACCAAAATATATGTCACATCTAACACCATTAAATCTGAAAACTCTCTCCAAAACATTTGTCTTCCTGACATCAAATAATGAAATTAAGCCATGCAATGGAATAGATTAGCAATAGGGGGTGCAGAAACCCTCGTACCTGAGGCAGCCGTGTATACTGTATGTACAGGGGCTATACACATACAGAAATACCTAATCATGTAGAATAATTGGACATGATAATTTGAGAAGAAGGGCGGGCGGTACAAATTATGTATCAAGTCTCTTAAATTGCCTGAGCACCCAAGATTTGTATAATGTTACCCAATATTCTATGCTATTCATGTTTTATACTTTGCTAGTTACGACTGCTCTGCGGCACTTGTTACATCCTACATATAGATGACTTTGTGACACATACCTTTATAGAAATGCAAAGGAAAAAGTGGGTGTTTCACTAGCTGACATGACACAGTTGGCTGATATTGTACATCTATTCTAGTTTTTAAGGATTTTCATTTCTTTGAACTCGTCACTTTGTAGATACTAAAATAGGGACAGACTGTGCTAGACTGCCGTAGTTCTTGCGTTAATGGGTATTACAGCTAGAGATATGGATTTATTTGCTTAGTTGGATAATGAAACCAGGTTGCAAATGTGGACAAAGATTTGCCAAAGGATCTAAAGTTTAAGGATATTGTTGGACGACTATATATGAATAATTATGCCTAGTAGTGTATATATATATATATATATATATATATATATATATATATATATATATATATATATATACTGTACTGTATATATGTACTGCACAGTAATAAAGTTCCTCAGTGATTCATAAGAAGTCTGTTATATCACTTTATACACTGTATTTTTAAGGCATTTAGATGTGTAGGTGGTAAGTGAACGCTAAGGAAAAGACTATGCAGAGTTATGTAGCTAGTTTAAATTGGATGGAAATTAGTAAAATGCAAACAGATTAGAAAAAAAATACATACTTAAAAATACATACCCTCGCATTTGCTCAAACTTCCTTGTGGTTTAGTGGTTTGGCACAGCTATAACCCGCTGGTGTATGCGATCTTCTGAGTATGTGGACACATTAGAATCATACTCTGCATGGCCTGAGAGACAAAACAAGGCCCATGTCAGAAAAAAAGAAAGATAGATATGGGATAGCTGGATGTGCTAGATAGATGGATAGACAGACAGACAGATAGATAGATAGATAGATAGATAGATAGATAGATAGATAGATAGATAGATAGATAGATAGATAGATAGATATGGGATACATGGATGTGCAAGATAGATGGATAGACAGACAGACAGATACTGTAGATAGATAGATAGATAGATAGATAGATAGATAGATAGATAGATAATAGATAGATAGATGATAGATAGATAGATAGATAGATAGATAAAAAAAAGAAAAAATTAGCAAAGCACAGTAAAAGTAGGGTTCAAATCTTCATAGGCACATACCAAACCTCATGAATAAAGTCAAAAAAAGTTGAAGCAGCACTCCATAAGGCAGTTGTAAGGTGCTCTTTATCAGGACAAAAACATTGCCACATGGGCCAATAAAGAGCACCTTACAACTGCCTTATGGAGTGCTGCTTCAACTTTTTCTGACGATAGATAGATAGATAGATAGATAGATAGATAGATAGATAATAGAAAAAATTGGAACAGCACAAATCCTTTACTTATCTTCGGGTGCAAAGCCCAAACAACCCGTCTCTTGGTTGCTCTCAGTCCATAAAAATCACAAAAGCAGGCAGCACTCCAGTGGAGTGCTGCCTGCTTTTGTGATTTTTATAGATAGATAGATAGATAGATAGATAGATAGATAGATAGATAGATGATAGATAAAAAAAGAGTGGAAAAAACAGCACAGTTAAAGGTAGGGTGCAATCGCCTCACAGGTACATACCAGTCCTTGTGAATAATTTCAAAAAAGCTGAGGCAGCACACCAAGTCCAAAGTTACAAAGTTCTCTTTAATAGCCCATGTGGTGACGTTTCGGTCCTGGGTACTTGAGAAAGGTCTGTACCCAGGACCGAAACGTCGCCACATGGATAGATAGATAGATAGATAGATAGATAGATAGATAGATAGATAGATAGATAGATAGATAGATAGATAGATAGAAAGATATGGGATAGATATTAGATAGATAGATGATAGATAGATAGATAGATAGATAGATAGATAGATAGATAGATAGATAGATATGGGATAGATATTAGATAGATAGATGATAGATAGATAGATAGATAGATAGATAGATAGATAGATAGATAGATAGATAGATAGATAGATAATGGGCACTTTCCAATCCTATTTATAAAACACATATTACTGTGATCAAAATGTTATATACAGGTGCTTCTCACAAAATTAGAATATCATTAAAAAGTTAATTTATTTCAATTTTTCAATACAAGGAGTGAAACTCATATAATAATAATAATTTTTATTTTTAAACGGTGGCGCAGTGGTTAGCTCTGCAGCCTTGTAGTGTTGGGGTCTTGGGTTCAAATCCCACCAAGGACAACATCTGCAACGAGTTTGTATGTTCTCCCTGTGTTTGCTTGGGTTTCATCCGATTTCCTCCCACATTCCAAAGACATACTAATAGGGAATTTAGATTGTGATCCCCATCGGGGACAGTTCCTAATGTCTGTAAAGTGCTGTGGAATTAATGGCGCTATATAAATGAGTAAAATAAATAAATTTTCCGCAGCACTTTACAGTATATTATATAATCATTACAAACAGAGTGATCTATTTCAAGTGTTTTTTTCTGTTCATGTTGATGATTACTATGGCCTTCAATCACTGTTATATGTTCAGATTTCTATCTTTTTGGCTGCATGACATAGCGCTATCCCGCACATTGGAGCCCTATGCCACCTATACCAATGTTGCAGTGTGCATGAGTCTTTATAATAACCGTCAAGGCATGTTCATAATTGCAGGTCTTACCCAGAATCGGGGGATAAGGTGACAACCATTTTTGTGATTGTATGTGGAATAATGATACATAATATTCCTGTAAAAACATTACAATTGTACGCCATATCCAGCATATCAGCCTATACACTTTTTCACACAGCAGTGGCACAGAGATCGGACAACGAACAGGGTGCTGGGTGTTGTGTCTATATTAAGGCTAGTAAAAAAAAAATTGTATTCTCTTACAAATGTATAATATTGTGATTAATAATTCTAAAATGTGTCTACATATTTTACTTCTCAAACATGATTATTTTTCTTTATTTGGTTGTGATATACACACAAAAAATAATATTTTTGTAGTGCTTCTTGCTATGTCACAAAACATATGGTGTCTGTTGTTACTTGGGCGACATCCTGGGTGATGGCGCCTGCACAATCGCATCATTTACAAGTTTATTTTTACTTTACTTTTTGTGGTGGTACTAATAGTGTTAAGATTTCCTTTTCTGTTTGCTCACAATAACTATGAGGATCTTTTGCATCATTACTGTCGTTATGATGTCAGGTAGTCATTGCCCCCATTGCCCCTTATAAGAAAATGTACAGAATCAATACTGCTCTGTGCAGCATCTAAGATCTTTTTCCAGAAGATCTGGTTTGCAGATGGTGAGAGAAATCAATAGTTAACATGCCAGGATCCTGTGCATAACTTGGCAGTGGTACTTCCTGGTGGATTAAATAATGATTTGCGATTACACCTGCCGCTCAACTCTTCCGTTAAGTAAAATAAGATCAACTAGTAATTCCTTTCTCAAGATTACACTGCCTGGAACTTAAAGGGAAGAGGTCTTTCTAGTGCATGATACAAAAATGGTTATACATTTCACAAGTAAACCACAGTATATAATAAAACAGGGTGTGCAAACACATTGAATTCAGAGTTTTAGCCAGAGTGTCATGATCCGTTCCGGTGTATAGTCCTGTCTGCCCTTTTCCCGGGCTGATCATGTCAAGGGTTAACTTTGCTCTGTCTCATTCTGCGTTCAGGCTTGCTATTTAGCTCCGATGCATACTGCTAACGGTGTCATCTATAGTTCTGCCTTCTACCTACCTGACTCTGGTAGATCTTGATTTGTCCTGCTGTGATCCCTGACTTGCCCCGCGTCTGTTGACTATCTCTGTCTGTCCTTTTCCAGTGTTTCCTTGTAAGTTTGTTTGATTCCCTGATTTTGACTTGGCTTGCATTTGGACTTGCTTCTGCCTTCTGTCTTTCTATGATCTGCTTCCGACCGTTGCTGAACCCCCTGGCTTGTTCCTGACCACGTGTACTGCTGCGACCTCTGGTACTTCTGCTTCTGTTTTTTGACTCGGCTTGTTTGACCACTCTCTCACCACTTGGTGGCACCTGTGCTGCTGCTCTGCAGTGCTATGCTGTGTGCAGCCTCACTTCCCTCACCAGCTCCCCCTGGTGGAGGTTGCGCTATACTGCGCTGCAGCAGCATGACATTATAGCTGACCCTACATTTAAAGGGGATTTTGCTTTTTTTTCTCTGCTCTGCTTTCCATGGATCCACTGCATACCTTGGAGGATCAAATGGACAGTTTGACACAAATGATACAAGACCTGTCTGTGGAACAGAGGGCCTTAGCCTCATCTCATGACCACCTGTAAAGGGAGCTTTCTGACACAGTAAAATCGTTGCACACTGACTGTAAGCACTCTAATACTGTTGATGTCTCATTGCACTCTCCTGAACCTACGGTCAGGCTCCCAGATACCTTCTCTGGGGAAAAGGAGAGGTTCCGTACTTTTAAGGAGAGTTGCAAGCTATTGATTTCTCTTAGACCCCAATCTTCTGGAGATGAATCAGCGGGTGGGGATAATCATTTCCTTACTGCGGGAGGGACCTCAGTCATGGGCTTTCTATCTACTTGCTTCTGCCCTAGAACGTGTGTCTGTGAACAGATTCTTTGAGGCTTTGGGACTGTTTTATGAGGAACCAGACTGGGTCAGGGTAGCAGAGGAGATGATCATGGATCTCTCCCAGAATAAACTCACTGCTGAACGGTATTGTTCTAAGTTTAAATGATGGTCTACCGAGGTGTCTTGGGATGACTCTGCTTTGAGATGCCTATTCAGGAGAGGACTTTCAGATCATCTCAAGGATGCGCTGGCCCTCCATATGCCACTGTTGTGAATTCTGCTCTTGGGCTCCCTCCGGTGGTTGTTAGTGGTAGTGCAGTTGTCTTGGGGTTGTAATCCTGGGCAGGTGTTTCTGCTGATTGCAGCTTTACTAGGTATTTAGGTGTGCAGGATCCATTACTCCTGGCCAGTTGTCCATTGTTCTTGGAGGGATTGTATCTCTCTCTGGTTCCTCATGCTCTGCTGCCAATTCAGCTAAGATAAGTGTCTGGTTTTTTGTCTCTGTGCACACATGCAGTGTGCTTTGCAATTCAGTGCAATTCATTGTGTTTTTGTCCAGCTTAGACTTTGTTTGGATTTTTCAGTCATGCTGGATTCTCAGGAGTTGCAGATATACTTGCTATGTCTTTAGTTAGATGTAGTATATTTGTATTTTCTGCTGTGGATATTTTTAGGATTTTAATACTGACTGCTTAGAATTCTGTCCTATCCTTTTCTATTTAGCTAGAAGTGCCTCTTTTGCTAAATTCTGTTTTTCTGCCTGCGTGTGTCTTTCCTCTTATACTCACAGTCAATATTTGTGGGGGGCTGCCTATCCTTTGGGGTTCTGCTCTGAGGCAAGATAGAATTCCCATTTCCACCTATAGGGGTATTTAGTCCTCCGGCTGTGTCGAGGTGTCTAGGACATGTTAGGTACACCCCACGGCTACTTGTAGTTGCGGTGTCAGTTTAGGGTTTGCGGTCAGTACAGATTTCCACCTACTCCTGAGAAAGTCTCTCATGCGGCTCCAAGGTCACCGGATCATAACATGCCACCCAGTTCCCTGGAGGAGGCCATGACCCAGGCCATTTGTATGGACCGGAGGTTACGGGAGAGAGGAATTATCCAGCGTGAAATTCCTTTATTGCCTGCCAAGACTGAGGTGATGCCATTCACAGATACTATGGAAGTTGGTGCCACCAAGTTCAAGGAGAAAGAGAGGAAGCGACGACGTGATGGGAAATTATGTTTTTATTGTGGAGATCCGGGACATTGGAAGAAGGACTGCCCCTCTTGTCCATCGAGTAACAAGCTGCCGAGTCTGGGTGATTGCCTAGGAGGTCATCCAGACTCTCAGGTACCATTTTCATCATTTCAAAAAGTTTTGTTAGAGGTGGAACTGTGTTATGGAGGTGGTTTCGCATCCACTTCAGGTTTTGTAGTCTGTGGATCTTCTATGAACTTCATTGACTCTAGTCTGGTGTCCAAGTTAAAATTAGGGACAGTTAGGCTAGAGCAGTGTTCCCCAAGTCCGGTCCTCAAGAGCCACCAACAGGTCATGTTTTTTGGATTTCCTTAGTATTGCACAGGTGACAGAATTACTGCCTGTGCAGGTGATGCAATTATCACCTGTGCAGTACTAAGGAAATCCTGAAAACATGACCTGTTGGTGGCTCTTGAGGACCGGACTTGGGGAACACTGGGCTAGAGACTCCCATCCATATAATTGCTAGTCTAGAGACTCCCATCAATATCATTGCCATTGATAAGACACCGTTGGCTCAAAATGTCATTAAGTTTGTCTCTGAGGAGTTCCTCCTCAAGGTGGGTTCCTTGCACCAGGAATGAATTTCATGTTGTGTTAAGGATAATCTTTCTGCGGGACTGGTGTTGGGGTTCCCCTGGTTACAGAGGCATAATCCTGTTATAGACTGGGGATCTCGTGATATAGTTAAATTGTTCCAATGGTTGTCTTTCTGCTGCTTTTGTGTCTGCCATTAGTCCGGAGGGTATTCCAGAGTACCTGAAGGTCTTTGCAGATGTGTTCTCCGAAAAAGAGGCTGAGGTCTTGCCACCACATCGTCCTTATGATTGTAACATTAATCTTATTCCGGGTTCTAAATTGAACAAAGCCCATTTGTACAATCTTTCTGGCCCAGAACGTACCGTTATGAAAAACTATATCTCTGATAGTCTACGCAAAGGTCACATCTGTCCCTCTGTCTCACCTGTGGCCGCGGGATTCTTTTTTGTCAAGAAAAAGGATGGTGGTTTACGCCCGTGCCTTGATTTCCGGGAACTAAATAAAATTACGGTGAGAAATACCTGCCCTCTCCCACTCATTCCAGATCTTTATAACCAATTGTCTGGGGCTAAGTAGTTTTCCACACGCGATCTCAGGGGAGCATATAACCTTATCCGCATTCAGGAAGGGGATGAGTGGAAAATGGCATCTCTCACCTCAAAGGGTCTTTTTGAAAATTTGGTTATGCCCTTCGGTCTCATGAACGCGCCCGTGGTGTTTCAGAACTTCATGAATGTTTTTTTCTGATTTTATTGGGCTCTTTATGGTTGTATACCTGGATGATATCCTTGTTTTCTCGCCTGACAAGGATTCCCACATTGGTCATTTACATGCTGTTCTTCACAGGTTACGGGGAAATTCTCTGTTCGCTAAACCAGAGAAATGTTTGTTTTGTGTCCAGGAGCTTTCCTTTCTGGGGATCATCCTTTCTGCCAAAGAGTTTCGGATGGATCCCGGAAAGGTACAGGCCATTGTTGTTTGGGTGCAACCCAGAGATATCAAGTGGCTGCAGCGTTTTCTGGGTTTCGCCAAGTATTATCGAAAATTTATCAAGGGTGTCACGGATCCCTCTCCGTGGTGTCACTAATTTGTCACATACTCGCTCTCAGCATGTGATTTGGGGTTGTGCCTGCAAAGGTAAATCTATCTCCCCTCTCAGTCCAGCATTCAACCTCTGTCCTATGCTGTAATGGGAGCCTAAATCACAAACTGACCCAGGCCACACACCCGCTCATACAAGCTGCCACCACTCACCGAATACACGGGCGATCAGTCCTGGAAATATTACTAATAATGTCTACCACTCATAAGGCTCACACACCTTAGGCTATGGATTTGTTAGAACATTTAAGGTTCAACTTGTTAAAGTTTTATACTTTAATACAAAAAGGTCAGTGCTTACAGTAATGAAAAAGGTATAAAAATATGATAATAAAAAAAAGAAAATCATCTAACTTTGTAGTCTGCCTTATTCTCCCTGAGGGGGGGGTGAATATGGAGTTGGTGGAACACATCAGCTTCCCAGGGCTGCCCTCACATGTGAACACGATTCTATGTATACAGGCCTAATTTATAGCTTTACTCTGGAGGTCCGATTTCTAGAGCAGCCCCTCAGGTTAATATCATAATTGCTTGTTTTTTGATTGGACCGTGGCCGCTCCCCCAAAGAATATATTATTTGCTCTGAGATTCCCTGTGTAAAAGTTCTCACAAATAGATAGTGTCAGGCTGTAATTGACATCTCTCTTCAAAGAGCTAGGAGGTGTCAAATGTTCCCTTTCTTCTTGGTTCACAGCACGACCTCCTGGCGAGAGTGGAGACAGTAGTCTGCCTTCTCAAGATATGTATGCTGTGACCTTTGTGAGGCCTGCAGTTTCAGGACAGAAGTTCAACTACTGTTAGTTACACACATACCCCTAGACATATGTCACTGCACACATATAGATATATACATATTTCACCACAAAGGGGTTTTCTCAGGTGGTCAAGCCACTCACCGATCTCACTTGTAAGGGGGCTGATCTCAAAGTTTGGTCACCCTTGGCGGATGAAGCATTTACTACTTTAGGCTGCCGTCACACTAGCAGTATTTGGTCAGTATTTTACATCAGTATTTGTAAGCCAAAACCAGGAGTGGAACAATTAGAGTAAAAGTATAATAGAAACATATGCACCACTTCTGCATTTATCACCCTCTCCAGGTCTGTGATGGCAGCCTTAACCCCTTTCTGACATCTGACGTACTATCCCGTCGAGGTGGGGTGGGCCCGTATGACCACCGATGGGATAGTACGTCATGCCCTTTAATGCGACACCGTGACTTAAGTCGCGGTGATCGCATTAAAATTCCGACGCCATCTTACCTTACGGAAGATGGCCTCGGCATCTTGGGGTATGGTGCCGCCCCCCCGGCCTCCCGATCGCTGTGATTGGCTGTTCAATTCTGAACAGCCAATCACAGCCATTCTCATTGTTTCAGCCAATCAGATTGGCTGAAACAGTGAGGTCCCAGGCTAGGATCGAGTACCGATGTACTCGATCCTGGGGCCGGTGCCTGGCAACGCCAGGCACCGGCCAAAACCCCCCGGATTGGCGCGATCGACGATCACATCGATCGCGCCAATCGCAGGGCACAGCGGCGGTATTACCGCGCTGTGCCCTGCTTCTAACTACCTGCCCTGCCTCGTGTGCGTCGGTGCCCTGCCTCGTGTGCCTCCTCTGCCTGCTCCGGATCCTGCTGATTGGCGCGATCGATGTGTTCGTCGATTGCGCCAATCACAGGGCACAGCAGCGGTATGACCGCGCTGTGCCTTGATGGTGACCTGCCGGTCACCTGCCGGTCACTTGCTGGTGACCTGCCGGTAACCTGCCTATGACCGGAGCTGTGAGCTCCGATCATAGGCTGGTGCCTAGCAACACCGGCGTCACCAGGGCCTCCCCTGATTGGTGGGATCGATGTGATCATCGATCCCACCAATCACAGGTCACAGCAGCGGTGTGGCCGCTCTGTGACCTGTCTCACCTGTCCCTGACCTGTCTGACCGCTCTGCAGGAATCCTCACACTTGGTGAGGGTTCCTGCAGAGCAGTCACGCTTTCAGATCCCCCTCCTGTGCTGAGACTTGTGGTGCCACAGTAGCCTGTGACACCATAATTCTCGCTAAAAGAACAAAAGAAAGAAGACAGAAGAAAGAAGAGAGACTACAACCGTAAATGTTGATACCCTGATCCCGGCCCGATCTTTCTTACTGCGTCTGAACCCGTGTCTTTCGTTACTTTTTTTTTCCCACATCCCCGTCCGCGCACCCAGCCGCCGCCGCCGAACTTTGATAAGTGACTCGGTTCACTTATCAGAGCTCTCGTGCCTGGCGTTTTTTCCACATCCCCGTTCACACACCCAGCAGGCGCCGAACTTTGATAAGTGACGCAGTTCACTTATCAGAGCTAGGGCCTGCTGTTTTAGACTTTTCCTTTCACAGGTATTTTTTTTCCCTATTTGTTTTTTTCCTTTAGCTTTTACTTTTCAGAATAGTTTGCACCAAACACTATCCCCCCCCCCCCACACGTACACAGTTCCAATAAATTACACCCAAGCACCATACTCACAAAAAAAATGTCCCGTTCGTCCCAGCAGCGCTATTCAGCGGAGGAGGCATATTCTTTCCTTGCCTCCGACACTGATAGCGAGGGAGAGGATCCCACATTCCTTTACTCTTCAGATTCTTCATCCTCTTCCTCCTCCTCCTCATCTTCCTCCTCGGGTCCTGCGGAACCGCCTCGCAGACGCCCAAGGAGAGAAGATGACGCAGCACCCACTCCTGAAGATGAACCAGCGCGCCCTTCTTCGGACCCCATATGGACCTCGCCCCCCGAAAATTACGAGCCACTGATTCCTGATTTTGTGGCAGAATCAGGAATCAAGTTTGACACCACCGGCCTCACAGAAATAGACTTTTTAAAAGTCTTTTTCTCTGAGAATTTTGTTAACCTCATGGTGGAGCAAACTAATTTGTATGCTCGGCAATTTTTGGAGCAAAACCCCGGTTCATCATTTTCTAACTGGTCTCCTGTAGACGCAGTTGAAATGATGCAGTTTTGGGGCCTGGTCCTCCACATGGGGATCGTGAAGAAGCCAGAACTTCGGCAATATTGGAGTGTAGATATTTTATATAACACTCCAGTGTTCCGAATGGTCATGGTTCGGATGCGTTTTGAGGCCATCCACAAATTCTTGCATTATTCCGATAATGCACAGTGTCCCGCACGAGATGACCCCAATTTTGACCGTCTGTTCAAAGTTCGGCCGGTCATCGAATACTTCAGCAAAAAGTTTGCTGAAGTGTACGTGCCCAAAAGGGACATCTGCGTGGATGAGTCCTTGGTTCATTTTAAGGGGCGGCTCAGATTCCGTCAATACCTGCCCAACAAAAGGGCCAGGTACGGAATCAAACTCTACAAGCTGTGTGAGAGTACCTCAGGGTACACCCACAGCTTTAGAGTTTACGAAGGGAAGGACAGCAGGATTGAACCGCCTGAGTGTCCCCCTGTCCTGGGAGTGAGTGGGAAAATAGTGTGGGATTTGGTGCACCCACTGCTGGATAAAGGTTATCACCTCTACACCGATAACTTTTATTCCAGCATCCCACTCTACAAATCCCTCTCTGCGTGAGGTACCGCAGCCTGCGGTACTGTCCGCAAAAATCAGAGAGGCCTCCTGAAGACGCTACTTGGGCAGATGCTCAGAAAAGGTGAGAGCAAAGCCCAATGTAGCGACCACCTGCTGGTGGTCAAGTACAAGGACAAGAGGGATGTCCTTCTGTTGACCACCATACACGGTGATGGCAGCGCCCTCAGCACTGTACGGGGTACCTCTACACAGGTCTGCAAACCGGACTGTGTACTGGGGTACAACAAAAACATGGGGGGCGTTGATCTCTCCGATCAACTCCTCCAACCGTACAGTGCTTTGAGGAAGGCCAAGGTGTGGTACAAAAAGCTGTCGGTGTACATCGTACAAATGGCAATGCTTAACGCTTTCCTGCTGTCACGATGTGCACGCCACAGCGATACGATGTACCTTCAGTTCCAGGAGGTAGTGATTAAGGCCCTGATGTTTGGCACGAGGGAAGGAGCGGGCCCCAGTACTTCTGGAACTGAGGGTGCTCGTATTGTACCAGGTCAGCATTTTCCGGGGGTGGTCCCGCCAACTGATAAAAAAGGTAAGCCGCAAAAAAGGTACCGAGTGTGCTACAAACGAGGAGTACGCAAGGACACCATCTATCAATGCGACACCTGCCCCGACAAACCTGGCCTGTGTATGAAGGACTGCTTCAAATTGTACCACACCTCCATGCACTACTAATTAGGAACCAGTAGATTAGTTCCAAAGAGGGGGCACATCTAAGTAAGTTCCATGGGGGTCTAGGTTCCAAAATGATGTCACTTTTTGTTTTTTTTACTGTTTAGGCACATCAGGGGCTCTGCAAACGGAACATGACGCCCTCAGAACCAGTCCATCAAAGTCTGCATTCCAAATCGTCACTGCTTCCCTTCTGAGTCCCGAAGTGCCCAAACAGTTTTTTCCCACATATGGGGTACCAGCGTACTCAGAACAAAATGGACAGCAACTTTTGGGGTCCAATTTCTCTTGTTACCCTTGGGAAAATAAAAAATTGGGGACTGAAAGATCATTTTTGTGGGGAAAAAATAGGATTTTTTATTTTCACGCCCGGGCGTTATAAACTTTCATGAAGCACTTGGGGGATAAAAGTGCTCACGACACATCTAGATAAGTTCCTTAGGGGGTCTAGTTTCCAAAATGGGGTCACTTATGGGGGGTTTCCACTGTTTAGGCACATCAGGGGCTCGCCAAACACGACATGGCATCCGATCTCAATTCCAGCCAATTTTAGCGTGAAAATGTCAAAGGGCGCTCCTTTCCTTCTGAGCCCTGCCATGCGCCCAAACAGTGGTTCCCCCCCCACATATGGGGTATCAGAGTACTCAGGACAAATTGGACAACAACTTTTGGGGTCCAATTTCTCCTGCTACCCTTGAGAAAATAAAACATTGGGGACTAAACGATCATGTATGTAGAAAAAATAGGATTTTTTATTTTCACACCCGGGCGTTATAAACTTTCGTGAAGCACTTGGGGGATAAAAGTGCTCAAGACACATCTAGATAAGTTCCTTAGGGGTCTAGATTCCAAAATGGGGTCACTTATGGGGGGTTTCCACTGTTTAGGCACATCAGGGGCTCGCCAAACACAACATGGCATCCGATCTCAATTCCAGCCAATTTTAGCGTGAAAACGTCAAAGGGCGCTCCTTTCCTTCTGAGCCCTGCCATGCGCCCAAACAGTGGTTCCCCCCCACATATGGGGTATCAGCGTACTCAGGACAAATTGGACAACAACTTTTGGGGTCCAATTTCTCCTGCTACCCTTGAGAAAATAAAAAATTGGGGACTAAACGATCATGTTTGTAGAAAAAATAGGATTTTTTATTTTCATGCCCGGGCGTTATAAACTTTCGTGAAGCACTTGGGGGATAAAAGTGCTCACGACATATCTAGATAAGTTCCTTAGGGGGTCTAGTTTCCAAAATGGTGTCACTTATGGGGGGTTTCCACTGTTTAGGCACATCAGGGGCTCGCCAAACACGACATGGCGTCCAATCTCAATTGCAGCCAATTTTAGCTTGAAAATGTCAAACGACGCTCCTTTCCTTCTGAGCCCTGCCGTGCACCCAAAAAGTGGTTCTCCCTCACATGTGGGGTATCAGCGTACTCGGGACAAATTGGGCAACAACTTTTAAGGTCCATTTTCTCTTTTTACCCTTGGGAAATTAAAAAAATTATTGCTGAAAGATCATTTTTGTGACTAAAAAGTAAAATGTAATTTTTTTCCTTCCATGTTGCTTCTGCTGCTGTGAAACATCTGAAGGGTTAATAAACTTCTTGAATGTGGTTTTGAGCACCTTGAGGGGTGCAGTTTTCAGAATGGTGTCACTTTTGGGTATTTTCTGCCATATAGACCCCTCAAAATGACTTCAAATGTGAGGTGGTCCCTAAAAAAATGGTTTTATAAATTTTGTTGTAAAAATGAGAAATTGATGTTCAAATTTTAACCCTTATAACTTCCTAAAAAAAAAAAATTTTGTTTCCAAAATCGCGCTGATGTAAAGTAGACATGTGGGAAATGTTATTTATTAACTATTTTGTGTCACATAACTCTCTGGTTTAACAGAATAAAAGTTGGAAAATTGCAAAATTTCCAAATTTTCACCAATTTTCCATTTTTTTCACAAATAAACGCAAGTGATATCGAAGAAATTTTACCACTAACATGAAGTACAACATGTTACAAGAAAACAATCTCAGAATTGCTAAGATCCGTTGAAGCGTTTCGGAGTTATAACCTCATAAAGAGACAGTGGTCAGAAATGTAAAAATTGGCCCGGTCATTAACGTGCAAACCACCCTTGGGGGTGAAGGGGTTAAATAGGTGTTTTATGTCTGCTCCTGTATTGGTTCAGCCCGATCCATCTGAACCGTTGATTGCAGAGGTGATGCATTGGAGGTGGGCGCGGGGGCGGTGTTGTCTCAGGGACCCGTTACTTTGACCAATTTAAGACCATGTGCCTTTTTCTCCCGGAAGTTTTCTTCTGCAGAGAGGAACTATGATGTTGGTAAGTTATTGGCCATAAAATTGGCTTTTGAAGAATAGAGGCATTTTTTGGAGGGGGCGGTTCATCAGATCACGGTGATTACAGACCACAAGAACTTGTCTTATATTGAATCTGCCAAGTGGTTAACTCCTAGACAGGCTAGGTGGTCACTTTTTTTTTCTCGTTTTCATTTTTCTAGCACTTTTCGGCCTGGTTTCAAGTATGTCAAGGTGGATGCCTTATCTCACAGTTTTGATCCGATATCACCCCCTGAACCTCCTTCCTGCATTCTTCAGCATGGGGTGGTTGTTGTGGGGGTATCCTCTGAATTGGAGCAGGAGATTCGGAAGGCTCAGTCTCTTGCTCTTGCCTCTTTGCCTGATAATAAGTTATTTGTCATGGTTCAGTACCGGTTGTGGGTTCTCCGGGAGTTCCATGATTCTGCTCTCAGTGGGCACCCGGGAATCTCAGCCACCTGGAAAGCCAGTGCTAGGCTGTTTTAGTGGTCCTCCGTGACCTCTGGTGTCACTGTGTTTGTGTCTGCTTGAGATACATGTGCCCATGCTAAGAGCTCCCATAACCGGCCGGCCGGGGAATTGGTGCCATTGCCTATTCCGGATAGACTTTGGACTCATTTGTCCATGGATTTTATCACTGATCTCCCTCCTTCCAATGGCAAAACTGTAATCTGGGTAGTGGTTGACAGATTCAGTAAACAGGCGCACTTTGTACCTCTGGCAGGACTGCCGAATGCTGTAACATTATCTAAGTTGTTTGTTGAGCACGCTGTACGCCTGCATGGCGTACCTTTGAGTGTTGTTTCTGATAGAGGGGTACAATTTGTGTCCAAATTTTGGAGGGCATTTTGTAAAAGATTGGGTATTTGCTTGAATTTCTCCTCTGCTTACCATCCTGAGACCAACGGTCAGAAGGAGAGGACCAATCAGTCACTTGAACAGATTTTGCGGTGTCTTGCTACGTCTCAGCAGGATGATTGGTGTTCTTCGTTGCCCGTGGCTTAGTTTGCATTTAACAACTGGATTAACCAGTCCACTGGCACCTCTCCGTTCTTCTGTAACTATGGTTTTTCACCCCCATTTTGGCAAATTTTCTAGGCTGGATTCAGGATGTCCAGGGGCTGATACGGCAGTGCAACGATTGGGGGAGGTGTTGAGGGATGTCCAGAAGAACATTGGGGAGGCTCAGGGCAAACATAAACATTTTGCTGATAAGCGACGGTCTGTAGTACCCTTTTTCCTGGTGGGAGATAAAGTGTGGTTGTTTACCAAGAACATTTGTCTAAAAGTTCCTTCTGCTAAGCTAGGTCCCAGGTTTATTGGTCCTTACGAGATCATTGAGGTGGTCAATCCAGTTGCCTTTCACTTACACCTTCCTCGGTCACTTCGGATCCCCAATTGTGTTCCATAAGTCCCTTCTTAAGTCATTTGTACCATCCTCTGCTGTGTCTCCATCCCCTCCGCCTCCTGTCAATGTGGATGGTCAGACCGAGTATGAAGTGGAAAGGATTGTAGATTCTCGCATGGTCCGTAATTCACTTCAGTATTTGGTCCATTGGAGGGGTTACGGTCCTGAGGATCGATCTTAGGTCCCAGCGTGATCTGTCCATGCAGATCGATTGGTTCGGGCATTTCATAAACGTTATCCTGGGAAGCCTGGGGGTCCGGTGCCCCCCCCCCTTGAGAGGAGGGTACTGTCATGATCCATTCCGGGGTTTAGTCCTGTCTGCCCTTTTCCCGGGCTGATCATGTCAGGGGTTAACTTTGCTCTCACTCATTCTGGGTTCAGGTTTGCTATTTATCTCCGATGCATCCTGCTGGTGGTGTCAGCTATAGTTTTGCCTTCGTAGTGTGTACATGACTCTGGCAGATCTTGATTTGTCCTGCTGTGATCCCTGACTTGCCCCGTGTTTGCTGACTCCCTCTGTCTGTCCTTTTCCAGTGTTTCCCTGTAAGTTTGTTTGATTCCCAGGTTTTGACTTGGCTTGCATTCAGACTCGCTTCTGCCTTCTGTCTTTGTCTTATCCGCTTCCGACCGTTGCTGAACCCCTTGGCTTGTTCCTGACCACGTGTACTGCTGCGACCTCTGGTACTTCTGCTTGTTTTTTGACTCGGCTTGTCTGACCACTCTCTCGCCACTTGGTGGTGCCTGTGCTGCTGCTCTGTGGTGCTACGCTGTGTGTGCAGCCTAACTTCCCTCACCAGCTCCCCTGGTGGAGGTTGTGCTATACTGCACTGCAGCAGCATAACACAGAGATCTTAGGTTATGTGCCTCAAAAAATCACAGCAGTCAGAATATATATGGGCAGCACAGCGGGCTCAGTGGTTAACACTGCGCTGGGGTCCCGGGTTCAAATCCCACCAAAGACAAAATCTGCAGGGAGTTTGTATATTCTCCCCATGTTTGCGTGGGTTTTCTCCTGGTTCTCCGGCTTCCTCCCACACTCCAAAGACCTATTGATCTAGATCAGTGTTTCCCAAACTCCAGTCCTCACAGACCCCATGGGTCATGTTTTCAGGATTTCCTTAGTATTGTGCAAGTAGTGGAAGTATCATCAAGGCATCAGGAATTGTCTCACCTGTGCAACTCTATGGAAATCCTGAAAACATGACCCGTGGGGTCCGTGAGGACTGGAGTTTGGGAAATACTGAATTCTAGATTGATAATGCCTGTAAAGCGTTGTGGAATTTATGGCGCTATATAAGAGGGTAAAATAAATAAATAAAAAATAAAATGTACACTCCTCCCCAATTGCTGCCATTTTGTAGGTGCAGCACATTGTGTCCAGATGCAGTGGGCCGAATTTGGCATTGGGCACAACCCACTGTGATGCTAAGACATAATCCACACGGTTATATATACACAAGTGCTTCTCACAAAATTAGAATACCATCAAAAAGTTAATTTATTTCAGTTTTTCAATACAAAAAGTGAAACTCATAAATTATATAGTCATTACAAACAGAGTGATCTATTTCAAGTGTTTATTTATTATTATTATTTACATGTGAAGAGGGGTATACATGATAAAAAGAAGTACAATAATCTTAAACAATACAAGTCACAACTGGTATTTCTGTTAATGTTGATGATTATGGCTTACAGCCAATTAACCCTAGAACGCATACCTGGGGCCTCGCAGGCCTGCCAGGTTACTTGTTTTCTATTTTCTGTAAAAGTACTTCAGTTAGAATTTTGAAAATCTAGGTAATCCTCAGGTATATAGTTGTTAGTAATTTCCAGTTATTCATATATTTTTATGTTACAGACATTTCGGTATAACAACCTTTTTTTGGGACTACCCCATATTCACGCACCTGGGGCCTTTTAGGCCTGTACTAGGTTTACATGAGATACTCAGTCTTTTTGTCTGTATTGTTGCTGGGGAAGAACTTTTATGACTCTGCTATTGCTGGGAAGAGTGTGGATTCTGCATGACAACATAAAAATAAAAAAAAAGAATACAAATATTACAATGGATAATTACTTTACCAATTTTGAAATGGCCAACTTTTTGCTTCAAAAGCAACTTACACTTGTTGCTACTATGAGGCCAAACCGCCGCGAAATTCCTCCAATCATGAAGCACAATGCACAGCGAACAATCTACGAGAGTGTATTCGGTTTCTGCAATCAAGCAACAATGGTGTCTTATAAAGCCAAGAAAGAAAAATCAATCTGTGATATTACTGAGTACAATGCATCATGATGGAAGTATTGACACCAATGACAGGAAAAAAAAACCTGAAATCATACTGCATTATAATAATACAAAAGGAGGTGTCGACAAGATGGACGAAATGATTGGAGAGTATTCGTGCAAAAGGCAGACTAAACGTTGGCCTGTTGCCCTTTTTTCCAATATCCTTGATGTGTCAGCCCTCAATAGCTACATTGTTTATTGTCAAACTAATCCAGAATTCCATGCCAACAGGAAAGACAAGAGACGTCTATTTTTGACAGAACTTTGTTATGAACTTTTGATGCCTACTATGATGGAGAGAAGCAGCATGATATGCTTATCAAGGCAAATTACGGAGGCAATGATCCAATGTGGAATACGCTTTCTGGAACATCCAGAGCAAAGAGAAAAAAAAAGAAAGCGCTGCTATATTTGTCCAGCAAAGAAGGAAAGAAAATCGGAGCGTTTCTGTTCTACTTGCGGACAAAATGTATGCAAGGAACATTCAGCCGAAAAAATAATATGCGAGAATTGTCGGGGGAATATGGACCTCCTGCCTGACGGTCCTGTTCTTCATTTTGCTGCTTTGGTACCTTTCGGAACATAGGTGACTATTTCAGTGCCTGGCACACAGTTATTTCCCCGAATATGCTTACCTGTTCAGGGTTATTTTGGTCCTATTGCCTCCCCACTTGGGCAGTTTAATTCCGTTCGCACTATTATGTGCTGGAGTCCTTTATTGGTTTAGGATCTGCGGTCTTTTCACCATTCCCCTTGTGGGGTGTTTGTTCCACACCATTATGTGTGGTAATCAGCTATAAGCTATCTGGTCAGAGCTAGTCTTCCATACTGGATTATATGGCCTTGTCATTTATGGGCAACTTATACTAGTCTGCTATGGCTTGATCAGCTGGAGGGTTATATCTGTGGTTATTCATTGCGGGGTCATTTCTGTGTGCTCATTTGGCACGACTGTTTATTCATTATATTTAGCATTTTCTCATGTCATGTATGCAGCATGTTATTATTATATATTTTTTTGAACGGGCCTGATGGGGGAGTTGTTTTGCTACTTTTTTAAATGTTTTTAATCCTGTTTCACCATTAAAGTTGTTCCTTCTTGATCAATTATCTCGGGTGGTGTGCATTTAGTTTTTGAGCAGCTGCTGTTTTCTTCTGTTTGGGGGAATATGTAAAGTTACAAATAAATATTCCTGCACCAAGTTTGCTACAACCAAAAAATGTTTTCATAAAAAAATTGCATATAGAATGCCTATATTTGGCGTGCCCGTTTACTTACTTTTTTGTTGTTTTATGCACATAACTATGTTTTGAAATATACACATCTTAGGCTGTGTTCCCAGTAGCGCTGGGGTTCGCCAGAAGGGGATCTGCAGCGCCCCAGAGTCCTGGTCGTTGCAGTACTGTGGCTCCGCCGCTAAGGGGGGCCATGGTACGTCTGATGGCACTGAAGGAGTTCATCTGACCAGGTATCACATACACCAATACATTTCACAGTCGGGCCTCCAGGGGGAGCTAAGGGTGCTATTTATTAGGCCACTCCTCACCGTGTGGGTAACTGGGGGTCAGGCAGGAAGTTAGTCAGAAAGCTGACTGGGTTGGAACCAGGCAACACCTTGTGGCAGGGGGTGTTGTGGGGAAGATTCGGTAGGGTCCCTGTCAGGTTTGGGACCCTGACAGAGGCCTGGCAACAAGAAAGAACACCACTGGACCGTGCCTGCTCAGCATAGCGGCGGTGCCCTAAGAAAGGATCAGAAGCGAGATATATTGTGCTGAGTGAGAAACGAGATCAAAGCAAGAAGGAGAATACCAGTAGGAGTCGTGCTGTAAGACCGAGGCAACATCCTACTGAGGCGCACAACCGGCGGCCGGAACGCCGAGGAAGTATTCATATATCTAGCTCCAAGCAATACTTCAAACCAACGGCAGGACAGTCAGTCACAGGCGGGCTGTCTCACCTAAATCACCTATGCAGACTTGGGGGGCAACCTGTGGAGAGGGGCGACTCTAGGGTCCCGGAAGAGCTCCGAGCCTACCCGTCATATGGGTGCGTCCCAACCATAACACCGGGAGGGACGGAGGATTAGCAGAACATCATCTAATCGAGTTGTTGTGAGGGAACACGAGAAACAGACACAACAGTTGTGGGGACTATCCCGTAAGCACAGCAGGGGAGGACCACAACACATAGCGCAAGCAGGAAGGCACAGATTTCCACCTGCAAGGAGAAATCTGGAGGTGCCATCGGACCGGCCGGACTTGCGCAGCCTGGTGAACCGTATTCCGGACTGAGGACCCAGAGACCTTCAGTAAAGAGGTAAAGAGACTGCAACCTGGTGTCCTCGTTATTTACTGCACCGCACCACCACCACTATCTACATCTATCACTGTACGCCCCTCAGCAGGGTCACGGACCGGGTCTAGCCACCGTGACAACCCCAGAGCAGAGACTCAGAGGCCCGGTACCGGGTACCCCTCGGCCCTGCGGCAGTGGGGGCGCTACAGATCCATAATGGATCTGACCTCCTGGTAACTCCAGCTAAGGCTGCCGGAATGGCGGGATTCTGCCAGCCTTAGCTGGGGTCACCAGGAGGTCAGATCCATTGCGGATCCCCTCCTGGCGGACCCCAGTGCTAGTTGGAATGCATCCTTACCTTGCAATTGTAAAATACATTTTGAAAAGTATTTTTATTTGAGTTATTCCGTGTTATTTGCACACAGGCCTAAAAGGCCCCAGGTGCGTGAATATGGGGTAGTCCCAAAAAAAGGTTGTTATACCGAAATGCCTATAACATAAAAATATATGAACAAATGGAAATTACTAACAACTATATACCTGAGGAATACCTAGAGTTTCAAAATTCTAACTAAAGTAATTTTACAGAAAATAGAAAACAAGTAACCTGGCAGGCCTGCGAGGCCCCAGGTATGCGTCCGCCAGCCTTAGCTGGGGTCACCAGGAGGTCAGATCCATTACGGAATCCCGTCCTGGCAGACCCCTGCGCTAGTGGGAATGCATCCTTACTTTGCAATAAACTTTGAAAAGTATTTTTATTTGAGTTATTCCATGATAATTGTAAACAGGCCTAAAAGGCCCCAGGTGCGTGAATGTGTAGATTTCTATGGGTATGCGTTCTAGGGTTAAAACCCAAAAGTCATCATCTCAGTAAATTAGAATAATTAACAAAAACCTGCAAAGGCTTCCTAAGGGTTTTAGAAAGGTCCCTTAGTCTGTTTCAGTAGGCTCCACAATCATGGGGAAGACTGCTGACTTGACGGATGTCCAGAAGGCAGTTATTGACACACTCCACAAGTGTGCAATATGTGTTGCAAAAGCTGAAGTATACTGACCTACAGTATGAATTAATTTAATGGATATTTATAAAAAGACCTTCTGCGCAGATAGCTTATAAAAACATAATTCCTCATGACTACTGCAGAGCCGAGTGTCAGAATTCCATTTGGCTCCCTACTACATGTGCTGCCACATAGTATAGTCATACAAGTTATGAAAATGTGTGATAATATGAGAAATAATTAAGAATGAAAATCTTGGGAAAGATATATATATATATATATATATATATATATATATATATATATATATATATATCTATCTGTTTTTTTGCACACAGTTTGACTCATAATGGGCGAATATAATCCTAAATATGGATCAAAGTAGTGCGTGATTTTTAACACACAGATAATCATCAGTCTGTGTGAAAAACGTTCATGTGAACTACCACATTGTCTTGCATTGGACAGTATGCTACCAATGCAATTTACATTGTGTGTGTTGTCCATATGCTACCCATACTGTGCAATGTGTGTTGTCCATATGCTACCCATACTGTGCAATGTGTGTTGTCCATATGCTAGCCATAGTGTGCAATGTGTGTTGTCCGTATGCTACCCTTAGTGTGCAATGTGTGTTGTCCGAATGCTACCCTTAGTGTGCAATGTGTGTTGTCCATATGCTAGCCATAGTGTGCAATGTGTGTTGTCCATATGCTACCCATACTGTGCAATGTGTGTTGTCCATATGCTAGCCATAGTGTGCAATGTGTGTTGTCCGTATGCTACCCTTAGTGTGCAATGTGTGTTGTCCGAATGCTACCCTTAGTGTGCAATGTGTGTTGTCCATATGCTAGCCATAGTGTGCAATGTGTGTTGTCCGTATGCTACCCTTAGTGTGCAATGTGTGTTGTCCATATGCTACCCATACTGTGCAATGTGTGTTGTCCGTATGCTACCCTTAGTGTGCAATGTGTGTTGTCCGTATGCTACCCTTAGTGTGCAATGTGTGTTGTCCATATGCTACCCATACTGTGCAATGCGTGTTGTCCGTATGCTACCCTTAGTGTGCAATGTGTGTTGTCCGTATGCTACCCTTAGTGTGCAATGTGTGTTGTCCATATGCTGCCCATACTGTGCAATGTGTGTTGTCCATATGCTACCCATACTGTGCAATGTGTGTTGTCCGTATGCTACCCTTAGTGTGCATTGTGTGTTGTCCGTATGCTACCCTTAGTGTGCAATGTGTGTTGTCCGTATGCTACCCATACTGTGCAACGTGTGTTGTTTGTATGCTACCCTTAGTGTGCAATGTGTGTTGTCCGAATGCTACCCTTTAGTGTGCAATGTGTGTTGTCCATATGCTAGCCATAGTGTGCAATGTGTGTTGTCCGTATGCTACCCTTAGTGTGCAATGTGTGTTGTCCGTATGCTACCCTTAGTGTGCAATGTGTGTTGTCCGTATGCTACCCTTAGTGTGCAATGTGTGTTGTCCATATGCTACCCATACTGTGCAATGCGTGTTGTCCGTATGCTACCCTTAGTGTGCAATGTGTGTTGTCCGTATGCTACCCATACTGTGCAATGTGTGTTGTTTGTATGCTACCCTTAGTGTGCAATGTGTGTTGTCCGAATGCTACCCTTAGTGTGCAATGTGTGTTGTCCATATGCTAGCCATAGTGTGCAATGTGTGTTGTCCGTATGCTACCCTTAGTGTGCAATATGTGTTGTCCGTATGCTACCCTTAGTGTGCAATGTGTGTTGTCCGTATGCTACCCTTAGTGTGCAATATGTGTTGTCCATATGCTACCCATACTGTGCAATGCGTGTTGTCCGTATGCTACCCTTAGTGTGCAATGTGTGTTGTCCGTATGCTACTCTTAGTGTGCAATGTGTGTTGTCCATATGCTAGCCATAGTGTGCAATGTGTGTTGTCCGTATGCTACCCTTAGTGTGCAATGTGTGTTGTCCATATGCTACCCATACTGTGCAATGTGTGTTGTCCATATGCTACCCATACTGTGCAATGTGTGTTGTCCGTATGCTACCCTTAGTGTGCAATGTGTGTTGTCCGTATGCTACCCTTAGTGTGCAATGTGCGTTGTCCGTATGCTACCCATACTGTGCAATGTGTGTTGTCCGTATGCTACCCTTAGTGTGCAATGTGTGTTGTCCGTATGCTACCCTTAGTGTGCAATGTGTGTTGTCCGTATGCTACCCTTAGTGTGCAATGTGTGTTGTCCGTATGCTACCCTTAGTGTGCAATGTGTGTTGTCCATATGCTACCCATACTGTGCAATGTGTTGTCCATATGCTACCCATACTGTGCAATGTGTGTTGTCCATATGCTACCCATACTGTGCAATGTGTGTTGTCCGTATGCTACCCTTAGTGTGCAATGTGTGTTGTCCGTATGCTACCCTTAGTGTGCAATGTGTGTTGTCCGTATGCTACCCATACTGTGCAATGTGTGTTGTCTATGTGCTACCTATACTGTGCAATGTGTTGTCCGTATGCTACCCTTAGTGTGCAATGTGTGTTGTCCGTATGCTACCCTTGGTGTGCAATGTGTGTTGTCCATATGCTACTCATAGTGTGCAATGTGTGTTGTCCATATGCTACCCATAGTGTGCAATACGTAAACACACAAAGACAACGCCAAAAGAATTAAGACAGGCCACAAAAATGTATAGTTCAAAAACACATATCAATTTATTTAATCAAACGGAAAGAAAAACCTCAAGCTATAATAAACAAGATGTAAAAAAGTGCCTCCGATCTAAAACAGGTCACATGTAAATATATACGGTAATAATATCAATGTGTCAGTAACAATGCAAATTTTATGTATGCCATAAAATGGCTATATGTCACATAAATAAGCACAATGATTATGGGAAGTATATATGAGGAAAACCTTGGAAAGCACCCATATGGAAAGTGCTACGTGCATACAAACAACCCCGCATACAGATCGTATATGGAGGACTGAAGGTAATAGTATCAAGGGTGAAACCCTAACGTTGGTACTAGAGTGTCAAACCAAAAACACCTAATTGCAATGCCTGATAGTTGCGGGTGTGATATGCAGCCATGGAAAAACCTCAAAATATATTTACCGCATGAAGAGACACAAGACCTGAGAGACCCCTACGCGCGTTTCGATTTAATTCTTCTATAGCATGGAGGGAGATGGGAGTGTATTTAAGCTGACCTCAGCCAATCACAAATCTGATTACAGCAGTAGTGAAATTAGCATAATGTGACGAACATTACCCCACGTGGGACCCAATGTGCAAAGACGGAAGTACCAGAAAAAACAATACGAAATACCGTGTATATACCACAAAAAACACATTCTACATGGACAAAATTGTACTAAGCCTTTAACCGTTTCTTTTTATAAAGGATCAATTCTTAAGCTTTCACAGAAAATGTCGCTTTACATGGGGTTTTAAATGTAGCCCACTCCAGCGTTTTGTTTTTCTTCATAGCAGGAATGGTGCTTTAAATGTAAGCCTCCTGCCCAAGTTCTTATACTCACCATCTGGCGGCTTTACCATTTACCAACGCAGCTCCTGTAGCACCATCTTGTGCCGATAACTTTTGACTGGCTGTAAGTCAGAAGTTAAGTCACAATCACTCAATGCAAGTCTATGAGAAGCAGAACGAAGCTCTCACAGAGATGTAGGTATTGAAAAGTGACCTCTGACACGCTCCATGGGCCACTGGAGCTGCCGACAGATCACTTTTCTGTGGAAACCGACAAGAACTACGCTGGATAAGGATGAAAGCACTGGCAGTTGAGCATGAGACAGGGGAAATACATTTAAAGCACAGCGCCAGCAGTGCAATAAAAAAAAATGCTGGAGTGGTGCTTTAAAAGAAAACCTGTTGAGGGCTTCTTGAACCATTGGCAGCATGAAATACAGACATGCTCTGTCAATACAAATAACTATATTATAGGCCTCATTCAGACGTCCATTTTGTCTAAATGAAGCCTTTGGGGTAAGCACACACAGTGTCATTTATATGCCAGTGCAACTGCTGAGTATTCCCAAGTGAAGCCACTTCAAGAAAACAATGATGGTCAGTTTTGTGAGGGGACCAACCTTTGGCTTTCACTCTGTACAGTTAGGTATAGAGAGAGGGTGGCTTCCCTTGAAAGTTGTCCAAAGGATGAGCATGCCAATTCGGTTAATCACTTCAGGGTTTCCGAACCCTGAAGCAGTTAAAAGGAGTGGCATAAGACGAAGAATGGGCACAGCAATGTTGTCTTGACATTGCTGTGCACTATGTTCTTTTTATGGGGCACTTTTTCAGACATATTATGAGCAGAATCCACCTGAAATGGACACCATGTGCACAGTCTTACTCTGAAACTTTGTGGCAGTTAAAAAACTACTGTTTGAAATGATGAGTTAATAAGACAGGGAGAAGAGTCTACTGGGCAGCTCCTTTTGGCTTTTCCTCACCTGACGCAGCTTGAATGACAATTCTCTTCAAATTAAAGGTGTTGTCCAGGCTTGGGGTTCAAGTCTGCAGTCACTCTATATGACTGCAGACTTGTGAATCCTCACAGTGCGCGATGTAGTGCGGAAGTATGCAAATTGCATACTTGTGGTCACATGTCCTCCTGCTTCCAGTGACGGAGAATCCTGACAGCGCATGCCGTGGGTATTCACGAGTCTGCAGGCACATAGAGTGACTGCAGACTTGAAACTCAAGCCTGGACAATCCCTTTAAAGCTACATTCACACCTCATTTTTTCTCAGGTGTTATCCTAGCTGCTTGTTTTTTTCTCTCACATCCGTTTTTTTTTTTTACTGAAGTGGGTAGACTGTCTGAACTTTATCTTAGCAATGAAGCAGTTAAAAACAGATTAAACTAGGACGAAAAAGTATGTCTTCCGCGTTCCATCAGTTTTAAACGGATCCCCATAGATTTTAATGACAGAGTCTGATCCACATAAGGGAAGGGAATACAACAGATGTGTATATGAATGAATGAAATGCTATTGTTTAGTGTGCTGTTTGATTGAGAAAAAAAGTGCACCAAACACAGATGCGTCACACAGCTATGTAAATTCAGATAAATCCGCAGGGCAAAAACTGTGCGTTTTTCCAGCAGATTTATTGCGGATTTAACACAGTTTTTGTGCGGATTCCACTGCGTTTTTTTATTATGGGGTAGGTGTAAAACCGCTGCGTATTCCGCACAAAAAATTGACATGCTGCGGAATGTAAACCGCTGCGTTTCCGCGCTTTTTTTCCGCAGCATGTGCACTGCGGATTGCGTTTCCCGTAGGTTTACATTGTACTGTAAACGCATGGGAAACCGCTGCGAACCCGCAGCTGCGAAAACGCTGCGGATCCGCAGCAAAATCTGCAGCGTGTGCACATAGCCTGTGTAGAAGTATTTCATAATGAGAGAACCTGTCTGTATTTCCTGCTGTCCGTGGTTTAGACATTATAAATCTTCTGACAGGTTCCATTCAAACAAATTAAATAAAATGCCATTTTCAGCTGTAAATGGTAAAAGGATTTAAACATATGGCTTCTCTGGTAGTTAACGAAAGTAGCATACAAGCAGAGAAAAAAAAAACACAGTTGGGGAGTTGTATTAATATTGTGATAAAAAAAAGATCTGAGATGCAAATTTTGGACCAAATTTATCACAATAATAAATTTGGCGATTCTTCATATTTTTAAAATTTCTTAGACAGAACAGGTGCCTGCACTAGTTGTCATCCACTGGTTTAGTGTGGTTTTGGGGCAATTCTCAACTTCCCCTGTACTACCAATTGAGAACAGGCCCTATTAGGCCATATAAATATAGAGGGGAATCCCTCACTTGAAACCTATTCTGTAAGCTAGATTTAGTAGGGTCTCTTGCATTCCCTTGTTTTACATGAATGGCTGCCACGTCACACATTTCCTCTGCAGTGTACAATTTTTATTTCTTTACTGGAATTCACAGTATCATTATTTGTGCACTTCCACTTTTTTCACGCACATTTAGGGTAAGTTAATACGAGCATATAAAAAATTGTTTGGCGATTTATTAAGAAAAATTGGTTGATTTTTTTTCTCATTTGTCATCCGCATACAATCCGTTTTTTTTTTTTTTTCACAGCAGCAGCTATTAATCATTTACAAGACCATTTACAGTTTCCTGTGTTACAGAATTCCAATGTATCGGTAACAATCACATGCCATACTGTGGCTCCATATGGCAACCGATTTTTTTTGTAACTCAACCATAAACATGAATGGGTGAGTCTTATCCAATTTATAGAAGGAACTAGCGCATGTTGCCATTGTTTTTCACACACAGATTTGCTCAGTGCAAAGATTTGCTCAGTGCAAAGATTTGCTCACCTGCACTGCCCCATTGAATAACATTGGTTCGAGTGCTGTCCCAATTTTTCCACAGACAGCACTCAGACCAAGAATATGGTCATGTGAATGAGCCTTTACAAACAGAAATGTCACTTGTGTCCTTGGTAATATGAATATCTAATTATTGCTCAAGCTATCCAAACACCTTAGATAGTCTGAACACAATTATTCCTCCTACCTTCTTCACACTGAACCTGGCTCATATGTCCCATCTTTTCCAAGGATCAGGCATGGTGAAAGCCAAAATGTCCAATCCCTGTTATCCTAGACAAATACCAATGGAGAGACGAAACACCTACATACACATTAAGGGCAGAGACACACTGCCGTATTTCTCATGCGAGAATCACATCGTAAAACTTGTACTGGCTGTCGGCTCTCCTGACCTGAGCTTGACAGCTGCATAGTAATCCATCATACTGTCATGCTCAGATCAGGAGAGGTGCCAGCCAGTCCGTGTAGTGCGAGGCGATTATCACAGGAGAAATACGGCAGTCTGTCTCTGCCCTAAAGGGGTTGTGTGGCCTTAGGGTTCAAGTCTGCAGTCACTCTTTGTGCGCTCGCTGAGATGATTCTTCAGTGGCGGCATCACAATCGGGCGACCATGTGACTGCACGAATGCAATTTTCATACTTACAGACACTTGCACTGAGCAAGGTCAGGCCCATCTAGTCGGCACGTGACCATATGAATGAAAATCACATACTTGCAGCCACATGCCCACCACTCTTGGCACTGGTGAATCCTTACAGCACGTCTGACTGCAGACTAGTACCATAAGGTCAGACAAGACCTCTTTAAAGAGAATCTGTCACCAGGATTTTGCTATGTAATGAGTGGCACGATGTAGAGTGTGTCTTGGTGCAGTGAAAGTTTTGCTGCCCTATGGAATCAAGGTTATGCCGAGCTGTCAGTTTGGTGAACGACAGCTCAGTTGTCCAATGTAGTGCAGGAGCGTGCTGAACTGTTGGTATTTTGATAAACAGCTCAGCTGTCCAATCTGAGACTGGGAGATGCTGAGCTTCCTTCAGATGTTCCCTGTTGGAAGTGATTACCCAGCTACTTAGCTGTCAGTCCCAGATCTCTGCCTGTCGTAGCATTTGCTTGGTGGTGCATGTTTGCCTTGTATTTCAGTGCTCTATTTGTTGATCTCTTGAAGCCTGACCTTACTCCGACCATCCATTTGTCTAGCCCCTTTGCTTTGCTCTGCTATCTTCCTGGTATTCTGAGTTCAGAAACTGACCTAACTACGCCTTTAGTTTACAACATGCTCTCTTGGTACCTGACCCCACAGCGTTTGACTACCCTGGTTGTCCGTGAGCAGTGACTATCATCACATTATAACTGGCCATGTGTTTATTTTCTCCACCAATGGATCCAGTTCGTACACTCTGTGATCAGGTGGCAAATCTGACCCAGATGGTTCAAGATCTGGCCAGGGAGCACAAAAAGCTAGAATCTTCACAATCCCCGCTGCAGGGTCAGTTTTCTAGTACTATGGGAGTTCCACAAAGTTCTCTGCTAGTGACAGTAGTTATGAGCTTCTGTACCTTCTGACATGCAGCTAGTCTCTTCCGAATCAGTAGTGGCACTTCTTGATAAATTTTCGTGCGAGAAAGACCAGTTTTGTGTATTCAGGGAGAGCAGTAGACTATTTTCTTACCTTACGACCCTGGTCTTCAGTCCCAGCGAGTGGGAATTATCATATCCCTACAGTGAGGGGGCCCTCAGACTTGGCAATTTTCTTTGTCCCTACTAACCCAAGAATGGTCTTCTGTTGTTGCCTTAGGGATGATCTATGACAAACCTGATAGGGTCCAGGTTGTGGAGGCAAAGATCATCAACCTGACCCGTGGGGCTGCACTGCTGAGGTCTATAGTTCTGAGTTACGGCAATGGTCCTCTGAAGTTCTGAGGAATGATGAAGCTCTCAGGCGCCATTTCCACAGAGGTCTTTCTGATACTCTTAAGGATGCTTTGGCTTTTCAAACTCCATCTTGTTCCTTGTTTGAATGGATCAAAGAATTTGGGAGAGACATTATGAGCGACAGGGGTTTTTGGTCATTTTTACCAGTCCATCCACTTACCTGAGGCAGAACCAATGGAGGAAAGCAAGCCAATGAGAAACGCCTAAGTCTGGTTGATTATCGAGGTCACCTAAACTCCCAAGTACCTTTTTACTCCTCAGACAAAATACTTCTAAATGTGGAACTACTTTTTAAGAACAAATGGTTATCTGCGTTTTTTATTGACTGTTCATCTGCCGCCAACATCATTGAATCATAGAAAGTTAGAGTTGGAAGGGACCTCAAGGTTCATCATGTCCAACCCCTTGCTCAATGCAGGATTCACTAAACCATCTCAGACACATGTCTGTCCAGCCTCTGTTTGAAGACTTCCATTGAAGGTGAACTCGCCGCCTCTCGTAGCAGCCTGTTCCACTCATTGATCACCCTCACTGCCAAAAAGTTTTTGCTAATATCTATTCTGTATCTTCTCCATTTCAGTTTTATTCCATTGCTTCTCGTGTGTCCATGTGCAAATGAGAATGATGATCCCTCTACACTGTGACATCCCTTCAGATACTTGTAGACAGCTACTAAAGGTACCGTCACACTAAACGATATCGCTAGCGATCCGTGACGTTGCAGCGTCCTGGATAGCGATATCGTTGTGTTTGACACGCAGCAGCGATCAGGATCCTGCTGTGATATCGCTGGTCGTTGATTAAACTTCAGAACTTTATTTGGTCGTCAGATCGCCATGTATCGTTGTGTTTGACAGCAAAAGCAACGATACCAGCGATGTTTTACAATGGTAACCAGGGTAAATATCGGGTTACTAAGCGCAGGGCCGCGCTTAGTAACCCGATGTTTACCCTGGTTACCAGTGTAAAATGTAAAAAAACAAACAGTACATACTCACCTTCGCATCCCCCGCCGTCCGCTTCCTGCACTGACTGAGCGCCGGCCGTAAAGTGAAAGCACAGCACAGCGGTGACGTCACCGCTCTGCTGTTAGGGCCGGCGCTCAGTCAGTGCAGAAAGCGGACGCCGGGGAACACAAAGGTGAGTATGTAGTGTTTGGTTTTTTTACATTTTACACTGGTAACCAGGGTAAACATCGGGTTACTTAGGCGCGGCCCTGCGCTTAGCAACCCGATGTTTACCCTGGTTACCCAGGGACCTCGGCATCGTTGGTCGCTGGAGAGCGGTCTGTGTGACAGCTCTCCAGCGACCACACAGCGACGCTGCAGCGATCGGCATCGTTGTCTGTATCGCTGCAGCGTCGCTACCTTAAGTCTCCTCTTAGCCTTCATTTTTGCAAGATAAACATTCCCAGATCCAGTCCACTCACAATCCTGGTAGCTCTTATCTGAACATGCTCCAGTTTTTCAATGTATTTTTTAAAATGTGGTGCCCAGAACTGGACACCTTATTCCAGATGAGGCCTGACCAAGGAGGAGTAGAGGGGGGAGAGGAGTATACTCGCTGGTTTTCCAGAGCATGCCCGGGTGGTCTCAGAGTATTTATGACTGCTCGGAGATTTAGTTTTCCTTGCCACAGCTGGATGATTTGCGGCTACTAGACAGCTTGATTACATGTGGGGATTCCCTAGCAACCAGGCAACCCCCACATGTACTCAGCCTGGCTAGCAGCCGTAAATCATCCAGCTGTGGCAAAGAAAACTAAATCTCCGAGCAGTCACATATACTCGGAAACCACCTGAGCGTGCTCGGGAAAACCCGAGCAACGAGTATACTCGCTCATCACTACTCACCACCTCTCCTGGCAGGCTGTTCCACTCATTGATCACCCTGTCAAGAAGTTTTTTCTAATATCTAATCTGTCTCCTCCCATTCAGTTTCATTCCATTCAGTTTCATCCCATTGCTTCTAGTCTTTCCTTGTGCAAATGAGAATAAAGATGATCCTTCTACAATGTGACAGCCCTTGAGATATTTGTAGACAGCTATTAAGTCTCCTCTCAGTCTTTTTTGCAAGCTAAACATTCCCAGATTCTGTAACTGCTCCTCATAAGACATGGTTTGCAGACCAGTCACCATTCTGGTCGCTCTACTCTGAACTTGCTCCAGCTTGTTGATGTCTTTTTTAAAATGTGGTGCACAAAAGTGGACACAGTATTCCAGATGAGGTCTGACCAAAAAAAATTAGAGGGCAGTAATGACTTCACGTGATCTAGACTGTATGCTTCTGTTAATACATCCCAGAATTGCATTTGCCTTTTTGCTGCTGCATCACATTGTTGACTCATGTTCAGTTTATGATCTATTAGTATACCCAAGTCTTTTTCACATGTGCTATTGCTTAGCCCTATTCCTCCCATTCTGTATATGCTTTTTTCATTTTTATTGCCCAGATGTACTACTTTGCATTTTTCCTTGCTAAAAATCATTCTGTTAGTTGCTGCCCACTGCTCCAGTTTATTTATATATTTTTTTGAATCTTCTCTCTCTCTTCTCTAGTATTAGCTATCCCTCCTAGCTTTGTGTCATCAGCAAATGTAATCAGTTTACTCTCAATTCCTTCATCTAGATCAATAATAAAGAGGTTGAACAATACAGGGCCCAGGACAGAACCCTGACATGACTACACTCTCTGGTATCTGACACTGGAACATTTGACTACCCTGCTCACGATTTGTCCGTGAGTAGTGACTAGCATCACACGTTCTCTATAGGGAGAGCTAAGTAAACGGCTGCCATACTTATCTACCATTGGCTTATCTATCAATCATGTGATAGAATTCAAACCATCCATTCCTTATCGCCTCTGAAATGATTTGCTGGGGGTAATTTTGCAGGCCCACAACAGATATTGGATGATGAGAGGACATGCCAAAGCACTCATATCATATAAGAAGCCCCTGTGGGTTTTTTTGTTATGAGATGGGACACGTTATAAGGGACAGTGCCCTATTCTCCCACTATACAAGATTCTTCCATATCATGTGAATCACTACCAAATAGGAATTCCAATTTGATTTTCTTCTGTTGCATCCCCCTCTAATCTGTACAAGTTCCCATTGTCACAGATTAGAGGGGGATTATATTTGCTCCTTTGATTTTTAACTCATATTATAGATATGAAGATAAATTGTAACATTTTCTACATTTCTAGATTACCTAAAAATAGACTAATGCACTAATATTGTATATTTTGGCATGTATTCCCTCTCACAGGCGCATGTTCCCATTCCTCAGTTACCGTGTGTCAGGACTGGATCCTCTGGCTCAGTACACTCTTCATGTGGATGTAGTTTTGGCAGATCAGAACCATTGGAGATTCCAAGGTGGAAAGTGGATCCAATGTGGCAAGGCTGAGGGCAACATGCCAGGTATTAATTCCAGGAAGATCTCGGAGGGTTATTTATATTCTATAGATGTATCCAACACTAATAAATTACCATATATACAAAACACTGCTGTAAGGTCAAACCCATAAAGAATCACTCCATCAATTTTTTTTTTGCTTACATAGTGCAGTATAAACTATTATTAACCCCTTCCCACCACGGTCAATTTTCATTTGTACGCTTCTGTTTTTGTCTTCCCTTCTTTCAAGAGTTTTAACCTATTTATTTTTCTTTCAACAAAGCCATGTGAGGTCTTTTCTTTTGCAGGACACCATTCATTTACCGTACAATGCACTAAAAAATGGAAAAAAAAAAAAAAAAAACCTGTGCGGTGAAATGGTAAAAACACACAATTCTGGAATTTTTTTGGGGGGGGGTTTGTTTTGCGTTCAGGTCAATGGTTGGCAATTTCAAACATGTATATATATTTTTTAAGTGGCAAAATGTTTTTCTTTTTTTTCTTTTTAAAGTTATTAAAAAAAATTAAAAATGTTTTTGTGTTGCCATATTTTTTTTTCCATCGATGTAGCATGGGGTACGTGATGTTTTGATTGCTATTTATTGGATCTTTTTGTGGAAGGAAAGGCGACCAATAAAATGGCAATTTTTTTTTTCTTTTGAATCACAACTTTTAACATACATGTTTAATAGTGATGAGCGAGTATACTCGGTACTCGAGATTTCCCGAGCACGTTCGGGTGTCCTCCGAGTATTTGTAAGTACTCGGAGATTTTGTTTTCAGCGCCGCAGCTGAATGATTTACATCTGTTAGACAGCATAAGTACATGTGGTGATGCCCTAGCAACCAGGCAACCCCCACATGTACTTATGCTGGCTAACAGATGTAAATCATTCAGCTGCGGCAAGAAAAACTAAATCTCCGAGTACTTACAAATACTCGGAGGACACCCGAGCGTGCTCGGGAAATCTTGTGTACCGAGTATACTCGCTCATCACTAATGTTTAACAATGTTATATTTTGATCAGACTTTACGGGTGTGAAGAAATCAAATATGGTAATTTTTTATCACTATTTTTAAATGGGGAAAGGGAGTGGAATAATCTGAGAGCTGCCAGAAGGGATTTGTAAAGTGATGTTGCAATCCTGTATTTCACAGGAAGTCAGAGACTGATGTTCTGGCAACACATCAATGCATGAAAGAGACAAGTTCTCAAACTGGAGAACACGATCACAACATAACTTCCTACAATTGAGTATGAAATGTATAGATGTAACTGAGATGGGATTAAATAAATTAAACAGATAAAATATTGATAGTGAGTAAGCATATGTGCAAAAAAAAAAAAAAAGCTGGATTGCTTCTTTTAGTAAAATATTGCTTAAAATGAGAACAGGGTGCTGCAAGTTTACCCACAAGATATGCAAATATGAATGTAAGACAATAACACCGATATTAGAATAGTTGCAAAGGAAATAAATCACCTAAAAAAATGAAAAATAGCAAAAAATGGTAAGTGATTAATGTGGTGGATAGATATAGTAGTGATGACAAAAATACATTTAAAATTAAACAACAAAACGAAGAAATATAACTTTTTGCATTGCCTTTTATGATGAGCATTTACTTATTTGCATGGTATATTTCCTGACATGATCAGCCTATTTCATCTAAGATATAATAAATGATTCTTTTTTCCGATCTAGGAAACAGAATTTACCATCACCCTGATTCTCCTAACACTGGTGCACACTGGATGAGACAAGAAGTAACATTCAGCAAACTTAAACTGACCAACAACAAAGGAGCGTCTAGTAACCTGACACAGGTATGAAAACTTATATAAATGATTAGAGATGGTGCGAATCAATTTGCAGGAATCAGTCCAGCAACCAACTCATTATTCTGTGGCCATCGGAAGGAAGCCCTGAGTGCTGCCTCCTATCTCCTGGTGTCCACGGCTATTCATTTGATCACAGGCCTGGCATAACACCACACGTACATCACATGATAACGCCAAATCAAAAGTGGGAAAGAAAAAGGAAATGGTGATACCGACAGGTAAAAGACGGTTCAAGGTGCTCCCTTCCAAAGGACACAGATTACCGAACTTGGCCTGGTCGATGTACTGTGCCGTGCAAATCGATTTGTACCATCTCTAATACAGATATGTATACCCATCAGCCACAATATTAAAACTTAAAATTTTGTACTACATGGCTATACACAAAATACATACACTAAAAAACGTATTCACACAACAATATTTGGTCAGTATTTTAATCAGTGTTTGTATGCCGAAGCAAGAGTGAAACTTACAGAGAAAAACTATAATTGAAAGACTGACACCTGTTCTATGTTTCAGAGACATTCATGGTTTTGGAAAATACTGATGAAATACTGATAAAAAATACTGATGTGTGAATAAGGCCTCACGTAGCGTGATGGCACCTTTCACTCATAGCCAGGGCTGTGAAGTTGGCAAGCCAAACCTCCAACTTCTCAATTTCCCTGACTCCGACTCTTGACTCCACAGCACTGGTCACTACTGAGCATGTAGATAAAGAGCAGCACAGAATCATCTCAGCTAAAAGCCCAGATCCTTAGATCAGGAACAGAACAGACATTTATAGGACATTTCAGAACTTTCCCAAATTATTCTGAAAACATTTACAGCACATTCTGCACTGATTTACTGTACCCAATTTGTTATATATTTTAGGAGTCTCAGTCGCCCCATTTTATATCGATTTCGACTCCATCAAAATAGACACCGACTCCACAGCCCTCATCGTAGCCAGCATTCACTTTTCCCAAAATTTGTGCTATAACAGTCATTATGTAAGATCAGACCATACAGACCAGATTCGTGCCCTGCGAGCATCAGTGAGCCTCGGGCACCTGTCACCTTGTCTCCAGTTTACCAGCTGTCCTTCTTGAACCTCTTTAGTAGATACTAATCACTTTATATTGGGAACACCCACAAGACCTGCTAATTTGATTATGCTCTGACAGTCACATAACCATCACAATATGCCCAGTGTGAAAATTTCTCACGACACTTGCTCTTGCACATTTTTCCAGCTTGCAACACATCAACTTCAAGAACTGAATGTTAACTTGCTGTATACTATATCCATGGTCTGGCAATGGTCTGTTGGTACTTTGTTGCAGCTGGACCACGGCAATGAAAACTTCCTTTGCTGGCACTTGGGCTCCTCCAAGGACCTAGTAATCAAATGAGACGACCAGGAAGTTGGCATTCAAGTGTCAGCCGAAGAAGTTTTTGCTGCATTGATCTGCTTGGAGTAGCAACATGGACACCGGACCAAGCTTCTTCTAATCATTTTGTACAGTTCTAATCTTAATCCTTGACAGGTGACATTTTAACTGGATAATGAAAGATATTCACCTCACATGTTGGTGGTTTTAGGGCTAAAACAGACCTGTCAGATGGCTCAAACTCTGTACAATTTTAGCAATGGCCAAAATTGCCAATGATATACGTTTCATAAACATAAAGCCACTGACCCTCCACCAACAGGCCACGTTTAGTATTTGGTCAGTTATTTACTTCAGTATTTTTAAGCCAAAACCAGGAGAGGAACAATCAGAGGAAAAGTATAATAGAAACATATGCACCACTTCTACATTCATCACCCACTCCTGGATTTGGCTTACAAATACTGAGGTTAAAAAACTCACCAAATACTCAACGTGCGAATGATGCTATACGCGTTGCGGTCAGCTATAGTATTTAGCCACCTCCTTAAAGAGATTGATTCCGTTCAATTAAGTTTCTATTCTGGCTGCAGTTATAACAACAAACAATACTGTACTCACTTTCCTCTCACTTACTGTTGGACCCAGGGAAGGAGAGTACAGCCGGTTTCTTTTTATGACCAACAGCCTGGGTTGACAGTTAACTGAAAAGGAACAACCCCTTAATGCTATTGCCAATCAGTGTATATGTATTCTATCTTTACACTTGTGCACATCTGTATGTCAATATATGGCTACCCCGAGTTTGCACACACTGCTTTCCAATATGTACGGACCCCATAATCTTACTGCGTTCCACTATTAAAGAGATTATTACAGAATATGCATAAGCGAGGTATGATGATCTGACATGTGCCATGACCTTACAGATGGTGGTTTTGCAGTCTCTACATAAGTACCAGCCTCGATTGCATGTGACACGATTGTCAGATTCAGGCAACCCAGAACCTCAGATTCATACCTTCACCTTTCCAGAGACCCAATTCATAGCAGTTACCGCTTATCAAAATGCCGAAGTGAGTATGTGTTATGTTGTCTTTATTTCAGTGATAAAATCCTTTCATGTAGTAGCAAAAATGTATAAATATAAAGTAAAGGAGGGTCAGGAAGCAGATTTGCAATTAAAAGGTTATTCCCGACATTAACAGTAATCTATCCCCAAGGTAGGTGATAACTTTCTGATCGTTGAGGATCTGACCACTAGGAATTAGGACCCTACTAATGCTGTTAGCGGGGCTCTGAAAATGTCACGTTGGAAAGAAGAAGTGGCTGCGTATGTTTGCTACTGTTCCAATCGTTCTTCATAGGACAGCCAGAAAAAAAATCAAGGACTGTACTCGGCTATATCCAGAATCCTATACAGGATAAGCAGCAGTGGGGTCCATGGGCATTTTAGACTCATTCTTGGTATAAAACCCCTAACAGCTCAGAAAGTTATCATCTATACTGTGGATAAGTGAGGTCTTTCAACATTGTAAATAACCTCTTAATGTTGTTTCATGAAGTAGTCTTGTTGTATGTTCCATCAAGGTAACATTCACATCACAGAGGAGGTCTAATGTTACATTACTTCTATGGTTGAAATCTTTGGCAGAAGCGTCTTCACTAGCTGATGTCCTAAATATACACCTATTACAAGCCTAAATTCAAGGCACTTCCATTAATGAACAGATATATCATATAGAGGCAAGGAAGCTTGTGCCGATTTTAAAAAAATCAAATATTTATTAAATCAAGAAAGCATTAAAAACCTATAGAAAATAAATCATACAAGGGCAGCGTCGGACTGGAGCACCTTGGGCTCACCAGAGAAAATCATTCTTGGGGCCCACTATGTAGCTACATAGAAATAAATACAAGACTACCAATTGTGTGGTAAAACAAGCTAATATCAGGTTATAATGTAAGGTAGTACATGTCTTAATTATGTAGCAGGGGTTGGGGTAGGCCCCCTCATAGTTATATAAAGTAGCCCCCTCACAGAATATAATGCAGCCCTCATATAGAATATAATGTAGCCCCCTCTTAGCAAATAATGCAGTCCCCCATAGAATATAATGCAACCAGCCTCAGAGTATAATGCAGCCCCCCATAGGGTATAATGTAGCCCCATTAGAGTATAGTGCAACCCCCTCATAAGGTATAATGCAGCCCCCCATAGAATATAATGTAGCCCCCTCATAGGGTGTAATGCAGCCCCCTTCAAATAGTATAATACAGTCCCCCACAGAATAGAATGTAGTCCCCTCAGTATAATGCAGCCCCCTCATAGGGTATAATGTAGCCCCCTCATAAGGTATAATGTAGCCCCCTCATAGGGTATCATACTGCCACCCCCCTCTCATAGGGTATCATGCAGCTTCCCTCATAGGATATCATACAGCTCCCACCATAGCGTATCATGCAGCTCACCCCATAGGGTATCATGCAGCTCACTCCCCATTCCAATACATGCAGCTCACTCCCCCTTCCATAGGGTATCAGGCAGCTCACCCCCCCATAGGGTATCAGGTAGCTCACCCACCCCATAGGGCAGGGGTCCTCAACCTGTAGCTCGCAGTCCCATGAATTGTGACTCGCGACTGTCTGCCAGCTTGGTGCATTAGCTCCAGGTCTAGCAGACAGGTATGAAGAGCACATCTCAAAATGGTGAATTTTTGAGTAGCCCTGCACAGAAGAGCAGATCTCGATGCACATATACTGGTACCTGTTAGAGGAGGTTCTTGAATCTAGATGCGACAGTGTGTTGGGAGTCCTTGATGGGAGAATATTGAATTGGAGCATTGTGGTAACCCGTGGATCTCACTGTACTGCTTTGGAGTGATTTCTGTGGAAAAGCTTCGGTTATCATTATACCCATAATGGGGGCTTTGGTTGACCCTACGTTGAGTGGGACAGGAGCAGGATGTTGCTCGTGACCCCCTCGCAGAGCTGAATGTGGCTCTCTAGGTCAAAAAGGTTGGGGACCGCTGCCATAGGGCATCATGCAGCTCACACCCCCCTTCCATACGGTATCATGCAGCTCACCCTTCCCCCATGGGGCATCATGCAGCTCCCCCCCTCATACAACCAGGACTCACTGATATTAAAAAAAAAAAAACAACAAAAAAAAAAAACACTCTCTTCGATCCAAGCTGATTCCGGCGGCGGCTCTGCTCCGATGTCAGGAGCTTCGCTGCAGTCGGCCTCACACACACAGCAGGTACACGATGAAGTGACGTCATCGCGCACCCTCTGTGTCAGAGGCAAGGGGAATGATGGGACAGGGAGCGTCATCTGACGCTCTCTCCCCATTATCGAGCACTGGGGGGGTGGTGCTGGCGCCGGGACCCCTGGCTTATGGCCCCATAGCGGCCGTGTGGGCTGGGGGCCCCTGGTCTGCAGGCTCTGATAGCGGGGAGTGTTTAGCCGCAGCTTGCGGCAAACACTGCCTGCTATTAGAGTGAAATGAATTCTCTCCTCTCCACGCCCATGGGTGTCGTGGGAAAGCGTGAATATTCATTTCACTTTAGCAGCGGGGACAGGCATAGGCTTCCTGTCACCTGCTGCTGCTCTGCTGGCACTGGGGGCCCCATAGCACCTGCGTGGTGTGCGCTATTAGCAACACCCCACTGTCTGGTGGCCCCTGGAGAAGCGGGGGCCCTAGGCAGCTGCTGGCACAGTATGCCAGTAGGTGTCAGAGCCTGGGCCCACCGGAGAATCCTCCGGTTTTGCGGTGGCCCAGTCCGACCCTGTACAAGGGAGATACATAAGCAGAATATGCTGTCTGCACTCTGAATACACCAAAGCCTCAGAGTAAAAAAGGCCTATTGGTATGTAGTGGCCTACAAAGACATAAATTCAAATACATTAAAAAATTATGGCATACACATAAAATACAGAAGAAAAAAGTTGTAAAGAGAACTTTTAAACTGACCCAAAGGTTCATGAGCATGTACTCCTACCACCACTGGGGTTGTTATAAATATTAAGACGTTTAATTGTGGGTACTTGACTCTTTAAAAGCAATGTTGTTTTTTGTCTCTATTGCTAATTTATGCTAAAAATTCTTATACTTCAATGGCTATGCTCATGAACCTTTGGGTCTGTTTAAAAAATAAAAAAAAAAGTTTTAAAGAGAATTTTTAGACTTCGGTCTTTGTAATTTCTTCTGTATTTTATGTGTATACCACAATTTTTGAAAGTATTTGAATTTATGTCTTTGTAGGCCACTACATACCATTAGGCCTTTTTTTTTACTCTGAGGCTTTGGTGTATTCAGAGTGCAGACAGCATATTCTGCTTATGTATCTCCCTTGTATCATTTATTTTCTATAGGTTTTTAATGCTTTCTTGATTTAATAAAATATTAGATTTTTTTTAAATTTGGCACAAGCTTCCTTGCCTCTATATGATATATGATGTCCTAAATAGATCACCGTGTCACCTTCTTTGTAAAAATGGGTTGTCTTTGTGGAACAACCTCAAATAAGCAGTTTGTGACACTTCTCCATTGCTTTGGACACAGTCAAACATAAACCGTACTGGAACCAGAAGGCATTTGCAGGTTCAGAAGAAGTCTTAAATAAATGCATCACATGTTACCAGGAAATCTATAGATCTGTGGGTTCACACCACAATGCTTATTCATAGAGAAAATTGTGGTGATCTGATCTCTTGAAAATAGTGATGGGGCTTGTTTGTACATTAGTGTATAATGTGTCGTATCTATTGTAGATCACACAGCTGAAAATTGATCACAATCCATTTGCTAAAGGATTCCGGGATCACTGTGAATCACAAGTACCGAGTGGAATGATGGGGTCAGTAAGATGTCAGATTGCAACACATGTGATGCTTGTGTCCCTGACTGTATGTTTCCATATCTGAATGGCACATCTTTTAGCTCATATTAGCAGAACATTTAACATGTATATACTGTTACACTGTATAGGGATAAATGAAGGAGGCACGAGACGGCCTTTTATGTGGGGTAACTGGATCAACTATAATAACTATAACTGATCATCAGGGAGGGAAATATCTTGAATGCTTGAAGATTTCCAACGTAAAAATGTCACAATTTTTGTTGTTTTACAGGTTGTGTGTCCAGTCTCCCATAGAGCGCCTCACTCCATCTCCACCAGTCCGTTTTCCTCCTTCTTACTTGCAGGACCCTCTGCCAACCAGCCGCCTCTATTCTGTGGAACAGAAAGAGCCACCTTGGTATTTGTCCTCACAAGGTATTGCTCCACATCGGGACTACGCACATTATGACACAACAACCAAGATGGCTGCAGCCTACGCCATGAAGTGTTACTCCCAGCCGGCTCCGTTAGCATATTATGCAGATACCCTGGGCTCTGCCTGGGCCGGACCAGCACAGTACCATCCCAAACCAAGCCCTGCTCCTACAAGTTGGTTTCACCCCTTATTAGACAACCGAGGAAAAGAAGAAGAATCCAACCATTGGGGAGACCTTACAGCTTATGTAGAGGACAGCAAACGAAGGAGACTGTCACCTTACAGACCTGACGGCTCCAACCACACATGTGACAGAGACATAGACATTCCCTTTCCTGGGTTCTACAGCCAATAACACAAATTACAAACTCTATAGCATTTATTAACAAACCAGAGTGTTACAGTTGTAAAGTCAGGACATTGTAAGTAATTTTGGACTTACCATGGGACACGGGCACATTAGTCTCACTGATGTTTTACACATTCTATGTAGGCGATACATCCCATGTTCTCTATGGTCTTGCTAATAAAATATTTTACACAATACAGTTTTCATACATATCTTTATTAGAGTCCAATCAGTATACAGGCGGGGTTTCTCAATTACCGGTGGTTTCCTTGCTATGTTGCTCCAGCATGGTACATAACCGCGTGGAATGATGGGTCAGGAGATTTGCAGTCTGTGCGGTAAGCATGGTCAACGTCCCCACGAGCTGGCCCTGCAACATTTCCTTGCTCGGTAGTTTGGAGTAGTTTACAATTCCTTGCTTGCTCAGTAGTCTGTTCTCTACACAGGCTCCTGAGGGAAATATAAAAATAGTAACATAGTAACATAGTTAGTAAGGCCGAAAAAAGACATTTGTCCATCCAGTTCAGCCTATATTCCATCATAATAAATCCACAGATCTACATCCTTCTACAGAACCTAATAATTGTAAGATACAATATTTTTCTGCTCCAGGAAGACATCCAGGCCTCTCTTGAACCCCTCGACTGAGTTCGCCATCACCACCTCCTCAGGCAAGCAATTCCAGATTCTCACTGCCCTAACAGTAAAGAATCCTCTTCTATGTTGGTGGAAAAACCTTCTCTCCTCCAGACGCAAAGAATGCCCCCTTGTGCCCATCACCTTCCTTGGTATAAACAGATCCTCAGCGAGATATTTGTATTGTCCCCTTATATACTTATACATGGTTATTAGATCACCCCTCAGTCGTCTTTTTTCTAGACTAAATAATCCTAATTTCACTAATCTATCTGGGTATTGTAGTTCTCCCATCCCCTTTATTAACTTTGTTGCCCTCCTTTGTACTCTCTCTAGTTCCATTATATCCTTCCTGAGCACCGGTGCCCAAAACTGGACACAGTACTCCATGTGCGGTCTAACTAGGGATTTGTACAGAGGCAGTATAATGCTCTCATCATGTGTATCCAGACCTCTTTTAATGCACCCCATGATCCTGTTTGCCTTGGCAGCTGCTGCCTGGCACTGGCTGCTCCAGGTAAGTTTATCATTAACTAGGATCCCCAAGTCCTTCTCCCTGTCAGATTTACCCAGTGGTTTCCCGTTCAGTGTGTAATGGTGATATTGATTCCTTCTTCCCATGTGTATAACCTTACATTTATCATTGTTAAACCTCATCTGCCACCTTTCAGCCCAAGTTTCCAACTTATCCAGATCCATCTGTAGCAGAATACTATCTTCTCTTGTATTAACTGCTTTACATAGTTTTGTATCATCTGCAAATATCAATATTTTACTGTGTAAACCTTCTACCAGATCATTAATGAATATGTTGAAGAGAACAGGTCCCAATACCGACCCCTGCGGTACCCCACTGGTCACAGCGACCCAGTTAGAGACTATACCATTTATAACCACCCTCTGCTTTCTATCACTAAGCCAGTTACTAACCCATTTACACACATTTTCCCCCAGACCAAGCATTCTCATTTTGTGTACCAACCTCTTGTGCGGCATGGTATCAAACGCTAGGGTATAATGTTCATCAAAAGGAGCCTTCTAAATAATTTTACTTTTTCCAAACTAAATATTATCAATAGCATTGTGCCCAAGAAAAAGTATTTGCACAATACTTGTGGTTTTTATAGTGACACGCTGAAAACAAATTATAGTTCTCTCAACTAGACAAACCCATGAACAGCCATGACCATTTTCTGGCCACTGCATGTTAAATGTGACAATACATGGCAGCCACTCACACACAAAATACACATGGGTAGGCCAGGTCCTACAGAGCAGCTCTGATCTTGTTCATGGGGGTGGGGAGAGGTAGAGGGCGTAAGGGAGCCTCTATGAAGTTCGCATATCTAATAGGGCATATGGACAAGGGTCATCTTAATATGATAGCAGCTTCAAGTATAAAGGCACTACTCTGCCAAGGGCCTGATCTCTATGGTCAATGGGGAAAGATCCAGCAAATAATTATACTATACAAAAAGGAAGAAAACATGTAATGAATATAATTGCTTTTTGTAATATAAAAAACATCATTCCAAGAATGATTTCAGAACTTTTTACACCATTAAAGTGAACCTGTCAGCAGGATATTGCTAAGTTATTAACAGAGACGATCATGTTGCCACTGTTACACTGGTTAAAATGATATTTGGGGTGAAGAAATCCGTCTTGTAGTTCTAGTGTAATCAGTGTTAGAAGTTTTCAGTTAATGAGATGACCGTGCTCCGGGTAGGGACTGTAGGCAGAGTCTTATCTTCCTGCTCTAAGCTAGAGAAACCAAGGAAAGACCAACCCATAGGACGCCCAGAAGCACAAACAGTGTTTCTATGATGAGGAACATGTTTGTGCTTCGGGACGGCCTGTTGGCAGGTCTCTTCTTGGTTTCTCTGGCCTAGAGCACTAAGATAAGTCTCTGCCTAGAGCATATCATCAACTGACAACTTCTAACACTGATTACACAAGAACCACAAGAATGATTTGTTAACTCCAGGTATCATTTAAATTTACAATGATTCAGAATTTCCCCATATAATGTTTAGCTACTCTAGTAGGATTTTCCTGATATTTTCTTTGTTGCATATTACAAGAAAAGCCATGGTCCTAAAACAGCTGAGAACACAGAAAAGGGATCTAATCGTGAAAGTTATCAGTCAGAAGGGGGCAAAAAAAATGTCCCAGGCATTAATTATACCAAGGACCACTGTGAACACTTATCAAGAAGTGATGTCCCTCAAAAATTAATGAACAAACAAACAAAAAAATTAGACCGGGATGCTGCCAAAAGGCCTACAGCGATATTAAAGGAGCTGCAGGAATTTCTGGCAAGTATATGACAGCAATCTCCCATAGGCTTTATATGTCCGGCCTGTAGGTTTGGGTGGCAAAACGAAAGCCTTTTATTACAAATAAAAACATCCAAGCCAGGCTATGTCTTGCCTGGTTGCTAGGGAATCCCGACATGTATTCAAGCTGTCCATCAGCTGTAAATCACGCAGCTGAGGCAATGAAAACAAAATCTCTGAACAGTTGCAAATACTCGGAGACCACCCGAGCAACGAGTACACTCGCTCATCACTAATCTGAACCTTAAAAAAAACAAAAAAAAAAAACAGGATGCCAATGGGACCCCCACAACTGAATCATAAATGTGGAAGCTAAATATAGTGTGAACTTAGCCTAAGGCCAGTTTTACAGATGTGTGTATCATAGACCGTGTTCACGTCTCCACACCCGGTACAACCGCCGGTCTCCCAATATGAGCTAACTGCCTCATATATTCTTCCGAGGCAGTAAGCTAAGGTCAGGAGACATGGCCGTTGGGCTGGGGTTTGCAATGTGAGCATGGTCCGTCTTTCATGGACATGTAAAACCGGCCTTAGTCTACAGATACATGGTGAAGTCTAGTGCAGTATCCGTGATACTACTACATTATCCCCACCAATGATAGCCCGTCAGATTGAAGAAGGGCTTCAGTGTCCCACAATGTCAATTGTAGCCCACTTGTGTAGCAATAGCTCTTGATGTAGCTTCTGCTTAATAAAATATTGTGCAAAGTGTTTAGTTAGCAAATACATTAAAAGATTTGAAAATTTCTTATAGCCTTATTTTCTTCACAACATAATATAGCACACAGATCAAAAATTGGAAGCTAGAAATATTTCCTTTTTTTAAGAATTTAACATATTTAGGAACTGATGGCAGCAACACATCTCAAGAAAGTTGAGACAGGGCCATGTCTACCCTTGTGTAGCATCCCCTCTTTTCACAACGTTTTGTAAACGTCTGGGATGTGAGGAGACCAATTGGTGGAGTCTTGGGACAGGAACGTTGTCCCATTGCTGTCTTTAAGATCCTCGAGCTCTGTAGTTCTGGGTCGTCTTTTACATATTTTCTATTTCATAGTGCGCCAAACGTTTTTCTATTGGTGGAAGATCTGGAGTGCAGGTGGCCAGTTTATCACCTGAACTCTTCTACTGTGGAGACATGGTATTGTGATGGATGCAGTATCTGGTTTAGAGTCGTGGTGCTGAAATATTCAAGGAATTCCCTGAAATAGACATCTGAAGGGGAGCATACATTGTTCTAAGACATGTATATAATGCTCAGCATTGATAGTGCCTTTTAAGATGTGTAAGTTGCCCATGCCATAGGATCTAATGCAATTTTACATTGAGGAACATTTTTCTGAAATTTTTAGATGTAGTTGTACGCAGATTGGTGATCCTCTGACTGTCTTTGCTTCTGAGAGACTCTGCCTCTCTAACATTGCCATTTAATACAGTCATGTGACATAGTTGAGAATTGACCCTCCAGCGGATTTTTTTTTTTTTTTTTTTAACAGTGCCACTTTTCCAGACTTTTGTTAACATGGTTCCAAATTTTTTGAGAGATGATGCTGCCATCAATTTTTTAATTAATTTTTTTCAAATTAGATGGAGAAATGTATAACTTTCATCTTCTGATCTGTGCTTATGTTCTGTTGTGAATAAATATGGCTATAAGAGATTTCTAAATCATTGCACTCTTGACATTTCACACAGCGTCTCACCTTCTTCAAAAATGAGGTTGAAAAACGCAACGTGAGTAAAAGCAGTTTGATAGAAAATATAATACCAAAATAAGCATGAGATCCAAAATGTAGACAAACCGTAAGCATTTCTTCTGATGGGCACTTACCTAGAAGCTGTATTTGTGGTGCTGTCCGAATTGCCTGCAACATTTCCTTCACTTTGGCATGCTGACTGACTATCATGAAAGTTTGCCCAGCAAACAATGGTAACAATGCCTGAAGGTAGGACTGGCCTAGAACCTTTCTTATTACCTGTGTGCAAACATAAATGGATGGGGTCACCAGGAAAGGTCTTATTCTCAATAGCTCAATTTCTAAAGTTGCTTTTTGTCTACCATCAATACCTGTAGAGGGAAAATCTTAATGTAGATCTCATGTTTGTGGAGTCTGTGTCGAAGATGTAAAAAATCTTCAGTCCCAATTGAATTGCGCTGAAATACGGCCACCATCTTATTCTCCTGGACGACCGTCAATAGCTGAGCACACAGAAACTTCTCCAGTAAGTTTTCCTGAAAGAAAAAAGGTGCATTGCCACGAATGTTTGTGTTTTTTATCCTTTTATTAATGTCTCAAACGGAAGAAAAAACAAAACAGGAATTTTCTCGTAGCAAGTGAGAAAAAACATATATGGATACTGTGCTCAAAAAATGAATGAGGATCATACTATTAAAGGGATTTTTCGAGCGTGAGCTACATTTCTGCAGATTTCTGGCGAATCCTATCATTGTGCACTTCGCTAACTGTCAGGATTCCCCTCAACTGTCAGACTGAGCTGGTGGTCACATACCAACCAGATTCCCATCAATTTCCCTCAATTTTACTGTGGCCACTAGTATGAAAAAAAACCCAATGTGTTTTAATTGAAAATGTATTAAACTTAGTAATATATTAAGTTAGAATTATGTATACTTAAATGATGAAAGATTCTGAAATTATTATTATCATGAAAGATGTTCCACTTCTGCATTCGTTTTGACAAAGAAGAGACTTTCGCATCCCTCTGTGTCTCCATCAAAATGAATTCAGAAAAGGACATGGTGACTGGTCTCAACTGTGCTATAAAGCCATTCACATCACCGACACAGACGTGGAGATGGGGTCTATCCTGTGTCAAAACCAAGTGGAGCTACCGCAACCTAGGACCAGCACTAAAATCTGAACATCAGGAAGCTTGAAAACTTCTCATTCAGTTGGAAAACCCCTTTAAAACATTATACAAAGGGACTCTTTTCCTAAATAATTAGGCTCAAAAGTATTCCTGTTTTTTCAATTCCACATTTTACTTCTTAGAGCTGCAGTATTTACTCCAGAGCTGATCATTCTATGGTAACTAATATCAGGAAGCTGCAAACAAGTACTAAAAAGGGGAGAACATTACTGCATTAAACAACCTTTAGGTAGCAAAAAAATAAGACACTCCGATACGGCGCTGGAAATCTGGATTCTAAAACATATTTAGAATTTGTGTAATGTTCATCTATCAATGCTAGGATTTGTCCTTACCTGAAAAAACGCTGATAAATAGGGATTTTTGTGTACTCACCGCAAAATCCTTTTCTCTGAGCCTTCATTGGGGGACACAGACCGTGGGTGTATGCTGCTGCCACTAGGAGGCTGACACTAAGTGATACAAAAAAGTTAGCTCCTCCCCTGCAGTATACACCCTCCTGCTGGCTCTCAGCTAACCAGTTCGGTGCAAAAGCAGTAGGAGATCAATAACAACAAATGAGCGTATATCATGTCATATTATATATATGAGAGCATAGCATGTCAAATTATAAAAACAAGCACAAGCTAATAATAGGGTGGGAGCTGTGTCCCCCAATAAATGGCTCGGAGAAAAGGATTTTACGGTGAGTACACAAAAATCGCTATTTCTCCTTCGCCTCATTGGGGGACACAGACCGTGGGACGTCCCAAAGCAGTCCCTGGGTGGGGACAACAATAGATCAGGCCCTGTGTAACTGCTACTTACAAGTGCGCCACCGCGGCCTGCAGAGTCCGCCTGCCCACACTCACAACCGTGGAAGTGTGGGAATTATAGTCCTTCAAGAATGCATGCGGACTGGACGAATCCGCAAGCTTGCAGCCGTGCTTGCCGACGTCTGGTGCCTAGGGCCCTCAGACAGGGAGATAGGCTGACATGTAGCACGGAAGAACTCCTGGATGGTGAAACAAATCCACCAGGCTAACATGGCTGATGAAATGACTAAACCCTTCCTGTGATCGTCAGGAAGCCTTCTTCTTACCGTCGGGAAGCCCGAATAAAGTGTCCAACCTTCGGAAGGACGCCGTCCTCGATACGTACCTACTCGGAGCACTTAGTCCACCCAGATTATGGAGAACCCATTCCGTTTTGTGGACTGGAACCGAAAGAGATGAGAGAAGGACGATGCCCCTGTAACAGTGGGAATACAATACCACCTTGGTAACAAGGGAAGGGGATGGCCTGAGGACAACATTGCCTTGATGGTAATAAGGAAAAAAGTCTGAAGGAACAGAGCGGCAAGCTCTGAAGACTCATCAGGATGACAAGAATGCAGAGAAAAAAGGGAGCGACCTTCCCTGATAGTAAAGTCTGTCCGGATCAAAAAAGGAGTCTACTGTAAGACCCCCAGGACCATTAAGGGATGCGATAGAGAAGAACCACAGGTGAAGACTCCCCACAAGGAAGTCCATATTTGCAGTTTTGTTGCAATAAGACGGAAAAATACTAGTATCGCAAGCGAGAAATCCTGACATGGTCAGTGCGGGTCTCCCAGGATCACTGGGGCCCTTTCTGCTTCCAAAAAGATCTTGGAAGTAGTTGAAGAGGGGTTATGGAAATTGGTACCATGGAAGAACAGAGCGTGCACTGCAATGCTCTTGGATCTCAAGGCCGAACCATGAACTCGTGTATATTGGCGTTCAGTTTGGACGCCATCCAACCTACATCTGGAGTATCCAGTGAAGGCAGATCTGATGGAAGACTTCGGGGTGAAGTTCCCACTAACTTGAGGAGAAACCCTGATGGCTGAACAGGTCTGCCGCCCAGTGTTCTACTCCAGGAATATGTACTGCCGAGATCATTGAATGATAGATCTCGGCCCATCAGAGAGTGTGAGGTACCTCGGCCATGGAGCTTGACCGTGGGTACCTGCTAGATGTTTGACGTATGGCACAGCCATGGCATTATCCAACTGAAGTCGGATGGGGTGACCCGCCTGAAGGCAGTGGACCTGCTGTAGGATTAGCCGTACCATTTTGGATCCCAAGAGCAATGATCGGGAGAAGAAGACTGGCATTGGTATTCACTAATAACCACTGGACCAGGAGAAGGCCCTGGATGAGGAAGGAGCTCAGAGACTACCCTTTGACAGCCTGATTGACTTGATGAAAACGAGCGGAGCGAAGGAAACTGCTTCCATTGTCGTCACCATTTTTCCTCAGAACCCTCCTAGCGAATCTAATGAACTGAGGGGATGAGTGATCAAGTGCGCGAGCTCCCTGTTGAAGGGCCACGAGCTTGACTCGAGAGAGAATTACCATCCTTCTTGTGCAGGATCATCCTCAAAAAGGATCTGCTGGACTGGAAATGAGGAAAACTTGTCTAAGTTTAGCTGCCAGCCCAGGAGAGAGGGTATCGCAAGTGATACAGACGACTCAGCGTAGTCCTGGAAGAGCGGCTAGAAAGTCAACCAAATAGGGCAGAACAACCACGCTACTAGGGTGCCAGAGGAACCTGACAACCGCCATGACCCTTGCGAACACTCTGGGTGCGGTAGCCAGGCCGAAGGGCAAGGTCGTGACTTGAAAATGCTGTTCGCGAATGGAAAGGCGAAAGGATTTTTGTAGAGGGGAAAAATAGCAATGTGAGGGTAAGAAACTCGAATGTCGAAGGATGCCAGAAACTCCACCTTTTTCTGTTGAAGTAATGGCTGAGCGGAGGACCTTGTCAAAGGTTGTTAGAAGTTTGAGGTCCGGGATTGGTCTTACTTTTCCTTCCCCTTTTTTGGAACCAAGATCCCTTAGATCTAGACTGTTCTGGACACCCTTCCACTGGTGGTTGGGTCTGTAGAAAAAATACGATCCCTTGTTAGTCTCCCGCTCAGAAGATTTGACTGGCCAGCTGTACTGTCTTCGGGGAAAGATTACTTGTGTGAATCGAAGTAGTTAAGGTCTCCGACCAGGAGACCACTGCTCAAGCAACCCATGTGGCGGCTAAGGAAGGGTAGAGCGCTGAACCCGAAGCTACAAGACGGAACGAACCAGATTTGCTATCCAACAGTCCGTGGTATTTTTAATTGATGATACATCGGGCAGGGATACTGGTAGGTATACCACAAGAAATTCTACCCGGTTAGTCTGCCAAGTGGCAGAATGCGGGGCTGCATCCAGCAGGTCAGGAAAAAAAAACGTTTCTTGCCATCGTCGCTCTCTTTTGACAGTGCAGAGTAGAAAATTAGGACCCCTCGCTCCACCATCGTCTTAACAGGGAAGTGGAGAGGAATCATCCAACTTCTTGCATCATCCGCTAAATAGTGGTGATGCAAAGGGGGGTGCTCGGACGCCAAAAAGGGGTGCCTTTGTACATCCCCAGAGTTGAGGTCCCCGGGTGGACAGGGCAGGTTGTCTGGCGTTAGGCCTGGATGCAGAAGAGGATACATGGAGGCGACACTCCATGTGCTCGTCTGTTGATGGTGTGGGGAGATCGGTGCCCCTTTAAGGGCCCCGTCGCCCTTAAAAATCAGACCAGGTATGGCATCCCACGTAGAGGCTTCTGTCCAGTGAATCGCTCATCAATTTGGTTGATGATATAAATAGGCGAGTCCATCCTTTTCTGAAGCTCTGGCAACCCAAGGCAATATCCGATCCATATTCAGAGCATTGTTCTCAGCAAATCATTGGGGAGAGAGATCAGGAAATGAAACTTCCGCTTTCTAGATGCCTGTACGTTTCTAGAATACTTGTGGCCCCTGCTAGCCGATGGCTCCCTTGTAGGAGAGGGACCATGTATATCGGTCCTGCGAGCACTCCGAGCCACAGAGGGTTCACGGAGGGATGCAAACTCTTGGTCAGAGAAACCATGGATTGCGGTTAGTAACAAAGTCCACTGAGGGGGACTAGGTACTCTGGGATAAACTGGGATCAGCGGCAGAGTGCTCCTCAGCTCATTTAGGGTGACCGGCATCGGATTGATCATGTGCCCTTAAGACCAGTGAATGCTGGTCATGCGCCTTTAAGACCAGGGAATACTTGTCGTGCGCCATTAAGACCAGAGAATACTGGTCTTGTGCCTTTAAGAGGACGGAATATTGTTCATGTGCCTTTAAGAGCAGGGCATACTGGTCATGTGTCTTTAAGAACCAGGGCATACTGGTCATGTGCATTTAAGACCAGGGCATACAGGTCATGTACCTTTGAGACCAGGGCATACTTGTCATGTGCCTTTAAGACCAGGGAATGCGCCTTTTAGACCAGGGCATACTGGTCATGTGCCTTTAAGACCAGGGCATACTGATCATGTGCCTAAGACCAGGGCGCACTGATCATGTGCCTAAGACCAGGGCATACTGGTCATGTGCCTTTAAGACCAGGGCATACAGGTCATGTGCCTTTAAGACCAGGGCATACAGGTCATGTGCCTTTAAGACCAGGGCATACAGGTCACGTGCCTTTAGGACCAGGGCATACTGGTCATGTGCCTTTAGGACCAGGGCATGCTGGTCATGTGCCTTTAAGCCCAGGGCATACTGGTGAAGTGCCTTTAAGACCAGGGCATGCTGGTCATGTGCCTTTAAGACCAGGGCATACTGGTCAGGTACTTCCTTACCCGGGTACTGATGTAGGGTCGTTCTGCCCTTTTAATGCAAAAACCGTCGCCCCTGTGTGAGCCGACCGGGTGGACCAAGATGGCCACCAGGAGTTGCAGAGGTGGTAAAATCTCGCAGAGAGCAAAAAGTGCCAATTTGGGGGGCGGAGCCACAGACACGACGTGGGCGGAGCCTCGAGACTTCCATGAATAGGCCCAAGCCAGGGCCTAAATTTCTGCAGCCGGCGGGAGCGATACCAGCGGTAGAAGTGAGGCGAGAAAATTGAGCGTTCCCGTGGCAGGCGAATAGCGCCAGAAAAGCAGGCGGAGCCGCTTTAGCGCGCCATAGTGCGGGCGCGGCTTCCGGGAGAGATCGGTGCCCTTGAAGGACCGTCACCCCTAAGAATCAGCAAAGGCCTGGCATCCCACGTCGCAGGAGAGGATACGGAGAGGCGACACTCTCCGTGCTCGCCTGTTGATGGTTCGGGGAGATCGGAACCTTGAAAGGATCCGTCGCCCCATTCGTCTGCGGCTTACACATCGGCCGAAGGCGGGGGCTAAATTTTTGTAGCTGGCCGGAGCGTTATCTCAGGGAGGTGGGCCACAGGGAAGCTGAGGCTGCCTGTCAGCATGTGAATATCCCACTGCAGAGGCCCATCGCTGACTGGATCCACTCACCATGGGTGCGCGTCCCGGCATGGAGCCGCCGCGGATGACTGGGTTTCAGTGATGAGGAAAGCGCGCGCACTCTACTGTTCAGCTGCAGGTCAGGTATTGCAGCGTGGACGGTGCAGGGATAGAGGGGTAAACCTCAATCCATCATCCCTTTGTTAGGGAGGTGGAGAGGAACCGTCCGCCTCCTTGTGCCATCCGCTTTCACAGTGGTGGGACAGTGGGGGCTGCTCGGACGCCATAGAGAGGGGCCTCTGTACATCCACGGAGTTCAGCCCCCGGGTGGCTGTAGGCCTGGCTCCAGGAGAGGATACACTCCATGGGGTCGCCTGCTGCTGGTGTGGGGAGATTGGGACCGTGAAGGAACCGTCGCCCCTGAAGAGAGCTCAGGCATGGCTTCCCATGTCCCAGGAGAGGGTACGGGGAGGTATACTCGGCGTGCTCGCCTGTTGGTGATTCGGGGGAGATTAGAACCTTGAAAGGATCCGTCGCCCCCTTCACTCCGTTAATTAAAAAATAAAAATTTACAGAAAAGTAAAAAATAAAATAAAAACGTTGGGGTCTGAACCAGACCCAAGTGCCTCCTACAGACACTAAGCAAGAACTGGTTAGCTGAGAGCCAGCAGGAGGGTGTATACTGCAGGGGAGGAGATCACTTTCTTTGTATCACTTAGTGTCAGCCTCCTAGTGGCAGCAGCATACACCCACGGTCTGTGTCCCCCAATGAGGCGAAGGAGAAAGATTATTTTTAGTATATTCTTACACTAAGGGTAGGAACGGCCGAATTGCATCCCATGTTCAAGTATGGAAAGCAGACTCTCGGCCCTATACAAATAATGTAGTAAAGGATTTTAAAGAGGTTACCAATAAGAATGTAACATGTCAATTGTAATGTTATTCTTAATAAAAATTTATTTGAGTTAAAAAAAAAAAAAAAGAAAAAAAAAAGGTTACCATGGAGAAACATTTATAACCTGTGATCACTAAGGCCTCTTTCACACTTCCGTCGGTACGGGGGCCGACGGTTTGCGACGTACCGACAGACGTTGTGCAAATATTGCACAAATTGGGCAGCGGATGCAGTTTTCAGACACATCCGCTGCCTATTTTAAGTCCCGGGGAGGAGGGGGCGGAGTTTCGGCCGCGCATGCGCGGTTGGAAATGGCGGAACCATCACACAAAAAAGTTACATTGAACTTTTTTTGTGATGACGGTCCGCCAATTTCCGACGCATCCAGTGCACGACGTATGGAACTTGTGTCCATACGTCGCAATGCGTCGGTAATACAAGTCTATGTGAAAAAAAACGCATCCTGCGGGCAGGATGCGTTTTTTTTCACAGAACGACGCATTGCAACGTCTTTATAAAGACGGAAGTGTGAAAGTAGCCTAAGGGGCCACTGGCCAATTCTAAGTCCTCAGAACATTACTAGTGGAAGCACTAAATAGGATTGCTATGTTCCTCCACAGAGCTTACAGTCATCATCTTTCCTGTAAATAGGTGATAACGGTTTGTTGTGAAATAATCTCTTAAACAGTAAATAGTTTGAAGCAATGTATAGATTCCACAATATCCCCTATGTCTGGCTTAATCTACATCCCAACATTACCTTGCCGGTGTCATCAGCTACGACCCTGGGCTTCACACAGCTTTCACTTATAGCTGGCTTAGGTGCAATGTATTTGGTAAGTGCCAAAATCTTCTGCCTCTCAAAGTGAATGGCCTTTTTGTGACGGGTGACAGCTTTGGATTTATGGCGAACACACTGCAGGGACGGGAGCCAAGCTGTGGAGGAGGAAAAATGGGGGTCAGTACATCTATTTAAGGAAGAAAATCATCGACAGCATATCCTGCTTCTTCTCCATCTTCAGGTACATGAGAACACTTTCTTTTCTCCTATAAGGCTCCCACCTTTGAAGAAATTAAGAAGTGGTAAACTCTCCCTCTATTCAGGTCTATGTGATTAAAGGGGTGGTCTGAAGCTCAAATTAATTTTTATCCTAAATCCCCATCTATGTGATGCCATAATCTACACTATTTTATGACATACTTGAATTAAAAATTCCTTATATTTACATAACTACAGTATCTAACTTCTTTTCTACTTTTCTTCCACTTCCTTTTTGATAACGCTTTGTTTAAGAATCCCAGTGCAGGCCGGGATACTCAAGCGCAGTGTCATCAGAGGACAGAAGCTACAGTTGCCCCCTCCCTGAAATGAAGCATCATCAGTGATGCTTGTTTCAGGGGCTAGGCTAGTCCCTGTGCGATATGCACAATGACAGCGCGCTCTCTGTTGCCGGCTCAGATATGCAGTAACAAGCCGGCAACAGAGTGCCTAGTCAGAATATCCAGCGTGCAGAGACCAGCGACGACACTTGCAGCGGCGATGGTCTCTGCACGCCACGTATTCTGACAACGCGCTCTGTTCCCGGTTTGTTACCATTGATATGAGCCAACAACACAGAGTGCACTGTCTTTGTGCACACCACACAGTAACAGAATAGGAAGTAGCTCAGCCCCTGAAATGATCGTCACTGATGACACTTCGCTTCAGGGTGGGGGCAAGGGCTGCGGCAGTGACTGCAGTCTCTAACCCCCTCCCCCCCCTCTGATGACAGTAGATTCTTAACCGTAGAGTTATAAAAAATAAAAAAAAAAGTGAAAAAAAAAAATAGAAATAGTGGTTAGATTCTGTAGAGAGGGAAAAATAGGGAATGGTTACTCCAAGTATATTAGAAAATAGTTTAGATTACAGCATTAAACAGATAGGGAATAAGGAGGAAAATTAATTTGAACTTCAGACCACCCCTTTAAGGCTAGGGCTACATAATGATGGGTGTCATGTGACATCGCCTCTGATGATTGTCAATAGGGTCGCATTGCGACCTTATTGGTTTTTTGTGAAGATCAGTCATAGGAGACTCCACTGAAACACTTGATTAACCAATTCCCATTTCCCCCTCCCCGTAAATTTAATTTTTTTTTTGTACAAATTAGGATTCCGCTCTGCTTGACGGTTTGAACGGCCATTATGTGACCACACATATGTGATTTGAATACTTACATGCATGCAGACTAGCTACCTTCAGTATTCCAATGATAGGCCGGGGTCACACTTGTGTGTGCAATGTGAGAAACTCATGCAAGTCTCTTGCCTCAAAACCCAGAACTGCCGCCGGCACTCAGGACCGGAGTGTGCGGTTGCATGTATTTCTATGCAGCTGAACGCTCCAGTCCCGAGTGCTGGCGGCAGTGCCGGGTATTGATGCGCGAGTTTCTCGCAATGCACACGCAACTGTGACCCCGGCCTTACATTGAGAGAAGCAGGAAGTAAAAATAATTGGCACATAACCGTAGGAAAGCAAATCACATGACCGGTTAGTTAACAACCAATCGAACAGGCAAGCAAAGCAGAGTCCTAACAGTGTGTATATTGCAGACCTCTAGGATCCGGCATGATACACTTACTACTACAGGCCACCAGTGTTTGTCCAGAGATAGACATTCATTTTTTCAGAAACAGCGCTACTCTCATCTATAGGTTGTATACAGTATGGAGCTCATGTACATTTAAATGGAATCTGTCACCAAGTTTTTGCTACCTCATCTGAGGGCAGTATGATATAGAGGCAGATGATTCCAGTGTTGTAACACTCACTGGGCTGCTGGCTGCAGCTTTGATAGAATTACTGTGTTATCTTCTGTAAATCTACCAGTTCTCTCTGAATGACGAGCTCTGTATAACCCTGCCTACACCACTTATTGGCAGCTTTCTGCCTATGCACAGTGTACACAAAAAGCTGCCCATAAGTGGTTATAGAGAACTACTTAAAGGGAACCTGTCAACAGGATTGTGCACAGTATCCTACACACAGTGTCAGGTCGGCGCCGTTATACTGATTACAATGATACCTTGGTTGATGAAATTCGTCTTGTGGTTGTTGTTTAATCTTTATTTTCAGTTTTGAGTTAATGATATGCTCGTGCTCCAGGGCGGCCTGTGGGGGGTCTTCATGTGGTGCTCTGACAAGGTATTCATAATACAGACTGCTGACAGGTCACTGATCTGCCCCCTAGTTTAAAGAATGAATATTATATATATTTAAGAAAAAAAAATCACCTTCTGCAGGCAGGCAGCGGCACAACATGACGCATCTACTATATAATTGTCTAAAGGTCACTTCCGTCTTTCTGTCACGGATATTCATTGGTCGCGGCCTCTGTCTGTCATGGGATCCAAGTCGCTGATTGGTCGTGGCAATGGTCGTGGGCGTTTTGCCACGACCAATCAGCGACGCGCACAGTGCGGAAGAAAATGGCCGCTCCTTACTCCCCGCACTCAGTGCCCGGCGCCCGCATACACCCCTCCGGTCACCGCTCACACAGGGTTAATGCCGGCGGTAACGGACCGCGTTATGCCGCGGGTAACGCACTCCGTTACCACCGCTATTAACCATGTGTGACCAAGTTTTTACTATTGACGCAGCCTATGCAGCGTCAATAGTAAAAACATCTAATGTTAAAAATAATTAAAGAAATAAAAAATCATTATATACTCACCTTCCGCCGCCTTTCCCGCTCCTCGCAATGCTCCGGCCGGTCCATGCAAGCGGCACGTTCCGTTGGCAAGGATGGTCTGGGAGAAGGACCTGCCATGACATCACGGTCATGTGACCACGACGTCATCACAAGTCCTGCGCGCCTGCGCAAGAAGGACCTGCCATGACGTCACGGTCATGTGACCGCGATGTCATCACACCCTGGGACCGGAAGCTGCCGCCTGCACCCCACACAGGCGATAAAACTACAACGCGCCTGCGGAAGGTGAGTATATGTTTATTTTTTTATTTTTTTTAACCTGTGACATACGTGGCTGGGCAATATACTATGTGACTGCCCAATATACTACGTGGCTCTGTGCTGTATACTACGTCGCTGGGCAATATACTACGTCGCTGGGCAATATACTACGTCGCTGGGCAATATACTACGTCGCTGGGCAATATACTACGTCGCTGGGCAATATACTACGTCGCTGGGCAGTATACTACGTCGCTGGGCAGTATACTACGTGGCTGGGCTGTATACTACGTGGCTCTGTGCTGTATAATATGTCACTGGGCAATATACTACGTGGCTGGGCAATATACTACGTGGCTGGGCAATATACTACGTGGCTGGGCAATATACTACGTGGCTGGGCAATATACTACGTGGCTGGGCAATATACTACGTGGCTGGGCAATATACTACGTGGCTGGGCAATATACTACGTGGCTGGGCAATATACTACGTGGCTGGGCAATATACTACGTGGCTGGGCAATATACTACGTGGCTGGGCAATATACTACGTGGCTGGGCAATATACTACGTGGACATACATATTCTAGAATACCTGATGCGTTAGAATCGGGCCACCATCTAGTCTGTAATATATATCTAATTATTGTTTTTGATGGCATACATAAACTTAAGGTACCTTCACACGAAACGACATCGCTAGCGATCCGTGACGTTGCAGCGTCCTCGCTAGCGATATCGTTTCGTTTGACACGCAGCAGCGATCAGGATCCTGCTGTGATGTCGCTGGTCGCTGAATAAAGTCCAGAACTTTATTTGGTCGTCCGATCGCTGTGTATCGTTGTGTTTGAAAGCAAAAGCAACGATACCAGCGATGTTTTACACTGGTAACCAGGGTAAACATCGGGTTACCAAGCGCAGGGCCGCGCTTAGTAACCCGATGTTTACCCTGGTTACCAGCGTAAAAGTAAAAAAAACAAACAGTACATGCTCACCTGCGCGTCCCCCAGCGTCTGCATCCTGACACTTACTGAGCGCCGGCCCTAAAGTGAAAGTGAAAGCACAGCGGTGACGTCACCGCTGTGCTGTTAGGGCCGGAGCTCAGTCAGTGTCAGGAAGCAGACGCTGGGGGACGCGCAGGTGAGTATGTACTGTTTGTTTTTTTTACTTTTACGCTGGTAACCAGGGTAAACATCGGGTTACTAAGCGCGGCCCTGCGCTTAGTAACCCGATGTTTACCCTGGTTACCCGGGGGCCTCGGCATCGTTGGTCGCTGGAGAGCGGTCTGTGTGACAGCTCCCCAGCGATCAAACAGCGACGCTGCAGCGATCGGCATCGTTGTCGCTATCGCTGCAGCGTCGCTTCGTGTGAAGGTACCTTTATGCTGCCTGATACATGCTACTGTGCAAGCGTCGGCGGCATCATCTTGGAGGAGGCAATTTTTTTTTTCTCAACAAGATGGTGCCGCTGGCGCATGCACAGAAGCAGACAACGGTTCGCCGCTAGCGTGCAGGCGCCATTTTCAGACTGATTTTTTTTATTTATGTATACAATCAAAAACAATAAATAAATGCACATTATACAATGCGATCATACTGCAGCACAGGCACCACTACTGGTGCTTGCCTGCAGAAGGTGATTTTAATTTTTTAAATATATATAATATTCATTCTGTAAACTAGGGGGCAGGTCAGTGAGGGATCAGTGACCTGTCAGAAGTCTGCATTATGAATACCTAATCAGAGCACCACATGAGGACCCCCCACAGGCCGCACCGAGGCACGAGCATATCATTAACTCAAAACTGAAACTAAAGATTACACAACAACCACAAGACGGATTTCATCACCCATGGTATCATTGTAATCAGTATAACGGCGCCCACCTGACACTGTGTGTAGGTTACTGTGCACAATCCTGCGGACAGGTTCACTTTAACAGCAAGTCTCCCATTCCTCTAGTGATAATCTCCTACTGATAAAACAGTGACTTTATAAAAAATACAGCAAGCAGCCTACCAAGTGACACATTGCTGGAATTAGGGTCTCTGTCTCTACATTACCCTGCTCTTAGATTAGATGGCAAAAATCTGGCAACAGGTTCCCTTAAAGAGAATGGGGCTTAGCTGAATCACAACACGCTAGCTACAAACCTACCTGAGCAAAAACATATCATCACCTAATGTATGATGCGGCCATCATCTTGGACTGCCAAAAGGGTTGAGGGAAAAAACATTTTATTAATAAGTGGGGTTCTTGAGGTGGTACAATAGCGTCTTAAATTCTCCCATATCTTCTCCTCACATCATGAGACTATTTTCAGAATCGATCACTTCTTAAGAGTCAAAGCCAGTTTTGGGTGGAGTCTGAGTTGGTAGAAATTCACCGCCTTTAGCTTTAACAATTATTTTTCCCGTTATTGATATTTTACAATTAATTTATTGACGTTTTCTTTAATTTAGCAGTAACCAATGATAACCACGGTGTTCTAGCAGTGCCCGATTTTGCCATTTTACTACAGTAATTGTTATTACTAGTTATTGGCCATTTATGAAGGTGTCGCAGCTGGGGCGGAAAAAATAACAGAACTTAGATTTATCAACTCTACAGCCCTATGTAAAACAAAGCATTAAACCACATCTGCTGTTGCACAAGTTAAAGGGGCTGACTGGTATCACAGCCCGCCATACACATTAGATGGCTGTCGGCCGAATAAACGTTAGGCTGGCTCTACCTTTCACAGGAATGCTTCTATGATCTCTATGAGAGATCGACTTCCGATGGCTTATCTCCAAGAGAACAAAAAGAAAATCACTCCAAATTCAGACATGCCAGATCCTTGAGATCAATTCACATGTCCAGTAATCATCTGCTGACAAAAAAGTTGTGCAGACAACTTTTTTGTCCGCCTGAAAAAAACTGATTTGAGCTGTACCTGTTTTTTTTAACATTAAAAAGTCTATGGAAAACGGATCTGTGATATAGCCAGCTGTCTGACTTTGAATCAACAAATTTTTGTCCATATAAAAAAAACAAAAAACAATAATTTTAGCTGGAACCGTTTTTTTTCAACATTGAAGTCTATGTTAGGGTATGTGCACACGTTGAGGATTTCCTGCAGATCCGCAGCATTTTTTGCCTTGCAGAAACGCTGCAGATCCGCAAGTGATTTCCAGTACAATGTAAATCAATAGGGGAAAAAAACGCTGAGCTAATGGTGCGGAAAATTCCGTGCGGAAACGTTGTGGATTAAAAGAAGGAGCATGTCACTTCTTTTTTGCGGATCTGCAGCATTTTTGTACCCATTCCATTATAGAAATCCACAGGGGTAAAAAATGCAGTAAATCCGCACAAAATCCGCAGTAAATCCGCACCTGCGTTTTCTGCCAAGAGATGCAGAATCCGCACCAAAAATTCCTAAGCCTAATCCGCAACGTGTGCACATAGCCTAAGGGTATGTGCACACGTTGCAGATTTGCCTTAGGAATTTCTGCTGCAGATTCTTCCCTCTCTTGCCAGAAAAAGCAGGTGCGGTTTTGTTGCGTTTTTGCTGCGGTTTTTGATGAGTTTTTTCCATGCGGATTTGTATGCGTTTTTGAAAGCTAAATAAACATCAAGTATTGACAAAAAAAAGATTTGTGATGTAATTTCTTGTCCAACCTCCTCTTTTACATTTGTCCAACCCATACACCATTACACACAGATAGACAGACAGACAGATAGAAGGAATGAGATAGATAGAAGGAATGAGATACCGGTGTTTACGTACCGGTAATAGGATTTTACGGAGCCACGACAGCACCCCTACGAGAGAGGGGATCCGCCCACCTTCCGGACAGGAACCTACAGGATTTAAAGGGGCGGTCCCCCTCATCACTCCAGTTTGTGTTTCAGAGCATAAGGGACACCGCCATTGAGTTAGTACATAAACATATATACTTAAACATTACTAAATACCATCACCTTCTAAAGAGTGATTTTTTAAAAGGCACACTTTTCCCAAAGGGTGCAGAAACCAGTGATCAACTACGGGGGGGAACGAGCGGGTGCTGTCGTGGCTCCGTAAAATCCTATTACCGGTACGTAAACACCGGTTTTCCCATCGCCACGACAGCACCCCTACAAGAGATTTTCAAAGATCAATCACCTGGGAGGGACTACAGCACTAAGTACTGAACGGCCAAAAACTAAATTGGCCTCTGATGATAGGTCAAGACGGTAGTGTCTATAAAAGGTGGAAGGAGATGACCACGTTGCCGCCTTACATATTACGTCTATGGAGACGTCCGCTCTTTCCGCCCAGGATGAGGCCATGGCTCGAGTGGAGTGGGCCCTGATGCCATCTGGTGGTGTCTGGCCTTTAGCCGTATAAGCAAGATATATGGCATCTCATCCATCTGGCGATAGACGTCTTAGTTACAGTCGCCCCCTTCCTGGGATTCTGAAAGGAAACAAACAGAGCCCTACTCTGCCTCCATGGTTCTGTTTTGTGTAGGTATTCTAATAAAGCTCTTCTAACATCCAACATGTGATATTTCTGCTCATCCGCTGAATTCGGATTGTCACAGAAAGATGGTAAAACTATTTCTTGACTTCTATGAAATTTAGAAGCTACTTTTGGTAGGTATGCGGGGTCCGGTTTTAATACTACACTATCTTGAAAGACCATTAAATAAGGAGGATCAATTGACAATGCTTGTAAATCACTCACTCTCCTAGCAGAGGTCATGGCTACCAGGAAGGCTGTTTTTAAAGTTAAATTTTTTATGGAGACAGAATCTAATGGCTCAAAGGGGGGTTCTGTTAAGGCGTCTAAAACCAAATTTAAATCCCATGGGGGTAATCTAGGAATATACACTGGGTTACTGCGTTCAGTGGCCCTAATAAATCGGGAAACCCATCTATTTCCCGCCACATCGTTGTTATATAACGCCCCTAAAGCTGAAATTTGGACTCTAAGGGTATTTACTGCCAAGCCCAATTCTCGGCCCTTCTGTAAAAACTCCAGAATAGCCGGAATTGGAACCTTGCCTGAAAAGGGTTTTTGGTAGAAGGCAAGGAACTTTTTCCAAGTCTTAGCATAGATCTTGGTAGTAATCTCTTTCCGACTATTTAAAAGGGTAGCTATCAGAGCCTCTGAAAACCCTCTTCTCCTCAATAACTCCCTCTCAAATTCCACGCCGTCAGATGCAGGGATTCCACATTGGGGTAACGGAATGGACCCTGCGAAAGAAGCTCCGGACTGACTGGCAATACCCAGGGATCGGTCACAGACATTGTCCTGAGTAACGAGAACCATGCCCTCTTGGGCCAAAAGGGGGCAATCAGGATCACTCTCGCCCTCTCCTCCCTGATCTTCCTGAGTACTATAGGGATCAGACACATTGAGGGGAAAGCATAAGCCAGAGGGAAATCCCAGTGTATTTGAAGGGAGTCTATTATACAGGGCTTGTCCGCCACCCGAAGAGAAGCAAATCTGTTGGTCTGTCTGTTCTCTCTCGTTGCAAATAGGTCTATAACGGGCAATCCCCATAGGTCTACTATCCGTTTGAACACCCGTCGACTTAGAACCCATTCTCCCTGATGTAGAGAATGACGGCTGAGGTAATCTGCCTCTGTGTCTCCCCGAATGTGAACGGCTGACAGAGAGCGAAAGTGGGTTTCGGCTATGTTGAATATGTCTGTGGTGGTGTTCATTAGAGATCTTGACCTTGTACCTCCTTGATAGTTGAGATACGCTACTACTGTTGTGTTGTCTGATTGGACTCTTACATGTGAATCCTGCAGAGATGGTAGTAACCTGAGAAGGGCCTTTTTTACTGCCGTGAGCTCCTTCCAATTGGAGGACTCCTGGGCCTCTAAGAGAGACCATTGCCCTTGAGTCCAAACATCTCCTATATGAGCTCCCCATCCTATTGGACTGGCATCAGTTGTAACCACGTTGTCTGGAACTATACTCCAGGGTACTCCTTTTCCTAAATGTCGCTTGTTTAACCACCATCTCAGACTGTGTAGAGTGGCGGCGGACAGCCTGAGTCTTTCGCTTAATTGCCCTTGAAGACTGCTCTCTGCATTCAAGACCTGGGCCTGCAACACCCGAGTGTGGAATTGAGCCCACTGAACGGCTGGTATGCAAGACGTTAGGGACCCCAGAAGGGACATAGCGTCTCTCAAAGTCAGATCTGGTTTTTTTGTTACCGTACTGACTTTGTGCAGAATCCTCTGCTTTTTCTCTTCCGGAAGGAAACATAGTTGCTCTTCCGAATTTAGCAGAATGCCTAGGAAAGTCTGAGTCATTGATGGTTCCAATCTTGATTTTTCCATATTGACTATCCAACCCAAGTCCTGTATGGAAGATATTACATGATTTAGGCGACCACCACACTGGAAAAACGAATTTCCCACTACCAGGAAGTCATCCAAGTAGGGTACAATTAACGTATCATGTTCTCTGACATAGGCCATCACTTCCGCCATGACCTTAGTAAACACCCTCGGTGCCATAGATAGACCAAACGGCATTGCAGTAAACTGAAAGTGTCTGACCTGGTCGTTTAAGCGCACCGCCATTCTGAGGAATTGTTGATGATCCTGGTGAATGGGCAGATGGTAATACGCATCTTTTAAATCCCGGACTGTCATATAACATCTGGGAAAAAGAAGTTTAGTTGCCGTTTTAATAGATTCCATTTTAAAGGCATGATATTGTAGATGTTTGTTCAATCTCCGTAAATTTATGATGGTTCGAAAGGATCCATCTGGTTTGGAGATTAAAAATAAAGGGGAATAGAACCCTTTCCCCTGCTGATGTTTAGGAACCTCCACTATAACTTTCTTCCGTATTAACGTCTGGACCTCTTTCTCAAGGGCCTCTTGTTGGTGTAAGGAATCGGGGGCAGTCAAGATATAAAAATCAGAAGGTTTTTCCCGGAACTCTAATTTTAACCCTGAATTAATTATACCTAAGACCCAATTGCTTGCAGTTATTTTAGCCCACTGAGCATAGAAATATTTTAACCTGCCCCCTACTGGAAGATTTTTATTAGCGATAATTTCTTCTTCTTCTTGAGGAAGATGATGAGGTATTAAAGTCCGAACCTTTCTTTTTTGGGTCTGTTGGTTCCCAGTCTCGGTTGTGGTAAGGTCTTCGGTATTGGAAGCGTCTTCTGAAGGTATTCCTAAAGGTAGGATTGAAAGTTTTAGGAAAACCTTTCTTCCTATCCTCAGCCTTAGCTAGGATGTCATCCAATACCGGGCCAAACAGGTACTCACCCCTACACGGTATTGTACACAGTTTAGCTCTCACCTGGGCATCCCCTCTCCAGGTCTTAAGCCATAGGGCTCGGAGAGCAGCATTTGAGAGACCCGCCGATCTCGCTGCTAATTTTAAGGAATCCACTGATGCATAAGCTAAATACGCCACACCATCCCGTATTTGCGAAAGGGAGTTCAGCATCTTGTCTCTGGGCACCTTGGATTTCAGCTGTTCCTCCAGCTGGGATATCCACACCATAACGGATCTAGCCGTACATGTGCTAGAGATGGCAGGTTTGAACGCCCCCGCAGATGACTCCCATACTTTTTTCAAAAACATGTCCGCCTTCCTATCCGACGGATCTTTTAGAAGGCCCACATCCTCCAGCGGCAAAGTACCGGCTTTAGATGTAGAAGCCACCGCTGCGTCCACTTTCGGGACTTTCATCCATTCTGCCAGATCATTGTCTTCAAAGGGATACCTCCTCTTGGCTGATGACGGCAGGAAACCCTTATCCTGCTTATCCCATTCCCGTTTAATAAGGGTCTTAACTGTATCCACAACCGGGAATGCTTTACGACTCCTCTGGCACAAGCCCGCAAACATTATGTCCTGTGCGGACCTTGGTTCCTTGCTCTCTGTAACACCCATGGTAGCTCAGACTCCTTTAACTAATGTGTCCATGTTATCCACCGAGAAACAAGGCCTTCCCTCTTCATCTGAGGAGGATGGAGATGAGGAGCGGGAACATTCACCTTCTTGCAGGGACAAACTAGATCCTGGAGATATGTCCCTGCCCGACCTTCCCTGGCGGCTGCTTTTAAGGGAATAGCTTATTTCCTCCCTGATGACCGCTCTAAGGTCTGATGACCGGAGGGGAGCTTCCTCTTCTAAGGTCTGAGATATGCAAGCCTGACACAGCCTCTTGGTATAACTGTCAGGCATTGGAGTCGTGCATAGAGCACATTGCTTGTGCTTAGATTTAGTTGTTTTTTTCCCCTAAAACAAAGCACACAATAACAGACCATATCAGCACCAGGAGTTTTGTTTAACACTCACCATAAGGCTGACTTTGTGAATACCGATTCTGAAGGAGTGGGATTCAAATGTGACGCTGGGGCGCTCGCACGTTGCCCCCGTACCACGCTGCTGCTGCTTCTTCTTGAGCGGCCGCTACCGTCTTTACTGCGCTGCTCCGTTCCCTCTCCATGAGGGTGCTCGGCGTCCCCGACTGAGGACATAGCTGCACGCATGATCCCAAAGGCGGCGCTGTTTTACAACGCTGCAGCGCTCCTCCCCCGGCTTACCCCGGAAGTGTAAGAACTACTTCCGGGTTCACCAGCGCCGGTGTGCACCGCGCTTAACTGCGGACCAGGACGGCACTGCCCGACTCCTGGGACGCGATCCACTTGGCCAGACGAGGGGGGGTCTGCCAGCAGAACACCGACGCTGCGTCCGAGCCCCCGATTCTGCCGTTCCTAAAGACACCGCGCAGAGGCATGGAGGCCCGGGTAAGACTGCCTGCAGGCTCCCGCCGTCCGGACAGGAACCCAAACTGGAGTGATGAGGGGGACAGCCCCTTTAAATCCTGTAGGTTCCTGTCCGGAAGGTGGGCGGATCTCCTCTCTCGTAGGGGTGCTGTCGTGGCGATAGGAAAAGATAGATAGAAGGAATGAGGGCGGCGTCACACTAGAGAGTTTTACGGACGTATGAGAGGCGCAAAAACAATGCATTGCACACGGACCAATGATTCTCTATGGGGCAGCTCCTATCTGCCGTATATTTCGCAGCAGCATTTTACAGGCGTAGAAAATCTCAGCATGCTGCGTTTGTCAGCGTATTTCACAAAAATTCCGCCAATGAAAGTCTTGCCAACCGATTACATACAGAACACTGTTTTGGGAACATTTCTGTGTATTGCGCCAGTAAAAAACGGACCGTATTTGTCTACACCAAATGTGACGCCGGCCTGAGATAGATAGATACATGGATAGTTAGGCTACTTTCACACATAAGTTTGTTTCCGTCAGGCAGGATCCGACGAATTTTTGAAAACACGGATCCATTGCAAATAGTGAAAAACTGATGCAACTGATCCGTTTTTTTTTTGTTTTTTTTTAAAAGAGAGAGTGAACGGAAAATGTGCATGATTTGAATGGAAACATGCATGAAAAACCGGATTCGGAGGCCGGATTCATCATTTAACATCTCAGTCTCATATGTTTTTTGCTGGATCCGTCGCTGTGCGATATTTCACCAGACAGAAAAACCGTTCCTCTGTATGTTTTCCGTCCGGCGGAAACAGCTTTTTAGACGGATCCGGCAAAAAACAGATGAAACATGTGGCCATCAGGCGCAATCCGGCGCCAATACAACTCTATGAGAAAAAAAAGGATCCAGCAGAAAAAAAAAGGATCGTTTTTTTTCAAAACTCGCCGGATTGTGCCTGATGGCAAAAACCTGATGTGTGAAATTAGCCAGATAGATGTTTCTATCCATAGATCTATGTATCTATAGATATATCTATAGATAGATATATCCATACATAGGACGATGTTGATTAATGAACATAAATAAAAAAAACGGGAAAAAAAAACGGCATGGGCTCCCGCACAATTTTCTGCGCCAGAGGGGGAAAGCCGACGGCCGGGGGCCAATATTTGTAGCCTGGGAAGGGGTTAATATCCATAGCCCCTTTCCAGGCTATGAATATCAGCCCGCAGCTGTCTGCGTAGCCTTTACTGGCTATTAAAATAGGGGGACCCCCCAAAAAAAATGACGTGGGGTCCCCCTATATTTTATAGCCAGAAAGACTATGCAGACAGCTGCGGGCTGATATTCATAGCCTAGAGAGGGACCCCCCCCCCCCCCCCCGGCTACAAATACCAGTCCGCAGCCGCCCCAGAAATGGTGCATCTTACAGATTCCGGCACTTAGCCCCTCTCTTCCCACTCCCGTGTAGCGGTGGGATATGGGGTAATAAGGGGTTAATGTCACCTTGCTATTGTAAGGTGACATTAAGCCGGGTTACTAATGGAGAGGCGTCAATAAGACGCCTATTCATTATTAATCCTAGAGTAGTGAAAGAGTTAAAAAAAAAGACAGCCAGAAAAAAGTATTTTATTATTCTTAATTTAACCATACTCGATCGCCTGCAAAAAAGTAAAATAATAAACCGTATACTCCCTGTCCGACGCAGTCCAATTAATAACGAGTGTCCCACGACGATCTCCCCTATAGAACAGTGACATCAGGTGATGTCACTACTCTATAGACCTTCAGTGACACACCTACAGGAGACAATGGCTCCTGCAGTGCATCACTCAGAGGTTACTGTAGTTCACTGGTCTCACTTTATGGCAAAAGCTGGGTGGGAACTTTCTGACACAGCAATGCCAAAAGTGAGACTAGGGACTATTTTTTTTACAGTGGCGGAGGAATACAGTGCGGAAGGATACCTCCCTCCAGTCATTGTATTCCTGGAGCCCCTAGAGAGCAGTCGCATCAGCGGATGCTGCTGCTCTCCACGGTAGATCGTCGAGGGACACTCGTGGATTTCTGCGGATCAGGGAGTATATTGTTTGTTATTTTAATATTTTTTACAGGTGACACTGGCTTCGGGGAACAAAATGACAAGTGATGGTGAGTATGTAATCTATGTTATATGTACTGTATGTATGTATTGTATGTTATATGTTCTGTCATATGTTGTATGTTCTGTCATATGTTATGTTGTATGTACTGTCATATGTTATGTTGTATGTACTGTCATATGTTATGTTGTATGTACTATCATATGTTATGTTGTATGTACTGTCATATGTTATGTTGTATGTACTGTCATGTTATATGTTGTATGTACTGTCATGTTATATGTTGTATGTACTGTCATATGTTGTACAGTACAGACCGAAAGTTTGGACACACCTTCTCATTTAAAGATTTTTCTGTATTTTCATGACTATTAAAATTGTACATTCACATCAAAACTATGAATTTACACATGTGGAATTATATACTTCACAAAAAAGTGTGAAACAACTGAAATTATGTCTTATATTCTAGGTTCTTCAAAGTAGCCACCTTTTGCTTTGATGACTGCTTTGCACACTCTTGGCATTCTCTTGATGAGCTTCAAGACATAAGACATAATTTCAGTTGTTTCACACTTTTTTGTTAACTATATAATTCGACATGTGTTAATTCATAGTTTTGATGCCTTCAGTGTGAATGTACAATTTTCATAGTCATGAAAATACAGAAAAATCTTTAAATGAGAACGTGTGTCCAAACTTTTGGTCTGTACTGTCATATTATATGTTGTATGTGCTGTCATATGTTGTATGTGCGGTCATATGTTGTATGTGCTGTCATATGTTGTATGTGCTGTCATATGTTGTATGTGCTGTCATATGTTGTATGTGCTGTCATATGTTGTATGTGCTGTCATATGTTGTATGTGCTGTCATATGTTGTATGTGCTGTCATATGTTGTATGTACTGTCGTCTGTTGTATGTACTGTCGTCTGTTCGTGTTTTTTTTTGTTTTTTTACATTCAACACATTAGCCGGATGATGGGACTACTACTGTCCCATCATTGGCTAATGTGTCAATCACTGTCACTGTAGCAGGCATCGCCCGATGGGACTTGTAGTCCCATCGGACGATGCCTGCACGCGCACACACCCCTAAGGACCCCCGACAGCCCACCGCAGACCCCCCACAGCCCGGCACAGACCCCCGACAGCCCGGCGCAGTCCCCCCCACAGCCCGGCACAGACCCCCCACACCCACACAAACACCCGCACATCTTCCCCGCACACACACAGTCTCTGCACACACACTCTTCCCCCCCCCCCTCCCTATCTGCAGCGTTTCTCAAAGCAAAACCGCAGATCTTTTTGAGATCTGCGGTTTTGCTGCGGATGAGCCCGACTAAATGCAAGTCAATGGGTGCAGAAACGCTGCAGATCCGCAGATCCGCACAAATAAATGACATGCTCCTTCTTTTAACCCGCAGCGTTTTCAGTGCGGAATTTTCCGCACCATTAGCACAGCATTTTTTTTTTCCATTGATTTACATTGTTCTGTTCTGTAGAACAGCATTGTTCTGCTGTTCTGCAGCGTTTCTGCATGGTAAAAAACGCTGCGGATCCGCAGGAAATCCGCAACATGTGCACATAGCCTAAGACCGATAAGTTAAATTGACATCCATTTTTCATTCATTTGAAACTGATGCTTTTTTTTGCTTACTGGATATGTTTCAAATGGAAGAAAACTGATGGTTATTTAATGGATCTGTTTTCCATACATTTCAATGTTAAAAAAAATGAATCCAGTTGAATTCAGGTTTTTTGTGTAAACGGACAAAAAAAGTTGTACCAGCAGAACTTTTTTTTTACAACAGATGGCTGATGGATCCAATCTAACAGGCAATTACTGGATATGTGAACTTAGCATTAATTCCCTCAACAATCAGTTGATTGGGGCTCCCATACAAAGAGAGTTCAGCCGACAGTAGCCTAATGTGCATGAGCAGCATAACATGTTAATGACCTATCTGGTAAGATCTTTGGGGTACGGATGCCGACCAGCTGAGCTGTTACTAGTAATGAGCAAGTATACTCGTTACTCGAGTTTCCCAGATTATGCTCAAGTGTCCTCCGAGTATTTGTTAGTGCTCAGAGATTTAGTTTTCCTCGCCTCAGCTGCATGATTTGCGACTGCTAGACAGCCTGAATACATGTGGGGATTCCCTAACAAACAGGCAAATCCCCACATGTACTCAGGCTGTCTAGCAGTCGCAAATCATGCAGCTGAGGCGAGGAAAACTCCGAGCACACCGACATACTCGGCGGACACCCGAGCATACTCTGGGAAACCCGAGTAACGAGTATATTCGCTCATCACTAGCTGTTACCTGTTGCATGTAAACAATGCGAGAAGATAAAACAGCACGGCGCCATACATGGTTAAGTGGCTGCTGCCAGGTACTGCACATTATTTAATAGTCACTTGAATAGGAGATAAGCTGCAAAATCCAACAATGACCACTAAACAATGAACGGAGCTGATAACAGTAGATTGGTGGGGTGCAGGTGTCGGACCCCCGCTGATTTGATATGGATTACCTGTCCTCCAGGTAGGCCCCAGACAATCCCTTTAAATAGCACATTTATACGGTCACATTCATACAGTGTAGTTTTTTATCTCAATATTTATAAACCAAAACCAGGAGGGGAATAATCAGAGGAAAAGTATAATAGAAACACGTCACCACTTCTGTATTTATCACCCACTCCCGGTTATGGCTTACAAATACTGATGTGAAATACTGACCAAGCACTCAACATGGCCTAAGAAGTAATTTTGTCATCAGGTTTCTGTCAGAGCGGTGACATGTGACTGCGGCAGCCATACTGCCCACTACTGCTCTGATCCGGCAACAGACACAGGGAATCAAGTGTCTAAAAGAAAACCTGCCATTTAAGTTCATGTCAACAGAGCTCAGCTTTCATGTCAGTGCTCTGGAGAAATGAAAGCAGCGCTGCGATTGGCTGCATGGATGACAAGTCTGTGAAGGCAGCACCAAGAAGTACATGAGTGGTGTCAGCAGTGCATGACCCAGGCACCATGTCTGCTGTGCCCACCTGCTCAGTCAGTGCTCATCTACCTGATGAAGGGGGTCCTGGCACGTCACCAGCGTCAGCCATGACAGGTCACCATGCTGCTACAGAACCCCGCGACATTACTGACAAATCAGGGTCTCCTCAGACTGCACCCTACACTATAAACCGTGCCCTGCCCTCCTGAGACCAGCACATGTCACATGTTGTAGCTCTCACCCAGCTCCCGTGCGGCTCCTCTAACCAGGGTCGCCGCCATTCTTCCGGAAGTGAACGGATGACGCACTGCCTTCTGGGAGCCGGCGGTTTCCTAGCAACGGAAAGACGCGCATGGAAGCATTTGTTTTTGTAGAACTCCATAGAGCATGGCAGGAGGTGAGTGCGATCAGTGGCGGCGGTACAGGAACCCCGGGTCTTACAGTGCATGATACTGTGACGCTTCATTCTAGGTGCCATGCTGAGAGCCATAGTGAGGAGGAATCTGCGGCCTGGAGACACGCGGGACGTGTGAGTGATATCTGTAGTGGCCTGTGTAGTGGTCACATCGCCCATAGCATAACTCGTGTTATCTGTAGTGGCCGCATCGCCCGTGTTATCCGTAGTGGTCGCATCGCCCGTGTTATCCGTAGTGGCCGCATCGCCAGTGTTATCCGTAGTGGTCACATCGCCCGTGTTATCCGTAGTGGTCGCATCGCCCGTGTTATCCGTAGTGGCCGCATCGCCCGTGTTATCCGTAGTGGTCGCATCGCCCGTGTTATCCGTAGTGGCCGCATCGCCAGTGTTATCCGTAGTGGTCGCATCGCCCGTGTTATCCGTAGTGGTCGCATCGCCCGTGTTATCTGTAGTGGTCGCATCGCCCGTGTTATCTGTAGTGGTCGCATCACCTGTGGCATCCGTAGTGGTCACATCGCCCGTGTTATCTGTAGTGGTCGCATCGCCCGTGTTATCTGTAGTGGTCGCATCACCTGTGGCATCCGTAGTGGTCACATCGCCCGTGTTATCTGTAGTGGTCGCATCGCCCGTGTTATCCGTAGTGGCCGCATCGCCCGTGTTATCCGTAGTGGCCGCATCGCCCGTGTTATCCGTAGTGGTCGCATCGCCCGTGTTATCCGTAGTGGTCGCATCGCCCGTGTTATCCGTAGTGGCCGCATCGCCCGTGTTATCCGTAGTGGCCGCATCGCCCGTGTTATCCGTAGTGGTCGCATCGCCCGTGTTATCCGTAGTGGCCGCATCGCCCGTGTTATCCGTAGTGGTCGCATCGCCCGTGTTATCTGTAGTGGTCACATCGCCCGTGTTATCCGTAGTGGCCGCATCGCCCGTGTTATCCGTAGTGGCCGCATCGCCCGTGTTATCCGTAGTGGCCGCATCGCCCGTGTTATCCGTAGTGGCCGCATCGCCCGTGTTATCTGTAGTGGTCGCATCGCCCGTGTTATCTGTAGTGGTCGCATCGCCCGTGTTATCCGTAGTGGTCGCATCGCCCGTGTTATCCGTAGTGGCCGCATCGCCCGTGTTATCCGTAGTGGTCGCATCGTCCGTGTTATCCGTAGTGGTCGCATCGCCCGTGTTATCCGTAGTGGTCGCATCGCCCGTGTTATCTATAGTGGTCGCATCACCCGTGTTATCTGTATTGGCCGCATCACCCGTGGCATCCGTAGTGGTCACATCGCCCGTGTTATCTGTAGTGGTCACATCGCCCGTGTTATCCGTAGTGGTCGCATCGTCCGTGTTATCCGTAGTGGTCGCATCGTCCGTGTTATCCGTAGTGGCCGCATCGCCCGTGTTATCCGTAGTGGTCGCATCGCCCGTGTTATCTGTAGTGGTCGCATCGCCCGTGTTATCTGTAGTGGCCGCATCACCCGTGGCATCCGTAGTGGTCACATCGCCCGTGTTATCTGTAGTGGTCACATCGCCCGTGTTATCCGTAGTGGTCGCATCGTCCGTGTTATCCGTAGTGGCCGCATCGCCCGTGTTATCCGTAGTGGTCGCATCGCCCGTGTTATCTGTAGTGGTCGCATCGCCCGTGTTATCCGTAGTGGTCGCATCACCCGTGGCATCCGTAGTGGTCACATCGCCCGTGTTATCTGTAGTGGTCACATCGCCCATGTTATCCGTAGTGGTCGCATCGTCCGTGTTATCCGTAGTGGCCGCATCGCCCGTGTTATCCGTAGTGGTCGCATCGCCCGTGTTATCTGTAGTGGTCGCATCGCCCGTGTTATCTGTAGTGGCCGCATCACCCGTGGCATCCGTAGTGGTCACATCGCCCGTGTTATCTGTAGTGGTCACATCGCCCATGGCATAACTCGTGTTATCTGTAATGGTCGCATCACCCGTGTTATCTATAGTGGTCATATCCGTGTTGCATCAGTGGTCACGAGTTTTCATTATACCACTATAATGTGCCTTAAAGGGGTTGTCTGCTTTCAGCAATCTTCAGCCCACATGTAGGTGAAAAGCAAACTGAAGTTTAGTCACCTTCCCCAGATGCAGCGCTGTGTTTGTGTGACTACCTCGGCTTTGTATGGTTGTCTGCAGCGGCGACAACACCTCAATATCACTGCAACCACTCACTGACCTCGGCAGCTAAACAATAGAGAACCTGGGCAGTGGCAGAAACACAGCACTGAACCTGGGGAGGGTGAGTAAAAGGTCAGTGTGGGTTTTTCTTTATTACAGGTAAAGGAGTCTGCGAGCAGAAGAGTTATGAATGGAGAGTCCGTTTAATTGATTTGTTCTGAATATGTGACTGATTTACAACAGTCAACATGGCCACCATCATCAACTCCTATATAGCTCATCACCTAGTTATAACAGACTCCTGAACAGCATATGTCCTCATCTAGACACAGACATCCATCCTAACAACCTGTATTCTGGATAACATTAGTTGTGATGTCATAGTAGCTCAATCTAAAAAATTAACACCAGCTTAGCTAGCTGAAATCCATTTGTGATGTCATAGCAACTTACTGTATGAAAACCCACTTGTGATGTCACAGTCTCTCTCCTGACGTTAAACCACTTCCTTCACCTGATGGAAGTCCTCTTGTGATGTCATAACCGCTTTCATTGCTGAAACCCACCTGTGATGTCATAGTCTTTCACTTTACAATAATGCACTCATGATGTCACAACAGCTTGCCTGACTGAAACAGACTTGTGATGGATCTCACAGCTCTTCAACTGACAGAAATCCACTTGTGATTACACCGCCTTTTATCTGACGGAAAGTCATTTTTAGTCGGCAAATTACCTGGCTGAAATTCATTTGTGATGTAGGATCCCCTCACTGACAGGAACCCATTTGTGTTTTATATCCTTTCAACTGAAGCAAATCCATTATTCTGATGTAACAGCAGCTTACGACTTAGACCACTTGTGATGTCACATTAGCTTACTAGATGGAAGCCCACTTATGATCTCATTGCAGCTCACTTGACGGAAATTTATTTGTGATGTCATGGTTACTTACATGACAGGAACCATCTTGTTCTATCAAAGCCCTTCAACTGATGCAAACCAGTTGTGATGTCATAGCAGCTTACCAGACAAACTCAATTGTGATGTCACAGCTTTTCACCTGACAGAAACCCTCCTGTGATGCAACTACTGTTCATCTTCTGGATACTAACTTGTGATGTCACAGAACTTCAAGTGTTGGAAACCTGCTTGTGATATCACATCAGCTTACCTAAGGAAATATATGAAATCTTAGAAGAGACGTTCGAGGGAGCATACTGCTGTGCGAGAGGCGGGCATATTGTGCATTGTGAAGCCTAGGTAATAAAGAGCTGGAAACATTGAGATCCATGGACACTATGGAAAGGAGTTTGCTGCTCACTGAGCAGGTGCTTGCTGGGATAGATGTGGGGATGATTGTAGTACGGAGCAGCAGGACAGTGAGGCCGCTAGGTGGATGACAAGAGGTGGGGTAGAGGGAAAAGTGTCAGGGAGGGCTAGCCCTGATTTGGAACACCCCAACAAGTTTTCTAAGTTGGTAGATGAGGGGGTGTCTGTAGGGGAATGGCCCTTCTGCAGCAAGACAAGTGCTCTTAAAGCTGGAACAGTGTCTGCTCCTTTAACCCCTTTAACCCAAAGCATGTTTTCACCTTCATGACCAGGCCAAGTTATTCAATTCTGACAATTGTCACTTTTTGAAGTAATAACTCTGGAACTCTTCAATGGATCCAAGTGATTCTGAGATAATTTTCTCGTGACATATTGTACTTCATGATAGTGGTAAAATTTGTTTGATACAACTTGCATTTATTTATAAAAATATCGAAAAATTGGGAAAATTTCATAATTTTCATTTTAATGTCCTTAAACCAGAGAGTTATGTCACTTTTTTTTGTTAGGAAGTTAAAGGGGTTAAAAGTTGATGATCAATTTCTCATTTTCAAAATTTGCAAAACCATTTTTTTTTAGTGACCATATCACAATTGAATTGACTATGAGAGGCCTATACGGCAGAAATTACCCAATAGTAACAACATTCCAAAAATCTTCACCTCTCAAAACCACATTCAAGAACTGTATAAACCATTCTTTTGCTTCACGGGAATTAATGTAATGTGGAAAGAAAAAAATGAACATTTTACTTTGTCACAAAAATTTTACTTTGGCCCCCAATTTTTTATTCTCACAGAAGAAAATGGACCTCAAAATTTGTTATGCAATTTCTTCTGAGTACGCTGATACCCCATATGAGGGGGAAAGCTACTGCTTGGTCGCACGGCAGGGCTAAAAAGGGAAGTAGCAACATTTGACTTTTTGAATGCAAAATGACTTGAATCAAGAGTGTTTGGAGAGCCCCTCATGTGCCTAAACAGTGAAAACCGCCCACAAGTGACCCCATTTTGGAAATTAGACCCTTGAAGAAAGGTATCTAGATCTTTGTTGAGATCCTTGAAGCCCAAAGTGCTTTACGGAAGTTCATAACGTAGAACCGTGAAAATTAAAACTCACAGGGAAGGGAAGGAGCGCCATTTGACTTTTTGAAAGCAGAATTGGCTGGAATCTTTAGCAGATGCCATGTCGCGTTTGCAGAGCCCCTCATATGCCTAAACAGTGAAACCCTCCCACAAGTAAACCCCTCAAAGAACATATCTAGAGGTGTGGTGAGCACCTTGAACACCCAGGTGCTTTGATTCACAGAATTTTATATCGTTGAGCCGTGAAAATGAAAAAATACATTTTACCTGCAAAAATATTTCATTTTCACAACGGTAACACAAGAATGTGGACCATACAATGTGTTGTGTAATTTGTCCTGAATACACAAATATCCATATGTGGTGGAAAAACTACTGTTTGGGCACACGGCCGGACTCGGAAGGAAAGCAGTGCCAATTGAATCTGTTCCAGCCCAGTTTTAGCCGGAACAGATTGCAAATGCCCCTCACATACCAAAATAGCAGCAACCCCCAAAAGTGACCCCATTTTGGAAACTACGCATCTTGAGGAATTCATCTAGTGGTGTACGGGGCATTTTTAACCATCAAGCGATTCACAGGATTGTATAATATTGGGCTGATTAAATGGAAAATTAAAAAATACGGTTAAGAGGGTGCTCACTGTTCAAAAACGAGGTGCTCAGGAGAAAAAAATGTCCAATATAATGTAAGTAAAACACTAAGAATGCTATAATAGTCAAATGTTGTTTTATTCAAGAAAAACTCGATGGTGGGATTCCACATAAGAAAATTCTGCAGATTCTATGATAGACATATATTACACTTTCTCAACGTTTCAGCATATTAGCCTTTTTCAAGAGACTTCTGTCTCTTGCTCACTTGCTCTCCTGTCAGCGCCGCGGTCACAAGTCCTCTCCCAGATCTCTCCACCGGACACATGTGCAGCATATACCAGTGACTTTCACCAAAGTGGGATTTCTACCTTCTGCTCATCATATTTACAAAAAGACAGAAGTCTCTTGTCTCTTGAAAAAGGCTAATACGCCGAAACGTTGAGAAAGTGTAATATATGGCTATCATAGAATCTGCAGAATTTTCTTATGTGGAATCCCACCATCGTGTTTATCTTGAATAAAACAACATTTGACTATTATAGCATTCTTAGTGTGCCAGAGTTTTACTTACATTATATTTCAATGGAAAATTACCATTTTTTTCCACTAAAATGTTACCTTGGCCTCAAGATTTAAATTTTCAAAAGGGATAATGGGAAAAAATGGACCACAAAATGTTATGCAATTTCTCCTCAGTACGCAAATACCTCATATGTCGTCAAAAACTACATTTGAATTGGCACCCATTAATTAGGAGGCTCTCATCGCTACAGAAATGCCACACGTGGATGCGAACTGCGGTCTAGGCACACTGTGGGGCTCACAAGGGAGGGGGCATTTGGATTTGAGAGCACAGAATTTGCTGAATTTCTTTTGGGGTGCAAGGAGCCATAGCGCTTTTCCAGAGCCTTTGAACCACCAGTAACGTGGAAACCCCCTATATTTGCGTTGACAGATCAAGGACCTGAGTGGGGACTTGCATTTTTATGGATTAAATTGAAGCTTTTATTGGGAACATTTTACATAGCGTTTGGGATCACATTTATCCTACGCTCTACACTGAGCACTTACAGTACATTGGGGTTTCCATGAAAATCTCTGAGTGACGTGGTTCAGATCAAAATCCTGACTGATCCATTCATTATAATGAAGTAGCAGAGTTACTCTGGACTCTGTCTGGCCTCTGCTCAGTATTGTCCTTTTCAGAGGTGCACTAAACTGTGGTGCACCAGGCTTTTATGCACTTCTAAAAAGACTTACACCACCGGGTGATATACCAGACGGCGTCCACAGTGCCTTCACCTGCCTCATTATATGGAATCTTCCACCTGCGGTTTCATCTGAATCACATGTTTCACAAATATACACATAAACCCCATTGTAAGTGCCCAACGTAAAGTGCAGGATAAATGTCAGCCAAACCTTACTGTGTTCTTTGGGAGGCAGTAATCAACAGCAAGTGAAAAATTTGGTTTTATTTATTTTTTAGGCCATTCCTCATGCGGTATAAGTGATTAGATGACTTTGTTTTTCTGGTCGTGCGATACCAGAATTATAATGTTATTTTGTGATTGGTTGCTATCTCACACTAAAAGATGCTTTTTTTTCTTTTTGAAAAACAAAGCTTTTGCATCGCCATATTTTGAGAGCTATAATTCTTCTATATTTCTGCTGACATGGTCATGTGAGGGTTTGTTTTTTGCGGGACTAGTTGACATTTTTATTGGTACCATTTTCGATCACAAAGTTTTTTGATTGCTTTGTATTACGATTTTTGGGAGGCAGAATGAACAAAAACCAGCAATTCAGGATTTTTTCTTTTTGCAGTTCACCGTGTGGTAAAAGTGATAAGGCAACTTTATTCTTTGGGTATGATTACAGCAATGCCACAATCATATCCATTTTTTAACTTTAGACAGTTAATACACAAAAATTATAGAAAAAAAAAATTTAATTATTTTTGCATCGCTGTATTCTGAGAGTTATAACTTTCTACCGCTTATGGATCTTAATGGTGGCTTATTTTTTGAGGGACAAGATTACATTTTTAGAGATACCATTTTATTTACATTCGACTTTTTGATTGAGTTTTGTTCCACTCTTTGTTCAGCAGTATAATGAAAAGGCGTGGCACAAAACTATGTTTTTAAATTTTTTTACAGTGTTCACTGAAGGGGTTAAGTAGCATGACATTTTATAGGTCAGGTCATTCTGGACGCGGCGATACCAAATATGTGTACTTTATGTAAAAACAAAAATATACAAATAAATGTATTTATTGGATTCATATTTTCTTCTTTTTTTTTTGTTCTTTATTTTGTGATTATTTCATTTTTTTACAATTTGTTTACACTTTTTTGAAAACTTTTTTTTTTTTACCTTGCCTCAGGATGGGACATCAACTTTTCCTGCCCTGATCGCTGACCTAATACTACTGTATGCAATGCTTCTGAACTGAAGGAAACGTATTGGTGATGTTATAGCTTTTTACCTGAGGGAAAACCAATTGTAATGTCACAGCAGCTTTACTGAGAGAAGCTCATTTGTTATGTGACCGAAGCCTACCTGATGGACACGCACTTGTGGTATTACAACCCTTCACCTGACAGAAACCCACCTGTGATATCACACCAGCTACTTGAAGGGCACCTATTTGTGATGTCACAGCCTTTCTCCTGACAGAAACCCACATGTGATATCACACCAGCTACTTGAAGGGCACCTATTTGTGATGTCACAGCCTTTCTCTTACCAGAAACCCACCTGTGATATCACACCAGCTACTTGAAGGGCACCTATTTGTGATGTCACAGCCTTTCTCCTGACAGAAACCCGCATGTGATATCACACCAGCTACTTGAAGGGCACCTATTTGTGATGTCACAGCCTTTCTCCTGACAGAAACCCACATGTGATATCACACCAGCTACTTGAAGGGCACCTATTTGTGATGTCACAGCCTTTCTCCTGACAGAAACCCACATGTGATATCACACCAGCTACTTGAAGGGCACCTATTTGTGATGTCACAGCCTTTCTCCTGACAGAAACCCGCATGTGATATCACACCAGCTACTTGAAGGGCACCTATTTGTGATGTCACAGCCTTTCTCTTGACAGAAACCCACATGTGATACCACAGGCCTCCTTCACCTGACAGAAACCCACATGTGATACCACAGGCCTCCTTCACTTGACAGAAACCCACTCTTGATGACATACCAGCTTACCTGATAGAAACCCACTTATGATGTCACACCTCTTCACCTGCCAGAAACCCTCTTTGGAGGTCATGATAGCTTCCTTGACAGAAATGAATGAAAGCCAACTATGAGGTCGTAGCTTTTCAACTGACAGATATTTGTGGTGACAGCAGCTTACCTGATAGAAATTCAATTCTGATAGCAAAGCTGTTCACTTGACAGAAACAGAGTTGAATTTGAATGTTTTAACATCCCTCAAAGGTATTCTATGGGCTTATAGGGGTACAATTTGTGAAATAAAAAAAAGACAAAGCAGGAAAAAATAAAAAGTAAAAAAAGAAAACCACTACCGTCCTGTACTGCTATTTCTTGCCCTTCTCCTGTTGGGGAAAAAAAAACATATCTTTCAATCATTTGTGTGTGTATGACAGAACAAGAATCACAATTTGATATTTGTTTTAGCAGTACTTTGTGCTTTTAAATAAAATGAGAAAGCGTGAAATACAAATATGTATTTCCTTTTTTCTCTTTATTTCATCTGTTATCAGTAAAGAATATACCGCAAATATAAAAAATACATAGAAATTTGGACTCTTGTATCCAAAAAAAACCCGACAAAATTATTTTAATATATGTATGAGAGTAAAAACCTAGAAGAAAACAATAGACCAAGGCTTTGTGTACTTTACATCCTTTTAAATTCTGGTGAAATCCCTGAGTTTTTATAGCAGAAGATGCTTCAGTGAAAAGAGCCATGTCAGAATTTTATTTTACTGGTATTTATGAAAAACTAACTGCTTGAAAAATGATCAGGTTTCTTCTTTGAACCACTTTGCGCCTTTGGAAACCTAAGGGAATCTGTCATTTGGATTTCACCCCTTTAAACTATTTATATGCAAATATAGCTCTTTCAAAGACAAATCCAGCAATACCTTTACATGGCCAGTCAGTTCCTCCATTACTGAGAAAACAGTATTTGAATTGATATGCAAATGAGAATATAGATCTGAAGCCTCTGTCACTCCAGCTCTATTCCCTGCCCTGCTCAACGCCACCTTCAGCTTCTATGCTGTGTGACTTCAGGAAAAAGAGGAGTCAATAAAGAGGAGGCGGTGATGGGTTAGGAATAGAGCTGGAGTGATAGATACTTAAGATCTACCATAGACCTTCAGCCTTATTTGCATATCACTTCAAACACTGATTTCTTAGTCATGTGAAGGAATTGCTGGACTTGTCTTTAAAAGAGTTTCATGCACAAATAAATAATTTGAAGGTGAAATCCTGCTGTCAGTTTCCCTTTAAGACCATGTGTCAAATATCCCCAATTAAAATGGGGTAAACACTGTATTATTACTACATGATCAGGACAGGTTTTCTGACTTTAAATGTAAACTAAAAATGTTCCTGTTCTCGGACACCAAGCTGGAAGAAAATTCACGTATATGGGTTTTTGTTGCATATTTGATGCATTTTTCTGTGTGACCTTTGTACAAAACTGCACTTAGCATCTTATGGTTTACATGTGTACAAAGTTGGTGCATGTAGTGATGGTGGCATGGACAAACAGGTATTGTAATCTAGCTCTGGCTGGTTCATGATAATGACCGAATAATACATTTGAAGATTGCTGTTCAGTTGCTCGTGTTCGGTTCCCTGGCAGGTCTCAGGCGTTGCTCCATCTACGCACAGTGAGACTGGACAGAGAAGGGATCACAACACTGAAGAATCTGGAGGTAGTGAAGGAGGTACACAGCCTGTACCTACAAGAGGTAATCTCATACCCGATATCTGCACAGGGGTGTAGCCAGCCATATGACAATATTTCTGATACAATTTTTTTTTCTTTTATTCTTACACCCACTTGGTTTAGCTTCAGATAACATTGCGTATTTAGGAATGAAGCCAGGATCCAAGTCATAACCTGTCTCATAGGAGGAGACCATCCAATGCTACAAGCTATGCAGTGCTTTCATTGTGACTTCTGCCCAAAGGATACTATGTTAATAGCTTCCTCCTTATTGTTTGGCTTATTGCTACATAGAGAACCTTTCTGTATAAATTACTTACTGACATACGAAGGTAATGCTAGGCAAAATGCCAGCGGTATATTAGTATCTTTCTTTGGCAGTTTTTGGAGCTTGTACTCTTCTGATACTCCATTACACCGTCACATACATATGTACACTGCATTGTAAGAGATTTGACTGCCTTACATGTTCTTTTAAGGTTCCATACACATTTAAAGTCAGCCAACCTAACGTTGGAACTGATTAATCATCTAATGTGTATGGGGGTCTCCAGAATTTGGGGGAACATAAGGATTGGGCAGTTTGAAATCTTATGCCTGATCATTTTTTTTTTCTCCTGGAAGATAACTCCTCAGCGGTGTATAACTAACTCTTAAATGTAACCTGTCAGCAGGTTTTTGTACCCCAAACTAATATCATCTATGTTAAGTCACTGCAGTGCTGAACAGCAATATTTTATCAATATGTATTTTCTGTCATTCCGGGAGGGGAGTGTGCAGGTCTGTAGTCCACCTCTCGTAACGTCCTCCAGACCTGGAATGGCTGCACTTCCATAAGATTTCGGGCAAGAAAGCAGTTAACTGCGAGTATAGAGTGACCTTACAGTCAGTACGGGAGCCAGCAATAAGCAGGGAGAGAGGCTGGAGAGTTGTAGGTCCAAGTCTGAACCCCCTAAACTTGTAACTCATTGGCATAAAAATTGGACAAGGAATTTCACTGAAACAGAAAAACAGATTGCTAAAATAAAGGTGTGCATTTATTTAGCATTCTAGCAACTTCACACAGAGATTAGTTTGCGGTACAAAAACCTGCTGACAGGTTCACTTTAATGTGGCCATGCAAATTAGATAGAACATAGATGAAGCAAAAACCATTGATTGATCGACTGTTAAGCTTTCAGAGCGATAAACACATTTTAGTCCATTTTGGCTGTAACATTAGGCCATACATGTTTAGTGACACCTAGCGAAGAATGAACAAGCCTTCTGGAAATGATCAGAGAACATTCTGGGAATGTTCTTACACAAAAATCTTTTATGCCATGACTAGACAAACATTTTATTATCTGTTGACTTCTTTCTAGACCGTGATGGTCTGTCATTGGTCAGCTCAAACATTCATTGTTAAATTTCACCCAATGAATGATCACTTTGGTCAACTTTAAAGTGATGTTTACAGCTGCAGTTATTCGGCCGCCTCTTCACTGGAAGCACATGTACACTTGGACCAATTCATTTTTAGCGAACAGTAATCTGCGGGGTACAGACACCTTATGTTTATATTTTGCTATTCTGAATATTAGCTTTTACTGCAGAATCGGATTTTAGTTAGTGAGCACTGATGCCATTTTACATTATGACATGTCATGTGATCATACGTTTTCATTTTTTAAGAATCTAATAAAGAAGATTGAAAATATTGATGTTCTCAAGAATCTGTGGTGAGTGTCCATCTAATGGTTATTATGATCCTGATAATAAGACTTTCATCTCTTTCAGCAAACCTGAAATTTGGCTTTCAGTGTCTAAGCTGACGGCATCTGAATATTTCCATCTCTGAACACACTTCATTGGTCACTAGGTTGAATATTATCCTTCTACTTCCTGTTGGCACATGGACTTTACAAGCAGTAGATTGACACAGACCCTACTGAATTGTATTGATGTATTTAAAGGGGTTTTCCCTACGAACAAAGTTATTTAATCAGCATTTTAATCAATAGATCTTTTTCATAATAATTTCCACAATTGGATGTTTTGTTTTTTAGGTTTTTTTTTTTAAAAAAAAAGTTTTTTGTGCTGAGATAATCTTATAAATGTGCCCATGAAATATTCTGTGTAATGGCTGTGTCTGACCGTACAGGAACATGGTCTGATCATATCACAGCTCCTGGTATGATTCTTTCTTTGAAGTAAAACATTGCTTAAGGCCGGTTTCACACGTCAGTGGCTCCGGTACGTGAGGTGACAGTTTCCTCACGTACCGGAGACACTGACACACGTAGACCCATAAAAATCAATGCATCTGTGCAGATGTCATTGATTTTTTGCGGACCGTGTCTCCGTGTGCCAAACACGGAGACATGTCAGTGTTCGTGGGAGCGCACGTATTACACGGACCCATTAAAGTCAATGGGTCCGTGTAAAACACGGACCACACACGGACCTTCTCCGTGTGCAGTCCGTGTGGCGTGCAGGAGACAGCGCTACAGTAAGCGCTGTCCCCCCCACATGGTGCTGAAGCCGCGATTCATATCTTCCCTGCAGCAGCGTTTGCTGCATAGAAGATGTGAATAATAGTGTTTAAAAGAAAGATCTACCTGTCCGCCGCCCTCCCACCCCCTGTGCGCCCCCCCCCCCCCCCCCCCGCTGTTCTGAAAATACTCACCCGCTTCACTCGTTGGCTGTCGATGCTTCCTGGTCTGGCCGCCTCTTCTACTGTATGCGGTCACGTGGGGCCGCAGATTAGAGTCATGAATATGTGGCTCCACCTCCCATAGGGGTGGAGCCGCCTATTCATGACTGTAAATGAGCGGCCCCACGTGACCACATACAGGAGAAGATGGGGCCAGACCAGGAAGCAGCGAAAGCCAACGAGGGAGCGGGTGAGTATTTTCAGAACAGCGGGGGGGCGCACAGGGGGTGGGAGGGCGGCAGACAGATAGATCTTTATTTTAAACACTATTATTCATATCTTCTATGCAGCAAACGCTGCTGCACAGAAGATATGAATCGCGGCTTCAGCACGATGCAGTGTACCACACGTGTGGATACCACACGCTCCGTGTGGTACCCACTCGGCACACGGGTGGCACACGTGTGCCGCACGTATGGCCTACGTGAGCTCACGGGCACACGGACACGGATAACTCCGGTACCGATTTTTTCCGGTACCGGAATTATCTGGACGTGTGGGACAGCCCTAACAGGGAGTGAAACGTTTTGCTGCAAAAAGAATCAGCTGTGATCCCATGCTGTCCTGTCTGTATCCTCTTTTGTCTCCCCTTGTCCAGGAGCTGTGGTACGATCAGACCATGTTCCTGTACTATCAGACACAGCCATTACACAGTACACAGCAGGGGCACATTTATAAGATTCTTGGTATAGGATTTTTTTTTCCTAATACATCCAATTGTGGAAATTATTATTCCAATATCTATTGAATAAAATGTACTTTGTTTGTGGGAAAATCCCTTAAATGAGCATGCTGTCATCAGGGCAAAGGTCACTGTAGGGAAGGGATGGATAAGCCATTGTGAGCTTTAATCAGGTATTTGTAAAGGGGGATTACTTTGTCATCTACTTTATATAGATGTTACATTTCACTATAATCCTGGTACTGATGATAAGCGAGACTGCTAAAAAGGTAGGTACTACAGAATAGGAAATATCAATCTAGTATTAGGGTGAGCGGCCTATATACAACTTATTTAACATCTAAACACACAACATTATATATATATATATATATATATATATATATATATATATATATATATATATATATATATATAGTACTGTGCAAAGGTTTTAGGCAAGTGTAGAAAAGATGCTGCAACAAAAAAAACTTAAAATTAGTGTTAATTGTTTAATTTTAGCAATAAACAAAATGCACTTTGAGTGGATAAAAGAGATATGTAATCAACAATTGATGTGACCATCCTTTGCCACCAAAACGGCATTAATTATTTTAGGTACACTTACAAAGTTAGGTATTTTGTAGGATTAGTCAGGTGTATGCGTAACCAAGTATACCAAACAGGTGATAAAATGATGATTATTATTTATTATGTAATTGGAAACACAGTCATTAACTGAAACAAAAACTTAAAACTGAGTGAGGAACACCCAAACTCTACTACTATAAAGCTGTAGTTGTGGCAGCTTCATGTCTCAGATCATACATACATCAAGGCAAGACTGAGCACAGCAACAAGACACATACTGCATCAGCAAGATCTTTCCCAGGCTAAGATTTCAAAGCAGGCTGGGGTGTCAGGATGTGCTGCTTATCTGTTTTGAAGAAGCACCAAGAAATGGGCAGGGTTGAGAACTATAGACGCAATGGTTGGCCAGGGAAACTTAATGTAGCAGATGAAGGACACATGTTTTTCTTGGAAATCGGAAGATGTCTCGCAGTACCAGAACTGACAGCAGCCAGTTGGAAACAGGTACAATTATCTACTGCCCGGAGAAGTCTGGCCAGAATTGGCCTTCAAGGAAGAATTGTGTGCAAAACCCAAATCTTCAACATGGAAACATGGCCAAGTAACTCAACTATCCATGAAAACATAGCAAAAAAGGATACAGAAAAATGGAAGCAGGTTCTCTGCACTGAGGAGTCAAAAGTGAGAAATATTTGGCTGTAGCAGAAGGCAGTTTGTTCGCCGAAGGGCTAAGGAGCGATAGAGTAATGAGTGTCTGCAGCAGTGAAGCATCGGGGAGTTTTCTTTCAAGTTTGAGGCTGCATTTAAATCAAAAATGAAGTTGGGGATTTGGTCAGGATTAATGGTCTTCCTATTGCTGAGAAACACAGGCAGATACTTATCCATCATGCAATGCCACCAGGGAAGCATCTGATTTGGCTCCAAATTTATTCTACAGTAGGACTATAGATCCAAACATACAGCCAATGTCAATAAGAATTATCTTCAGAATGAAGTAGAACAAGATGTTCTGGAATTGATGATATTGTCTAGGATTAAGCGAATAGACAAAAGGTTTTGCATAAGTTTACATCCACAGAAAATGTATGGTTAGTTCTCCAAGATGAATATAAACCAATGCGCCACAAATTTTTTTTTTACCTCCATTTCAGTTTTCTTAATTTAATCATTAGTTACCCGGGTTTTTATGGTTATACTTGAGCACTTTCCATTTATTTGGTGCCTTGCAGCACAATGTTTTATATTAATTTTTGTTCCATGTGTTATTCTAGTATTCTTTTTGACAGGGGTGTACCTTTCCATCTTCTGTTCAATTTTCTGACCAAATTTAAATTTGAACGTGTAGTCACTGGTGTTCAATTTGTATTATAGTTCTCCAAGATGTTTGGATCAACCTCCTTGCCATAGTCTTTCAAACACTGTGTGCAAGTGTACCTAGAAGAATTAATGCTGTTCTGAAGGCAAAGTATGGTTATACCAATTATTAATTTCATTTAGATTGCTCTTTTGTTCATTCACTTTCCATTTTGTTAATAGCTAAAAATAAACTATCAACACTTCATTTTTTGAAAGAATTCTTACTTTGCAGCATTTTTTCCACAACTTTTGCACGGTCCTTATATATTTGCCTATGAGTAGACTAGTAAACAAAGTGCCACTTATCATTGAATTTGTAGTGTCTCAATGTGATCTGTAAAGATCTGACATAAGGAAGCTTAGATAATTGGGCCCCTTCAATAGGAGTCAGCATTCCCTAATACCTTCTAACAGTACCGGCGTCACCACCTAGGCAAGTGCTGAGGTCCTGAGCAAGTGGGGGGCCCACTCAGCGTCGAGAACACCGGTACATTATGGGGCCTGTGAGTAGGGGGAGCCCGGTGCCAGTGCCCGCGAGTGGGCCACCCCCTGCTTACTGAGGGCCCCTGCACTTGCAACACTTACCTCTCCCTCTTCCTGCGCAGTTTCGGTATCTTTCGCGTCTCCTTACTCTGTGACGTCTCAGGGCAGAAGGCGCAATGACGTTACTACTGTGCTCCCTCTGCACTGAGCAGTCACAGTGCAGAGAGCCAGAAGACGGCGACGCTGAGAATTCCGGACCTGCTGCCAGCGAAGAGAAGTATTTCATTTTTCTCTATGGAGCAATATATGTGGCCTATACTGTTGGAACATTATATGGGACCCTGTATGGAGCCCATTCTTCTGTATGGAGCAATATATGGGGCCCATTCTTCTGTATGGAGCAATATATGGGGTCTATTCTTCTGTATGGAACAATATTTGGGGCCCATTCTTCTGTATGGAGCAATATGTGGGGCCCAGTATTCTGTATGAAGCATTATGTGGAGCCCATTATTCTGTATGGAGCTTTATGAGGCCTGTTATTTGCATGAAGCAATATTTGGGGCTCATTATACTGTATGGAGGACTGTGTGGTGTCCATAATACTGTATGGAGGACTCTGTGGTACCCATAATACTATATGGAAGACTACACTGTCCTGTCTAAAATGAGAACTTTTGAATCCCCCAGTGCATGCACTGCGAGGATTCTGAGCTATTGTAGAATTTACAATATAGATCACTCATAATATAAGACGTAAGTGAAATCGTTGGCATTGTACCATATATTTCTCTGCCGTATTTGTGCATTGTGAATCATGATATGTGTTAAAGGGGACCACTGAGACACTTTTGTCCAGGGCCAACAAAAATCTGGAGCCGGCCCTGCCATCTTCTGTAGATCATGTACTATTTGTTTGATATATTAATGATATTACTTTTAAGCATGGTTCTGAAACTATACTCTTATTTTCAAGCTTCCTTAGTCTTTCTTGGAACAAAGTGGAGGAAATCCAAAATATCCAAAGTTTGACAAATCTCCAGTTCTTGGACATATCCCATAATTTGATTAGGAAGCTTGATGCACGTGAGTCAGTCACAACTTCCACCCTCATGTATAAAAAGTATACATCAGATGTCGAATAGCGTTTCTTACAAGTAGCTGGGTTTTTTTTTTCTCTGTACAGGTGAATTACCTCAAAGTCTTGTTATCTTGAACCTCACTGGAAATCCTTGCACCAAGGCAAAAGACTACAGGTGACCTAAATCCATAACTAAGCTGTGTGGCGCAAGACACATCCTTGAAGATGTGGTTTTAAGAAACAGCACGACTCTTGTCTGTGGGTTGTTTCTGGTATTGCGGCTAATCTCAGTTTTATTACTAAAGATGATCTGCAATTCCAAATTCAGTGCATGGACAATAGTGCTGCTGTAAAAAAAAAAAATAAAATAAGGCTACTTTTCTAATTCATACTACTCAAAAGAAAACCCTTCACAAAATTTATACCTTCAACTAGGAACTTTATTTTTATTTTTGTGAATAAACGTGTAAAATAGGGTAGGCAGTTTTTATTTCAAATAAAGGACTTTATTCTTGCTCTGTCTTTATTACAATCTGGCTTTGGGTTTAGTAATGGGGGGTGTCTTATAGACACCTCTCCATTACTAACCTGTAACCAGAGCAAGTGGGAAGAGCCGGCCAAAGAGCCAGAATTGGCGGATTAAATAGATGCACCTTTTCTGGGGTTCCTGGGGGCTCCTATATTTAGACTAGTGAGGGCCAATATCCATGGCCCCTTCCAAGTCTGAGAATACCAGACTCCAGCTGTCTGCTTTGGCTTGGCTGGTTGCCAATAAAAAAAAGGAGGTGGGGACCTCACAATTTTTTTTTTTATTTATCTAAATTAAAATGTACGGCATGGGGACCCATCTATTTTTGATAACCAGCCAGTACCAAGCCGACAGCTGGGGGTTGCAGCCTGCAGCTGTCAGCTTTACCTGCACTGGTTCTAAAAAAAAAAAATATACATGGGAACCCACTCCATTTTTTTCTATTCATTTCACAGCCATCTGATGAGAATAGTACTAACCTTTTTACCGCCGGTCAGAGTTGCTGACTGTCACATGACAGATGACAGCATGGGAACCACAGCACTCTGACCGGCGATAAGGAACTTACTGCCTATCAGAGCCACCAGTGTTTCTCGCACTGTCACACAGATGCCAGCATAGGAAACATCTGATGTTCGAGCTGCCGTACCCGAACAGTAACACTGACTACCCGGAGGAGTCCGTGTTCAGGGTCCGTGCACAGGCACTATGTTCGGTACGGACCACGAACTTTACTTTTTGGATTTGCCCATCACTAGCTATGACATCCATTTCTAACCTGCTTGTTTTTTGTTTGTTTTTTGCATTTAGACAGAAAGTGCTAGGGGCCTTACCTGTCCTTCAACAACTGGATGGAGAGAGTGTTAAAGACACTGCACATCACAACAGTGACAATAAGGAAGAGCAGGATGGAAGTGATAGTGATGACAGTGATGAGACAAGTCTACCCTTTGATGTTTCAGGTATGGAAAGTTGTCTCAGGGCCATATCCAGATATTTACAGCCCATTAACACTGTGCCAATAATCGGGAATGAGGAAAGAATGATCATATGATTGTTCTCTGTACATGTAAATGCGGTCGGCCTGTCTAAACTATTAAATGTCCGCCAATTGGCTTGTATGTAGCTTTGATCATTTAGTGTAAATGCAGTGTAAGTTACAGCTCATCTTCCAAGAATTAAATATCCAAAATAATTAATGCCACGTGATTGTCTGGTAGACAGTGCACAACAATGTATCCCAGCTAGCTAAATGGATGCCACAATGTAATTATGGTTAGGAGAAAAGGACGTTTTCTCCTAGCCTTACATTTGTACACATTCATCTGACACTTGATACTGACCCATTTTCATTTACCGATCTCAATTAATAATTTTTGATCCACTTTTATTCTTAGGAGGTCTCTCTTCTCTGAGTCAGGAGATGATACAAAGGTCCTATCAGAGAAGGCACAGAGCATTGAGAGAACATGAGGAGCGCCTATCGGAGCTCTATAATACCCCACATGAACAGCTGCTCATTTCACTGAAAAATGACACTGGCAACATCATTCCTCAAGAATGCTCATCCATGTCTCTACAGCAAACATCTTGTACACCCAAGGCACAGAATTCTATTACTTCTGAGAAAAGGCATCCAAATTCTACTTTAATCAAGAAGCAACTCAAAAACCAACAGATCAATGGCACAGACATGCCAGCTTCAAAACAAGTCCTCAAAAATCAAATCTCTGCCTCCCCTCGCCAGCCTAAGCCGGTAAATTCAAGTCAAGGACTGAACAAGATGACTTCCAAAAAACTGCCATCTTCAGCCCCTCAATCAATATCAGATACTGCTTCTACAAGAAAGTCTCATGGCACAGTCACGGATTCTCAGAAAGAGAGACAGACAGCGTCTGCCCCTTCCACCAAACACACGTATCCAACACTAGAGAAGACCTCAGCTAGACATAGGTCAACCACTGTTTCTTCTAGACCTCAGAATGAGAAGCAGACATCTACACCAACCAGACAAACCCTGAAGTCACCAGATAAGCCACCGCTGACTAAACCCAAAGTCAGTTCTAGTTCACATGTAACTAGGAAGAAGACAACATGATTCATTTCATTTTCTGAGAATTTTATAATTAGTGATTGTTTTAGCAACATGTACAGTATTTATTGAGATTATTATCATTGTTGCTTGAAACAGTAATGTCATCGTATTATGCAGTGACCCTAATGAAGAAGGCAGCGTGAGCTTCTTAATTGTTTTCCTCTTGGTAAAATGCAAGTTCCTTCTCCACACAGAGCAGAAATAGGTCAGATAAGTCTGAAGGTGAAGAAGTCTCTATTCCACTTAGGAGATTGCTAACCAGTGAAAGATTATCAGCTTCCATCTTCCTTTGCTTGTCCTGTAGGCGCCGTTGTGTATTCTGCATGAGGAGAAAGGTTATATATATGCCATCATAATTTGGTCTGTAAAGGGAATCTGTCGGATTGTACGAGCTTGTCCTATCTGCAGGCAGTATAGTATTCTGCAGGAGCAGATACTTCTAAATCTTTTCCTCACAAAACTATAGTGAACATTTGTTTCATTTAAATCCCTGCTCGGGAGTCCAGTGGGCGGTCCTACTTACTGATTGACACGTAGCTATACATGTTCAGATATATAGAGAATACTGTCAGTCACACAATAGGACCACTCATGGGACGAATAAGTCTACAAAGAGCAAGAAGTGAAAGAGTCACAGTCATTTTTATTTCATAAATCAATAGTACGCATGAAAATAAGCAACTTTGTCATGTATCTTCTCAGAGAAATCTGCTTCTTTCCCTGATAAAACTTGATTAATTATCAAAATTCTCAATTCTGAGGTAAAATCTGTATTCAGTGAAGACACATTGTTACATTACTGAGATAAGATTCTGCCAGTAGCGGCTGCCATCTCCTATGTAGAGGAGTGGCGGAGGAGGGAAGAGCTGTGCCCCTAGCGCCTCCCTCCTCTGTCTACTTAGAAGGAACTTCCATCTCCGATGTCAGTAATGGGAGAGTCTTCACTGAATGCATCTCTTATCTCAGAATTGAGAATTTTCATAATGACGACTGATTAATTTTGGTAGATTTTTCTGATAAGATAAATTACAAAGTTTCTTATTTTCATGTGTACTATTGAATTATGAGATAATAATTAAAACGAGGGGTTAGTCTTTAAATGAATACAATAAAAGGTATATTAAATATTTTCCCACAAAACTATAACTCACTCTGTGTAGATCCTTATAGGAAAAAAGGAGAAGATCCAGCTCAACGATATAGTGAAAAGTCCATAGTTTTATTTCACCTCGAAAATAGCATGGTGTAAGGACAAAACATCAGCATACAAAAGGGTTAAAAACCAAGATCAACGCGTTTCCGGTGACTAAGCACCCTTAATCATGATCAAGGGTGCTTAGTCACCGGAAACGCGTTGATCTTGGTTTTTAACCCTTTTGTATGCTGATGTTTTGTCCTTACACCATGCTATTTTCGAGGTGAAATAAAACTATGGACTTTTCACTATATCGTTGAGCTGGATCTTCTCCTTTTTTCCTGTTTGTTCACGCCCTGACACAGCGGTTCCGTGCTCCGAGACCTGGGGAATGTCGGTATGGTGAGCTGGACTTTGTTCCTTTACTCTGTAGATCCTTATACCAGCAATATAACATGCTGCCTGCAGATCACACATAATGTGCAAATTGACAGGTTACCGTAAAAGTCCACACCTACATATCCAGAAAAGCATACCCCCTTTAATAGTGAAACCTGGAAAGGACTATCAATATCGTACAATAACCACTAGGTCGGACCTATCCCAAAACCCATTTAATTCTTTGTTCCAGAACAGTCCACTTAATAGAAGATAACAGAAGTGTAAGATACAACACAAGACGACTCAGTTCATCTTATGGCAGTTAGTAAAACAAGACCTTAAGATGGTGTCATACATCCAACTTTTATGGTTTGAGTACAGATTGTGATGCTCAGACCAGCCATAGGTCTCTTACCCCGAACTAAACAGCCACATGCGTTTCAGGCTGTTGAGTTCAGGTCAGGAGACCCACAGATGGTCCGGACATTGCGAACGGTACTCAGACTGTTAAAATAGGATGTGTCAAACTGGCCTTAGAAGGAATTTGTCAGTAGGTTTTTGCAATGTAATCTGACAGCACCATGCAGTAGGGAGAAAGACCCCAATTCCAGTGATGTGTCATTTAGTATACTGGGAGAAGTTATAATCAGTTTTCTCAGCTGCAGATCTAGCAGAAGTCAGTTCACACAGCAGCTTTATGTTAACATTGTATAGTGACAGAGCTGCTAATCAGTGCTGGGGGCATGGCTGGACTAGGAGGCACAAGGCCTGTTGTCCAGTAATGATCTCCTGCTGATAAAACACCGATTGTATTGAAATAGCAAAACACAGCATAGTAAGAGATATCACTGTAATCTGGGACTCTGATCCTATATTACGGTGCTTTCAGATTATATAGCCCATACCTACTGACAGATTCCCTTTAAGGAGATGTATATCAAATGTATGTTTTGACTTTCAAACCAACACTAAAAAATAAAGATGGGGCAGTGGAGTATCCCATGACAAAGATCAATCTATACAGGGCCTGTTTGTAGTCTTGAAGCTACATAGATCCATATAGGAACTGTATACATAAACCCGTAGGATGTGAGTAACAGACTGTTTACTATGTTGCTTACTTTTTATTGGTTCAAACACCACATTACTAGATGAGTAATGAATGCACCCAATAAGAATCCCCCCCAATACGAAAGTTGGGGTCAGACAATGTTGCTGACTGGTTTTAGTAGATGATTATCCATGTCATTGTACTTCATACCTCATTTCCTTCAGATGTCTCGAGTGCCATCTGGTGATGCTTGTAGAGCTCGTGCCTTCTGTCCACCTGGGTCTGAAAGCGAGGGGTTTGTCTGAGAGGGTCTTTTTCTCCAAACGTAGGTGACAACACCCAGGGCACTTGTGTCACGTGTGAGCAAAATACAAAGGGCTTAAATACAGACCTGTGACAAATGTCGGCACAGTCATATTTAGTATTTTTTTTTTTTTACAAATGCTATTCAGGATTAGATAAACCTGGCTGCTTTCTTCCACTAACAGCACCTCCTCTGTCCATAGGTTGTGACTGGTATTGCTGCGATTTAATGAGCTACACTACCACCCACGACTGTGGACAGATGTTTTTGGAAGAAGATAGTCAATTTTTAGAATCTTTGACATCTCTTAAATTATCCAGTGCACAAATATATATGCACAATTTGTTGGGTAATGCCAGTGCCTGGCATAGAAACCAGGCCATTTACTATGCAGTCAACCACCAATTAGGCACTTTATTATGTTTTATTATAGTAGAAAGATAGATTCTTCCAATCGAGAGATTAGAATCAGATCGATAGATTTGGGACCTCCTGAAAATAAACGTTACTTTTTTCCATCGTCTCTACACCAAGAAACATTTTCAGTGGCTCTTGAGCAAGACCGCAGTGCCGGAGGTAGGTAACAGTATAGCATTTTTGCTGCACTTTAATCTATTTGATATCTGATTATCTTAGAAGTTGAGATGCATGAAGAAGGTAGGTGTGCCAGGTAATGTAGCGTGCTTGGAAGTGAAAATGGACTTTAGTTATTTTAAGAACACAGAAGCCCCTGCACATCTCTACGGCATTTATAATTAAATGGTAACATCAGTGGTCTCTAACCTGGATGGATCAGGTGTAGCCGTCAGTAGATGGATGCACGGTAAATGAGGACAGCGAGGAAGCACACAGACCATACTGGAGGTAGTGCGGAAGCCCCCAGAATCCATACAGATCCCACTCTCCTTATTTCTCAAGAGCTGTATCATAGACTCTGCTGTGATGTGCCCTGGAAGGGGATTGCATGTATTTACATCTCTCTGTTCTATGCACTTTCCTCACTTATGTTATATTCCCACGTTATAAATATGTAGCGGATTCTCCACATGGAGATTAATGCAATAAATCCACCATGTGGTATCTCAGGTGCATGCTGGAGATAATGTCCGCAGCTCAAACTGTCTGGCGCTGCAGGTTTTAATTCAAATTGATATGCTGCAAATCTCGCCACAGATTTGACCATTTGCAATGCACGGTTTCCACAAGTCAGTGCGTAGTTGCCTTTTACCACTGTTGAGTTCCTGTTGGGTCCAACATGTCATCAGCCCTTAGCACGCCTGTACACAGAGTGCTCACCTCATCATAAAACACAGATCACCTCCTTTCTTTTTTTACCCTCAGTTATGGCAGCACTGAGATTTATACTTTGCCCAAAAAACTTGCTCTAGTATGCTTTTTTATACATATCTCCTACCCTGGCAGCCCTTTCTGGTACTGAATCATATCTGTAGTAAGAGTGGCGGCCCTTGTTAGCAGGATTACTAAGATTTTTAGTAAGATCAGTGATGAGGGGAGAGCGTAAAAAAAATTGCCCTTAAAGTGTTCCACATAAGACGACGCACATAATTTGTAGTAGTATTATATTGTCCATGTAGTAGAACATTGCTCTTCTCACCATCTCACCTTTTTGCTGCTCTAGTAGTTCTTGCCCAGCTTTGTATCTTGCTTTTGCTGCCTCCATACGCACTGGTTGTGTCTTTAAAGAATAGACAGTTCTGAAGTTGAACTCTTCAGTCCCGTTCCACCAGCCCTGTGCCAGGGCATGTGAACGGAGCCGAGGGTGCTCCTGCCATATCGAAGTACCGACACTCAGCTGATTAGAAATGTTACGAGCGCCCTCTGTGTAGGAAAGGTATTAGCCTGTTAGTTTGTTTTTGTAGGATTTATATCTTGACACAAGTGCATGGATAAAACTGTCAATTACTTCAAACATTTATAAATTCCACCAAGTACCACTGGTTGTCCTGGCAAGGTTTACGGGAGAGCGTGGTACTCACTAATCCGTCCAGCACTACTATGCACGCCACTTCAGGTAGATACCTTAACCAACCACTAATTGAGGCCCTGGCCAGCAGTAAAATACTTATCTAATACAGGAGCCATGATCTTACTCTAAAAATGTCAAAGAACACAATGTAGCAACATTGTCTTGATTGACCCTTTGGAATCCAACATGTGAAGATTTGTGACCTTACCTGTAATTCTCTCGGCCACCCAGTATTGCCCAGCAGTCTCGAGCACGTATGCCTCTAAGCGATCACACAGCAGGAATGTGTTGTGGTACATGAAAGGCTCGGGGTCCTCCTTGCAGCTACCTCCCTGTCCATATTGGGTGAGCAGATCAGCGATTACCTGGACAGCAGCTTTAGCAGAATGGGCACGCTCCAATGCCAGTCTATACCACAGGCAAGATATCGATATAAGGTGTAAGCCATAAATACAAAAAAGTAATAGATACTGACCATATATGTTATGGTCTGCCAAAATACAACATTTTAAGAGTGTCTTATGTATATTTTCTCACCTGACCAAATCCATGCCAAGAAGTGCATCACGCTCTTCTACTGGTTCCTTAGTCCACACAGCTTCATTCCCGATACAGACTCCCATTTCATTAGCTCCCATTTCTGCACCCCACAACCAAGCTGGACGACTTAACAAGACAGCCAATGTCCTTGGTACCTGCTGTACTTCTACATATGTGCACTAAGCATCAAACATCAAATGTTAATATACAAGGAGACCATCATACAGGAACATTTCAGGAGTTAACCTTACCATAACCTTGGCCCCTCTTGGGTATGTGGCAGCACCATAGTACACAACTTCCTGGACTTCCATGCGAGGTCGGTCCGAGTTCTTTGCAAAAACAACAGTTGGTGAAAGTGAAGCTGGAGGAAGTGACACAAAGCAGTCACAGGAGCTGGGGTACGCAGCCATGGATATGCTGCAGACAAAAAGACGTTTTGTCAGTTGTTCCTCGGATGTCCTCTAAGAAAGCTGTTCCTGTAAGATTGCAGCTCCAGTGCTTCTGAAAGATGCAGACAGGGTTGGCCTAATTTTCATGTATGGGGACTCATATTCCCTAACTGATGTCAATTACTTCATTGGGGGAATTCTAGATCCACTTTTTTGGGAATCAGATGGAGGGACACAGCAAAATCATGAACTGAGGCACTGGTTTACTCTCAGCCCAGCCAAAACCTGAAATACCTTTAAATAAACTTCTATCTCTAATCAGTCATTGAGCAAATATGTTAGCTATGAACTATGTGCATTGTTTTTATGCTCTCAAAAGGGAATGTCCACCATTTTCTTTTTAAGATCTTTATAAAGTTTAAAGCTCCAAACTCCCTCCATAGAGATAATGATAACTGATGAAAATCAGGCTTTCTGCAGTGAACACTATTGGGAGCTTAGTTTTTATAATGACATTACAAGCTGGAGATTAATTTTAAAAAGGATGTTTTAGTCTGCAAAGTTTGTGACCTACGCAATGGATAAGGCCACATTCACATGTTCATTATTTGATCAGTATTTTACAACAGTATTTGTAAGGCAAAACAGGAATGGAACAATCAGAGGAAAAGTATAATAGAAACGTGCACGACATCTGTATTTTTCACCCTGTCCTTATTTTGGCTTACAAATACAGAGGTAAAATACTGACCAATTACTGAACTTGTGAACGTGGCCCAGTTGTTAGATTGAAGAGGAGTTTTATGTCTCCCATCAATCCCGCCTGCAAGACCTCAGATGTTGAATAGAGTGGCCAGTCACACTTGCATCCGCCTGTTCTGTTCATGGTCTATGGCAGAGCTTCTTAAACTATGAGGCGTCTCCACGTTATTGGTGCGGTGCAGATGGGAAGGAAGTTTTCATATAAGTGATTACATGCTACTCAGTCCTTTCTATGGTTGCAGAAATTTAGTTTAGCAACATAATTGACTGATTTTGTACTTATATTGTTATATTGGTGTGAGGCAGTGAGAGGGATCATTTGCGAGGGTCAATATGTGTCCCCCAGGATGCAGACCGAGTCCTATAAACCCGCTGGAGTGCCTTGTATTCACAGCAGGATGTTTGTGAGTCAAGTTAAAATAAAAGAAAGAATGGATTGGGTCCAAGTAGTCACTCAGTCAGATTGTTAGGAAAACCCATTAAGGGCTTTTATTTTTAGAGGGATTTGCAGGTTTGGTAGTGGGGCAAATCCCTCTGTCCACTCCGGGTTTTGGGAGTGGTCCCGATACCATTTAAAATCTGTCTGTGTTGCCTTGGGTGTGTCAGTTTGGAGTTTCCAAGCTGCAGAGCAGGAGGCTCTGCACAACACAGGTCTGTGTGTAGCTAACACAGAGCCAGGGACTTCCAGGTGGCTGATGCACCCAGAAGACGCAGTGATGCCATTGTCCACGGCAACGGGTTTTTGAGTTCTGGACAGTGTTTATGGAATCCCGCCTGCGATCCAGAGGACATCACTCCTATGTGTGAGTTTTAAAAATAAAGACTCCATTTATGTTGAACTTTGTATGGTCCCTGCCTATCTGTCGCACTGTACCAACCCTGCTGCACTACATTGGGTTCAGAAAGAAAAAAGGAAAATTATGACTTTTATATTAGTATGGACACTACAGGCATTTTCTTGGCCTGATGAACTTGCAAGAAAAAGTTTGAGAAGTCCTGATCTATGTGAGAAATGATGATGGTGGAGCACAGCGATTGTGTCACAGACACGCCAATCTGACAATTATTATCTCCTATCCAAGGATCATATTTGTAGACTCGAATACCCTTGATGCTGGCCATAGGCATAAACAGGTTATAAACTTTGGGTCAATTTAATGATAATTGACCAAAGCAACGAAGCATGTTGCCCCCTACATTTTCCATAAAAGCCTTTAAAAATTAGTTGTTGGATCCTGGTTCAATTTCACCAGTTTTTATTTTGTTTTCTCTATATATTGTTTTGGAATTGTCATGTATCCAAGAGTTTATGAGCTGTGATTTCCCAAAGCAGCAGCATAGGAAGACTGTGGGATAATCAGGTAGTTTCACTGCAGACGGTCAACATTAGGCCACAGGAAGACAGTGTTTTTGTTCATGTCCATGTTTTCCACTGACTGCATACAAACGTGTTATACAACATTCTATTGGGCTATTCACAAGTTGCTTTTTTATATGGGCCCATGAAAAAAAAAAAGAATCACATAGAGGAGAGAGAGTCTAATTTTGTTAAGGAACACAAAGGCCTTAATATGGGACATAATACAGTACTAAACAATGAAGGCAACATAGAGGAAGTCGTTTTATATGGTAGAAATCTAGTAGAGCCCATTAAAAAAAATTTTTTTTTACTGATCTTTATGGGGACACTGCTCCCATGCCTCTCGGCTTCCTGCTTGCTAGAGGTGGTGCGCTCCTGATTGACAGTTTGCGGTTTGGGATGGAGGCATGACTGAGTCACTGGCCAAACTGTTCGTTCTCCAGTGCAGCTTTACCTTTATAGCATTGAAGGACTACAAGGACTCCTAAGGCTACTTTCACACTAGCATCGTGCACTGCACGTCGCTATGCGTCGTCTTGTAGAAAAAACGCATCCTGCAAAAAAATTAATAAATTATAATAATAATAACTAGATGGGTATTTCCTGAAGGAACTACAGATAGTGCTTTGGAATGGTGCACGGGCTGCCCCTGCAAGACTATCACACTTGGGTGCCCCTCAGGCGGTCTGATTTGGTGGGTTGGGTCAATCTGGGTCTGATTTTGTGGGCGCGGTCACTCTGGGTCCGATTCGGTGGGCGGGGTCACTCTGGGTCCGATTCGGTGGGCGGGGCACCTCAGGGACCGATTTGGTGGGCTGGGCACCTCAGGGTCCGATTTGGTGGGTGGGGCCACTCGGGGTCCGAATTGGTGAGCGGGGTAATCTACTATATAATTGCCTAAGGGCACTTCCGTCTTTCTGTCACCGTTATTCGTTCGCTGATTGGTCTCGGCAGCTGCCTGTCATAGCTGCCGCGACCAATCAGCGACGCGCACAGTACGGAAGAAAATGGCCGCTCCTTACTCCCCACACTCACTGCCCGGCGCCCGCATACTCCCCCCCCCCCCCCGGTCAGCACTCACACAGGGTTAATGGCAGCGTTGACCGCGGTGTAACGCACTCAGTTAACGCTGCTATTAACCCTGTGTGACCACCTTTTTACTATTGATGCTGCTTATGCAGCATGAATAGTAAAAATATCTAATGTTAAAAATAATAAAAAAAATAAAAAATAGTTACATACTCATCCTCCGGTGGACCCTCCGGATCAGGAACCGGCTTTTCCCGCTCCGCGCGACGCCCCGGTCACCGCTGCATTCATTGCGGTCTCGCGAGATGATGACGTGTGGTCTCACGACACCGCTACGTCATCATCTCGTGAGACCGCAATGCACTCTTGGGACCAGAGCGAGCAACAAACATCGGGTACCGGCCGCTCCAGGAGGTGCAACAAGCATCGTGTACCGGCCACTCTAGGAGGTGCAACAAGCATCAGGTACCGGCCGCTCCAGGAGGTGAGTATGTAACTATTTTTTATTTTAATTCTTTTTTTTTTTTAACAGGGAAATGCAGTATACTATGTGACTGGACAATATACTACGTGACTGGGCAGTATAACTATGTGGCTCTGCGCTATATACTGCGTGGCTCTGCGCTGTATACTGCGTGGCTCTGCGCTGTATACTGCGTGGCTCTGCGCTGTATACTGCGTGGCTCTGCGCTGTATACTGCGTGGCTCTGCGCTGTATAATGCGCGGCTCTGCGCTGTATACTGCGCGGCTCTGCGCTGTATACTGCGCGGCTCTGTGCTGTATGCTGCGGGGCTCTGCGCTGTATGCTGCGCGGCTCTGCGCTGTATACTCTGTGGCTCTGCGCTGTATACTGCGCGGCTCTGCGCTGTTTACTGGGCGGCTCTGCGATGTATACTGGGCGGCTCTGCGATGTATACTGGGCGGCTCTGCGATGTATAATGCGCGGCTCTGCGATGTATGCTGCGCGGCTCTGCGCTGTATGCTGCGCGGCTCTGCGCTGTATAATGCGCGGCTCAGCGCTGTATGCTGCGCGGCTCTGCGCTGTAAGCTGCGTGGCTCTGCGCTGTATGCTGCGCGGCTCTGTGCTGTATGCTACACGGCTCTGCGCTGTATGCTGCGCGGCTCTGCGCTGTATGCTACACGGCTCTGCGCTGTATGCTGCGTGGCTCTGCGCTGTATGCTACGCGGCTCTGCGCTGTATGCTGCGCGGCTCTGCGCTGTAGCGCGGCTCTGCGCTGTAAGCTGCGCGGCTCCTCGCTGTATGCTGCGCGGCTCCTCGCTGTATGCTGCGCGGCTCTGCGCTGTATGCTGCGCGGCTCTGCGCTGTATGCTGCGCGGCTCTGCGCTGTAGCGCAGCTCTGCTCTGTATGCTGCGCGGCTCCGCTCTGTATGCTGAGCGGCTCCGCGCTGTATGCTGCGCGGCTCCGCGCTGTATACTGCGCGGCTCCGCGCTGTATACTATGTGGCTGTGCAATATACTACGTGGACATGCATATTCTAGAATACCCGATGAGTTAGAATCGGGCCACCATCTAGTAATAATAATAAGACTACAGATAGTGCTTTGGAATTGTGCTGTCACTTTAAGAGCTGATCTTATCTGACAAAACTGTGTCTTGGTACAGTTCGTAGGCGTTGGCATAGTAACTGTGTCTGACTGCGCATATCAATGAGCTAATCAGCCAGGTGGCATTTGGCAGTTATTTTTAGAAATTGCCTCAGAAATCAGGCCCATTATAAACGTATGGGGAAATTTCCCTATTGAAATGCATTGAAACACTTTTTTCAAACGCAAATTGCGCCAAAACTACAAATCCGATCAACACGAAAAATACTTAGCACACCTCTTGGGGACGCTGGCTTCGAAATGACACCTCACTGGAGTCTGTGAGTGAAGCGGTTTGGGCCGCATCAACTGCGGACTGAATAATAATAAGAAGTTTACCACGATGGAATAACAATATAGTGCTTTGTGCCAAAGCACTATAATAAGTGCTTGCAGGATGCGTTTTTTCTCCACAGACTTGCATTAGCGACGCAGTGCGACGGTTGCGTCGGACCGTCGCTACCAAAAAACGTTGCATGTAACGTTTTTTGGTGCGTCGTGTACGCCGGAACTCCGCCCCCTCCTCCCCGCACCTCACAGTGGGGCAGCGGATGCGTTGAAAAACAGCATCCGCTGCCCCCGTTGTGCGGCGCTTTCACTGCTTGCGTCGGTACGTCGCAACGACGCAATTCGTCGTGCGTCGTACGACGCTAGTGTGAAAGTAGCCTAAGCTTGGATCCAGAGCAATGCTTGCTATCTGTATCACAAAGCTTTCGAGTGATTGCTCCATACCTAGGAAACCAGCCATCTCTGCAAAGGTGGCCAATAACCAAGGCAATGAGAAGTAAGAGGTGAATTGCACAGTTTTTTCTTTTATAAGCACTTTGCAATTTTATTCATGTAATAAGATTAGGCTAAAACCTAAAAGTTAATAATTTGAAACATATAAACCCCGGAATGTGCTGAAATAACAAAAATAGGCTACGTCCTACAGTCATGCATCCTTCGTCATTGTATTACCTGACTTTGTAATGCATTTTAAGGGAAGACAGTCACAAATATTGTGGTCTTCGTCATACGCCACATTAAAATGCAATATTGCGTTCACTGTAACAAAGAAACCCTAAAAAAAGGAAGCACAAAAGCCCAAATAAAATAACAACCTTTATTTAGAATTAATTGAAAAATAAATCAGTCATAATAAAAAAAAAATGTGATAAACAAAAATAATGGATGTCACACGGATGTAAAATACGGCCACATGGATGCCACACGTATGTCAAAATGGATGAAAATTTTCCATATGTTCATCTGACCCTGACCTAAGAGTTATAATGATGGCCTATACTTTGGATTTAGCATTAATATAAAGTCAGTGAGAATCCACATTGTACATTTGCCAGGACTGTCTTGACAAACATATACAGTAGTTGTTAGCGTCAGTTAGGCCGTGGTCACACGATCAGTATTTTACCTCAGTATGTGTAAGCCAAAATCAGGAGTGGGAACAGTCAGAGGGAAAGTATAATAGAAACCAGTCACCAGTTCTGTATTTATCACCCACTCCTGGTTTTGGCTTACAGATACTGAGGTAAAATACTGACCAAATACTGAACGTGGCCTTACATAGGGTGCCAAACTGAGCACTATACACCCTGACTTACAAAAGGTTCTGAATGTGGCCAGATGAGAGGACATCAGTCTTTGCACCCCATTATCAGTCTCAGCCTACATTCCAGAAAGTCAATTAGTAAATTCTTAATAAACACGCATTTCACTGAAAGGGTTAATTCTGGTCATTTGGAAAAGAAAGTGTACTTCCTGCTTTGATTGCATTTGAAACATTATCAGGTGTTTGTTACAGATTAACCGTGTGTGACTGGCAGATTTACACCAAATTTAATTTGTTATGCCGCCCTGATGAAAACTTCTGTCTCATTGCACGTATACATGTCATAACAATGCAAATTGAGAATACGGAAGCTTGACAGCTGCAGGTGGAGACATTGCCAATAAGTAAAAAGAACTGCCTATATTTTAAGACTTTTCACATTGTGTGCTTCAGCCCAGTAAGTCATACCACCCAGACCATTATAATACCTCAGTTACTTTATCTCCTTCTCGGAAGTACCTTTACGTACAGTTGGTGCAGCGGGTACTGCTCTTTGTCTGTGCAGACGTCCTTGCTACTATAGAGCTGCAACCAGGCTGAACTTTAGAACTAGTAAGAGGAGAGTAAAAAAAACGAAATATCAGTTCACAAGTGCAGGCAATTATCTACGAAGGGTGCGGTGCATGGAAAGATCCTGGCTCCAATTTCAGGTGAGTATGAGGAAAAAGAAAAGTTATCCAGCTGCCACAAAAAAAGCAAACAGAAAAAGATAAGCAAAAAGATTAAAATCATTTACTGCTCTAAAAACATGAAAAATACATAACATTAGACCTACACGTTTCAAGCATTACAACTCTCTTAATCATACCACTTTTGTATGACAATGAATGACTTGTACATAGTGAAGAAGCATGCTGAACCATCAAGGAGTATCCACCCACAACTGATTTGCAAGCCAATACGACAACGGCAGACAAAGCTAAAGATATGCTGACATATGGAAGGAACAAATCAATGACTCGCATCTTACATAAAATACATAATCACAAGGCATATTGTGACAAGATTGTTTTTTAATAATAACGAATCCTAAATTTTAAGCCAAAAAGGGATCGAGTGTCCAAATGAAATATCTAGAACGCTTCATGAGTTCGCGAAAGAGCAAACCAATCACCTCTTCTTGCTGGGCGCTTCATCCTTTCAATACCTCAAATCTACAAACTGCCTGTGTCGCCATTGTGTGTTTCAAAGAAATGACAGAGATAGACTTGAATTTTTTTTTACTACTATAATTACTGTTGCTGGGATCTGTTTTTGCTCCATTAACCCCTTCACCCCCCCTTCCCCCCCCCCAGCCTGTTTCACCTTCATGACCAGGCCAAATTTTACAACTCTGACCAGTGTCACTTTAGGAGGTAATAACTCTGGAACACTTCAAGGGATCTCAGTGATTCAGAGATTGTTTTTTTTCATGACATATTGTACTTCATGTGAAAAAAAAAAAAAAAGAAATTTGTCAATTTTAGCAATTTTCAAACTTTAAAAAATTTTCTGCCCTTAAATCTGAGAATTATGTCACAAAAAATAGTTATTAAATAACATTTTCCACATGTCTAGTTTACATCAGCACAATTTTTGAAACTTTTTTTTGTTTTGAAGTTAGATCGATTAAAAGTTGATCAGCAATTTCTCACTTTTCCGACAAAATTTGCAAAACCATGTTTTTTAGGGACCACATCGCATTTGAAGTGACTTTCGGGGGCCTATATGACAGAAAATACCCAAAAGTGACACCATTATAAAAACTGCACCCTTCAAGGTGCTCAAAACCACATTCAAGAAGTTTATTAACCTTTCAGGATCTTCACAGGAATTAATGGAATGTGGAAGGAAAAGAAAATGAACATTTAAACTTTTTTTTTCATAGAAATTTTGATTTAGATCCAAGTTTCTATATTTTCAAAAAGGAAATAAGAGAAAATGTACCCCAGAATTTTTTGTGCAATTTCTCCTGAGCACACCAGTACCCCATCTGTGGGAGAAAACTACTGCTTGAGTGCACGGTAGTGCACAGAAAGGAAGGAGTGATGTTTGAAATGCAGACTTTGATGGAATAGTCTGTGGGTGTCATGTCACATCTGGAGACCCTGTTCTGCACTCAAAATGTACTGTTTGAGTGCATGGCAGGGCTCGCAAGGCAAGGAGCACCATTTGACTTTTTGAATGCAAAATTTGCTGCAATCCAACGCTGACGCCATGTCCCTTTCAGAGAGCCCCTGGTATGCCTAAATAGTGGAAACCCCCCCCACAAGTTGTTAGGTTAGGGCTAGCGGAACGCACCAAATGAATATATGATTTTATTATGATAGATGCGTTCGCAGCCCGGGGTCCACCGTGCAGGAGAACCTGCTGCTAGCAATTAGCGGAACTAAATGACGGTGTTAGCTAACTCTGTTACTTCACAGAGCAGCCGTGAACTCAAAGCACTGCGCCCTGTTAGACTCCACAGAGGCACAGGCTACTGCCTAAACAAGAGCAGTCAGTGGTCATGCATGCACACAAAACTCCTCGCCGGAGGTGCCAGCATTCTAAGGGCTTATTTTGGCCTGGTCCCTGAATACCCAAGCATACAAACTCCTCGCCGGAGGTGCCAGCATTCTAGGGGCTTATTTCAGCCGGGTCCCTGAACACACTTATACAAGACCACACTGGCGCAAAGTACATAAAGAGCAATACTAGCGCATGGCCATGCGGCCATGCGAACCTTAAATAGCTGCAGCACGTTCAGGACCTTCCTGGAAGGACCAATGAGAGGCTGCCACAGAGCGTGAGCACCTACAGGACCTTAGCTGCAGTGTCTGATCATGTGACCCTCGATCTCCAGCGAGAGATCTTACACTGGGCATGCTCAGAACGAGAAAAGCAGGACTTAGTCCTAGAAGCGTCTGCTCGCCGCTGCCCAGCACTGACTTCAATGGCAGAAGCAGGAAAAGCAGCAGTAACTCTCCATACAGAGCCAGACTGAGCGAGCCGCTGGGACCGACGTCTCCGCTGAGCAGACTCCACTGCGGCAGGAGAAGAATGGGAGACCGCAGCGGTGATGGCCCGAGATTCCCCCTGTGCAGAGACGGGAACTCGACCCCTAACATGGGCCCCCCCTCCTTGGACCTCGCTACGCTCGAAGGCAGGAATGAGCTGCGGAGCCCGAATGCGCTCAGCAGGCTCCCAGGACCTATCCTCAGGACCGTAACCCTTCCAGTACACCAAATAAAAATTTTTTCCACGAACCACCTTGCACCCCAAAATAGCGTTCACCTCGTAATCGTCCATAGACAAACACGATGTCCCGGCAGATGACTCGGAAAACCGGGACATGTATACAGGTTTCAAGAGGGGCAAAAGGTCGGAGCGGGGCGCCGATGTGCATTGGCGGAGGACCTCATTCTCTCCTTGGAGGCCTGAATGGCATCCTGAGTGCGGTCCCAAATATCCCGTGCCTCCACAGCCCAGTCTGCCACCCTGGAGTCGGCCGAAGACACGGGCATAGGCACAGGTACCCGCGGATGCTGACCATAGTTGAGGAGGAATGGGGTTTGTCCAGTGGAGTCGGCTACCGCATTGTTCAGCGCAAACTCTGCCCACGGTAGCAAGGATGCCCAGTCATCCTGCCTGGCTGAGACAAAATGTCGCAGATATGTGACCAAGGTCTGATTGGCCCTCTCTACCAATCCATTCGTCTCGGGATGATATGCGGAAGAGAGATTTAACTCAATGCTGAGAAGATGACAAAGCGCTCTCCAGAACCGAGACGCAAACTGGGGACCCCGGTCACTGACAATTTTGTCTGGCATACCATGTAGGCGGAAGATGTGCTTTATGAACAACGCTGCCAAGGCCCGTGCTGAAGGTAACCGTGGAAGCGGCACCAAATGCACCATTTTAGAAAAATGATCAGTGATAACCCAAATGATGGTACAGCCCCGAGACTTGGGCAAACCCACCACAAAGGAGGGTGAAATGGAAGCGGGAGAAGAACAAGGACCATCTAGCCTGGCGAGAATTTAACCGCTGGGCTGTCTGCAGGTACACCAAATTTTTATGGTCTGTGAAGACTTGGAAAGGAAAACGAGCTCCCTCCAAGAGATGTCTCCACTCCGAGAAAGCCAACTTCATGGCCAGCAACTCCCTGTCCCCGATGGAATAATTCCTCTCTGCTGGTGAGAAGGTCTTAGAAAAGAAGCAAGGATGCTTCCGACCTTGAGCATCTTTTTGGAAAAGGACCGCTCCAGCACCAACAGATGAGGCATCCACCTCCATGATAAATGGTTTGTCTACATCGGGGCGATGTAGGATGGGAGCGCTAGCGAAGTGTGACTTTATGGATTTAAAGGCCTTGGAGACCTCCTCAGACCACAATTTGGGATTTGCTCCCTTCTTGGTAAGGGCAACCAAGGGAGCCACCAAAGTTGAGAAGTGTGGAATGAACTGTCGATAGTAGTTAATGAACCCCATAAAGCGCTGCACCGCTTTAAGAGAATGGGGTTCCTGCCAGTCCATCATAGCCTGTAGCTTGGCAGGATCCATAGCCAAACCCTGGGCAGAGATGATATAACCAAGAAATGGCAAGGACTCCTGCTCAAACACACACTTCTCCAACTTGGCGTAGAGGGAGTTTGCCCGTAAGAGGTCAAAGACTTTGCGAACATCTCTCCGATGGGAGTCAATATCTGGAGAGTAGATGAGAATATCATCCAGATAGACTACGACCGAGGTGGTGAGCATATCTCGGAAGATGTCGTTCACAAAGTCTTGGAAAACAGCTGGGGCATTACAGAGCCCGAAGGGCATCACCAGATACTCATAGTGCCCATCCCTGGTGTTAAAAGCCTTCTTCCATTCGTCCCCCTCACGGATGCGAATCAGGTTGTAAGCACCCCGCAGATCTAATTTTGTAAATACCCTTGCTCCCCGTAGCCTATCAAAAATCTCAGATATCAGGGGTAATGGGTATTTGTTCTTAACGGTGATGGCGTTAAGACCCCTGTAATCAATACATGGACGCAGTTCTCCATTCTTCTTCTGAACAAAGAAGAACCCAGCCCCAGCAGGCGACACTGACTTCCTGATTGACCCTCTTGCCAGATTCTCTTGGATGTACTGAGACATAGCCTCCGTCTCCGGGAGAGATAACGGATAAACTCGAACCCGGGGAGGCTCAGCACCAGGCAAGAGGTCAATAGGACAGTCATAGGGGCGGTGAGGCGGAAGGGTCTCCGCCGCCTTTTTAGAGAACACGTCCGCATGAGACCAATATTGCTTGGGGAGAGAGGATAGATCTGCGGGTACCTCTGTAGTAGCAACCTGAACGCACTCCCTTTGACACCTACCCTCACAAGACTCACCCCATCCCAAAATTCTGCCTGAGGACCACTCGATATGTGGAGAGTGGTACCGTAACCAAGGTATTCCCAACAGGACCTCATCAATTCCCTCAGGTATGACGAGCAGAGATATTGTCTCCTGATGGGATGGCGACATGGACAGAGAAAAAGGAATGGTCTGGTGAGTTATGTGTGAGGGCAGTGTCGACCCATTCACCACTCGTACCGTAACTGCTTGCGCTAGCATAACCAGGGGTATTGCGTGACGTTGGGCGAAGGCGGAAGACATAAAATTGCCCTCCGCCCCAGAATCCACGCAGAGCTCTACTGAGTGGGAAGATGAGCCAATAATAATTGTCCCCTTAAAGGACAATTTTGAGGCAAACGTCGCCATATCTAGTGTACCTCCACCGACTACCACTAGAGACTGACGTCTCCTCGACCGCTGGGAACATCTGGTGGCAAGATGTCCAGACTGCTGGCAAACATGACAGACCTTGGGTGCCCAAGTGGTCCGGGACTTAGAACCCGCTCGAGACACCTCCCTGGACTCATGTGACTCAGGAACCTGGACCGGAGATTCCAGAGGCTTGGCGAAGGTGGGAGCCAGCCGAAACCTCTGCCTACACTGGGCTCGCTCTAACCTCCGCTCGTTAAAACGGAGGTCAATACGGGTAGAGACAGTTATTAACTCCTCCAGTGTGGCTGGAATCTCCCTAGTGGCCAGAGCGTCCTTAACGTGATCAGTCAGCCCCCTCCAAAATATGGGGATAAGGGCTTTATCCGACCACTCCAGCTCTGAAGCTAAAGTTCGGAAACGGATGGCAAATTGGCTGACCAAGGACTCACCCTGAGTTAATGCCAGCAGTTGGAGCGCTATATCATGGGTGACTTGAGGTCCTAGGAAGACCTGTTTCAGAGTACTCAGAAACAACGGAGCACTCTGCACCACACGATCGTCACGCTCCCACAGCGGCGTAGCCCATTCCAACGCCCTGTCGGACAAAAGGGATACAATAAATCCCACCTTAGCCCGCTCTGTGGGAAAACGTGCAGCCAGTAACTCGAGGTGAATAGAGCACTGACTCACGAATCCCCTACAAGATCTGCTTTCTCCAGAAAATTTTTCTGGCAGCGGGAGGCGCGAAAATGTCAGAACAGGGGTGGCAGTGGACAAGGTGGCTGCAGCCACGCTAGCCGCCTGTACAGCAACTGTGAAAATATCGACAGCTGAGGTTGAGCTCTCGAGGGCCGCCAACCTACCCTCAGCTGCTGGATATACCGCAAAGATTGCTGTATGTCCGCCATTTACTAGCCAGACCCTGGCGCTAGTATTATGTTAGGTTAGGGCTAGCGGAACGCACCAAATGAATATATGATTTTATTATGATAGATGCGTTCGCAGCCCGGGGTCCACCGTGCAGGAGTACCTGCTGGTAGCAATTAGCGGAACTAAATGACGGTGTTAGCCAACTCTGTTACTTTACAGAGCAGCCGTGAACTCAAAGCACTGCGCCCTGTTAGACTCCACAGAGGCACAGGCTACTGCCTAAACAAGAGCAGTCAGTGGTCATGCATGCACACGAAACTCCTCGCCGGAGGTGCCAGCATTCTAAGGGCTTATTTCGGCCTGGTCCCTGAATACCCAAGCATACAAACTCCTCGCCGGAGGTGCCAGCATTCTAGGGGCTTATTTCAGCCGGGTCCCTGAACACACTTATACAAGACCACACTGGCGCAAAGTACATAAATAAAGATCTCCACTGAGAGATCTTACACTGGGCATGCTCAGAACGAGAAAAGCAGGACTTAGTCCCAGAAGCGTCTGCTCGCTGCTGCCCAGCACTGACTTCAATGGCAGAAGCAGGAAAAGCAGCAGTAACTCTCTGTACAGAGCCAGACTGAGCGAGCCGCTGGGACCGACATCTCTGCTGAGCAGACTCTACTGCGGCAGGAGAAGAATGGGAGACCGCAGCGGTGATGGCCCGAGATTCCCCCTGTGCAGAGACGGGAACTCGACCCCTAACACAAGTGACCACATTTTGGAAACTAGACCCCTCCAGGAAAATATCTGGACATGTGGTGAACACTTTGAAACATCAGGTGCTTCACAGAATTTTACAACGTTAATCTGTGAAAGTGAAGAAAAAAAAAAGGGTTCCGGCAAAACTATTTAGCCCCAATTTTTTTCATTTTCACAAGGATAGCAGGAGAAACTGGATCTCAAAATTTGTTGTGCAATTTCTCCTGAGTACACAGATACCCCATATGTGGGGGAAATACTACTTTTGAGCACAGTGCAAAGCTCAGAAGGGAAGAAGCTCCATATTGGAATTCACATTTTGATTAAATGGTTTGAGGGTACCATTTCAAATTGACAGAGCCCCTGAGGTGCCAGAACAGCAGAACCTCCCCATATATGACCTCATATTACAAGCTACACTCCTCAATGAATTCATCTAGGGGTGCAGTGATCATATTGACATCACATGTGCATCAAATAATTTTATACTATTGTGCAACGAAGAATGAATAATTACATTTTTACCACTAAAATTTTGTTTTAGCCCCAAGTTTTTTAATTTTTCTAATGGCTAATAGAAAAAAAAGAACGCAGCCTCAATGATCTGTTCATTGTAAAAATTTCTCCTGAGTGCGTCAACACCCTACATGTAAACAGAAAATGCTTTTCAGGCACAGTGCAAAGCTCAGAAGGGAAGGAGCGCCATATTATAATGCAGATTTTATGATAATTGTTTGCGGGTGCCATGACCCACTGGGAGAGTCCCCTGAGGTGCCAGAACAGCAGAGTACCCCCATATGGTACCCCAATTTATAAACTACACCTCGTGATTAATTAATAGTGTTGCGGTGATCATCTTGACACCTAAAGTGTATCACAAAATGTTATACCACTGGGCAGTGAAGAAAAACTAATTACATTTTTAAACACAAAAAAAAATATTTTTAGCGCCAGATTTTCCATTTTCACACTGGGAAATGGGTAAAAACGGCACCAAATTTGTCTCACAAATTCTGCTGACTGTAGAAATACCCAATATGTGGCTGTATAGTACTGTTTAGCCATACAACAAGACTCAGGAGATTTTTCTAGAATAGTTTGCGGACTCCATATACCGAGCCCTCAAGTGCTAGAAGAGCAGAATTCCCCCTCAAGTGACCCCGTTTTTGAAATGATACCGCTTTGGGAATTTACAGGTGTAGTGACGATTTTGACTTCATGGGTGTTTTACAGACACAAGAAGCAGTGGATGTTACTGAGTAAATTGCAAATGGCCATTGTAGTACTAGTGCCCAATAGGTTGAAGTGACCGGCACATTGTGCCAATCTCGTGCTGCTGGAGACACGCACCCATAAATTATGTGGACTCTCCTCACTACAGAATTGCCAAACATGTGGACGCTAAATGTGGTTTAGGCACACTGGGGCTCAGAAAGGAGGGGACATTTGGAATTGGGACTACAGAATTCGCTGCATTTCTTTGGGGGGCAAGGAGCCATATCGCTTTTCCAGAGCCTTTGTACTACCAGAAGTGTGGAACCCCCTATATTTCCATTGACAGGTGACAGCCCTGAATGGGGACTTGCTATTTTTTGCGGATTGAGTTGAAGCTTTTATTAGAAACATTTTACATATTGTTTGGGATCACATTTATCCATCGCTGCTCATTAAGCACTTTCTTTGGGGTTTCCAACTAAATCTCCAAGTGACGTGATTTAGATGAAACCCCTGAGGGAGCCACTGAGTCTGGCCTCTGTTCAGAAGTGCAAAAACACAACTAAGTGAGACAATCTCACTAAATGTCCCAAATACCAAATTATAACCTAAAGAAAGGACATAATACCAAAGATATAAACAACTACTGTAAATAAGTTTATTCAATAAAACAAAAATTTAAAAATGGAGAAACTGACAAGAATAGTGCATAGTGCAAATTGCTAAATACATCCAAAGGGGTACAGATCAATAATCCTGGGAAGTAAACCTCAAAGAAACAAGGTAAGTACTAATAAGTGTCCAACAAGGTCCTAAGACCAAATAAAGTGCAAAAATAGTGTCTCTCAGCATAAGTACCAGTAAAAAGATGATCCGTGGTTCCCCCAGACTCCAGCTCCAACGCACGTTTCGCCTCCCGTGGCTTTTTCAAGGAGTGAAGGTATGACAGAGGTCTTGAGCTTATATACATCACCCCAACCAATCATAGCAAATACAAAGTACCATGTGATACATATACCATTACAACAATTATAAACACCAAACGAAATAAAGCTATGACATAAGAAATTCATTCATTACATAAACCGCATGTTACTGCAAAGTGCAAAGTTTAAAAACAGTCTCCAAAACAACTCACACAGAAAAGTAGCCGGATCTCAAACCGGAAATGACGTTACGCTACTATACTCACATAGTGTAACATTTTAAAGCGCCGCATAATACAAGAAATACTCAATTAACATAACCGCATACACATAGCAAGCATAATGCTTGTAAAAATACTAGAAATTGATGCGAGATGAACCGGAACATGAACCGGAAGTACTGAAGCGCTCCTGTGTTCACTGCGATATGAGGATGCGCTCCAGCCTGAACCGCAAGCGGTGCACTCCTCCCAGCAAATGACGTGAAACGTCTGTAATAACATGTGACCTGCAAAGAAATACAGAGGAAGAATGCGTTCCACCATGGAGCGCAAACAATACATCACAACGCTTTGTAAGAGGGACAAAATAGAAGATACAGCAGCCCTGATCGATAATACACGATGAACATAATAAGAGATACAGCAGCCCTGATGGGTAAAAGATCCATAATAGTGAGTATTAAATAAGAACAGCAATAAATATAATCACAAGAAATGCAGAAACTACGAATTGGATAAAATGGAATAAAATCCGTAAATAGAAAAAGTCATATAAATAAAGGGAAATACTGACATGGGACGGTACTATAAAAACCACTAAAGATATTAAGTGAATATTTACTAGATAAAGATGACACATCACAGTATGTGTGAAAGCGGTGCATTCACCGCTTGCATACAATCCGGAGGGGACATCAAAATGACAAATCAGTCCAAAAGGACATACCTAAAGTGATATATATAAAAAAATATATATATAATATAAATGTGTATATAAAAATGTAAAGTGCCTCAAAGTATCAAAATATTAATGATAAGTAAAGAATAAAAAAATAATAAATAAAAATAAAAGTGCAGTGAATCACACGTGCGAACGAGTGCAAAAGAAAAAAATCTTTTATTAAGGAATAAAGAAGGTATTATTAATTATTTCATTAGCAGGTCCCAATGTAGATTTCCATCACAGAAAACAGAAAGGTTGGGAAAACTAGAAGGAAAGAAGAGATAAAAACAATTAAAAACAATTAAAAAACACACAAACGGAGAGTCAAGATACTGATTAATGGGGATGCACTTAAATAATAGCTATTAATGCTACATCATAAGAAAGCACTAAATGATAACTGTTCATTAAGGCCATTAGGTGTCAATGTGCCTATCCTATAGATCCATTTTGCCTCAACCTGGGCCAAGCGCTTCCTAATATCCCCACCTCTGGCATTCAACACCACTTGATCGATCCCTCTTACTTTTAAAAGAGACCCCTTGCACTGATGGAATAGCTTAAAATGTTTGGGCAGTGTTTTAAGGGAATCAACCTCAGTGGTGGTTTGAGCCGCTTCTATGTCAAGTACATGCTCTCTGACTCTCCGTCTAAACTCCCTAGAAGTAAGACCAATATATTTGAGTTTGCATGGGCAACTGGCACAATATATAACCGCCATAGTGATACAGGTGATTGGGTAGAGGATCTTGTATGTTTTATCCCCATCAGCATTTGAGAAGTTGATACAGTTCTCTATATTGGGGCACGCCACACAGGCGCCACAAGGGCGACAACCCAGTTTAGGACCACGTGATCCAAATGGGTTGTCAACCTTTTTTTTGGTGTAGTGGCTATGAACCAGAGTATCCCGAAAATTTGGAGATCTTCTGTACGTGACAGACGGTCTAGCAGGTAAGTACTGCATTAGAATAGGATCCAATTGTAAGACTCTCCAATGTTTTGATAGGATGTTTCTCACCTCATGCCATTTACAATTAAATGACTGAATATAGCGTACCTTGTCCAAATCTTGTGTCACCGATCTCTGTTTGTTTAAAGCTCTGGAACGATCAGTATGTTTAGCTCGCCAATATCCACGTTCAATGGCTTGCGAGGAATATCCTCTTTCAGTGAATCTCCGACTCAGGTCTCTGCTCTGTTTCTCAAAGGACTCTTCATCTGAACAGATCCTGCGCATCCTTAAAAATTGTCCCACAGGTATACCCCGGATTAGACTGGAATGATGTGATGATGAGAAGTGAAGTAAACTATTGGTTGAAGTGGGCTTCCGGAACACATCTGTGTGAATGAATCCCAGTTCATCAACTGTTAGGCAGACGTCCAAGAATTCTACATCGGACCTTCCTGCTTTGTATGTCAATCGTAGATTTAAATCATTGTCATTTAGATGTCTCATAAAGATCTGCAGCTCCTCTAAAGACCCCTGCCAGATAAACAAAATATCATCAATGAACCTTCCCCAGTATTGCACTCTATCAACCATAGTAATGAGTTCTGTAATAAAAATCTTCCTCTCCCACAGCCCCAGGAACAAATTAGCATATGAGGGCGCAAAAGCCGCCCCCATTGCTGTTCCCTGGAGCTGTAGGAAAAAATTTTCATTAAAAACAAAAAAATTATGTGTGAGTGCAAACCGGAGAAGGTCCATGATGAAAATACAAAACTCACCATCTTGATTGGACATAGTCAGAAACTGTTCAACAGCCGTCAAACCGTCTTCATGTTTGATTGAAGTATAAAGGGATTCGATGTCACAGGTCACCAAAACCATATTGTCCTCTAATTGGAGTCCATCCATCTTCCGGAGAACATCATTTGTATCCTTCAGGTACGAAGGTAGTGTTTCTACCAAAGGATGGAGAACAAAATCAATAAGTCTACATATGGGTTCACTGAAACCATTATTTCCAGCCACAATAGGACGACCTGGTGGACAAACTACATTTTTATGCACCTTAGGAAGGGCGTAAAAAGTTGCGATCGTTGGGTACTCAATAGTTAGATATTCCATTTGTTTCTTACTAATGACATCAATCCAGTCTAATCCGGGGTATACCTGTGGGACAATTTTTAAGGATGCGCAGGATCTGTTCAGATGAAGAGTCCTTTGAGAAACAGAGCAGAGACCTGAGTCGGAGATTCACTGAAAGAGGATATTCCTCGCAAGCCATTGAACGTGGATATTGGCGAGCTAAACATACTGATCGTTCCAGAGCTTTAAACAAACAGAGATCGGTGACACAAGATTTGGACAAGGTACGCTATATTCAGTCATTTAATTGTAAATGGCATGAGGTGAGAAACATCCTATCAAAACATTGGAGAGTCTTACAATTGGATCCTATTCTAATGCAGTACTTACCTGCTAGACCGTCTGTCACGTACAGAAGATCTCCAAATTTTCGGGATACTCTGGTTCATAGCCACTACACAAAAAAAAAGGTTGACAACCCATTTGGATCACGTGGTCCTAAACTGGGTTGTCGCCCTTGTGGCGCCTGTGTGGCGTGCCCCAATATAGAGAACTGTATCAACTTCTCAAATGCTGATGGGGATAAAACATACAAGATCCTCTACCCAATCACCTGTATCACTATGGCGGTTATATATTGTGCCAGTTGCCCATGCAAACTCAAATATATTGGTCTTACTTCTAGGGAGTTTAGACGGAGAGTCAGAGAGCATGTACTTGACATAGAAGCGGCTCAAACCACCACTGAGGTTGATTCCCTTAAAACACTGCCCAAACATTTTAAGCTATTCCATCAGTGCAAGGGGTCTCTTTTAAAAGTAAGAGGGATCGATCAAGTGGTGTTGAATGCCAGAGGTGGGGATATTAGGAAGCGCTTGGCCCAGGTTGAGGCAAAATGGATCTATAGGTTAGGCACATTGACACCTAATGGCCTTAATGAACAGTTATCATTTAGTGCTTTCTTATGATGTAGCATTAATAGCTATTATTTAAGTGCATCCCCATTAATCAGTATCTTGACTCTCCGTTTGTGTGTTTTTTAATTGTTTTTAATTGTTTTTATCTCTTCTTTCCTTCTAGTTTTCCCAACCTTTCTGTTTTCTGTGATGGAAATCTACATTGGGACCTGCTAATGAAATAATTAATAATACCTTCTTTATTCCTTAATAAAAGATTTTTTTCTTTTGCACTCGTTCGCACGTGTGATTCACTGCACTTTTATTTTTATTTATTATTTTTTATTCTTTACTTATCATTAGTATTTTGATACTTTGAGGCACTTTACATTTTTATATACACATTTATATTATATATATATTTTTTTTTATATATATATCACTTTAGGTATGTCCTTTTGGACTGATTTGTCATTTTGATGTCCCCTCCGGATTGTATGCAAGCGGTGAATGCACCGCTTTCACACATACTGTGATGTGTCATCTTTATCTAGTAAATATTCACTTAATATCTTTAGTGGTTTTTATAGTACCGTCCCATGTCAGTATTTCCCTTTATTTATATGACTTTTTCTATTTACGGATTTTATTCCATTTTATCCAATTCGTAGTTTCTGCATTTCTTGTGATTATATTTATTGCTGTTCTTATTTAATACTCACTATTATGGATCTTTTACCCATCAGGGCTGCTGTATCTCTTATTATGTTCATCGTGTATTATCAATCAGGGCTGCTGTATCTTCTATTTTGTCCCTCTTACAAAGCGTTGTGATGTATTGTTTGCGCTTCATGGTGGAACGCATTCTTTCTCTGTATTTCTTTGCAGGTCACATGTTATTACAGACGTTTCACGTCATTTGCTGGGAGGAGTGCACCGCTTGCGGTTCAGGCTGGGGCGCATCCTCATATCGCAGTGAACACAGGAGCGCTTCAGTACTTCCGGTTCATGTTCCGGTTCATCTCGCATCAATTTCTAGTATTTTTACAAGCATTATGCTTGCTATGTGTATGCGGTTATGTTAATTGAGTATTTCTTGTATTATGCGGCGCTTTAAAATGTTACACTATGTGAGTATAGTAGCGTAACGTCATTTCCGGTTTGAGATCCGGCTACTTTTCTGTGTGAGTTGTTTTGGAGACTGTTTTTAAACTTTGCACTTTGCAGTAACATGCGGTTTATGTAATGAATGAATTTCTTATGTCATAGCTTTATTTCGTTTGGTGTTTATAATTGTTGTAATGGTATATGTATCACATGGTACTTTGTATTTGCTATGATTGGTTGGGGTGATGTATATAAGCTCAAGACCTCTGTCATACCTTCACTCCTTGAAAAAGCCACGGGAGGCGAAACGTGCGTTGGAGCTGGAGTCTGGGGGAACCACGGATCATCTTTTTACTGGTACTTATGCTGAGAGACACTATTTTTGCACTTTATTTGGTCTTAGGACCTTGTTGGACACTTATTAGTACTTACCTTGTTTCTTTGAGGTTTACTTCCCAGGATTATTGATCTGTACCCCTTTGGATGTATTTAGCAATTTGCACTATGCACTATTCTTGTCAGTTTCTCCATTTTTAAATTTTTGTTATATTGAATAAACTTATTTACAGTAGTTGTTTATATCTTTGGTATTATGTCCTTTCTTTAGGTTATAATCTGTTCAGAAGTGCACAAAACTGTGATGGACCACACTTTTATGCATGCCTATGAGGTATTAGGGCCAAAATATGGAAGCTCGCAACCCACGTCAAGCGTCCCCACATTTGCGAGTCCCACATGTGGCTGCTTTATCGGTATTGCTGCACCTGTGCTGCTGTCATCTTTAATCTGGTCCACTGCACCCTGATAGTGCATTTGTTTGGAGGCCTGGGCAGGTAAGCAGCTCTGCCTTTTTTTCTGGTGTGTTTTTTTTTTAATTTTTGGAGGATTTCTAAGTCCTCTTTTTGTGTCGGTGAGCTCTTTTTTGATGTTTAGTGATAGGACTCGCAAATGTGGGGACCCTTGAGGTGGGTGCGAGCTTCCATATTTTGGCCATAATATCGACTAATACTTCACATATATTGATGTGTTTTTTTGCACTTTATCCTTCAGGGTGCAGTTGGGCCCAGATGGCTCTGTAAACTGTGGCCTCTGTTCACACAGGATGCTTGGTAGGTTGAGAGTGGCTGTTTTATCGGTATTGCTGCACCTATGTTGCTGCCATCTTTAATCGGGTTCACTGCACCCTGATAGTGCATTTGTTTGGAGGCCTGGGCAGGTAAGTGGAGCGCCCCCACACCGCCGCAGGGCCGAGGGGTACCCGGAGCCGGGCCTCTGGGTCTCAGTCCTGGGGTTGTCACGGTGGCTAGACCCGGTCCGTGGCCCTGTCTGTCAGTGGGGGACGTCCGGTGCAATAAGTCGTGTTGTAACGGTGCAGCTGTGGGGTGCAGGTCGCGATAAATAACGAGGACACCAGGTTGCAGTCTCTTTACCTCTTTACTGGAGATCTCTGAGTCCTCAGTCCAGAATACGGTTCACCAGGCTGCGCAAGTCCGGCCGGTCCAATGGCACCTCCAGAGTTCACTTCACAGGTGGAAATCGGTGCCTTCCTTCTTAGCGCTATGTGTTGTAGTCCTTCCCTGCTGTGCTTACGGAAAGTACCCCACAACTGTTGTGTCTGTTTCTTCAGTTCCCTCACAACTCGATTAAATGATGTTCTTCTAATCGTCCGTCCCTTCCTGATGTTACAGTTAGAACGGCACCCGTTTGTCGGGTAGGCCTGGAGTTCTTCCGGGACCCTAGAGACGCCCCTCTCCCGCAATTGCCTCCCAAGACTTCATAGGTGATATGTGTTAGACAGCCCGCCTTAAACTGACTGTCCTGCCGCTGTTTAGAGTATTGCTTGAAGCTGAATGTTATAATACTCCCTCGGCGTTCCTGCCACCGGTAGTGCGCCTCAGTAGGGTGTTGCTCCGGTCTTACAGCACGACCCCTACTGGAATTCTCCTATTGCTTGATCTTGTTTCTCACTCAGCACAATCTATCTCGCTTCTAGTCCTTTCTTGGGCCCCGCCGCTTCCCGGAGCTGGCGCGGACCCGTTATGTTCTTTCCAATGCCAAGCCTCTGTCAGGATCCCACCCCTGACAGAGACCCTACTGTCTCTTCCTCCACAACACCCTCTGCCACTAGGTGTTGCTTCGTCCAATCCAGTCAGCTTTCTGATCTAACTTCCTGCCTGACCCCCGGTTTACCCACTATGGTGGGGAGTGGCCTAATGAATAGCACCCTTAGCTCCCCCCGGAGGCCCGGCTGTGAAATGTATTGGTGTCTGTGATACCTGATCAGATGAACTCCTTCAGTGCCATCGGACGCACCATGGCTCCCCATAGTGGCGGAGCCACAGTACTGCAACGACCAGGACTCTGGGGCGCTGCATAAGCATCTCTGCCTTTTATTCTGGTGTTTTCTGGATTAAAGCATCAGTCAACTTCCGGACAGTCTGTGGTGCAACGTGGCGTTGGTGGATGGAATAAGACATGATGTCCCAGATGTGCTCGATTGGATTCAGGTATGTGGAATAGGAAGGCCAGTCCATAGCATCAATGCCTTCATCCTGAAGGAACTGCTGAAACATTGCCACATGAGGCCTTGCATTGTCATGCATCAGAAAGAGCCCAGGCCCACTGCACCTGCATATGGTCTCACAATTGGTCTGAGGATCTCATCCCAGTACCTAATGGTAGTCAGTACCTCCTGCTAGCACAGGGAGGGCTGTTCGGCCCTCCAAAGAAAGGTCTCCCCACATCATTACTGACCCACTGCCAAACTGGTCATGCTGGAGAATGTTGCAGGCAGCAGAACATTCTCCACCGCGTCTCCAGGCTCTGTCACATGTTCTCATTGTGAACCTGCTCTCATCCGTGAAAATCACAGGGCGTCAATGTCGAATCTGCCAATCGCCCTGAATGGTGTAGGGCTCTAATGAACTCAATGACTTTCTCATGGTGCCGATGTCACCGCAGTTCAGGGGCCCCGCTGGAATGCAGCCTCAATGACCTGCAGTAACCTCGATTAGGTCACCACTGGTCACTGATGGTGCAGTTACAGCAGCTCAGTCCTCAGTGGTCCTCAGCCTGGACGGTCGCATCTTGGCACAGTCCAGGTTGAAAACTATCCCAGACATGGATTATGGGTGTGACACAGAACGACAGATAGGTGAAGGATTTTTATTTTATTACAGGAGACGATAGCTTCAGTGGAATGGGCATTAGGTAAGTACACTGCTCAAAACAATAAAGGGAACACAAAAATCCCTCATCCTAGATATCACTGAATTAAATATTCCAGTTGTAAATCTTTATTCATTACATACTGGAATGTGTTGAGAACAATAAAACCTAAAAATGATCAATGTAAATCACAACTGATATCCCACGGAGGTCTGGAGTTGGAATGATGCTCAAAATCAAAGTGGAAAATGAAGTTACAGGTTGATCCAACTTCAGTGGAAGTGCCTCAAGACAAGGAAATGATGCTCAGTAGTGTGTGTGGCCTCCACGTGCTTGTAGGATCTCCCTACAATGCCTGGGCATGCTCCTGATGAGGCAGAGGATGGTCTCCTGAGGGATCTCCCAAACCTGGACTGAAGCATCCGCCAACTCCTGGACAGTCTGTAGTGCAACGTGATGTTGGTGGATGGTGCGAGACATGATGTCCCAGATGTGTTCAATCGGATTCAGGTCTGGGGAACGGGCGGGCCAGTCCATAGCTTCAATGCCTTCATCTTGCAGGAACTGCTGACACACTCCAGCCACATGAGGTCTGGTATTGTCCTGCATTAGGAGGAACCCAGGGCCAACCACACCAGCATATGGTCTCACAAGGGGTCTGAGGATCTCATCTCGGTACCTAATGGCAGTCAGGCTACCTCTGGCGAGCACATGGAGGGCTGTGCGGCCCTCCAAAGAAATGCCACCCCACACCATTACTGACCCACTGCCAAACTGGTCATGCTGAAGGATGTTGCAGGCAGCAGATTGCTCTCCACGGCATCTCCAGACTCTGTCACGTCTGTCACATGTGCTCAGTGTAAACCTGCTTTCATCTCTGAAGAGCACAGGGTTCCAGTGGCGAATTTGCCCATCCTGGTGTTCTGTGGCAAATGTCAAGCGTCCTGCACGGTGTTGGGCTGTGAGCACAACCCCCATCTGTGGATGTCGGGCACTCAGACCATCCTCATGGAGTCAGTTTCTAACCGTTTGTGCAGACACATGCACATTTGTGGCCTGCTGGAGGTCATTTTGCAGGGCTCTGGCAGTGCTTCTCCTGTTCCTCCTTGCACAAAGGCTGAGGTAGTGGTCCTGCTGCTGGGTTGTTGCCCTCCTACAGTCCCCCCACGTCTCCTGGTGTACTGGCCTGTCTCCTGGTAGCGCCTCTAGCCTCAGGACACTACACTGACAGACAGTAAATCTTCTTGCCACAGCTCGCATTGAAGTGCCATCCTGGATGAGCTGCACTACCTGAGCCACTTGTGTGGGTTGTGGAGTCAGTCTCATGCTACCACGAGTGTGAAAGCACACCAGCATTCAAAAGTGACCAAAACATCAGCCAGAAAGCATTGGTACTGAGATGTGGTCTGTGGTCCCCACCTGCAGAACCACTCCTTTATTGCGTGTGTCTTGATAATTGCCAATAATTTCCATCTGTTGTCTATTCCATTTGCACAGCATGTGAAATTGATTGTCAAACAGTGTTGCTTCCTAAGTGGACAGTTTGATTTCACAGAAGTTTGATTTACTTGGAGTTATATTCTGCTGTTTAAGTGTTCCCTTTATTTTTTTGAGCAGTGTAGAATTGTTATTTTTAAATAAAAAAGGAAGTGTATTTCAAATAAAGGACGTTATTCTGGCTGTGTGTCTATTGACAATACAACTATAGGATTAGTAATGGATAGGTGTCTTATAGACACCTCTCCATTACCAAACCTTGGGCTTGATGTCACCGGACAATACAAAAGGCGACATCAACCCCACAAATATGAACCCCACTTACAGCTGCCACAGGGCAAGTGGGAAGAGCCTGGTAAAACGCCAGAATTGGGGCATCTAATAGATGTGCCTTTTCTGGATGACTGTGGGCTGCTATTTTTAGGCTGGGGAGAGGGCAATATCTATGGCCTCTTACCAGCCAAAGAGTACTAGCCCCCAGCTGCCTGCTTTAGCTGGGCTAGTTGTAAAAAATGAGGGGGACCCCATGCCGTTTTTGATTATTTAAAGAATTAAAAAATAGCGTGGGGACCCCTCTATTCTTGATAATCAGCTTTGCTAAAGCTGACAGCTGAGGGTTGCAGCCTGCAGACGTCAGTTTTGCCTGGCTGGATCTAAGAAATACAAGGGAACCCCACATTTTTATTTTATTTATTTTTTATAGCGCAGGCAGCTGATGAATACTCCCATCAGTCGCCGCTTGCTCTTGCGGTTATCAGCTTAATACAACTGTTAACATTGTCCCTGGCTAGTGCTGATTGCAGCATGAGCAGGGATTAATGTCAGCTGTCTTCATCACCTGGCACCGGGCAACAGAGTGAATAGTGCCATTGATTCCCAGGTGCCGGTAATTGTGATACTGATGCAACACACAGTTGCCACACTTATTAAACATATGTACATCTCTGGTACTGGTTTTACCAGTACTGGAAATATCAGGACGTGTGAAAGATCCCTTAGGCACACTGTGGGGCTCAGAAGGGAGGGGGTATTTGGATTTAAGAGCACAGTATTCATTGGGTTTCTTTTGGGGGTAGAGGGGAGGAGCCATAGTGCTTTTCCAGAGCCTATGTATTACCAGTAACATGGAAACCCCCTATATTTCCGTTAACAGATGACAGACCTGAATGGGGACTTTTTTTGTGGATGGAGTTGAAACTTTTATTGGGAACATTTCACATAATGTTTGGGATCACATTTATCCTGAGGTCTACGGTGAGCACTTTCATTGGTGTTTCCATCTAAATCTCCAAGTGACATGATTCAGATCCCCCAAGGATTCATTCACTATAATGAGGCCGCAGAGTTACTCTTGAGTTCATCTGGACTCTGATCAGCATGGTACTTTTTTCCCCAGAGGTGCACAAAACTGGTCAACGGCACTCTTAGGCAGGACTAAAAAGACAGATACCGCCAGATCATAGGCCAGACAATGTCCACAGTGCCATCTGTCTCATTATAGGGAATCTTCTACCGGGAGTTCTGTCTGAATCACGTACTTCATAGATTTTACACGGAAACCCCACTGTAAGCGCTCAGCGCAGGATAATGTGAGACGCGCCTTACTGCGATCTTTGGGAGGCAGAATTAACAAATCAACAGCAGATGAAGAATTGGATTTATTTTTTACGCCGTTCCTCTTGCGGTATAAGTGATTAGACTACTATTCTTTGGGTCGGTGCAATTACAGCGATACCAGATTTATATCAGGTTTTTAGGTTTGCCTGCTGGAACACACTAAGACACTTTTTTTCTGCAAAAACAAGTTTTTGCATCACCATATTTTTTTCAATATTTCTGCCAACAGTCATGTGAGGGGTTGTTTTTTGTGGGATGAGTTGACGTTTTTATAGGTACCATTTTCAGGCACATGACATTTTTTCTATTCTGATTTTTGGAAGAAATGATTTAACCAAGAAACGTGCAATAGATATAAATTTCTTGAAATCCCATCCACTATCCTGTAACATCTGAGACACTGTGGGTTGGATGCTGCAGATGTACGCAGTGTCCAACCCGCAGCGTTTACTGACTGTGGGAATGTACTCTAATGGATTTTTATTTTTAGTTGAATGTGTATGTAATTATTTTCCTTTTTTTTTTTTTTTAACTGTGAGCAAAGGCATCGGCAGATGATACTACGTCTCCCATCAGCGGCAGTAGTCTCATCTGCCCACGCCTACTGACCTGCGTTAAGCTTTTTACCGCAGGTCACCGCTGTGGGGTCAAGCTGACATCTGACAGCATGACCCCGCAACGCTCTGACCGACAGTCTGCGGTAGCATTACTGTGGGTCGCATCACAGCTGCAGGTTCACGCTGACATCTGACAGCGTTAACCCGCCGCACTCTGACCAACAGTACCAGTGGTAGCATTACCGTGGGTCACAGCTGCAGGGTCACGCTGACATTGACAGCATGACCCCGCAATGCTCTGATGGTCTTACTGACGGTAGCATTACCACCGATAAGAACTACTGCACCGGTGTTATACATTCACATATTCCAAGCGTAAAAAACACAGGCAGAGGCTGAAAAAAAAAAAAACAGTTGTCTGAATTAGGCCAAAGAGTATGTAAGTTTTCAGAGACCGAAAGCTCATGGACCGTCTCCCTCAAGTCATACCAAGCATTTCCAAATGCAATGCAAAATCGGTAACACTTACCAAATATGACCTATAAAGAAATGTGCACACAGTGTCATTTTCATGTGGGTCTGCTGCCCCAAAACTCACCTGCAGAGCACCTGTGCATATGTTCAGGCCTTATTTTTTGCAGGTTTACAACACCACCAAGCGGTTAAAAGAAGTGACCTGACAATTCATCAGGGATTTTCCACTTTATTTACAATTCAATATGGTATGGCTCAAACTTAGTCATACCTGTATGCCTCCTGGATGATGCCTTGTTAAGTAAAAAAAAAAAATCATCTTTAAACCTTCGAACTTCCAGGCTATGGAGTGTAGGCTGCACAGAAGACAAGACTGCCTTTGGTCTTCATCTCCTCACCTTCCCCGCATTGTCCCTTTCACATCATGTGCACAAACGGTAATCCCACACCTCCGAATTCTGCCTGCCAACGTTCCTCTGCATTGGGGGGAATTCAACTACTGTGCTGAGATCACGGGGACAGGACGTTTTCGTGACTCTCCAGTGCATGTGCAGCACCCCAGGTGACCGGCTGTTGCAGTGGTGTTGCCTTTCCTTCGGGGAAAGTAATGTCATGCTCAGAGGCAATGGAGTTCTCTTCACCAGGTAAGGCACCCACACACAACACATTCCAAATCCAGGCCAGGAAGGGGGAGTTCAGGACCCAGATTCAGGGGAGCTTCCCTAAGCGATATGTATCCTGACCTGGAGGAGGAGCTAGACAGTTGGTCCTAGGAGACCAAGCAGTTAGTTGTTCAGAGACATAGAAGTAGAAGGAAGTCTGGAACTGAGTGCAGACAGAGAGGCCTGGCAGCCACGAGGGACCTGCAGCCTCTGGAAGGAGAAAGACCTGAGGGGTTGAATGTGAAGGAGCCGGAAGGGGCGGAGCAAAGGAGAGGAACAGGGCTCAGAGGGGAACTGTGACCGGGCACCCTCAGAGCTGAAGCGCAGTAGCCAGTGTTGTGAATTTGCTTTTTGCTCCCTCTAGTGGTTACTAGTTTTTTGACTCTGGTTTTTCTGTCATTCCTTTTATCCGCACCTGGGTCGTTAGTTAGGGGTGTTGCTATATAAGCTCCCTAGACCTTCAGTTCAATGCCTGGCAACGTAGTTATCAGAGCTAGTCTGCTGTGCTCTTGTCTACTGATCCTGGTTCCAGTTATATCAGCTAAGTCTGCCTTTTGCTTTTTGCTATTTGTTTTGGTTTTGTATTTTTGTCCAGCTTGTTCCAAATCTATATCCTGACCTTTGCTGGAAGCTCTAGGGGGCTGGTGTTCTTCCCCCGGACCGTTAGACGGTTCGGGGGTTCTTGAATTTCCAGTGTGGATTTTGATAGGGTTTTTGTTGACCATATAAGTTACCTTTCTTTATTCTGCTATCAGTAAGCGGGCCTCTCTGTGCTAAACCTGGTTCATTTCTGTGTTTGTCATTTCCTCTTACCTCACCGTTATTATTTGTGGGGGGCTTCTATCCAGCTTTGGGGTCCCCTTCTCTGGAGGCAAGAAAGGTCTTTTGTTTTCCTCTACTAGGGGTAGCTAGATTCTCCGGCTGGAGCGTGTCATCTAGAATCAACGTAGGAATGATCCCCGGCTACTTCTAGTGTTGGCGTTAGGAGTAGATATATGGTCAACCCAGTTACCACTGCCCTATGAGCTGGATTTTTGTATTCTGCAGACTTCCACGTACCTCTGAGACCCTCGCCATTGGGGTCATAACAAGCCAGGTACCGGGAGCCCGAGGCCTTAGTGGAACTGTATGACACTTGGCAGAACCAGAGGGCATAAGATCATACAGACATTGCCCACGCCACACCTGAGACGCAGCAGCACCCGAGGAGCCCGGGGCATGATAGAGTCCCTGTAAAAAGGCTCAAGCTGCCCGTCATGCAGGTACCTGTCTCGGGACAGGGGGAATAGAGGACTCTGCAGGAAGCTTCAGGCAGCAGGGACCTCACATACAGCAAGCGCTAGTTGGAAAGGCTCACGGACCTCTACTGGAACAAGGGAACCCTCTATTGCCTCTGGGCCAGACGGGCCATACCATCATCCGTGCCTGGTACCCTGGACTGTGGCTTGCCAACTACAGTAAACCAGGTAAAAACTTACAACTTGTGTCCTTTACTCATTTACCGGCAACAGTCATCACTACCATACATCTTAGGACCCCTGGGGACCCCGCTTCACCTGTGGGAAGTGTACCATCAGTGCTGCAATAACATCCCCCAGAGGACCCCTTTAACGCAGCATCGGTCCCACTATTGACTAAACACCCCAGGTGGCGTCACGACAGACTTTACCACAATTCCCCTTAAAAGACCTTCCCCTTTTAATTGGACGCCCAGGGCCACAGACTGGGTCGCAGCCACCGTGACATCCCCTTTAAGACCGGACCCGGTACCGAGTACCCTGCTGCCCTGGTTGGGGCGCTTCATATGCGCACAAAAAAGTGCCCTCAGAAGGGCGGAATGGTGTAGAGAGCGATGGCAGGCAGAATGCGCAGGCTTTCCGGCCATGCACAAGACATGAAAGGGACATCTATAGAGAAGGGGAAGAGAAAACTTGTATGATAATGACCGGAGGCAGTCTTATCTTCCGGGCCGCCTACACCCCATTGCCTGGAATATTGTCGGGTATTGATGCGAGAGACTCACGCGAGTTTCTCGCATCACACTCGCAAGTGTGAACCCAGACTTCTTGTAAGGCCTTTACTTCCAAGTTCCAGCGTAGACGTACAGTACTAAGTGTTGGATGGAGCCGGTTCAGGAACCAAGACGGCCAGGGTGGTGATCATAGTGTGCATCATGTGACTGCCATCTCTTGGACTTGTGGCCTAGCGGGAAGTACTGTTAGGACCAGTGTGACTAAAACGAGAACGCTTAAGGGGAAAACAACAGTGACAGGCCTGGAATTAAGAGTAACACCAGATCAACTGAAACCTACATATTACGATCTACAGTCATTTAAATACTATATAATCAGCACAGTGTAAATATAACTGAAATATTGAATATTGTATCTACTCATCACTGTGCACTGAGTGTTATTGTTAGCCAGAATATCGCACCTATCTGAACGTGTATACAATCGTTTATATCGATTTTCCTTCTGTGTTAGCCAAATACATAGTATGTAAGTACCGTTGTCTCCTCATTGCCTGTGCTGTTGCAGCCAAGCACCTATTTACACAGGCACAGAGAAATTTAGGGTTCGCTCAGACAAGCATTTATACATACCGTACGTGTGCTGTGTCAGTAAGGCCACATGCAGACTAAGAATGTGGTCAGTATTTTACCTTAGTATTGGTAAGCCACAACCAAGAGTGGGTGATAAATGCAGAAGTGGTGCATAAGTTTCTGTTATACTTTTCCTCTAATTGTTCCACTCCTGGTTTTGGCTTACAAATACTGAGGTAAAACAAACCTCACCAAATACTCAATGTGTGCACGTGGCCTAAAAATCGGACAGCACACTGACCTATGTAATTTCAGTCGTTAAAGGGACTCTGTCACCCGAATTTGGAGGGAACAATTTTCAGTCATATGGGCGGGGTTTTCGGGTGTTTGATTCACCCTTTCCTTACCTGCTGGCTGCATGCTGGCTGCAATATTGGATTGAAGTAAATTCTCTGTCCTCCATAGTACATGCCTGCGTAAGGCAAGCTTGTCTTGTGCAGGCTTGTACCATGGAGGACAGAGAATGAACTTCAATCCAATATTGCAGCCAGCATGCAGCCAGCGGGTAAGGAAAGGGTGAATCAAACACCCGAAAACCCCGCCCATATGACTGAAAACTGTTCCCTCCAAATTCAGGTGACAGAGTCCCTTTAAGAAGACAGTTTTGACGTGTACAATTTAAGATGGTGATGTTTAAAATCAGTTGCCACACGGACGTAAAAGATGAAGCCACTGATGGCACATGGATGACAATATGGAGGAGTTTTCTGAATGAAACTCACATGTAAAAAAAAAAAATTGTGTTAGTCAGTTTCCACCACCATAGTTTGGTCAGTTTCATAGTTTTTCTCAGTTGAAAAAGTGTGAAAAAAATAAAATTGAGGTTTCTCATGCCTCTCCTAATAAACAGTGAGTGAAAAACAGACAGCACATGGATGTTAGCGAGAAGCGGTCTGATTTTTTTCACAGACCCATAGACTTGCATTGGCAAGTTTAATTCAAGACTCACATTTGCCATATTATGTGGACCACTTCGTCTGCAAAATATAGCATCATGTGAACAGTTCCATAGATTAATAGGTACGAGTTCTATCTGTAAAAAACACAAACAGAACTCTTACTAACTAAACGGATATCTGAATGAGGCCTTAGAGAGAAAAAAAAAAGAGGTTTCCTAGCTAGAATGGGTGTGGAATAAAAGGCATTAGAAAGCACCAAAATGTGCCAGTGCGATAAATGCGGAGTTAGTCATCCTCCACTTACATAGTGTCTTTTTTTATTATAGACTTTCAGAATGCTGTGTGTGAATCCAGGTTTAGAATACCATTTTTTAATGCTGGCTTTGCAAATAATTTTCCAAAACAAACAGAAGAGCATCTAATTTTTATATTTAACGGACGATCTATTTCTTAACGCGTTTTCAGCATAATTGTTCTGGTATGTTTGTAGAAACAACTATATTATGCATAAATCAGTAATTACAGAGCAAAAATAAGCCAACAGTGATATTGCTCATTCAGTCAAGAATGTTAAAGGGAATCTGTCAGCAGGTTTTTACTATGTAATCTGAGAGCAGTATTATGTAGGGGCAGAGACCCCAATTCCAGTTATGATTCACTTATTGGGCTGCTTGGTGCAGTTTTGATAGAATCGGTTTTGTCTGCTGTAGATGTAGCAGTGGTCAGAAGGTTGAGCTCTGTATAACCCCGCCCAGAGGTGTATCTAGGGTTTCTGGCACCCTGGGCAAGAATTCATTTTGCCCCCCTCCAACCCCCCCCCACAAGGACATATGCGATTTGCACACATAGTCAGGTACCGACGAGCCGCTGTCCCTAATGCTCTCAATGTTCAGAGAAAAACAGAAAAGCAGGAAGAGAAGTTTGTTGTCACAGGACCATAAGTATGAAAATCGCTTATGAGTGAAGTGTCTATGTGATGACTACTGGAACCTGCAGAGCTGAATCCTGACATCGCAGCTTCTGAATTCTCACAACTAATTCACTGCACACTTTTAGGATTCTCCCTTGCCGGTGGACAGTCATGTCAGCACAAGCATGGATTTGTATACTTCTGCCCACATTCCGACTAGACGTGCCCGGCCTCGCTCAGTTGATTTTCATTGAGGCCACACATGTCTAGTCAGCGCATGACTGCATGTATGTAAATCACCAGCACGAGAGAATCCTGACAGCGTGCAGTGCGCACTGTAAGGCTATGTACACACGTTCAGGAATTCTTGCAGAAAATTCCTGAGAAGCCAAAGCCAGGAGTGGGTGATAAATGCAGAAGTGGTGCATATGTTTCTATTATACTTTTCCTCTATTTGTTCCACTCCTGGTTTTGGCTTACAAATACTGATGTAAAATACTGACCAAATACTGCTAGTGTGACGGCAGCCTGAGAATTCAGAAGTCTGCAGTCATAAAGAATGACTGCAGACTCATTACAAACCTGGACATCCCCTTGAATACTCCTAACTAGTGTTGAGCGATACCTTCCGATATTTGAAAGTATCGGTATCGGATTGGATCGGCCGATATCCAAAAAATATCGGATATCGCCGATACCGATACCCGATACCAATACAAGTCAATGGGACACAAATATCGGAAGTGATCCTGGATGGTTCCCAGGGTCTGAAGGAGAGGAAACTCTCCTTCAGGCCCTGGGATCCATATTCATGTAAAAAATAAAGAATAAAAATAAAAAATATGGATATACTCACCCTCGGACGAGCCCTGGCTGTCACCGCTGCAAGCGTCTGCCTCCGTTCCTAAGAATGCAGAGTGAAGGACCTTCGATGACGTCGCGGCTTGTGATTGGTCGCGTGACCGCTCACGGGACCAATCACAAGCCGCGACGTCATCGCAGGTCCTACACTCACTGCATTCTTAGGAAAGGAGGCTGCCGGTTGCACCGCTGAGGTCCAGGGTCTGCCGGAGGGGTGAGTATATCCATATTTTTTATTTTTATTCTTTATTTTTTACATGAATATGGATCCCAGGGCCTGAAGGAGAGTCTTCTCTCCTCCAGACCCTGGGAACCATACGCACCGCACACGCCTGGGAACTTATAGGAACTTCCGATTCCGATATCACAAAAATATCGGAACTCGGTATCGGAAGTCCGATACAGCGAATATCGGCCGATACCCGATATTTGCAGTATCGGAATGCTCAACACTACTCCTAACATAAATAAAAACATGAGAATTAGTATCACAAATAACATTTACATCCTTATAGATGACGTCGCCTCTGGAGTCGTTCTCCTTTTCTTCATCTTGTCCAGACCTCATGATGAGTTTTCTCATCCACAGCTCGTCTCTGCAGACTTCCATCTTCTCCGCTCTTTTGCAGAAAATCTCCACATGATGCCCTTAAAGATAGAAGTGTCATTATAATGCTCCTGAATAAAAAAATACCCCTCACTATATTGTCTGCACAAAATATGACCCCCACACCCCCTCTTATGGTACATGCTCTTTACACTGACCTCTCCTTTCCATACCGGCCCCCTCTTCACACTGTCCTCTCATACTGTGTCCTCCGTATAGGGCCCAGTATTTATACTGTACTCTCTCATCACACTCCCCCTCCTTGGTATACTGTCCCCTCCTGGCTGTGCCCTTACAATGTCCCTCCATACTACACCCCCACTTTTCAGTTTCTATTCTGTGCCCACTCACTTTTCTTCCCCCATACTGTCTCCTCGCACTATTCCCCTCCCTCCTCATACTGTCTCCTCTCACATCCCTCGTTCACCATACTGGCTCCTCATATATTTACCCCCTCATTTTCTATACTGCCTGCTCATCTGACTCCCCATACTGTGTCTGCACACATCCCATCACCCTCACTCACTGTACTCTGTCCACATACATTTTTCACATCGCTACTCATACTGTCTGCATACATTCCCCTGTTCTCTCCCCATACTATCTGCACCCATCCCCCCATACTGTTTCCTCATACATGCCCCCCATTCCCCAGTACTGTTTCCTCATACATGCCCCCCATTCCACTGTACTGTTTTCTCATATATGCCCACCATCTCCCCCTTTGCTCTTCATTTTGTGTCCTCAAATCTCCCCCAACACATTAAATCCCCCCCATCCCCACTACAAATCTCCCCACACACAATAAATAACCCCATCTCCACTCCAAATCTCCCCACACACATTAAATCCCCCATCCCCACTACAATAATCTCACCCCACACATAATAAATCCCTCATCCCCACTCAAATTCTCCCCACACATAATAATTCCCCTATCCCCACTCAACTTGTCACCACACATAATAAATCCCCCTGTAAGAGACAGCACTGTACATAACAGCAGAGGAAGCTATATAATAAGGGACGGCACCATATATAATTAGAGAGAATGGTCTATAATAAGGGATGATGTTATACATAATAAAAGAGGAAACTGTAACTAAGAATGGTGTTATACAGAATTAGTGAGTACACTATATGCTAAGGGACTGTGCTATATATAAGTGAGTACACTATATACTAAGGGACTGTGTTATACATAATAAGTATGTATACTCTATACTAAGGGACTGTGTTAGACATAAGTGATAATAATGTCTTCCTCCGCTGTTGTGGATTCTGTTTGTGGGCTCCCTCTGGTGGTTACTGCTGGTACTGGGTGACTTTGGTGGGTTGCGGCCTTTGGTGTCCACCTGTCCATCAGAGGCTGGGTGTTTCCTATTTTACCTGGCCTTTCTGTCATTCCCTTGCCGGCTATCAATGTATTCAGATGTGCTCTGTTTGGTTCCTGCCTACCTGCTCCCAGATCTTTCAGGATAAGCTAAGTGCTGATTTTCAGTTGTTGTTTTTTTTGTCCAGCTTGCTTATTATGTCTCTATGCTAGCTGGTAGCTCTAGTGGACTGAGGTTCTCCCCATGTGCCATGAGTTGGCACATGGGTTCTTGTAATCTCAGGATGGTTTTTTGATTAGGGTTTTTTGCTGACCGCTCAGACCCCTTTTGTATCGTTCTGCTTTCTAGTTTACAGCGGGCCTCAATTTGCTGAACCTATATATATCATCTCTGTGTGTGTGCCTTCCTCTCATTTCACCGTCAATACATGTGGGGGGCAACCATGCCTTTTGGGGTTCATTCCTCTGGAGGCAAGTGAGGTCTTTATTTTCTCTGCAGTACTAGTTAGCTCTTAGGCTGGTGCGTGGCATCTAGAACCAACGTAGGCACGCTCCCTGGCTATCTCTAGTTGCGTTTGTCAGGCGTAGGGCAGCGGTCAGCCCAGGTTCCATCACCCTAGAGCTCGTCCGATATTTTGTATTACTTTGCTTGTCCCTTGCTATCCCTAGCCATTGGGATTCATGACACTCCGCCTCCCCCTGTTCCTATGTCCGTTATAAGTCCCCCTTCCTCCCATCCAAATCCCCAACACCCCTCATTGTCCTCCTCCCCCGCATCCCATTATTGTCCTCTACCCCACCTCATCATTGCTCTTTTCACCACCTCCATCATTGCCTTCTCCACCACAACTATCATTGCTTTCTCCCCCACCACCCCATAATCACTGCCCATTCCACCACCTTCATCATTTCCTCCTCCCCCACCACCCCCATTATTGCCCTTTCCTCCACCAGCATCATTGTCCTTTCCACCACCACCATCATTGCATTCTCCCCCACCACCCCATCATTGTTCCTTCCACCACCTCAATCATTGCTTTCTCCCTTACCACCGCATCATTGTCCTCTCCATCACCCCCATCATTGCCCTTTCCACCACCTCCATCACACGCTTCTCCTCCACCACCCCCATCATTGCCTCCTTCCCCACCACTCCCATCACTGCCTCTTCCACTACCACCATCATTGCCTTCTCCCCCACATCCCCATCATTGCCCTTTCCACCACATCCATTATTTTCTCTTCCCCCTCATCCCCATCATTGCCCTTTCCACCACCATCATCATTGTCCTTTCCACCACCATCCTTGCCCATTCCACCACCTCCATCACTTTCTCCCCCTCCACCATCATCATTGTCCTTTCCACCACCACCACCATCCTTGTGCATTCTACCACCTCCATCATTTCCTCCCCCCTCCACCCCCCATTATTGCCCTTTCCACCACCTTCATAATTTCCTCCTCCCCACCACCATCATTGCCCATTCCACCACCTCCATCATTGCCTTCTCCCCCCACCCTATTATTGCCCTTTCCACAACCTCCATCATTTTCTCCTCTCTCATTCCATCATTTCCTCCTCCCCCACCATCCCCATCCTTGCCCTTTCCATCACATCATTGCCTTCTCCCCATCAGCCCCATCATTGCCCTCTCCCTACCCTACACACACACACACAACCTCTACAAACACACACACACAACCTCTCACCTCTCCGCACACTCTGCCGCAGCATCCTCTCCATCGCCTTCCGCTCATCGCCTTCCTCTGGCACAGCCGGCCGTTGAATGATGACAGGACAGGAAGACAGATCGCTGCTGCAGCTCCACTGCTATTTTCTCTTGTAGGCAGTGGAGCTGCATGGATCTGGCCAGGGGCCAGATTGCCCTCATTATTAGTCACCCTGCAGGGGCTCCCTCCATCTCCGGGCCCCAGTGCAGCTTCACAGGCTGCACATGCGGTATGTCTGCCCATGTTGGGAGCCAGCGCACTGCAGTTTCTCTGTGCCGGCTGTCAGCTTGACAGTCGGCACAGAGAACAGCCAACTCCCAGTCCGGGGGGCAGCAGAATGCCTCCCCATAGATACGCCTCTGACCCCACCAACACCGCTAATTGGCTGCATCCTGTGTGCACTATATGTTGTCAACAAGCTGCCAATCAGTTATGGGGGCGCGGTTACACAGATTAGCTAAATTGGACTGCAAGACTTAGTCCTCTGGTGATAATCTCCTGCTGATAAAAACACTAATTATATTGAAATTACAGTACACAGCCTAATAAGAGACAGATCCCTGGAATCAGGGTCTCTGCCCCTACATTATGCCACTCTTGGATTAAATGGCAAAAACCTGCTTACAGATTCCCTATCAATATGCAAAGCAGGTAGAAAATGGATTGCACACTGACCAATACAAGTCAATGTTAATGTAAGTCATATGAACGTTTTTACAGATGCTCAGATGGTCTGCGTGTAAAGAAAAAAAATAGTCACAGGATGTACCATTTTGATCCTTATTTTGGATCAGACTTGTCCATTATAAAGCAGTGGATGCACAAAAAAATGGATCACATATGTATTACCTTGCTTGTATGTCATGCCTTTTCCACAAATCCATTTCAGTTATTAGGATGGAAAACTATTTGACCATGTGAAGAAGTAGATTTTTTTTTTCTTATGCTTGTAAGCCTGGTAATGGTACAAGACTTGTTCTAGTCTGACAGCTTCTGTGTGAATGCTTCTTACTTCCTACTTTTCTTGTTAGGCTGGACACCTAGTGCACTTTTCCTTCTTTCAGTGTTGCCAGCTAGGAACAATGTGCCAATACCAAGGGAAATCTATATGTAGAACAACCTGTTTAATAGTATTTCTATGGAACACATTCCCTTACCTGCACTCGCCCGGCTGCAGCAGCGTGTCTGCTCTGACCTTATAAGTGACAAGCCAGGAGCCTGCTGGTGTTATTTAGTGAATACTGCAAAGAATTGTGGGAGTTTCCACTTGTAGAAAAGGTCACAATTAACAGCAATCAGTGTGGATGGTTGTGAGGTCTTATTTTAGGAGCTGCGACAGCCTAATGTACAAGGTTTAGGTTGAGAAAAATATGGGTTTTTGATTTCATGTTATTTCTTTTGCTAAGGAAAAGGACTGCTTAACCTAAACCCCTTTTGGATTTTTTTTGCATCTATCAAAGATTGTCACTTTGAAAATCCCATTTATGTAAAAACCAAATGCCATACGGATGTGCAAAATGGACATATACAGACACAATATGGGTATGAAAAATGGTCATATGGATACAATATATGGATAGAGAAAAACGAACATACAAAACACAATATAAAATAAAAGTCAATTTTTTCAGGACAAAAACTAGACAATTTTTTATACGGTCATCTGAACCCGGCGTTATGTGTATCACAGTGTGCCTGCTAGGCCACATTAACACTTGAAGTGTTTGATGTGATATTTGATCCATATATGCATGTTCTACATGTGTGGATCCAGAACCTGTGTGTGTACAGTGCAGGTCCTATTCATATCTAGTGGAGTAAGGCCTCTTGTAGATGTCCACTTTTTTACAGATACAACACATACCCATAATAATCTATGGTCATGATCACATTTGCTTTTTTTTTTTTTTCCTAGGACTGACTGTTATTATAAGAAACAACACAACTGATGTCTGATTATGATCTGATTTGCGGATTCAAGTCATAGCTTTGTGTAAAAAATGATCAGCATGTGAATGCCGCAGTATTTTCCCATCAGCTCATCAGTTCATATTAGATCTAGTCAAGATGAAGCTTCTTCTGTTTTACTTACTGTCTGGGTAAATGTATGGCTCCTGCTGATGCTCATCATACAACAGTCCTATCCCAGGATCACGCCCGCAGAGACCACAAATCTCACAGGAGACGCTGATTCATGGATTATCTCGACGCCTGTTGAGGAGCCGACTGAGACCCAAGATCCTGCTCCCTCCCTGTGTCTGCCCCAACAAAACACACAAACTCATCACGAATCATACCAATTTTATTTTTTATTATCATTCGTATTCTTAATGTCATCACAAAATTATTGTTCTCAACATCATGAGATAGATACATCAACTGACGATTTGGCGTTGAAGGTCCAGGGGCGTTATTTGGGCCCCAAAGCAAAATGTGTAGCAAACACCCCCAAAAACTTACACGTTGTTTGTGTGTATGACATTTCTGCACTTCCTATAGTTAAATCCCTGAAAAAGACATCCTAGAAAGCAGCAATCAGGTATGCGTCCAAAATTTCCAGAGAGGAGATTAATACATACCAACATCTTGGTTGGGAAAATAGGAACTTTTAAGTCCTTCCCGAAGGATTGCCCAATAATACATGGGAGGGTTGATTTAAAATCTTACTGTTTTCTGACAGCAACATGCCTGAATTTTCCTGGATTACTTCTGAAAATTAGCAAATAGTTTGGCCTTGCTTTATACTGAAGGTACGGTTTCACATTATAAACCTATAGGGCACAGAACTAATACTAATTGCTTGTGATTTGCTTAACCATTTAATGGGTTCCTATTTTTACTTCAGGTCAAGTCCTCTTCATAATGTGGATTTCTGTTTTAGAGAACCACGTGGATATACCCGATTAGGGAATCCTGAATTAATAGAGAGGGGTTCTCATTCAGGAGTGGAGACGGACCCAATGCAAAATTTCCAAGAGGGCCCCCCAACTATCACAGGTCTTTAATAGTATCAGTCTTCTCATACGACTCAAAGGAACCCATTGGGCCCTACCACAGCTTCAGAACCCACATCTGCTACCCCTGGAGAGCATTTACCCAGAGTGTCTTTCGTTCTGGGGGACCTGATTTGTCCTAAATCTTACCGACAGTCTATTGATTTGAATGGGCATTATGTAATGCTTAGCATTCCCCCGGGTGGTGCTGCAAGGTAATTTAACAAGTACTGCTAGGTTTCCCCATAATTTCTCTTCTGATTATTGGGGTTTCCAGCAAGAGGAACCCTTAGGGTACGTGTCCACGGTCAGGAAACGCTGCGTGTTTGATGCTGCGTGGGGCCGCAGCGTCAAACACGCAGCGTTCAGATGTTCCAGCATAGTGGAGGGGATTTTTTTAAATCCCGTGTCCACTATGCGTGGAAACCCGCACGCGGCGGGCCTGCGACTCCGGACATGCTGCGCGTCTTTTCAGATCGCAGCATGTCCGTGTTCCTTGCGACAACGCTGCGTCGCCGCAAGGAATAACACAGGGCCCTATGCCAGGGGTGCGATGATCCCGGATGTGTACAATGAACACATCCGGCATCATCGCGTCCCAGAAGGGGGCGGGGCTTTGCCGCTCCGACGATACCGCCGGCCATCCTGATCGTGGACACATACCCTTAAAATTAATTTTATTGTCAAGAGACTCTTCTAACATGTAGATATTGTCCAAAGAAAATTATTACTGGTATTACATAGGAAAGATTAACTTTGAGGACACAGTGAAGGGTGCGGGTTTTAACTTAAAAGATTAAGACTACCTATAAATACAGCCTATTTACAATGCAATAACAATGTGATGAACTACAATGGATCCACCATCAGACTCCTGGATGGTAAATAAGGTATGACCCTATCCGGACATCCATCACCACCTCACATTGTTATGAGCGGAATTCTTCAAGTCACACGTAAATCATAATAAAATACATAAGATTAGTTACTGGCCGTATCCCACTCCAGGCCTCCCGCTGGACTGGTTCTAATAAATAATATAAACCCATAACAGCTGGACAGGAGACTTCGCAATGAAGAAAAAAAAAATATTTGACTTGCATTGTATCCACATCCAATTTATGCAGCAGCTTTTTAGATTTTCCGTAACTTTGAATCCTCTGTCGTGTAGACCCCTACTTATGATAATGACAGCCCTCCCGAGTCTTAGCAACAAAGACCTTCTATGTAAGAACATCATATAGATTAAAGCCCTCTTTAAGCCACTGAAAGACTGATGCACAAATTAATGTAAAGACAATCGTACAATGCCAAACATGTTTAAGAGCACTGTTGTCATGAATTGATTTATTAAGAACAAGGCAGCGACATTTTTTTTGCAGTAATTGAAGCACACAAAGTCCATGGCAGAAAAATAATAATAATAAAAAAGCACCATCTGGTAAATCCTCCCGCCTATAGATCATCTGGGTTACAAACAGTGTCTAGCCTCTAAATGGCAGTGAAAGAGTTAATACAGCACCATTCAGGTCCCCTGGGTGCAGCCAGTGCATGCTGGTGCTTCACTGGGCGTGGAGGTGTTCTCTGCCCATATCCTTCCACACCCAGTTTTATAGAGACATTCCCCCCATAACATAAGGAGACTCTGCGGGAGGGGCAGCCCCTCAGTAACAGATTAACAGCAAAGTGGGTGTTCCCTCCAATCACACTGAAAACTAAAACTAAAGAGTTAAAAAAGAAAGAAAGAAAAATGTATATTATTAGTGCACAGAATTTTTCAAAACATTTTTTTCTTAGTTGCAATGGCTTGTCTGATTTTAACATCACACAATGTTTAAAGCCATTTTAGGCTTCTGTGAACATCTAATGCTGCGGATCTACAAGCCCTAACTAGGGCTGTCGTTTGCCGTTTTTTAACATCTGCTCTCCTACTCTGCAGTGTCTACTGCTATAATCGTCTCTGGTTTACTCTCGCTCATTGTGCTTCTGCAGTGTCTACTGGCTCATCGCTACTTCTACAACATGGTATGTACTAATATTAGAGGCAATGGTCTATCTACAAATAAATTAATACGGATCCTTCCACGAACTACAAGTACTGTACTGTGGAGGATCTCATTCTGGATGACACCTCAAACCACAGAACCTTCTCATTTGAAGGGAAGGCTTCTCAATTTGTATGATTACTAGTACTCTCTTCTGGCTCCCTCTTAGCCTTACTAGAAGTCTCTGTTGACCCCCGATTCTCCCCATCATGGGTTTTCATGTGTTTGGTGAGATGATCGCTCCTCATGAACACGCGACTACAGGAAGAGCAAGGATATTTTTTTGCACCTGTATGGGTCTGTAAGTGTCTTTGCAGCTCATCACTCCTTGTAAATCTCTTGCCACAGAACAACCAGTTGCAGACAAAAGGACGGTCACCACTGTGCCAGCGTAAGTGTGCCTTTAGATGGGAGGTTTTGGCATATGCTTTCCCACAACCTGGGATGTGGCAGTTGTGCATGGTTTTTCGCTTTGTCACATCTCCACTGGTACCAACACGCTCTGCTTCCTGGCAGTTGGGGCAACGACAGGCAGTTTGAGCAGCACTACGTGGCATTGCCCGCCTGGCAGTTTTGGGACGAGGAGAACCGTCCGAGCTTTGTTCAGCAGCATGAGAATCCATTGTGGCTTCCAATGCTCCCATGAGATGATGTGTGGGAGGCAGCAGGTGTGCAGGGGGAAGACATAGCTCAGACCCATAACCCCCTAAAGGGGCCTGGTGGGGTGAGGTTGTATTAAATCCTCCGGTTGGCTGCATATCCATCCAATTGGAGCCAGCGTGAAGATCCCACCATGAAGGAACACCAGTCTCTTCACCAGGACCGCCTGTGGATGGAGGTCTCATCCAGGATTCATATGGATGAGACATCTCAAGGGTTGGGTGCAGAAACTTGGTAAATGAAGAGATCTCGGCAGATTCACGGCCTGCAAATGTTTGACAGGGAAGTCGAACAGAGGAAAGAGAAGTGTATCTCTCAGGAGAAGTATAGGGTGGATCTTGGGGTGACTCCTGGTGAAGTGGTAGTCCTGGATCAGAGTCTGAGGGGATTGTGTATGACTTAAGTGAGAGCTCAGAGGTGGCTGGAGATCCTGGAGCCTCAGATGGCTGGTTTCCCAAAGAGCTACATACAGCAGTCAGCATTGCAGATAAGGTTGTCCAGGCAAAAGATAACTGTAAAGATATCAAATAGAAAGATTTAGAAAGAAAGTTCTATTCCACCTTTGCAATAAACAGTGAATATTCTGCAACAGCTGACCACTATAATACATGGACTTTATTAAAGGGAATCTGTCACCAGCTTTTTGCACCTTGTCTGAGACCAGCATGATGTTGAGAAAGATACACTGATTCCAGAGAGGTGTCACTTTCTAGATTGTATAGTGTACTTTTGATAAACTCACTGGTTTATCAACAGAAGATTATCATTAGAAGACTAGGTAACCTGCTGCAATGTAGTCCTCCATATTAAGGAGCTCTGTATAACCCCGCCCCACCACTGATTTGGAACTTTCAGTGTACAATGTTCATTGGCAGAAAGTTTCCAATCAGTGGTGTGGGAGGAGTTATATAGAGCTAAGCATTCAGAGAACTGCTAAATCTTCAGCAGATAAAACAAGGATTTTATCAAAATGACAGCAAGCAGACCAGTAAATGACACATCGAGGTCTGTCCCTACATTATGCTGCTCTCTGATGGATTAGCAAAAACCTGGTGACAGATTCCTCTAAAGAAGCATACATGCACCTATAACCTGTGGATTCATCTTATAAAGGAACATTGTGTCCAAATTATTCTCGACCCAGTCTTTATTAGATATCACTATAATTGTATTGTGATCAATTATAGCTGGTAACAAATTGTAGATTTATGTAGTAACTCGCACACATGGTGGTTGAAAGAAACAGACCTTTTACAACAGGACTTTTCATTCCAGGCTCCTCAATCCTACGCATGTTTCCATGTGGGCTCTCATAGTAATGCCTTCACCTAATATACCAATATACAGGTGCTTCTCACAAAGTTAGAATATCATCAAAAAGTTAATTTATTTCAGTTTTTCAATACAAAAAGTGAAACTCATTATACAGAGTCATTACAGATTGATCTATTTCAAGTGTTTATTTCTGTTAATGTTGATGATTATGGCTTGAAATGAATGCCAATGAAAACACAAAAGTCATTATCTCAGTAAATTAAAATAATTAACAAAAAACACCTGCAAAGGCTTCCTAAGCATTTATAAAGGTCCTTTAGTCTGTTTCAGTAGGATCCACAATCATGGGGAAGACTGCTGACTTGACAGATGTCCAGAAGGCAGTCATTGACATACTCCACAAGGAGGGTAAGCCACAAAAGGTCATTCCTAAAGAAGCTGGTTAGTCACAGAGTGCTGTATCAAAGCATATTAATGGAAAGTTGAGTGGAAGAAAAAAGTGTGGTAGAAAAAGGTGCACAAGCAGCCGGGATAACCGCAGCCTTGAAAGGATTGTGCTGGAGTCATTGCTTCAAGAGCCACCACACACAGACGTATCCAGGACATGGGCTACAAGCGTCGCATTACTTGTGTCAAGCCATTCATGACCAATAGACAATGCCAGAAGCGTCTTACCTGGGCCAAGGAGAAAAAGAACTGGACTGTTGCTCAGTGGTCCAAGGTGTTGTTTTCAGATGAAAGTAAATTTTGCATTTCATTTGGAAATCAAGGTCCCAGAGTCTGGAGGAAGAGTGGAGAGGCACACAATCCAAGCTGCTTGAGGTCTAGTGTGAAGTTTCCACAATTAGTGATGGTTTGGGAAGCCATTTCATCTGCTGGTGTAGGTCCCCTGTGTTTTATCAAGACTAAAGTCAGCACAGCCGTCTACTAGGAAATTTTCGAGCACTTCATGCTTCCCTCTGCCGATAAGCTTTTCGGAGATGGAAATTTCATTCTCCAGCAGGACTTGGCACCTGTCCACACTGCCAAAAGTACCAATACCTGGTTTAAAAACAACAGTATCACTGTGCTTGATTGGCCAGCAAATTCGCCTGACCTTAACCCCATAGAAAATCTATGGGGTATTGTCAAGAGGAAGATGAGAGACACCAGACCCAACAATGCAGACTAGCTGAAGGCTGCGATCAAAGCAACCTGGGCTTCCATAACACCTCAGCAGTGCCACAGGCTGATCGCTTCCATGCCACGCCGTATTGATGCAGTAACTGATGCAAATGAGTCCTGACCAAGTATTGAGTGCATTTACTGAACTTACATTTCAGTAGGCCAACATTTCGGATTTTAAAATCATTTTTCAAGCTGGTGTTATAAAGTATTCTAATTTACTTAGATAATGACTTTTGGGTTTTCATTGGCTGTAAGCCATAATCATCAACATTAACAGAAAAAAAGACTTGAAATAGATCACTCTGTTTGTAATGACTCTGTATAATACATGAGTTTCACTTTTTGTATTGAAGAACTGAAATAAATTAACTTTTGGATGATATTCTAATTTTGTGAGAAGCACCTGTAGCTCTCAACAGGCTGACACGATCCCATATTCAGTATTTGGTGAAAATTTTACATCAGTATTTGTAAGCCAAAACCAGGAGTGGGTGATAAATACAGAAGTGGTGACATGTTTCTATTATACTTTTCCTCTGATTGTTCCACTCCTGGTTTTGGCTTACAAATACGGACATAAAATACTGACCAAATACTGAAAGTGTGAACGTGGTCTTACAATGAGGAAGGTATCAAATAAGTGATATTCATCTATTCAAAATTCAAGGGAGAATGAAATGCTGAAAAATAATTAGGCATATAAAGCCTTTAAAATTTACGGGACTATCCTCTTTAAAAAATGTTTAGATGTGTTCTTGACCCAAGGTTTGCTATTACTAATAATGTACAGTACTTCTACTACCTAAGGTCCATGCTTCGTCTTCGGTCCCCGCAGCTCCACTTCTTGCCCAGTGTTACTGTTATTGTCACATTATTAGTGCTGTGTGTGAAGGGGGCAGGCTAACTGCTAAGGTGATCCCCATTCAAACATGGCTCTGATGACGCACCGTCACAGTTAGGCAAAGTTTCCATGATGAGTATTTGATGGTGCAGATTTTCTGTAGCATTTCTGTACTTTTTAGCTAAATTTGGTTGCTTGCGGTTTTTTTCTTTTCATTGTGTTTTGCAGTGTGTTTTTTACATGTGTTTTGTCTCTTTTTACTAAGTCATGACTTAAATGAAGCTACTTTGTTTTTTATACCTTCTATATTTGGCTTTGACAGTCATATGCGTTTACACATGCATTTTTACCTGCATATTTTCAACATGTCATGTAATTCCATGAGGAAAATCCACTCAAAAACCCGTAAGAAATTGACATGATGCGAATGTTAAAAACGCACCGCAGATTGGTTTACGCAGCATAAAAAAAAGCACAGTGGACATGAGATTTCTATAAATCCCATCCACTCTGGTGGGACTGTAAGATGTAGCGTCAAAAACTCACCAAAAACTCATTGTGGAAACTTAACCTAACTTCTCACTTCAACTCAGAGCTGGAAGTGGAGATGTGGGGAACAAAGGTGAAAAGACTGGTGAGTTTTGGTAACAGAAGTACTTTAAAAAGATACATAGAATTGTATACAGATTTTTTTTTTTTAAGTGGCTAAACCCTTTAAAAGTATGACAGGTGCAGCAAGTGGGAGGAAATGTTGTGTCGATTAGAACGTATTCCCAAAACCTATTTCTTTGTAATAATCTCTTCAACTCACCCATATCCAGGAGTATAACATGAGTAGTCAGCACCAGGTGCAAGGCAAGCATTTGTATTTTGTGCTCCCTAAGGGTATGTTTCCACGGTCAGGAAACGCTGCTTTTTTGACGCTGCGCAGAGCTGCAGCGTCAAACAAGCAGCGTCCAGATGTTCCAGCATAGTGGAGGGGATTTTATGAAATCCCGTCTCCACTATGCGTGGAAACCCGCACGCGGTGGCCCTGCGACTACGGACATGCTGCGCGTCTTTTCAGATCGCAGCATGTCCGTACACCTTGCGTCCCCGCAAGGCATATCACAGGGCCCTATGGGACAGAGCGATCATCCCGGATGTGAAGAGTTAACACATCCGGCATGATCGCGTCCCAGAAAGGGGGCGGGGCTTAGCGCCGAGCGGCTTCGCCGCTGCGGCGATACCGCCGGCCATCCTGAACGTGGAGACATAGCCTAAGGGTGTGTGTCCACGGTCAGTAAACGCTGCTTGTTTGACGCTGCGCAGAGCTGCAGCGTCAAACACGCAGCGTCCAGATGTTCCAGCATAGTGGAGGGGATTTTATGAAATCCCGTGTCCACTATGCGTGGAAACCCGCACGCGGCGGGCCTGCGACTCCGGACATGCTGCGCGTCTTTTCAGATCGCAGCATGTCCGTACACCTTGCGGGGACGCAGCATCCCCGCAAGGCATAACACAGGGCCCTATGGGAGGGGTGCGATGATCCCGGATGTGTACAGTTAACACATCCGGCATCATCGCGTCCCATAAGGGGGCGGGGCTTATCGCTCCGGCGATACCGCCGGCCATCCTGAACGTGGACACGCAGCCTAAGGCTTCTTTCACACTTCCGTCGGTACAGGGCCGTTGCTAAGCGTCAGCGCGACGTACCGATGGACGTTGTGAAAATTCAGCACAACGTGGGCAGCGGATGCAGTTTTTCAACGAATCCGCTGCCCATTCTAAAGTCCCGGGGAGGAGGGGGCGGAGTTCCGGCCGTGCATGCGTAGTAGGAAATGCAGGACCTGACGTACGAAAAAACATTCCCTTGAACGTTTTTTCGTGATGACGGTCCGCCAAAACACAACGCATGTAGTGCACGACGGACGCGACGTATAGCCATACATCGCGATCCGTCGGCAAAACAAGTCTATGGGAAAAAAAACGCATCCTGCGGGCACATTTGCAGTATGCGTTTTTTTCCCAAAATGACGCATTGCAACCGAGGCCAAACGACGCAAGTGTGAAAGTAGCCTAACTCAAGTACAGTTCGTCCTCCCTGAGTCCTTTCCACCAGCCCAGTATTGAACCCCTTATCCTCTAAGCACACGTATTTTGATATAATTACAATTTGCTCTTTGACCTTCTAGTTTTTTTCTGCCTTTTGCTGAAAATCGGACTCAAAATATATAAAAATTAGCAAGAAATTATTATTTTTTCTGTAACTATTTTGTCACACTAGCCCCAACACTAACACTTTCCCTGTCCTTAAGGCTATGTTCAAGCAGAAAGGGCTTGAGGTAACTCTCCTTTCTCAGGAGTTTTTGGAGTTTTCCATACCCTGAAGCCACTTTGAAGATTTATTTTTCCTGAAGTGATGTCCTGATTTTTATTTGACAATGACCAGTTTGGAGACTTTTCCACTACTATCTGCTTTAAAGAAGTGACATGACCTTTTTTTTTTACCAAACATTTTTTAAAACCTCTTCAGGAAAAATAAAATAAAACCTCCACATGAGGATAGCAAAATGCATTTCTCACAGAAATTAGAGTTTTCCAAGAGTTTTTTAAACCGTTTTTGATTGAAATTTTAGGAAAGTATCTGCTCCAAAAACTCCCCAAAAAGCTCCGTGAGCATAGCCTAACTCTAAGCGCTCACTCACTCGAGCGCATAACACCGTTGAGTGCTATGCGATAAAACACAGCACTCGGCTCAGTGTTAGGCCGGGGTCACCCTTGCGAGTGCAATATGAGAATCTCACGCGAGTCTCTCGCCTCAATACCCGGCACTCGGAACCGGAGTGTGCGGCTGCATGTATTTCTATGTAGCTGAACGCTCCGGTCCGAGTGCCGGCGGCAGTGCCGGGTATTGATGCGCAAGTTTCTCGCATTGCACTCGCAAGTGTGACCCCGGCCTTTTTCTATGGGGCAGCTCAGATCTGCAATTATTTTCTCATGCCGAATCAGCATGAGAGAACAATTGCCGGAAGCTGCGATTTGCAGCGTACCTCGCACAGCACGCACCCATACAGGTCTATGGGTGTGTGGAAAACACCGGACTGCACTCATCTGAGTAATCTGAATGCAGTTCGATTATCGTGGATGCCAGCAATGGTGGAGATGGAGAAATGACTTTCTCTGTCTCCTCCGCAGCTGTGCTGTGATTCTCTCATGCGAGAGGATCGGAGCACGGAGCACTGACTCTGCTCACGCTGGCAGTAGAGCTTGAGCTATGTGTCATTAGCATATCGCATCCGATGATATACGCTGATGTGACTCTGGCGTAATCCTAGCCCTAACTTTAGCCCCAGCCCTAACCAAAATCATAGGTAGGGTTAGAAAAAGTGTAAAAACATAAAAGCAGCTCTTAATAATCAATATAGTATTGATTCATACCATGCAGGAACACTTTTCTGTGTTGAGCACATGGCCAGTAGTGGAGCTACAGGGACTGACAATGACGTGGTATATGGAGCTTTAGTAACAGAAGTACAGTAATACTAGTATGTGCACATGATTCAATACTGTCTTCATTCGTTACCTATTAAGCTTGTAATTTGGTTGCTGCCTATGCAGAGTGCAGCAATTGAGATAATTATTTTTATTGGCACTCTACATATGCAGTGACTAAGGCCTAGGTAACATGGCCAATTATAGTAATATCACTTGGATCAAACTCTGTCAGAATTTTATCAGACTTATCTTACTGTGCTGCGATTCCCTCAGGTGTGGAGAAGATGGAGAATTTAATTTCTCGATCTTCTCCATTGTTGGACTGCGCTTGTATGACATCCGAGTGCAGTTCGATCTTTCACATGCACCCATAGACTTATATCTGATCTGATTATCAGATGCACTCACAGCATGCTGCGATTGTTTTCTCATGCTGATTCGCATGCAGATATGCACTGCCCTACAGTATAACATTGGGCAGAGTGATATCTGATAAAACATCACATAGCACTCAGCTGTGTTATACGCTTGTGTGAGCGTGGCCTTAGATTGCAAAAAAATCTAATTTTTTTACTTAAAGCTTTGTTATCTTTGTGCTGCTGTAACTGCCCCTATGCCCCCACTCCACCACGCTATGCTACTGCCCATATCTCATGTTTATTGGAATCCTACCTCCACTCAGACGTACCCATTTCAGCTCATTAAGGAGTGCCGATCGTTAACCCGATCATTTTATTCACATACAGCATCATGTGATTGGTAGCACATCCACAATTTACACGGGCAATGCGCTTCCGATATTGATAATTTTTATGCAGGTATTTTGCTTATTCATCAGGTGGTTACCGGCATGGTTACATGGGATTATAATTGGGAATTAATTTTTCATAAACACTCATTTGCAGATTATGAGCTATTCTAAAATGGACCATTACTCAACCAAGTTTACACAATATCCTCTATTCTCTGCCATATTGGATTCTCTACAACCGTTTTCTCTCTGTTCTACCATATTCTGTAGACGCTCTACTCTGATCTAATAGATGTTCTACAACCCCTGGCATATATTATGGAATCACCGGCCTTGGAGGATGTTCATTCAGTTGTTTAATTTTGTAGGAAAAAAGCAGATCACAAACATGGCACAAAACTAAAGTAATTTCAAATGGCAACTTTCTGGCTTTAAGAAACACTAAAAGAAATCAAGAACAAAAAATGTGGTAGTCAGTAATGGAAAAAAATATGGAATCACTCAATTCTGAGGAAAAAATGATGGAAGCACCCTGTAAATTTTCATACCTAAAAATAACACCTGCATTAAATTAGATCTGCTCGTTAGTCTGCATCTAAAAAGGAGTGATCACACCTTGGAGAGCTGTTGCACCAAGTGGATTGACATGAATCATGGCTCCAAAACAAAAGATGTCAATTGAAACAAAGGAGAGGATTGTCAAACTCTTAAAAGAGGGTAAATCATCACTCAATGTTTCAAAAGATGTTGGTTGTTCACAGTCAGCTGTGTCTAAAATCTGGACCAAATACAAACAACATGGGAAGGTTGTTAAAGGCAAACATACTGGTAAACCAAGTAAGACATCAAAGCGTCAAGACCGGACACTTAAAGCAATATGTCTCCAAAACAGGAAATGCACAAACATAACAAATGAGGAACGAATGGGTGGAAACTGGAGTCAACGTCTGTGACCGAACTGTAAGAAACAGCCTAAAGGAAATGGGATTTACATGCAGAAAAGCTGAAAGAAAGCCATCATTAACACCTAGACAGAAAAAAACAAGGTTACAATGGGCTAAGGAAAAGCAATCGTGGACTGTGGATGACTGGATGAAAGTCATATTCGGTGATGAATCGCGAATCTGCATTGGGCAAGGTGATGATGCTGGAACTTTTGTTTGGTGCCGTTCCAATGTAATTTATAAAGATGACTGCCTGAAGAGAACATGCAAATTTCCACAGTCATTGATGATATGGGGCTGCATGTCAGGTAACGGCACTGGGGAGATGGCTGTCATTACATCTTCAATAAATGCACAAGTTTATGTTAATATTTTTGACACTATTCTTATCCCATCAATTAAAAGGATGTTTTGGAATAATGAAATTATTTTTCAAGATGATAATGCATCCTGCCATAGAGCAAAAACTGTGAAAACATTCCTTGAAAAAAGACACATAAGGTCAATGTCATGGCCTGCAAATAGTCCGGATCTCAATCCAATTGAAAATCTTTGGTGGAAGTTGAAGAAAATGGTCCATGGCAAGGCTCCAACCTGCAAAGCTGATCTGGCAACAGCAATCAGAGAAAGTTGGAGCCAGATTAATGAAGAGTACTGTTTGACACTCATTAAGTCCATGCCTCAGAAACTGCAAGCTGCTATGAAAGCCAGAGGTGGTGCAACAAAATACTAGTGATGTTTTGGAGTGTTTTTGTTTGTTTGTTTTTCATGATTCCATAATTTTTTTCCTCAGAATTGAGTGATTCCATAATTTTTCCCCTATGCTTGGTTAAAAAAAAGTAACCATTACTGACTACCACATTTTTTGTTCTTGATTTCTTTTAGTGTTTCTTAAAGCCAGAAAGTTGCCATTTGAAATGACTTTAGTTTTGTGCCATGTCTGTGATCTGCTTTAATTCTACAAAATTAAACAACTGAATGAATATCCTCCAAGGCCGGTGATTCCATAATTTTTGCCAGGGGTTGTAGAACCTAATTTATTGCATACTGTAGACCTTCCCATACTGGATACACATAAAGGTCTGCCCTTTTCAGTGATGAAACATGAGAGCCTGTACGCTCATTTTAGACATTGTAGAACTTCTACCCTTCCTTCTACCCTTCCTTATGCTAAATACACCTGTATCTTCCCTTCGTTCTAGATGTTACCTTCTCAAGGGTTTGGTTCCTGTTCTTATCTTCTTGGTAACTCTAAAGCCCCCCATACACATTAGATTAACCTTGGATGCATCAACTGCTATTGATGAGTTCAGCTGACAGTCTAATATGTGTAGGGGGCCCTGACAGTGGATTTTCAGGGAGATAAGGATCTGGCATGCGCATGTCCAACTTATCGGGGGGACAGAGGATTTTCGGGGAGTTAGATGCTGGCTGAACGATCAGCCGAACCATCATCCAGCGACAGATATCTAAAGTGTATTGGGGGCTTAAAATTTGGACCCAGTAACTTTTAGCTTCTGAATTGCCAGATCAGGAGTCACCCACTCTGATTAGAGGTTTTCACATATACAAAGGAAATGTAAATACAGTTTATCTTTCATCCTAAATAACATGGGAGCCAGTGGCTGTAATAAAGGGCTGCTGGATGCAAATTACAGTAATTATTGTCTGAGTGGTAGCCAGCACTGGAGGCAGAGCTAGACCCCCAGGATGCAAGGGTCAGAAAGTCTGGGGAGCAGACAGTTAACCCACGCAGTGCTGGAAATTCCTAACTGTGATAACTATCACATTAAAAAGGACCCGCCACTATTCCTGACTTGTCTGTTTATGGCTCAATATATGTTTATTGAAGTTATCATTAACAATGAATGTTTCGACATACATCAAAATTAAATTCAGGTTGCACAACAGGTACAATCAACAAAATGTAAGTATATTAACCAGCAGATATTTATTTGGAAAGGGAGAGTATAGTGCAACAAATAGTACTGAAATGTTATATCATGTTATGTGAATAAACTGTTGACCAGACACGATAGGGAAGAATCGGGGGGAAACACAAAAGCCAACACAGGAGGGAGGTATAGGGAGGGGAATTTTGCATATTCTGAGTGAGATATTACTGGCTCATCGTCACTAGAATGGCGATGTGAGCCAAGTTCTAAATTCAGATGAATTTCTGAATGATGTCCAGGGTAACCAAGCTCTCATATATTCGTATGAGTCCAAGATCAGCCAACTGTCAGAGTCTATGAGTTCTTCCATCTGACTAAGGTTATCTACGGCCTCAACCCATTCTAATGACTTGTCTGTTTAAAGGGAACTTGTCACTCGATCCAACCATGGGCAGCAGGAATCAGAGCCTGGCTGCATGATTGCAATCAGGTATGTTTTACAAAACATAGTTTGAACAGCCAATCAGGGACTATAGGTAGAGAGGAGACTCGTCCGGCGCCAACCCTGACTGGCTTCTCCTCACACCTATGTACACATATGGGAGATATCTGTCCAATCAAATAAACTTGTGTGGGACTAGTCTCATTTCTCCCAACGGTCCCGAGCCAGGTCTTGGGTGCTATGCGATTTTTTTTATCAGATTGCACACTGACAATGTTATTTAATGGGGCAGTACTGAGCTACAGTATGACATCTGATTTTTATGGATACATTGCAATTCTATAACATGGGAAACTGTAACTGGTCCTGTAAAAGATTAATAGCTGCTGAGTAAAAAAATAGACTTCAGCTTGCACACGGATGACAAGTGAGAAAATAATCGTCCCACTTTTCTGCATGAAAATTGGACCGATTGTTTTTATATGTGATGCTAGTTATATTCAGATAATATAATATGTCCTTATCGAAATTAAAAGTACTTCTTATAACAGATTTATATATATATCAGCTGCACACAACTGATGACATATCCAAAACAAGTGAAATGTCCAGAGGCTGATCAAGAAATGCTGCAACATTTTTTTCATCCAGCTCCAGGATGAGTCCAGATGACAGAAAGTAGCCCAAATAAAATGATGAATTTCTGTCCCTGCAGTGTTTAACATTCAAGGGGAAAAACAGCTGGACCAGAATATGGAACAAAGTCATAAACGATATCCAAAGTTTGTTATAGATTTCTATTTGGGAAATGATGGAATCATCTATACCTGACACATATTGCCCCTGATAATCCAGACTCCAAAATTACATGTAACCAGCACAATTTTTGAAACATCTTTTTTGGTGGTTAGAAAGGTTAAAAGTTGACCAGCAGTTCTTAATTTTCCAACGCAATTCACAAAACCATTTTTTTAGAGATCACATCACATTTGAAGTGACTTTGAGGGATCTATATGGCTGAAAATACTCAAAAGTGACACCATGATAAATACTGCACCCCTCAAGGTGCTCAAAACCACATTCAAGAAGTTTATTAACCATTCATGTGCTTCACAGGTACTAAAGCAACGTGAAAAAAAAAAAAAGAGCTTTTAACTTTTTTCACAAAACTTTTACTTTAGACCAAATTTTTTTATTTTCACAAGGGTAACAGGAGAAAATTGACCCCAAAATTTGTTGTGCAATTTCTCCGGAGTACTGCAAGCAGGGGTGGATTATAATAGGGTCAATCTGGGCGGTAGCCCAGGGCCCAGTGGTGTGGGGGGGCCCTGGGCTACCGCTCAGATTGCCCCCTGCCATCAGGGCATTACTGCCCTGACTGGCGTATGGGCCCAGTGGGCAGAGAGGGGGCCCGCATTGGGCCCCGTCTCATCTGCTCACCGGCCCCTACCGGCGCTGCGGCAGTTTCACCTATTGACGTGCGGGCGCGTAAATAGTTAACAATAGCCGCCAGCCAATTGGAGGCTGGCAGCTGAAGTCGGCCGCAGGCGCAGCGCACACGTCGCTGGCATCTGACGTCATTGTCAGTCGCCTGCGAGTGCGCGCTGCTGGAGGGAGCTTCGCTGCTGGAGCGCAGGTCAGGTGAGGAGAACTCGTTTTTTTTGCGAACGGCAATCCGGGAGGCCCAGGCCAAAAATGCTGGACACTGTCTTTGGGCAATATGCTGGACACACTAGGGGCAGATTGCTGGACACACTGGGGGCAATGCTGGAGACAATGGGGCAGATTGCTGGACACACGGGGGGCAATATGCTGGAGTCAGACACTGGGGCAGATTGCTGGACTCCCTTGGGGCAATATGCTGGGGTCAGACACTGGGGCAGATTGCTGGACACACTGGGGGCAATATGCTGGAGTCAGACACTGGGGCAGATTGCTGGACACACTGGGGCAATATGCTGGACATACTGGGGCAATATGCTGGACATACTGGGGCAGATTGCTGGACACATTGGGGGCAGAGATGCTGGACACATTGGGGGCAGAGATGCTGGACACAGTGGGGGCAGAGATGCTGGACACAGTGGGGGCAGAGATGCTGGACACACTGGGGGCAGAGATGCTGGACACACTGGGGGCAGAGATGCTGGACACACTGGGGGCAGAGATGCTGGACACACTGGGGGCAGAGATGCTGGACACACTGGGGGCAGAGATGCTGGACACACTGGGGGCAGAGATGCTGGACACACTGGGGGCAGAGATGCTGGACACACTGGGGGCAGAGATGCTGGACACACTGGGGGCAGAGATGCTGGACACACTGGGGGCAGAGATGCTGGACACACTGGGGGCAGAGATGCTGGACACACTGGGGGCAGAGATGCTGGACACACTGGGGGCAGAGATGCTGGACACACTGGGGGCAGAGATGCTGGACACTGGGGGCAGAGATGCTGGACACACTGGGGGGGCAGGAGTGGAGACATGGGCAGAATGTAGATACGGGGCATGATTGGAGACATGGGGCAGAAGCAGGGGTGGATTATAATAGGGTCAATCTGGGCGGTAGCCCAGGGCCCAGTGGTGTGGGGGGGGGCCCTGGGCTACCGCTCAGATTGCCCGTCGCCATCAGGGCATTACTGCCCTGACTGGAGTATGGGCCCGGTGGGCAGAGAGGGGGCCCACATCGGACCCCGTCTCATCTGCTCATCGGGCCCCTACCGGCACTGCGGCAGTTTCACCTATTGACGTGCGGGCGCGTGCCCGCACGTCAATAGTTAACAGCCGCCAGCCAATTGGAGGCTGGCAGCTGAAGTCGGCCGCAGGTGCAGCGCACATGTCGCCGGTGTCTGACGTCATTGTCAGTCGCTGGTGAGTGCGCGCTGCTGGAGCGCACAGGTCAGGTGAGGAGAACTCTTTTTTTTTTTTTGCTAATGGCAATCCGGGGGGCCCGGGCGGGTCAGAATGCTGGACACACTGGGGCAGATTGCTGGTGGACACACTGTCTGGGGGCAATGCTGGACACACTGGGGCAGATTGCTGGACACACTGGGGGTAATATGCTGGACACACTGGGGCAGATTGCTAGACACACTGTCTGGGGGCAATGCTGGACACACTGGGGCTGATTGCTGGAAACACTGTCTGGGGGCAATGCTGGACACACTGGGGCAGATTGCTAGACACTGGGGCAATATGCTGGACATACTGGGGGCAGACTGCTGGACACACTGGGGGTAATATGCTGGACACACTGGGGCAGATTGCTGGACACACTGGGGGTAATATGCTGGACACACTGGGGCAGATTGCTGGACACACTGGGGGCAATATGCTAGACACACTGGGGGTAATATGCTGGACACACTGGGGCAGATTGCTGGACACACTGGGGGCAGGACTGGAGGAATGGGCAGAATGTAGATACGGGGCATGATTGGAGACACGGGGCAGAATGAAAGACATGGGGCAGGATTGGATCATGGGGCAGGATGGATACGATGGAGACAGATGGGGCAGGATGGGGAGATCATATGGGGGTAGAATGGATACTCATGAGGGCAGGATGCGAGAACATATGGCTGGAGCCAGGAATGAGATACACGGGGCCAGGATGGGGAATATTATTACCATAGGGGCTAATTAAGGGATATTATTACTGCAGTGATGTATTTATTTTATTTTTGAGGACACTTTTAAATGGGGGGGCGGTTCTGTTACTGTGTAGAGTTGACACTATGTTGCCTCTTTTTCTTCATATGGTGTAATGTAGAAGTTGTGAAAAATTAAGTAATGTGTTCTACAAGCGGAGCTCGAGATAACTGTTATTTCCTGCAGAAACGAGTCCTGGATGGAAGAAGTAATGGCGGTCTGTGCTGGATGAAAGATGAAGGACTTCACCTACAGACGTCACTGGTAAGTCAGTGTTACCTATACACTGACACTATACACTGTATACTATATACAGAGGTCCTGTGTACAATGTCACCAGTGATCGCTGTACAACCTCTACACAGACACGGCATACTAAGTACAGATCTCCTGTGAATACTGGCACTTATGGTGATAGTATTGTGTTTTTTTATTAATACTGATCAGTATTGTAGTATTCAGTCACTATGTGGTGGTAATATGTGGTCTGGAAATGGTGTTGCGGTGGTAATATGTGGTCTGGAAATGGTGTTGCGGTATTTGTCCCTTGTATGTGCTATTTGGTCACCAAGTGGTGGTAATATGTGGTCTTGACATGGTGTAGCGGTATTTGTTCCTTGTATGTGATATTATTCGATCACTGTGGTTGTAATTTGTGGTCTGGTCATGGTGCGGTGGTATTTGTTCTTTGTATGTGATATTGATCATTTTAAAAATTGAAAAATAAATCAAAATATACCTAAATTGTATTGCATATTTTAACAAATATTTAATACGTTACAGTAGAGTAGGGCCCGGCCATTTTTCTGGAATAATCTGGTTCAGGTATATCATGACCCTCGTCACATGACCCCCATCACATGACCCCCGTCACATGACCCCCGTCACATGACCAGGGGGCCCACAGTGTCTGAACAGCCCGGGGCCCTGGCTACCCTTAATCCACCCCTGAGTGCAAGGAAGGGCTCGGAAAGGAAGAAGTGACGTTTGGAACGCAGACTGTAATGTTATAGTCTGTGGGCGTCATGTCACTTTTGGAGAGCCCCTGAAGTTCCTAAACTGTGGAAACCCCCCACATTTGATCTTATATTGGAGTTGATCTAGTGTTTCCTGGTATGTGAATTTTATAATGTAGTGTCATATGTAAGTTGTGTAGAGTCAATCAGGTTGGTATACGTGACTAGTGTAGAGTATATCAAGTTGGCACACGTAAGTTGTGTAGTGTATGTCAGGTTTGCATACATGAGTTGTGTACAGTGCATCAGGTTGGCATACGTGAGTTGTGTAAGTTAGAAATTAATTTAGTAGTCCATGGATTTGTGGTACAGTTTGAAGCATTCTTTTATACATAGGCCAGGTTTTCTGAGCAGATGTTGCATTGATAAGTGGTGTGCTTGCGTATCGCCCTTCTGTAACACACTGGGGACCTCTTTTGCAACTTTCCTTTGTTTGTGCTTTGCGGGAAATTGGTCTGGTATGATATGGGCATGTTCAGTTCAGGAAGTACTGGGGCCCTCTCCTTCCTGATTTCCAAAGTTAGGGGCTTGATCACTACCTCCTGAAACTGAAGGTACATACATTGCCATCTGTAAGATGTGCACAGCTAGCTTCCTGTACCATACCTTGGCTTTTCTCATGGCACTGTACGGATGGATGACTTGGTCAGAGAGATCTATTTGTTCTTGTTGTTCCCCAGGACACAGTCTGATTTGGTGACTTGTGGTGGGGGGTGCTGCCATGACCATGTATAGTGGTCACAAAAAGGATATCCCTCTTTTCCTTGTACTTGACCACCAGCATGTTGTGGCTACATTAGGCTCTGCTCTCACCCTTTCTAAGCAGCTGCCCAATTTTGTCTTAGGGAGGCCACTGATTTTTGGGAAAGAACCGCATGGCGCGGCAGCTCGCGCAGAGAGGGACTTGAAGAGTGGGATGCTGGCATAAAAGTTATCTATGTAGAGGTGATAACCTTGATCCAGCAGTGGGTGCACCAAATCCCACACAGTTTTCCCATTCACTCCCAGGACAGGGGTGCATTCAGGGGGTTCAATCCGGGTGTCCTTCCCTTCATAAACTCTAAACCTGTGGATGTACCCTGAGGTATTCTAGCACAGCTTGTAAAGTTTAATTTCATACCTCCCACTCATACTGGGCAGGTTTTGCCAGAATTTGAGCCTCCCCTTGAAATTTATTACTAACTTGTCCACACAGATGTTTCTTTGGGGAACATACACCTTAGCAAACTTGTTCCTGAAGTGATCAATGACCGGCCAAACTTTAAAAAGTCAGCCATATTTGGGGTCATCTCAGAGAGGACACCGTGCATTATCATTGTAATACAAAAATTTGTGAATGGCCACAAATTGTTGCAGTGAGTGTTGTATAAAGCATCAACACTCCAATACTGCCGAAGTTCTGGCTTCTTCACTAGCTCAATGTGAAGGACAAGTCCACAAAATGGCACAATTTCAACTGTGTCTACAGGGTGTCCAGTTAGGAAATGATGAAGGGCGGTTTTGGCCAAAAATTGCTGTGAGTACAAATTTGTCTCAGCCACCATGAGGTGTACAAAATCCTCAGAGCAAAAGACTTTGAAATTTCTATGAAGCCGGTGGTGTTGAATGTGATAATTGATTCCGCCACAAAATCAGGAATCTGTGGCTCATTATTTTTGGGGATGGGTAACGTTAGAGGCTGGTTAATTTTCTCTGTCCTGGGGCATCTGCGTAGCAGTTTGGCATCACTTGAGGAAGAGGAGGATGAAAAAATAATAAGGTGGCATCCTCTTCCTCGCTATCAGTGTCGGAAGCAAGGAAGGCTTAGGCCTCCTTTGCTGAATACCGTGATTGGGATGAGCCGGACATTTTTCCACGTATGCGGTGTTTCTTTGAGTGTACCAAATTTTATTCAGGTCTGTGTGTTTGGGTGTTTGGTGTGAACTTTTTTATTTAGAAGAGAAAATATAAAGAAAAGACTAGAAAGAAAAACATAACAATCAAATAAAAGAATATAAAAATTTAGTAAAACAAAAAATAAACTTAATAAACGTACGTCACTTAAAAAAAAATTGCTGACTGCCCGCAACTATCTGACACTAACCCTTACTATATTCAGTAAAAAAATACTGTAGTAGACGCTAATTACTACAGTATATTTTTACTGTCCCTAATCTAGTCCTGTCAACTAATCTAATTTTTTTTAAATTCTTTTTTCACACACACAAAAAAAAGCAACAACAACCGGGGGTCGATCATTGATGTTAGTCACTGACCAGCGTTCAATGGCTGTAGGACAAAAAAGGGGATACAGATTTTAAAAAATGACAGGAAAAAAAGTCATTTCCAAAAGCTAGCACAGACACTAATCAGTGATGTGTGTCTGATCAGGGGCAGCAGAAGGCATGCATGGAGGTGGTGCAAAGGGAGGGTGAGAAAAGATAGACAGTGACAAAAATGTCATTGAAAACAGCAAGCACGGATGCTGATCAGTGATTTGTGTCACTAATCAGTGCTCAGCGGATGCAGGACCAAAAGAAAAAAACCTGACAAAATTCAATCTATCAAGTATTGATCAGCAATCATGTCCTCATCAGCACTCAATGGCAGAAGGGGGGTGAGGAGAGGAGTAAAGGGGGATAAGGGGATTGGGGTGGATTAGGAAAATCAGGGATCAGGAACAGCTTTCTTCTTTCAAGAATCGCAGCAGCAACACCAGCAGTGATGGCACAGGATTCAAAAAGAGTGTAGCACCACAAGGTCCAGGACAGAGCAGCAGATCAGCACAATAACCGCTCAGCAATGTCCCCAAGCTGGAATGAGGAAATGTAGATCAGTTATTGTGGGGTCAGATCGCGTCTTTGCACTCTAATTGGTGTGATCGGCGTCATCGTCCAATCACACCCATCAGTGCTGGGCCTGGTGATGCTGCATTGCTAGGCTCCAGCCTAAGATCATTTTGTTACAACACCGATCATAGGCTGGACATCAGTGTTTCAGGCAATTTTATTGCCAGAAACACTACTGTGATGTACTTACCAACCTGGACGTATGGATACCAACTTCGTAATCACACACCTGTTCCCTGCACTTGCGCTGTTATCCGAACTTTAGCCACCTTTCTATGGGCAGTGTCTTCATACTTCTTTTGTGCAAGCGCTGATGAGTCATTGTACAGTAGCAGTGACTTGCCTGTGCAGAAGAAGGATGAAGGCACTGCCCATAGTAGGGTGGCTAAAGTTCGGATAATAGCGCGAGTGCAGGGCACAGGCGCGGGATTATGGCACCACAACTGCACATCACAGGGCAGTGTAAAGTGCATGGGAAGGGTGTGTTATGATAATGAAGACAGGAGGCAGAGATTTCTTCCAGCCACCTCATGCCCAGTGGCTGATTATAATAGGGTCAATCTGGGCGGTAGCCCAGGGCCCAGTGGTGTGGGGGGGCCCTGGGCTACCGCTCAGATTGCCCCCTGCCATCAGGGCATTACTGCCCTGACTGGCGTATGGGCCCAGTGGGCAGAGAGGGGGCCCGCATTGGGCCCCGTCTCATCTGCTCACCGGCCCCTACCAGCGCTGCGGTAGTTTCACCTATTGACGTGCGGGCGCGTCAATAGTTAACAATAGCCGCCAGCCAATTGGAGGCTGGCAGCTGAAGTCGGCTGCAGGCGCAGCGCACACGTCGCTGGCATCTGACGTCATTGTCAGTCGCCTGCGAGTGCGCGCTGCTGGAGGGAGCTTCGCTGCTGGAGCGCAGGTCAGGTGAGGAGAACTCGTTTTTTTTGCGAACGGCAATCCGGGAGGCCCAGGCCAGAATGCTGGACACTGTCTTTGGGCAATATGCTGGACACACTGGGGGCAGATTACTGGACACACTGGGGGCAATGCTGGAGACAATGGGGCAGATTGCTGGACACACGGGGGGCAATATGCTGGAGTCAGACACTGGGGCAGATTGCTGGACTCCCTTGGGGCAATATGCTGGGGTCAGACACTGGGGCAGATTGCTGGACACACTGGGGGCAATATGCTGGAGTCAGACACTGGGGCAGATTGCTGGACACACTGGGGCAATATGCTGGACATACTGGGGCAGATTGCTGGACACATTGGGGGCAGAGATGCTGGACACAGTGGGGGCAGAGATGCTGGACACAGTGGGGGCAGAGATGCTGGACACACTGGGGGCAGAGATGCTGGACACACTGGGGGCAGAGATGCTGGACACACTGGGGGCAGAGATGCTGGACACACTGGGGGCAGAGATGCTGGACACACTGGGGGCAGAGATGCTGGACACACTGGGGGCAGAGATGCTGGACACACTGGGGGCAGAGATGCTGGACACACTGGGGGCAGAGATGCTGGACACACTGGGGGCAGAGATGCTGGACACTGGGGGCAGAGATGCTGGACTGTCATGATCTCAATGGCAAGAGAACATAGCATAAGCATATATAGGAACTAGCTCTTGGAAGATGGGAACTGAGCTGACCATGAACTAAACCTAACGCACAACTAGCAGTGGCCGGGTAGCATGCCTACGTTGATTCTAGATGCCCAGCACCAGCCGGAGGACTAAATAAAACTAGCAGAGGAAAATATTAGTCCTAGCTCACCTCTAGAGAAATACCCCGAAAGGAGACAGAGGCCCCCCACATGTATTGGCGGTGAGTTGAGATGAAATAACAAACATAGTATGAAAATAGGTTTAGCAAATTTGAGGTCCACTTACTACATAGCAGAAGACAGAAAGGACACTTTCATGGTCAGCTGAAAACCCTATCAAAAACGCCATCCAGAAATTACTTTAAAACTCTGGCATTAACTCATAACACCAGAGTGGCAATTCCTGTTCACAAGAGCTTTCCAGACACAGTAACGAAACTACAGCTGTGAACTGGAACAAAAATGCAAAAACAAACATGGACAAGAGTCCAACTTATCTAGTAGTTGTCTAGGAGCAGGAACAAGCACAGAGAGGCTTCTGATAACATTGTTGACCGGCAAGCAACTAACAGAGCAGCAAGGTTATATAGCGACTCCCACATCTTGATGGGAACAGGTGAACAGAGAAGATGAAGACACCAGTTCAATTCCACCAGTAGCCACCGGGGGAGCCCAGAATCCAAATTCACAACACTGGACACACTGGGGGGGCAGGAGTGGAGACATGGGCAGAATGTAGATACGGGGCATGATTGGAGACATGGGGCAGAATGAAAGACATGGGGCAGGATTGTAGACAGATCGTGCAGGATCATGGGGCAGGATGGATACAATGGAGACTGATGGGGCAGGATGGATACTTATGAGGGCAGGATGGGAGAACATATGGCTGGAGCCAGGAATGAGATACACGGGGCCAAGATGGGGGATATTATTATTACCATAGGGGCTAATTAAGGGATATTATTACTGCAGTGATGTATTTATTTTATTTTTTGAGGACACTGTTTTAAATGGGGGGGCGGTTCTGTTACTGTGTAGAGTGACACTAAGTCGCTTCTTTTTCTTCATGTGGTGTAATGTAGAAGTTGTGAAAAATTAAGTAATGTGTTCTACAAGCGGAGCTTGAGATAACTGTGTTATTTCCTGCAGAAACGAGTCCCGGCTGGATGAAGTGATGGCGGTCTGTGCTGGATGAAAGATGAAGGACTTCACCTAGAGACGTCACTGGTGAGTCAGTGTTACCTATACACTGACACTATACACTGTATACTATATACTGAACTGAAGGGTAAATTGTTGACTAGATCAATGGATGTTTGACAGGTTATAGTTTCACACAGCAACTATTTTTCTGGAATAATCTGGTTCAGGTATATGATGACCCCGTCGCATGACCCCGTCACAACCCCATCACATGACCGGGGGGCCCACAGTGTCTGAACAGCCCGGGGCCCTGGCTACCCTTAATCCACTTCTGCTCACGCCCTATGGCCTGAAAGAAATCATTAACATAAAAGATTAAAACTCAATTTCTCAACAACTAGACAGCAGCTATGAGGAATACAGGTAAGACTATTTTAACCATTCTATTACCTTTTTGCCCATAGTAATAGCTTAAAAGCATCCCAGGGGGCAACAGATTCCCTTTAAAGGTGATGAGCAGGATTTATTTATGAAAAAACTGGTGCTATGTTCCCTTTAAAAAAAAAAAACAATAAAAGAACAAATACTCAGGAGCAGCAGAAATAAAATAAGGAGCAAAAACTCTACTTTTGATCTAGTTATGGGTCCTTTTTAATTCTACTCTATCCATGTAGTCAATATAATACTCCATCTAAAAGTTACTTTGCTAAAATATACTCGACACTTCTTAGAACAAAAAACCTGACCAGCACCTCCATATATTATAAACAAATGCCTGCTGCACTTCTTGCAGACAAGGGAAAGGTTTCTCAGGAAACACTTTAGAGAACACTTTTGAAATTCATAGTTTCTAAAATAATTACTCTTCAGGTTTTGTGATGACAGAGTGTAATATACAGGGACAGGCACAACTCATTAAGACTGGCCTGTTTCATTTTAGGTGTTCTTAGGCTGAATGAATTCCAGTCATTGACAGCAAACACTTTGTACAAGCAATTTGTAAGGATGATGTAGGATTAGGAACATCATCATTCAAATTTCAACTTGAAAATGTAATTCTGGCAGCTGATCTATGGGAAATGATTAATTGAAATAATTATAGAAGTATCATCTATAACGTAAGTGTGGGCGTAACCATTCTGCTGCTTAGGGCTCTTTCATTACTCACGCAGCAGCAAAAAATATACATTATTAAAATGTAAGGTACATCCTTCCCTCCAAAAATAATCAGATTCAATCACTAGATGTCCACTAGATTAGCAACATTACCTATGTATGTGTTCTACTATATTGAATTTTTCCTTCAAAAGCATCTGATAAGACATAAACATACATACGTAACAGGAGCTTACAGAAGTGGTCCCTGAGCAACAACAGTATATGGGCCCTTTGAGGTCCAATAGCTATTCATAATGGATAATTCCACCTGCTTTGGAGCTGAAAACGGGCCCGCTTACGTATTGGGCCAATGAGCGGTTGCACAGGTTGCACCAATGGTATGTCTGCCCCTGATGCGTTATAGAAGTATTGCCTTTGCAATAAAAAATAAAGTATAACAGGGAAAATAACCTGACCATGAGCCTATAAGCATTATACAGTAGTTGCCAACAGTATAAAGGGAAGGTCAATGGTCCATTTTGTACCATAACCAGTCCGTGCAGTGGGATGCATTTCTCGCACTAGAAATACGGCAGTGTGTCTAATGCTTATTATATATTTGATGTATTAATATGGCAGGCCGTCCATGATGAATATTAAACACTGTGTGGGGTGGTCTTGTTTGTTGTAGCATGGGCAGAGATGTTAGGGCTCTTGTTTTGTTGTTGTTTTTTGTGATCTTTTTAATATGTGTACCTATTCCTTCTCTTTTTTCTTTGTTTTGTAATAAAGTATAACTTTTTTCTTTGCAGCTTGTTTGCTATTCTCTACATGTAATAAATAATGGTTCACAAAAATATTTTAACATCTGTCTCAGAAAATCATGTATGGGCAGGCAAGTATTTCCTAATCCTCTCGTGTTGTGGGAACGGATATGGCAATACAGGTCTCTTGTACGATATATTCAAGTACATGGGATTTGAACTTAAAACAATATTAATATGCCTTTAAAAAATGAATTAGAGATACCAGTCGCAACCATCTTTTAACTTTACAATCATTATTATCTATATGATCTACACCAATAATTAAGATATCAATCCAAAACTTCTTTTAACTTTACCAATGATTGCTTCCTAAATAGCCCAAACCACAATCTGAGTCAAACTACAACCAGAGCCAGGAGACAGATTCCCCCCCCCCCCCATGAGATTGTAGAAAAAGAAACATTTTGCAACAAATCCAACTAAAGTTGAAAAAATTGGATTGTACTCAACTGTGAGAGATTCTGTTAAGGTGGTCATATATTGTACATAATTTGTTCATTGGCCACAAGCTTCGTGGGGTAGGGCAACCTCTTTGTTACAACATTAAGCATATTGGAACCTGGATTTTGTTGGCCATGATACTGAAATAATCATTATCAGCCAATGGGATAAATTGAGTCTGCTCAATTGGGGTTGAGATGATGGACAACTTGGAGACATATATTGCCACTTGTATATAATACGTTGACTACTATGATGCATATAATAAAGAATTGCATAGCTATCAAAATGTAACACTTACTAGAGGTGGTGTGACTTGCAGTGCGAGGGCCCCAGTGCAAAATCTCTAACAGGACTCTCAACTATCACAGATCTTTAATAGTACTGATCTCATAGGGGAAAGGTGACCTTATGGGGCTCCTTATGCCTGTGTACAACTGCAACCCCTACATTCATTGTAGTCATGCCCCATGCCTTACTAGTAGTGGAGTTCAACAAAGGTTCATAATACCTTGTTTCCTTAATCAATGGTTTAGGTATTTTGGTATTTATTTGCCAATGATTTTTTTTTTATCGTGGTACCCAGGGCCTACTTAGAACTCAATCATACCATAATATTGGGACGGTTACCTGATCACAGTTCAGCTAATAAAACAGGTATGCCCAAATATATTGGTAAACCAAAAATAGTTTCCTTGTTGTCACCTGCCTGTTATATGTGATGAGATGGTACCTTGTTCTGTTCTGAAAGTCAAATAAATGGATGTTTTGCAGCTCGATATGTAAGTGATTGGCTGTTTGCGTATCGTTACATGGCCTGGGGCTCTTGGCAAACTTAATTGGAATACAGGCATCAATCAATCCAGGTGCATAAAAGCTGGTCACATGCATATTTGGCACCAAGAGATGCCTTCTTTGATCCTGGGAAGATGTCGGCTTTTAGCACTGTGTGCCAGAGTCACAGGAGAGAATACTTTAATATAAAATGAAAATATTCTTACTTCTCTAACTTACTCCAATGCGTTTAGGAGTAGTAATCTAGGCTTGTGCAAAATTAAGTTAATGTGTTCACATATTTTTTGGAAGTCTCTCCAATGACCCAGTTAAGCCAACAATTAATTACCTCGTATGGTAAGTAATTAGGACTTGTCATTGATAGTGCAAGTACAGTGCCTGATTGGAATTTGATACACATTGTGTTTATGCACTTACATACTTGTCTGCCTCACTAGCCACTGATTAGTTTACTACACATTGGCATAGGCAAGTTTCTATTTTCTATTGTTAAAAATTATAAAATGGAAACTATAATAAAGAATGGATCGTGGGGATTGACCTATTTTAGCTGACAACATTCATCTGCCCAACTAAAAGAAAGGGATATCAGTCAATCTCCTAGAAGAGTGGGAAGTAAGGGGTAAGTGGTTAGATGAAGACATTCATCCTTCCACTTTTAGGATTGTGAGTGTGGAGATATGAACCAGCATCAGGAAGAGAGCGCATTTATTATGCTTTGCTTACGGTATATAGCACCATCTTATTCGGCGGTGATTTACAGACATTATAATCACTGTCCCCGATGGGGCTCACAATCTACATTCCCTATCAGTATGTCTTTGGAGTGTGGGAGGAAACCGAAGAACTTGGAGGAAACCCACACAAACACAGGGAGAACATACAAACTCCTTGCTGATGTTGTCCTTGGTGGGATTTGAACCCAGGACCCCAGCGCTGCAACACAACATTGCTAATCACTGAGCCACCGTGCTTTATAAACCTCTATTTAAAAAGGTGAGTTTTTTCTTCTATTTTATTTCTGCTGTTACCCTGAGTATTCAGATATATTTTATTCACCATACAGTTGCAGAGATATGGGTCTTTTTATTTAGTACTAATTGTTAGGCCACGTTCAGTATTTGGTCAGTATTTCACATCAGTATTTGTAAGCCAAAACCAGGAGTGGGTGATAAATACGGAAGCGGTGACGTGTTTCTATTATACTTTTCCTCTAATTGTTCCACTGCTGGTTTTGGCTTACACATACTGAGGTAAAAAACACAAATAATCAATATGTGCATGTGGCCTTATGGCCTTTACCAGGGGGCGTTGCTCATAAGATAATAATGCAGAGCATCCTAAATACACTTCCCAAGAATGTCCTGTGAGCTACACCCCCTTGGTAAAGATCATAACAATTAGTACTAAATACATAGACCTGTATCTCTGGAACCACATGGCATGTTTAAAAAAATATATGCTGGACGAGCAGAAAAAATAAAATAAGGGCAAAAATGTCCCATTTCTGACCTGGTGGCAGGAGCGTTTTAATTATAAGGAATGCGTCATTTCTTACATAGCGTTTACGTTCCTCCTCCTAATATAGACAGTAGAAAATTAGAGATACTTCCATATACCATAAATACAAATCTATATAAACAGTAAGCAACTGAGGCTACGTCTAAAAAATTGGGTTTAAATTACCTCAACAGCGTGACAGAAGATCCTCCGGTGGGCTCAGGCTCTAACACAGAGACAATCGCTACTATGATTGATTTATTATAGGCTGATTCATATATCAACTATTAGTCTTTATTGATGATATGGTCTGTGTATGCAATAATAATGCAATTAATAGTGGACATCGTGGGGTCTCAGTGGTTAGTACTGTTGCTTTGCAGCTCCTTGGTTCAAATACAACCAAGGATAACGTCTGCAAGGAGTTTGTATGTTCTCCCTGAGTTTGTATGGGTTTTTTGGTTTCCACTCGCATTTTAAAAAAGATGGCGAGCCCCAATGGGAACACTGATGATAATGTATGTAGAGTGCTGTGGAATATGATGGCGCTTTATAAGCAAAGCATATTAATAATAAAAAATAATTAGATGTATAGGTGGAAGGTGGGCGCCCAGTACCATTTCTCTGGGTGAGTTAAGGAACAACAGTTCGACACGGTCTAAAAATAAAGCAATAGTAACTTTGACGCTCAACATAGATTTTGGACAGCTCTGATTGAGTTATGTCAATTCTGGCCTGTTTTAAGTTTCTGTGTTTGTTGAGCCATGCAAATCACAGAAATTCTTCACATTGGCTATACCTCTAGAACATAGTAAAACTTCACTTTTGGACAGGTGTATAACTGGAGATGGCATCTGTACATAAATTCTTTATCGGCAATCATCAGTCACCAAGGACAACATTTACCAAATACTATTGTCTTCAAATCACTGTGAAAATCAACATCCACCAGCAGATATTGAGTTTTTACAATACTTGCTAGCCCCATGTTGATCATCTAAAATCACACATAATTTATAAAGCTCAGTTATTAGATAAATGCGATCATTTCTAAATTTCAATATAAACTAATGATCTAAAAATAAGTATCAATTAAAGAGAATGTTGGAAAAAGAAGATGAGATGGAAACATAATGTGAGATGCAGGGCTTAGAAATATTCACTTACTTATAAAAAAAAAAATTGTACATGCCATACATTTTTGGGGAAAGATACACAACTATTTTAGTCTCCTGAGAATATTTTAGTTTTAACTAGATGTTTTTTTTAATTTTGAAATTCAAGAACCCCTTTTATTACCAACCTTTAGTCCCGATTCTAGTTTTGTCCTTTGCTTAATACCATCAGCATATGTTAAATGTATCTGCACTTGGAGATCAGATTATTGTCCTTACATATTTATCACTGTTTAAAAACTATAAAATAACCTAATAAATATCTAAATAATAAATATACGTAATGTATATTAAATATCTAAAATAAATATATAATATATATATAATATATATTAAATGTATAAAATACATATATGTAATATACTGTATAATAAATATATAAAATTATGAGTAAGAAGAAAGAAATACTGTCCTGTTAATGATGATAAGATAATGTGCGTGAGGCTACGTTACCACTTACAGGAGTGATTTATTTACATACCTTCACAATCTGGGCACTTCCAATGAAGATGACTATGAGATGTAGAGATCACCGTTCTTGCCCCTCTTGGAAAATCATGTGATCAGGAACCTGAAGTCCATGTGTGACTATATAAGATTCTCTTATCTGGGGGTCTTTGTCTTCAAACTTGAGTACACCTTACATGCCAGATGACCCTTTAGTATCCACTCTTGAGGCTTCTTCTTCTAAATGCTGAGGAATAAGGATTTTGTTTAGGTCCTTTAGTTATTCTGCACCGTCCATTGACTCATTTAAATAAAGGTTAGTGGTTGAACTACTAGTAATCTGCAGTCAAAGGTGAAAGACTAGTCATTTCCTTGAAAGGAGTAGCCTGAGGACATCCAGTGGCCAAGAGTCCTATGAAGATCTCTGAAGGTCTCTTGTTATAAATGTTTTGCAAACATCCATGCTTAGAGAACTCAGCAGCTGCAGTATCTGATCCCATTCACACTCAGCTCCTGAAATACTTTCTGTTCCAGGCTGCTCCTCACTCACACCTAAACTTTCCAGGTTGCACCTCTGCCTTTTTCCCAGTGGGGCTCCACCTCCACTTCTCTGATGAATTTAACCCTTGATGTAGTTTGCATTGCTTTCTCCTGTGAAGTTTAACTCATTAAAAGGAGAGGTGTGTCACCCAGCAGACGGCTGAAACACACAAGAAAGGAAGAGGGATTTGAAGGATTACTTGTGAAATGTACCTTAGTGAAGGAAGTGTAAAAAGCGCCTCACAGTCTGCAGAATGCATTTTGTGCTTAGGAAGGAAGCAAAGTCAGCAGCACCCATAGTAATCATGTCACATCAAGAGAACACCTGGATTATGCCTTAGACCTCGGCCGATCGCACTCCAAGGGCCCTATTCATCATTTCTGATTTTGTGAAGTCACTTTTCTTTTTTTCCCTTTTATTAACTGAAGGTTAATAAAAGGGAAAGGCTCCACACTCTTCAATATTAATAACGCAATTCATGAAAATGCTCTTTATTTTCGTCTTTAACCATTTTTTGTGATTTTTCAGCACCACAAGTCGCATGTTTGTCTAAAAAAATTTGCCAAATTGCAAATTACGCCACAAAACTTACTTCAAGCAGAGGCCGAAGAGAGATGGTACAAAAAAATGAATCTGACTAAAACATCTGGATAAGCAAAGTTGTTAAATAAAGCAAGAACTAAAAAACAAAGACAACTATAAAAGTAACACAAAAGTATTGAGGTCATTAGATGATAATTCGGGGGCCAAGTGTCCACATGAGGAAAGACATATATCGCAGTGTATCTTCAAGTCAAATTGAGTGTCATATAGAACAGTTCCATAATGTTGGAGTTATGAGCAATGTATTGTATTATATCTATTGTATCTATACCTATTATTACACACATCGTAAAATATCTTTATCTGATAGTGTAAAGTAACGTATCCAAAAAGTACTACAGCAATAACTCTCATGTTTCCTATGTGTAATATAATCCCTATATACTGTGCAACATTTATATGCACACATTGCAGGAGATAGCATTGCCCATGGCAAGTAATTAGATTCTTACTTAAAAAATTAGATCAGGAATCTAGTTTTACTAAGGCTATCTGTTACACTTTTGTACTTGTTTTGATAAATCTAATTATTTGTTTGGTAGGGTCAAATCGGAGCCATTCTCTAGCATACTAGCCATTTACACCTCTGATCACCTGTCATGGTCTGTATGAAGTTTTGTCTAGTGCTTCTGGAGTTTACCCTGGTGGCCTCCCCCTGGCTTTGGGAGGGCTTTAAATAGTCTCTCTTGGGCTGTCCGTGTGTCAGTGATACTCCTGCCCTCGGCTGAGTTAGTTGACCCTTGAGTGCTTGTGCCTTGTGCATGCTTTCATGTGATCCCCGTTTCTGACCAGGTCTGTTCCCATTTTGCTCTTCTCTGCTGATTCTGTACCGTTTGTTGTTCGCCTGGTATTGACTCCTACTTCGTCTTGTGACTGCCCGTTTTGCCTGTTCCCCTTGTACCTCTGTCGCTCTCCCGGTTTCTGACTCTTGGCTTTGACCTAACCATTCTCTTGTCTCTAGTTCTGATTCCTTGCTGACCTCCCAGCACTGACCTCAGTTTGCCTGATCTCCCCTCAGCCCTGCCGGTCCCCATCACTCTCTTATATCTCCTCCAGGAACTTGCTGGTTGGCTCCGCCCCTGACCCGCCTTCAACGGTCACGTGTCGCAGGTCCTGCACGCTGGCTGTCACGCCCATCCCTGCAAACTCTAAGTGCACAAAGAACCAGGTAACCTAGTGCCCCAGTTGGACACGTGTACTGATTAGTGATGAGCGAGTGTACTCGTTGCTCGGGTTTTCGCGAGCACGCTCAAGTGAGTATTTGTTGGTGTTCAGAGATTAAGTTTTCATCGCCTCAGCTGAATGATTTACAGCTATTAGCCAGGCTGAGTACATGTGGGGGTTGCCTGGTGACTAGGGAATCCTCACATGTAATCAAGCTGTCTAGCAGCTGTAAATCATTCAGCTGCCGCGATGAAAACTTAATCTCCGAACACTAACAAATACTCGGAGGTCACCCGAGCAATGAGTACACTCGCTCATCACTAGTACTGATCTGTGCATCAGTCACGGTGTTCCTGATACCACCAATACATAATTTAATAATTTTAGAGTACGGTCTTGTCTATATATAAGTGAAAATTTTCACCTGTTAAAGGGACTCTGTCACCTGAATTTGGAGGGAACAATTTTCAGCCATAGGGGCGGGGTTTTCGGGTGTTTGATTCACCCTTTCCTTACCCGCTGGCTGCATGCTGGCTGCAATATTGGATTGAAGTTCATTCTCTGTCCTCCATAGTACACGCCTGCGTAAGGCAAGATTGCCTTGTGCAGGCTGTACTACGGAGGACAGAGAATGAACTTCAATCCAATATTGCAGCCAGCATGCAGCCAGCAGGTAAGGAAAGGGTGAATCAAACACCCGAAAACCCCGCCCCTATGGCTGAAAATTGTTCCCTCCAAATTCAGGTGACAGAGTCCCTTTAATGAGTAGCCCGTTAATACTGTACATGTTTCCAGGTGTAAAGTTGGCCATAGACATTATCACATACATTAAATCTATTTAATTGAATGATCTAATCACTTTTCTAATGGGCTTTACTTAAAAATTCCCCCTCTACTCTAACTTCCTGCTTTTTTGTTTTTTACTTTTCATGATGTTTTGTTTGAGAATCCCCAATGCATGCTGAGATACTCAAAAGGCTGTCACTGTCGCAGCTGCTGTCCCAACCCTGAAGCAAAGCATCATCAGAGATATCCATTTCAGAGGCTGGGCTAATCCCTGACATACTGAGCATGTGCCGCTTGTCAATTCCAACACATGCTCAGTGTGTGCTCTCTGAGCTACAGTTATGTCCAGAAATATTTGGACAGTGACACAAGTTTTGGCATTTTAGCTGTTTACCAAAACATAGTCAAGATAGAATTTTGTAATCAATATGGGCTTAAAGTGCAGGCTCTCAGTTTTAATTTCAGGGTATTCACATCCTAGTTGGATTAATTGGAGAGTTTAGGAATTACAGCTTTTTGATATGTAATGACCTCTTTTTCAAGGGACCAAAAGTAATTGGACAACATGAAGATTGGGCAGCATAATTACAACTGTTCAAGCCACCATAAAGAGATATCTGAACACATAGGGGGAATTTATCATAAGGAGAATTTTGCCTGTGGCTTTGGTACCATTATTTGCCTGAATTTTTCAGTGTTACACAATGTTTGATAATTTTTTTGCATCTTAAGATATCACACTTTGGTCTAGAAATGTTACTACACTTTCTACACCATCATCTGTTGCAGTGAGTTTTTTATTTTTTTTCTGCAAGTGTTTAAACGCCTTCATGACATACACTGTACATGTACTGCACAAGTCAGAAGCGGCTGTATGGAGCGGGCTTACACAGCGAGCCCACTCCATACCCGGCAGGCGTTGGATGTGCATTACAGCCAAGACCTGCTGCTAACAATCGCTGGTGGAGCGGTGCTCTGTCTGTCATTGTTAACCTGTTAAATGCCGCTGTCAATCTCTGACAGCGGCATTTAACTGGCGCCAGCATGCATGTGCTACATTGTCTCTGCTCATCGACGCGCCTGTTAGGTGATCGTGGGTTGCTAATGGGTTGTCACGATAGCTGGGGGTCAGCTAATGACCCCTGTGCTTGCCATTACAAAGTTCCTTTTAAACCCTGCTTGTGGTTGGGCTTCGAAAGAGACCGTGATCTTTGCCATATGCAGCAATGCTGTGGCATTGTTGTATATAACACAAGTGATCGAACAATTGCATCTTTAACGCTGTGTGCACAGGTTTAGGATTTTCCATGTTTTTTTCGTGCTTTTTCGCTATTAAAACGCGATAAAACCACGAAAAAAACGCATACATTAAGCATCCTATTATTAGAATGCAATCCGCAATTTTTGTGCACATATTGCGTTTTTTCCGCGGCAGAATCGCATTCCGGAAAAAAACGCAGCATGTTCATGTGAACACACATGTGAGCACACATAGGAATGCATTGATCCGCTTACTTTCCGCATGTGGCTATGCCCACCATGCGGGAAGTAAGCGGATCATGTGTGGTTGGTACCCAGGGTGGAGGAGAGGAGACTCTCCTCCAGGCCCCGGGAACCATATACCTGTAAAAAAAGAATTAAAATAAAAAATTGTGATATTCTCACCTTCCGGCGGCCCCGGCAGCCCCTTCCCGCTCCTCACGATGCTCCCGTTCCCAGGGATGCTTTGCGGCAATGACCTGTGATGACATAGCGTTCTCGCGTGATGCTACGTCATCTGGGGTCATTGCCGCGAGGCATTACTGGGAACGGGAGCATCGCGAGGAGAGGGAAGGCTGCCGGGGCCGCTGGAAGGTGAGAATATCACAATCTTTTATTTTTTTTATTATTTTTAACATTAGATCTTTTTACTATTGATGCTCCATAGGCAGCATCAATAGTAAAAAGTTGGTCACACTTGTCAAGCACTATGCCTGATAAGTGTGACCAACCTGTCAATCAGTTTTCCAAGCAATGCTACAGATCGCTTGGAAAACGCTAGCATTCTGCAAGCTAATTAAGCTTGTAAAATGCTAGTGTTTAGCGGGAAAACGCATGTGGAGCGCCCCCACTGCCGCAGGGCCGAGGAGTACCCGGTACCGGGCCTCTGAGTCTCTGTTCTGGGGTTGTCACGGTGGCTAGACCCGGTCCGTGGCCCTGCTGAGAGGCGTCCAATGAAAGGTGTGGATGGTGATGATGTTGTGGTGGTGCGGTGCAGGTCGCAGTAAATAACAAGGACACCAGGTTGCAGTCTCTTTACCTCTTTACTGAAGGCTTCAGGATCCTCAATCCGGAATACGGTTAACCGGGCTGCGTAAGTCCGGCCGGTCCAATGGCACCTCCAAGGTTCCCTTTGCAGGTGGAAATCTGTGCCTACCTTCTAGCGCTTGTGTGTTGTGGTCCTCCCCTGCTGTGCTTACGGGATAGCCCCACAACTGTTGTGTCTGTTTCTGAAGTTCCCTCACAACTCGATTATGATGTTCTGCTTCGTCCCCCCAGATGATATGGCTAGGACGCACCCGTATGACGGGTAGGTTCGGAGGTCTTCCGGGACCCTAGAGTCGCCCCTCTCCAAATGTTGCCCCCTATGTCTTCTTAGGTGATTTGAGTGAGACAGCCCGCCTATAACTGACTGTCCTGCCGTAGGTTTGAAGTAAGGCCTGGAGCTCAATACTTCCTCGGCGTTCCGGCCACCGGCTGCGCGCATCAGTAGGATGTTGCCTCGACTTACAGCACAACTCCTACTGGTGTTTCTCCTTGTTGCGTTGATCTCGTTTCTCACTCAGCACAATAAACCTCGCTTCTTGTCCTTTCTTGGGGTACCGCCGCAATGGGGTGCAGGCGCGGTCCCGTAACGTTCTTTCTGTTCGCTAGGCCTCTGTCAGGATCCCACCCCTGACAGGGACCCCCCTGAATCTTCCCCTGCAACACCCTCTGCCACAGGATGTTGCCTGGTTCCAACCCAGTCAGCTTTCTGACTAACTTCCTATCCAACCCCCAGTTTTACCAGATTGTGAGGAGTGGCCTAATACATAGCACCCTTAGCTCCCCCTGGAGGCCAGACTGTGAAGTGTATTGGTGTCTGTGATACCTGGTCAGGTGAACTCCTTCAGTGCCATCGGACGTACCATAGCCCCCCTTAGCGGCGGAGTATCAGTACTGCAACGACCAGGACTCTGGGGCGCTGCACATGCCAATTCGGCATGCATTTTACCCGCGGCACAGTTGTGGAATTGCCACGGAAATTTCTTCGGCAATTCCGGACGTGTGCACATAGCCTAAGGGGCCTAAGAATCACAGTGAAAAGAAAAAGAAAAGTTTTAAAAAATACAAAAAAGAAAACTGAAAATGTCAAATCACCCACTTTTTACCCCATTAAAAATAAAATTTTTACACATACACATATGTGGTATCTCCACTTTCCGAAAATTCCGACCTATCAAAATATAAAAATAATTAACCCTATCGGAAAATACTTTAAATTAAAAAAATTCAAGAGCTCCAAAATTATGGGGTTTTTTGTCACCGCAATTTCACATAAAAGGTTGTAACAAGCGATTAAAAAGTCACATCTCTTCCAAAATGTTCTTAATAAAAACATCATCTTGCCTCGCAAAAAATAAGCTAATGTCACAGGTCTCGGAAAATGGTGACACAACCCCCCAATTTTTTTTTTGCAAATTTCAAATTTTTTTTCACTACTAAAATAATTTAAAAAAAAATGGACATGATGGGTACCGCTGTAATTATATTGATAAGGAGAATCATATTGCAAGATCAATTTTACCACAAAATGTAAACTGTAAAATAAAAAGCTTCCCCCCCCCCCCAAATGTTAGAATTGCATTTTTTTCACAATTTCCCAGCACTTGGAATTTTTTTCCCATTTTCCAGGACACTGTGTGATAAAATGAATATTGTAATTCAAAAGTACAACTTGTCCCACAAAAGGCAAACCCTCACATGTCTATGTGGAAAGAAAAATGAAAAAGTTATGGCTCTGGGAAGAAGGGAAGGAAAAAATGGAAATGGAATTTGGCCCCTTAGTAATCACCTCTTTTGATAAGCTCAAAATAAAAATGGTAGACTTGGCACCAAGTGCTTTAAAAATGGCACCCAACTTCTATGTATGTGTCTAAAAAGTAAAAAAATAAACAACATAAATGATAAATTCCAGCCATAGTGTTCATCCAACATTCATTGGCATACATCCCTTTTTTGCAGTGTTCACTGGTGCCTCCCCATCTAATAATTTGAATAGGATCCAGAAACTAAAGCTGGCCACACACATTAGATAGTTGTAGGCCAAACTATCATTCGACTGTCAGTCATGTCTGATGACTTTCTCATATACATGGAGATGATAGTTTTGGAAATCTCATCCACATTGCTGCTATTACAATACTCAACAGATGTTCCAAATGCAGAAATTCTGAAGCACATGTTAAAATATCCTAAGGATATATGCACATGACATTACTTTCATCTGGATTCCGCCTGAAACCTACCTGAGAAAGCAATAAAATAACATAAAAAAGAATGAACATATGCACAGCAATGTTAAAATGACTTGTTGTGTATATGTTCCGTCTTTTGTCACTTCTTTTCTTCGAAAGGTGTGAAGAGGCTGAAAGAGGTGACTGGTTCATTCTTCTGGTGTCTTCCGCTTGGAAGCTGCCACAACATTATTTATAGAATGTAAAGAAAAAAGTCAGCAAAGCCACCTAAAAAAAAATTCAAAAAGATGTCAGAAAAGACACCACACAGGCATTTTTGTGATACGTCTTCCTATAGCAAAACCAAACTGATATGTTGCATCAAAAAGACACCATGTGCATTTATCCTAAGAGTTTGGGCCATTTTAAATCTGCCCACAGCTTTGATATTCAAGGGTTGGTTTGAGGGGCACACTGGCAGGTATTGGATGGCATTGTATAGGTGTACACTCTTCCTGGGCTGGAGCCTAGAGTTGGATCAGGCATACTGTGGCTGACATCGAAATTCACACCTCAGCTGCTCAAGAACCAGATTTGGAAAAAGAAATGGCTAAATGATCAGTGATTTACGTTTTGAGGTTTTGCAGCATTGGTATTATACCAGTGCTGAATCTGTCATGTCGGACGCTGTTCAGACCAGGTCGTCCGACAGACAGCGGTAATTCCGTTTTTGACCACTATTTGCTCATTGGCGTCTGCTAGATTTTATCTAGCTGTTCCGGGGTTAATTTACCTAATCCTTGGATTGGAAGCTGGGCCATTCCCACTGCCTTTAAATAGTTCTCCGGATCTTTGGGCGTCGCCGATTATAGCTTCTGTCTTGTGCGTTGTTATCTCGGTCTGGTGAGGAGAGCTGGTGGTTGGAGATTCGTTGCTGGTGGTGTATTTTCCTTTGTCTTATTTACTCCTTCCTATATTTGTATTTATTTTGCCCTGCGCATTTATAGTGTATTCCTGAGTGACTGCGGCGTGGTGTATATTTTCCTTTATCCCTGTCTGTGCTAACTGTGGGTATTGGGGAATAACATCTTCATTGGGTGGTGGGCGGAGGTTTCAGCCTAGGGCTGAGCTCAGGAGACAGGGTGAGGTTCGAGGCCTGGACATGCACACCTTCAGTGTAAACTCCAGGTAGAGGGTCAGTCAGGATTTCCCTAGTCTGAGGGAAACTGCAGGGGCCCGGGTTATTAGCTCTCGCTCACCTAGTCTCTCCCTGACAGAATCCTCTACTATAAAATATTGAGAAGATTAAATGGTCTCTTGCATGGTGGATGAATTCCTTGGTGAATCTTGTATATTAGAATCTGAATTACATGAATATGACACCAATCACTTTTAGTAGGAGACATGAAAAGCATAATAAAACAGCACATAAATATAAAAGAAAGTAAACCATTTAAACGGTATGCTTCTACCAAAAAACATAATCAATCCATAGATAAATACATTATCTTGTGCTTCTCTTACGTATCTAGTATCTCCTAGAGTGAGATCCGACAATCCAGAGATGAAGAGGTTATTCCATTGGACATAATACTTTGGGTATGCTGCCCCAGCCTGCATGCCTGCCCTTGGGTGGGAGCCTGAGATTAGACCACACACAGAATACAAAATCAATTCAGTCACCTAATTATACACTCCATTTTCATGAATTACCAGGTTGCAAAATGATGAATCCTCGGAAAGAGATTAAACCAGCTGACCAGACCTGATCTCTGTGTGTTTCTCAGAGTACCAGAGGCTATAACACATGCATATACCATGGAGAGGGGTGGACACTGGGCCGTTCAGGCTTCAGTTTTTATTGGAAGCATTATTTTTTTTTTTCTACATTTATAAAATGGAATAAACAGTCCATTGTGTTCTCTTCTTCCTTTACTTAGATCCTGTTCACAAAAATTATGGAAAACATTCAAGGCTTTTATGTTTCATGGGAGGTCTCTCTTGCTATTCCATGGCAGCCGGATGAGCGGAGTCCTCATGTTTGAGGCGGGGATCCTGGATGCCTCTTGCATTCTCTAGACCCAATGATATGATGTTGCACTGTGACATTAGTAAAACCGTCATGTGTGGCCCTTTTGACTAGTGAGTAAGTCTCACAGGACGTCATTGCTTTGCAACGCCTAGTAAGCACATGAGGCATCCAGGAGGATGCGCCGAGGATGCTAACTCCAGTGAAGTGAAGACTGTACTTGTTCGGCTTCCATGGATGACCGGACTAAACGGGCCAGAGCAGCGCAATTTTTTTCCACTCAGCTATATATATATATATATATATATATATATATATATATACACACAGTGGGGGGAAAAAGTAGTTGGTCAGAAACCAATTGTGCAAGTTTTCCCACTTAAAAAGATGAGAGAGACCTGTATTTGACATCATAGGTAGACCACAACTATGAGAGTCAAAATTGAGAAAACAAATTGTGAAAATCACGTTGTCTGATTTGGCAAGACTTATTTTGCATATTATGGTGGAAAATAAGTATTTGGTCTCTTAAGAACATGCAAGATTTCTGGCTCTCACAGACCTGTAACTTCTTCTTTAAGAGGCTCCACTGTCCTCCACTCATTACCTGTAGTAATGGCACCTGTTTGATCTTGTTATCAATATAAAAGACACCTGTCCACAACCTTAAACAGTCACACTCCAAACTCCACTATGGTAAAGACCAAAGAGCTGTCAAAGCATACCATAAACAAAATTGTAGCCCTGCATGAGGCTGGGAAGACTGAATCTGCAATAGGCAAGCAGCTTGGTGTGATGAAATCAACTGTGGGAGCAATAATAAGAAAATGGAAGACATACAAGACCACTGATAATCTCCCTCAATCTGCAATTTCACGCAAGATCTCACCCAGTGGGGTCAAAATGATCACAAGAACGGTGAGCAAAAATCTCAGAACCACATGGGGGACCTAGTAATTGACCTGCATAGAGCTGGGACCACCATGACAAAGGCTTCCATCAGTAACACAATGCGCCGCCAGGGACTCAGACCCTGCAGTGCCAGACGTGTCCCCCTGCTTAAGCCAGTACAAATCTGGGCCCGTCTGAAGTTTGCTAGAGAGCATTTGGATTATCCAGAAGAGTATTGGGAGAATGTCATATGGTCTGATGAAACCAAAGTAGAACTGTTTGGTAGAAACAAAACTTGTCGTGTTTGGAGGAGACAGAATGCTGAGTTGCATCCAAAGAACACCATACCTACTGTGAAGCATGCAGGTGGAAACATCATGCTTTGGGGCTGTTTCTCTGCAAATGGACCACTGACCTGTGTACATGAAAGAATGAATGGGGCCATGAATCGTGAGATTTTGAGTGCAAGCCTCCTTCCATCAGCAAGGGCATTGAAGATGAAACATGGATGGGTCTTTCAGCATGATAATGATCCCAAGCACACCGCCAGGGCAACAAAGGAGTGACTTTGTAAGAAGCATATAAAGGTTTTGGAGTGGCCAAACCAGTCTCCAGATCTCAACCCCATAGAAAACCTTTGGAGGGAGCTGAAAGTCTGTGTTGCCCAGAGACCGGCCCAAAACATCACTGCTCTAGAGGAGATCTGTATGGAGCAATGGGCCAACATACCACCAACAGTGTGTGCCAACCTTGTGAAGACTTACAGAAAACGTTTGTCCTCTGTCATTCCCAACAAATGATATATAACAAAATATTGAGATGAACTTTTGTTAATGACCAAATACTTATTTTCCACCATAATTTGAAAAATCAACCTTACCAAATCAAACAAGGTGATTTTCTGGATTTGTTTTCTCAATTTTGGCTCTCATAGTTGTGGTCTACCTATGATGTCTATTACAGGCCTCACTCATCTTTTTAAGTAGGAGAACTTGCACAATTGGTGGCTGACTAAATACTTTTTTTTACTATATATATATATATATATATATATATATATATATATATATATATATATATATAGTACAGACCAAAAGTTTGGACACACCTTCTCATTTAAACATTTTTCTGTATTTTCATGACTATGAAAATTGTACATTCACACTGAGAGCATCAAAACTATGAATTAACTCATGTGGAATTATATACTTAACAAAAAAGTGTGAAACTAGGGTTGAGCGAAACGGATCGGACATTTTCAAAAGTCGCCGACTTTCAGCAAAGTCGGGTTTCTTGAAACCCGACCCGATCCCACTGTGGGATCGGCCATGCGGTCGGCGATCTTCGCGCCAAAGTCGCATTTCATATGACGGAGGAGGAGGAGGAGGAGGAGAAAAAAAATATATAATCCCAATTGACTTGCATTGGGTTTCGTGTTTCGGTCGGCCCCCCGACTTTTCACAATAATCGGCCGATTCACACGATCCGACTTTTGAGACAGTCGGGTTTCACGAAACCCGACTCGATCCTAAAAAAGCAAAAGTCGCTCAACCCTATGTGAAACAACTGAAATTATGTCTTATATTCTAGGTTCGTCAAAGTAGCCACCCTTTACTTTGATGACTGCTTTGCACACTCTTGGCATTCTCTTGATGAGCTTCAAGAGGTAGTCATCAGGAATGGTTTTCATTTCTCAGGTGTGCCCTGTCAGGTTTAATAAGTGGGATTTCTTGCCTTATAAATGGGGTTGGGACCATCAGTTGTGTTGTGCAGAAGTCTGGTGGATACACAGCTGATAGTCCTACTGAATAGACTGTTAGAATTTGTATTATGGCAAGAAAAAAGCAGCTAAGTAAAGAAAAATGAGTGGCCACCATTACTTTAAAAAATTAAGGTCAGTCAGTCCGAAAAATTGGGAAAACTTTGAAAGTGTCCCCAAGTGCAGTTGCAAAAACCATCAAGCGCTACAAATAAACTGGCTCACATGAGGACCGCCCCAGGAAAGGAAGACCAAGAGTCACCTCTGCTTTTGAGGATAAGTTACCAGCCTCAGGAATTCCAGGCTAACAGCAGCTCAGATTAGAGACCAGGTCAATGCCACACAGAGTTCTAGCAGCAGACACATCTCTACAACAACTGTTAAGAGGAGACTTTGTGCAGCAGGCCTTCATGGTATAATAGCTGCTAGGAAACCACTGCTAAGGTCAGGCAACAAGCAGAAGATACTTGTTTGGGTTAAAGAACACAAGGAATGGACATTAGACTAGTGGAAATCTGTGCTTTGATCTAATGAGTCCAAATTTGAGATCTTTGGTTCCAACCACCATGTCTTTGTGCGACGCAGAAAAGGTGAACGGATGGACTCTACATGCCTGGTTCCCACCGTGAAGCATGGAGGAGGTGGTGTGATGGTGTGGGGGTGCTTTGCTGGTGACGCTGTTGGGGATTTATTCAAAATTGAAGGCATACTGAACCAGCATGGCTACCACAGCATCTTGCAGCGGCATGCTATTCCATCTGGTTTGCGTTTAGTTGGACCATCATTTATTTTTCAACAGGACAATGACCCCAAACACACCTCCAGGCTGTGTAAGGGCTATTTGACCAAGAAGGAGAGTGATGGGGTGCTACGCCAGATGACCTGGCCTCCACAGTCACCAGACCTGAATCCAATCGAGATGGTTTAGGGTGAGCTGGACCGCAGAGTGAAGGCAAAAGGGCCAACAAGTGCTAAGCATCTCTGGGAACTCCTTCAAGATTGTTGGAAGACCATTCCCGGTGACTACCTCTTGAAGCCATCAAAAGAATGCCAAGAGTGTGCAAAGCAGTCATCAAAGCAAAAGGTGGCTACTTTGAAGAACCTAGAATATGAGACATAATTTCAGTTGTTTCACACTTTTTTGTTAAGTATATAATTCCATATGTGTTAATTCATAGTTTTGATGCCTTCAGTGTGAATGTACAATTTTCATAGTCATGAAAATACAAACAATCTTTAAATGAGAAGGTGTGTCCAAACTTTTGGTCTGTACTGTATATACCGTATATATATATACCCAAAAATGAATATTTTTCTGAAAACAAAAAAAGTACACGTTAGGCATTGCCTTGTCTGGAACGACCTGACCAATAAAGCTGTCCCACAAGTTAAACCCTTTCAGTGAACACCATTTATCATCATACCACCGAACAAAAAGTGGGATAAAATGCAATAAAAAAGATGAATGTAAATATATATGGTATGTCTGAAAACATCATCTTGTCCCACAAAAAAAACAATCTGCCATACAGCTCTATCAGCGGGAAAACAAAAACAGTTCTTATTATTTAAAAGCGCCAAAACATAATTAAAATTATATAAATGTGGTATCGCTGTAATCGTACTGATCCATAGAATAAAGATGACATCAATTTTATCACAAGCGGAACAGCATTAAAAAAAAATTCTGAATTGCTGACTTTTATTCATTTTGCCTCCCAAAAATCGGAATACAAAGCAATAAAAAATGTCATGTGCCCAAAAATGGTATCAATAAAAACGTCAACTCGTCCTACAAAAAACAAGTCCTCACATGCCTTTGTCAGCTGAAATATGGAAGTATTATAGCTATCAAAATATGGCAATGTACAATAAAAAGCTTTTATTGAGTGACAGCAGCCAAACATAAAAAAATATATAAATATGGAATCGCTGTAATCGCACCGACCAAAAGAATAAAGTCGTCTCATCACTTATACCGCATCAGGAGCGGCATAAAAAATAAAAACAATTCTTCACCTGTTGTTGATTTTTTTCATTCTGCCTTCCAAAGATCACAATAAGGTTTGGCACACATTTATACTGCGCTCTACGCTGAGCGTTTACACAGGGGTTTTCATGAAAATTTCTGAAATATGTGATTCAAATAGAACCTCAGGGCATAAGATTCCCTCCAGTGAGGCAGGTGAAGTCACTGTGGATGCTGTCTGGCCTATCATCTAGATGTGTCTGTCTTTTTAGGCAGCAATAAAAGCGTGATTCCCCACAGTTTTGTGCACTTTTGGAAAGAAGAACACCTTTGAACAGAAATCAGATGGAGCCCAAAGTAACTCTGTTGCCTCATTATAGTGACTAGATCCCTCAGGGGTTTCATCTGAATCACATCCCTCGGAGATTTAGATGGAAACCCCAAAGTAAGTGCTCAGCATAGAGTGCAGGATAAATGTGATCAAAAATATTATGTAAAATGTTTCCAACAAAAACTTCAAATCAATCAACAAAAAAGCAAGTCCTCACCCAGGTCTCTCATCTGTTTTTGGAAATATAAGGGGCTTCCACATTACTGGTAGTACAAAGGTTCTGGAAATGCGAAATGTCTCCTCATCCCTCAAAGGAAATTCAGCAAATTCTGCACTATCAAATCCAAATGCCCCCCTCCCTTTTGAGCCCCAATGTGTATTAGCCACATTTAGTGTCGACATGTTCGTCATTTCTGTAGCGATTAGAGCCCTTCTAATTTATAGGTGCATGTTTCCATAAGCACGAACTGGACACTGCAATGCACTGAGCACTACAACGTACTAGTGACTACAACATATTGGGCACTGCAATGGCAGTTTTTACTCAGCAACATCCACTGCTGCTGGTTTCTGGAAAACACCCATGGAGTTAAAATCATCACTTCCCCTGTTGATAAATTCCCAAAGGGGTATAATTTCCAAAATAGGGTCACTTGAGGAGGGATTCTGCTCTTCTAGCATTCAGGGGTTCTGTATATGGAGTCTGCAAACTATTCTAGGAAAATCTGAGCTCCAGAAGGCATATATCGATCCGTCCCTCCCGAGTCTCTCCACAAGGCTAATTAGTATTGTATATCCACATATGGGGTATTTCTACATTCAGCAGAAATTGTGGGACAAATGTTTGTGCCATTTTTACCCATTTCTCCTTCTAAAAATGAAAAATCTGGGGCTAAAACAAAATTTTTGCGGTAAAAATGTAATTATTTTTTCTTCACTGCCCATTGGTATAAAATTCTGTGACACAACTATGGTGTCAATATGATCATTGCACCCCAAGATGAATTAATTGATAGATGTAGTTTGTAAAATGGGATCACTTATGCAGTTTCTGCTGTTCTGGCACCTCAGGGGCTCTCTCAGTGGGTAATAGCACCAGCAAACCATAACAGTAAAATCTGCACTATAATATGGCGCTCATTCCCTTGTGAGTTTGCACTGTGCCTGAAAAGTAATTCCCGTTTACATGTAGGGTAGGGGCACATGCAGGAGAAATGTTTAAAACAAACTGAGGTCCATGTTTTCCTACTAGCCCTCAGAAAAATTAAACTTGGGGCTATAACAACATTGTATTGGAAAAAATGTAATTACTCTTTCTTCACCGCCGAATGGCATAACATTTTGGGAGGCACATGTGGTGTCAAAATGATCACTGCACCTGTAGATGAATTCATTGGGAGGTGTAGTTTGTAAAATTAGCCACTTATGAGGGGCTTCTGCTGTTCTAACACCTTGGAGGCTCTGCCAATGTGACATGACACCCTCAAACCAGTCCAGCAAAATTTGAACTCCAATATGATGTTTCTTCCCTTCTGAGCTTTGAAATGTGCTTCAAAAGTAGTTTTCGATCACTTATGAGGTATTGTGCACTCAGGAGAAATTGTACAACAAATTCGGAAGTCAATTTCCTCCTGCTATCCTTGTGAAAATTGGGGCTAAAATATATTGTTGTGGGAAAAATTAGATTTTTCTATTTTCACAGCTATAATTTATAAACTTCTGTGAAGCACCTGTGGGTTCAAGGTGCTCACCACTCATCTAGATACAGTCCTTGGGGGATCTAGTTTCCAGATTGGGGTCACTTATGGAGTTTCCACTGTTTAGGCACATCCAAATGTCATGTCGGACGCTGTTCAGATCAGGTCGTTCGACAAAGTTGTGGTCGCTGGCAGAGAGCTGCCAATCACTGTTTTTGTGGATAGTGGTTCTGCCACAAATCTCATTGATGAGGAGTTTGCGCGCACTGCTGGTTTTAGGATCGAAAAACTGCCTCATCCTATCCGCGTGGTCACCATCAATTCTGCTCCTCTCCCACAGGGGGAGATTACTAAGTTTGTGGCTGAGGTTAAACTCCACATTGGGGTTCTTGATTTCGAGCAGGTTACATGTAAGGTGCTCAAGAGTCTTCCGGCACAATTGGTTCTGGGTTTCCCATGGTTGTCTACACACAACCCGGTTATTGACTGGAAAACTCAGGACATAATTCAGTGGAGTGATTTCTGTCAGAATTGCTTGGCCACATGTGTTTCTGCTGTGACTCCAAGCGTTCCTGAGTCACTTTTGGATTTTGTGGATGTGTTCTCTGAGAAGTCGCTCCTATGACTGTTCTATCAGGTTTAAACCAGGGCCAAGTTGCCTAAAGCAAGGATGTTTAACATCTCCGGTCCAGAGAGACAAGCGCTAAAGGATTACATTGCTGAAAGTTTGAGCAAAGAGCACATCAGGCCTTCGTCCTCACCAGTGGCAGCAGGGTTCTTCTTCGTTAAGAAGAAAGATGGTGGACTACGGCCGTGTCTGGATTTCAGGGAGTTGAACCAGATTACGGTTCGTGATCCATACCCCATGCCATTGATACCAGATTTGTTCAACCAGGTGGCAGGTGCTAAGTGGTTTACCAAGCTTGACCTCAGGGGGGCGTACAACCTCATAAGAGTCCGTCAAGGTGATGAGTGGAAGATGGCTTTTAATACCCCTGAGGGTAATTTTGAAAATTTGGTGATGCCATTTGGGTTGACAAACGCACCTGCAGTGTTTCAACATTTCATTAATGCTGTGTTCTCGCATGTTTTGGGGAAATTCGTTATTGTGTACCTAAATGACATCCTCATGTATTCTTGCGACCGTGATACTCATTTAGATCATGTCAGGCAGGTGTTACAGCTCCTCAGAGAGAATAAGCTGTATGCAAAATTGGAGAAATGTGTATTTTCGGTACAGGAGTTGCCTTTCTTGGGCTATATTGTGTCTGCTTCTGGTTTTAAAATGGACGCCGCCAAGGTGCAAGCGGTGTTGCATTGGGAACGGCCTGATAACCTGAAAGCACTTCAGCGTTTCCTTGGGTTTTCCAACTACTATAGGAAGTTTATCAAGGATTTTTCTGTCATTGCTAAACCGCTAACTGACATGACTAAAAAGGGTACCAATTTCTCCGTTTGGCCTGAGGCTGCAGTGTGCGCATTTGAATCTCTTAAAAACAGGTTTGTTTCGGCTCCCATTCTGGTGCAACCAGATGTATCGAAACCTTTTGTTGTAGAAGTTGATGCGTCTGAGGTTGGTGTGGGGGCGGTGTTGTCACAAGGCTCCTACTTGAGCAGTTTGCGTCCGTGCGCCTATTTTTCCAAGAAACTGTCGCCCGCCGAACGTAACTACGATATCGGCAACAGAGAGTTGTTGGCAATCAAATTGGCCTTTGAGGAATGGTGATGCAGCGCCCCAGAGTCCTGGTCGTTGCAGTACTGTGGCTCCGCCACTAAGGGGAGCTACGGTGCGTCCGATGGCACTGAAGGAGTTCATCTGGTCAGGTATCACAGACACCAATACATTTCACAGCTGGGCCTCCGGGGGGAGCTAAGGGTTCTATTCATTAGGCCACTCCCCACCATAGTGGGTAAACTGGGGGTCAGGCAGGAAGTTAGATCAGAAAGCTGACTGGATTGGACGAAGCAACACCTGGTGGCAGAGGGTGTTGTGGAGGAAGAGACAGTAGGGTCTCTGTCAGGGGTGGGATCCTGACAGAGGCTTGGCATTGAAAAGAACGTAACGGGTCCGCGCCAGCTCCGGGAAGCGGCGGGACCCAAGAAAGGACTAGAAGCGAGATAGATTGTGCTGAGTGAGAAACGAGATCAAGCAATAGGAGAATACCAGTAGGGGTCATGCTGTAAGACCGGAGCAACACCCTACTGAGGCGCATTACCGGTGGCCGGAACGCCGAGGGAGTGGAATAACATTCAGCTTCAAGCAATACTCCAAACAGCGGCAGGGCAGTCAGTCTCAGGCGGGCTGTCTCACCAAAATCACCTATGAAGTCTTGGGAGGCAATTGCGGGAGAGGGGCGACTCTAGGGTCCCGGAAGAACTCCAGGCCTACCCGACAAACGGGTGCCGTTCTGACTGTGACATCAGGAAGGGACGGATGATTAGCAGAAGATCAGTTAATCGAGTTGTTGTGAGGGAACTTAAGAAACAGACACAACAGTTGTGGGGTACTTTCCGTAAGCATAGCAGGGAAGGACTACAACACATAGCGCTAAGAAGGAAGGCACCGATTTCCACCTGGGAAGAGAACTCTGGAGGTGCCATTGGACCGGCCGGACTTGCGCAGCCTGGTGAACCGTATTTTGGACTGAGGACCCAGAGATCTTCAGTAAAGAGGTAAAGAGACTGCAACCTGGTGTCCTCGTTATTTACCGCGACCTGCACCCCACGACTGCACCGTTACAACACCACTTATTGCACCGGACGTCCCCCACTGACAGACAGGGCCACGGACCGGGTCTAGCCACCATGACAACCCCAGAACTGATAACTCAGAGGCCCGGCTACGGGTACCCCTCGGCCCTGCGGCGGTGTGGGGGCGCTCCAACTTGGCGTCACGAACAGGATCTACTTAAGCCTGAAGAATCAGGTCATGTGTGCCTTGGAACTGTGATTTACTGTGCTTGGGACTGTACTTTATTGCAAAGACTGTGCTGTGCCACTTGCCGCCAAAATCCGCCGCCATTACAGCGCTGAGGAGAGCGCAGGGAGAGAAGAGGGGCGTGGAGTAGGCGTAGGCAAGCTAGAGAGCGCGAACAACGATGACCGCCCAGTCTAAATATTGCTGTGTCCTGAGGACGTGTCCGTCAGCAGTCGAGACCCGCCTCCTGATTTTCTATGCTGGGCGGAAACCGAAGAAACGAAACTATGACTCAGTTGAGGTGGAACTGGAGACCAGGACAGGCCTGCAGAAAAGAATGGCCCCGCACCGACCCCCGTCACCAGTGGATTACTCTGATATGCCCCCGCTGGAGGAGTTGGACCCGTGGGAGCTGCCGAGGGGGCATCACGTGCCTGGATGGTCTCCGGCTCGTACGCCTTCCGCAGGAGAGGAGAGCGGCGCCGGAGGAGCTACTGGGGGTGAAGGTACCCAATGCTGCGACTCCCGGGGAGGCCACCTCACCTCTGTACCCGACCCGGCCCCTGCTGCGACCCGTGGCGCCCTGATGTCCCCGCCGTCTGGCACCAACGCACCGGGGGGGCATGACCTCGGGCCCTTCCCCTGGGGGGAATATCGGAACCATCTGATCGCAGAATTCCAGCGAGAAGTGGAGCGGGAGGCGCGAGGAGAACTGCTGGAGGGCTCCCTGCCGAACTGGGGCGTTGTGGTTGTGTACCTGCCCCAGACGGGAAAGGGCTTCGTGCAGGAGATCGGGACAGCCCTGAGGGTCCGCATCACCCGGGAGGAGGTGGAGCCCTGCCTGTGTGGAGACGGCGCCAAGTCCTTCCTGAAGCCGGGGGATGTGGTCACGTACCGCCGGCACCTAAAGGGGAGCGGCTGGTGGGCTCGGGACATGCAGCGCTGCACCGCCGTTCTGGCGGTATCCCGCACCGAGGGGGAGGAGCTTGCCGCTGAAGCCGCTGCTGCCGCTGCTGCTGCTGCCAGCATTATTCATCGGCCCACACAGACCCTCATTGCAGCGCACGATCTGGTCGTGCAGAAGACCCGAACCCACGGGGTGCACCTGGCTGCGGGAGTGAACTTAGAGATCGACCTGCCTGGGCCGCAGAGGGCCACCTGCCAGGTAAAGCCTCGGTGGGGGCTACCGAAAGATGAATAAGCATGACTGCTTTAAACATGTACATAGTTCTTCTAACTGTTTGTTTTCCTGATTTTTGCTGCTAAAACCCGTCCAGGGTTAATTCCTTATGGATCCCTTTGTTGACCTGGGATCCCTATTGTTTTGTTTTCTTGTTTGTTTTCCAAGTTTTTGCACAAAGTTTACAGAACTGCAGAAATCATGAACAGTGCATGATCCGAACTTCTTGTACATAGTTTGCACCTTATTAAAGGCGCTCCCTACTGGTTTTACTTAAAGAAAGACTCTTTGCGAAGATACCGTACTGGAACCTTTGCTGAGTATGGACTGGTAGCTTGAGAAGATGCGCTGCCCCGCAGAGACTTGGTCCCCTCTTAAAGGGGATGTTCATTTGCCGATATTGCTTAAGACAAGTAGCAATAATGTTGATGAGAGAAAAGTGATGATAATGTTTGTACGAGACAGTTATATGTGTTTAATTAGTTAAATGTGAAGAAATACTGATGATGTACTCTGAGAAGTAAAAGGTGAAAGATAGAAGAAGGATGCAGTGGACCCGTAGGGATAGACGTGGTGTCCAGCATGCATGAAAGGAAGAAAGATAATGAGAAGGCTTAATGTTTGATAGAAAATGTTTTGATAATGCTGATAGAAAGTTAGGATAGAAGGTAAACCCTGAGTCCTGATAGGAGTCAAGTAGAGATGACTCAGTGCTCTTAAACTGAAAGCAATGTTATGTTCTATACTGTGTATAGTAGTTGAAAAGGCAGTAGGCCCTGGCTGAACGGGGCGGTCCTGTAACTGAAAGGAGAGGCAGTAGGTCTGGTGCCGATAGGACAGGCGGTCCTGCAGATTTAAAGAAGGAGAATGGAAAAAGTTAAATTACCTTATAATGTGATTATAGGAAGGTATTTAGTGGATTAAGAGTGTATGTCCTTAAAGGCAATGTTAAATTATTGTTCAACAATTTTGCACTTAGTAGAATACCCGGTTGGGTAACAGAAGTTAATTATAGCATGTTGCTATGATATTTTACTATGTTTGTAACGTTCAAGTGTCCTTACCTCCCATAAAGGGAAGCCTGTTCAAATATGCTTATTGTTATTGCACTCAACAAAATTGTATGTCTTTTTGCTAACTTGTATTGTTGTTTTCTTCCCAGTCCCGGAGTACTGTGTTTAACCAGGGGGGAGTGCAGCGCCCCAGAGTCCTGGTCGTTGCAGTACTGTGGCTCCGCCACTAAGGGGAGCTACGGTGCGTCCGATGGCACTGAAGGAGTTCATCTGATCAGGTATCACAGACACCAATACATTTCACAGCTGGGCCTCCGGGGGGAGCTAAGGGTTCTATTCATTAGGCCACTCCCCACCATAGTGGGTAAACTGGGGGTCAGGCAGGAAGTTAGATCAGAAAGCTGACTGGATTGGACGAAGCAACACCTGGTGGCAGAGGGTGTTGTGGAGGAAGAGACAGTAGGGTCTCTGTCAGGGGTGGGATCCTGACAGAGGCTTGGCATTGAAAAGAACGTAACGGGTCCGCGCCAGCTCCGGGAAGCGGCGGGACCCAAGAAAGGACTAGAAGCGAGATAGATTGTGCTGAGTGAGAAACGAGATCAAGCAATAGGAGAATACCAGTAGGGGTCATGCTGTAAGACCGGAGCAACACCCTACTGAGGCGCATTACCGGTGGCCGGAACGCCGAGGGAGTGGAATAACATTCAGCTTCAAGCAATACTCCAAACAGCGGCAGGGCAGTCAGTCTCAGGCGGGCTGTCTCACCAAAATCACCTATGAAGTCTTGGGAGGCAATTGCGGGAGAGGGGAGACTCTAGGGTCCCGGAAGAACTCCAGGCCTACCCGACAAACGGGTGCCGTTCTGACTGTGACATCAGGAAGGGACGGATGATTAGCAGAAGATCAGTTAATCGAGTTGTTGTGAGGGAACTTAAGAAACAGACACAACAGTTGTGGGGTACTTTCCGTAAGCATAGCAGGGAAGGACTACAACACATAGCGCTAAGAAGGAAGGCACCGATTTCCACCTGGGAAGAGAACTCTGGAGGTGCCATTGGACCGGCCGGACTTGAGCACCCTGGTGAACCGTATTCTAGACTGAGGACCCAGAGATCTTCAGTAAAGAGGTAAAGAGACTGCAACCTGGTGTCCTCGTTATTTACCGCGACCTGCACCCCACAACTGCACCGTTACAACACCACTTATTGCACCGGACGTCCCCCACTGACAGACAGGGCCACGGACCGGGTCTAGCCACCGTGACAACCCCAGAACTGATAACTCAGAGGCCCGGCTCCGGGTACCCCTCGGCCCTGCGGCGGTGTGGGGGCGCTCCAGTGACACTTCTTGCAGGGGTCGGTTCATCAGGTTACTGTTATTACCGACCATAAGAATTTGCTTTATTTGGAGTCTGCCAAGCGTCTGTCTCCCAGGCAGGCTCGCTGGGCATTGTTTTTCACGCGGTTCAACTTTGTGGTCACTTACAGACCTGGTTCTAAAAACACTAAGGCGGATGCTTTGTCCAGGTGTTTCCCGGGGGGAGAGCCTCGGGAAGATCCGGTATCCATCCTCCAAAAGGGTGTTGTGGTTTCGGCTCTCACTACCGAGGTTGAGGCTTCCCATCAACAAAACGTTTGTACCGCTTCATCTCCGCTTAAAGGTTTTGGCGGAGCATCATGATGCTGTCCTGGCTGGCCATCCAGGGGTTAGGGGTACCTTGGAGTTGGTGTCACGTCGGTTGTGGTGGCCCAAGATCCAACAGGACGTGGTCTCATACGTGTCAGCTTGCACCACGTGTGCTAGGGCTAAGACGCCCCGCTCCCGTCCTGTTGGCACACTACTTCCTCTTGAGGTACCTAGTAAGCCATGGACGGAAATCTCCATGGATTTTATCACTGACTTGCCCTCCTCAGCTGGGAACACGGTCATCTTGGTGATTATTGATCGGTTCTCAAAAATGTCACACTTTGTGTCTTTGCCTTCGTTGCCTAATGCTAAGACTCTGGCTCAGGTATTTGTGCAGGAAGTGGTCAGACTTCATGGGGTTCCATCTGACATCGTTTCTGATAGGGGGTCTCAGTTTGTGGCAAAATTTTGGAAAGCATTTTGTTCACGGCTGGGGATCAAGTTGTCTCATTCTTCGGCGTTTCATCCTCAGTCAAATGGTCAGACCGAGCGTATGAATAAAAATTTGGAACAGTACTTACGCTGCTTTGTTTCAGATAACCAGGAGGAGTGGTCGACATTCCTTCCTTTGGCTGAGTTTGCCATCAATAATCACCGCCAGGAGTCTTCTGGGGAGTCTCTGTTTTTTTGTGTTTACGGGCTACATCCTCAATTTTGTACTTTGAGTCAGAGGGGCTCTTCCGGCGTTCCGGAGGAAGACCAGTTAGGAGCACAATTGTCATCCGTCTGGAGGAGAGTTAAACAGCGCCTGTTGAGTGTGGGTGCTAGGTACAAACGTGTGGCTGACAGCAGGCGTGTGCCAGGTCCGGACCTGAGTGTGGATGACTGGGTGTGGTTATCCACAAAAAACATAAGACTCAAGATACCATCCCTTAAATTGGGTCCACGGTTTATTGGTCCATTTAGGGTCACCGCCGTCATTAACCCAGTAGCGTACCGATTGGAGCTTCCTACGGTGTATAAGATACACAATGTGTTCCACAGATCTCTTTTAAAGAAGGTGGTGGGTTCCGTGGATGCGGCGCCTATGCCACCTCCAGTCTTGGTGGATGGTAATTTGGAATTTGAAGTCTCCAAGGTGGTTGACTCTCGTGTAGTGCGCCGCACTTTACAGTACTTGATACACTGGCGTGGTTATGGGCCTGAGGAGAGGTCCTGGGTACCAGCCTCGGACGTTCATGCGGATCGGCTGGTCAGGTTTTTTCACTGCCGCCATCCGGACAAGCCAGGTCCTATAAGCCGTGAGGGCCCTGGGGTCCCTCGTAGAAGGCGGGTACTGTCATGTCGGAAGCTGTTCAGACCAGGTCGTTCGACAGACAGCGGTAATTCCGCTTTTGACCACTATGCGCTCATTGGCGTCGGCTAGATTTTATCTAGCTGGTCCAGGGTTAAATTACCTGGTGCTCAGATTGGAAGCTGGGCCATGCCCACTGCCTTTAAATAGTTCTCCTGAACATTGGGCGTCGCCGATTATAGCTTCTGTCTTGTGCATGTTATCTCGGTCTGGAGTGGTGAGCTAGTAGTTGGAGTATCGTTGCTGGTGGTGTATTTCCCTTTGTCTTATTTGCTCCTTCCTATATTTGTATTTGTTTTGCCCTTTGCATTTATAGTGTATTCCTGAGTGACTGCGGCGTGGTGCTTATTTTTCCGTTATCCTTGTCTGTGCTAACTGTGGGTATTGGAGTGTGGACTCTTCATTGGGTGGTGGGTTGTGGTTTCAGCCTAGGGTTGAAACAGGAGATAGGGCGAGAGTGGAGGCCCAGACATGCACACCATCAGTGTAAATTCTGGGAGAGGGTCAGTCAGGGTTTCCCTAGTCTGAGGGAAATCGCAGGGGCCCGGGTTATTAGCTCTTTCCTGCCTAGGTCTCCTGTGACACCGAAGCTCTCCAAATGCGACATAGTGTCTACTCTCGGTTCCAGCCAATTTTGCATACAAAAAAGTCAAACAATGCTCCTTCCTTTCTGAGCTCTGCCGTGCATCCAAACTGTAGCTTCCCCCGAGATATGGGGTATCAGTGTGCTCATGAGAAAATTGCACAACAAATTTTGGGGTCCATTTCTTCTGGTACCCTTGTAAAAATAATAAACATTTGGTTCTAAAGTAAAATGTTTGAATTTCATAAATTCCTGTGAAGCACCTGAAGGGTTAATAAACTTCTTGACTGTGGTTTTAGAATGGTGCGACTTTGGGGTATTTTCTGTCAAATTGTGCTGATGTAAAGTAGACATGTGGGAAATGTTATTTATTAACTACTTTGTGTGACATATAAAAGTCTTATTGAAAAATATTTACCACTATCATGAGGTACAATATGTCACCAAAGAAAACTCTCAGAATTGGTGGGATCTGTTGAAGTGTTCCAGAGTTATTACCACATAAAGTGACACTGGTCAGAATTGTAAAATTTGGCCTGGTCAGGAAGATGAAAACATGATTGAGGTGTGAAGGGGTTAAGAAATGAATGTGTACAGCATTTTAGACCAAAATGAATAAGAAAAAAAACCAAACAGAACTTTGTTCAATGTGAACATTAATTTTAATGTACTCCTGAAGATGAGATATCTGAAACCCTTTAGCACAGGCTTAGAAAGCACTTTCCAAAAAATATAGGAATTACTTAAAAAATCAAATATTATTAGACATTAGAAGGTTCCAAAAATTTTTTTGTTGGTAAAATTACCACACCTATAATTTAGAAAAGAAGACAAGCATTTTACAGACGACTGCAATTGTTTTTGTTTAATATGTATATTCATAATTACCCTCAGTAAAAAGTTCACCTTTTAGCATAGCAGATGAGCTGGGAACTGGCATGAGTACAGCGTTGCCAGACTTCTTCCTCCTGATTCTGAAGTACAATAGTCCTGTAGATGACATATTACATAAGACTACAGAGTACCAGTTCTGGGGGTGGAGGGGTTAACGCCCGGTTAATTATCTATAGCTCCGGCAGATTTATGGGTAAATAATTGACCTCACTCCCAATCTGCTTCCCACAACCTCAGGGGAGGGCTGAACTACTACAAAAGTGGGGGAATGTGATACCCAAAAGTACAATTAATATGCCAGAGATATCAGAGACAGGCAGAGACCATTTCTGCAAATGTAAAGAAGTGGTCCAGGCACTCACCATCCCATTTATGTCCTTTATTTGGAAATCACATAAAAACAGCAGGGAACTGTGAAGAGGAGACACAATGGACGTCGTCTGTTTCGCGCCGGTCTACCCTGACTGACTGTCTACCCTGCAACTGTCCTGGGATGCTAATCTTTAACACAGGAATCGTGAGCCAAACTGACACTTTTTAATGTATTGCCTTTGGCCAACTGTTTCTTATAGTATCCTTATAAAACATCCTGACTCCTGTATAGATAATCAATATACACTTTTACTTTGTTCCTTAAGATACATGATTATTATCAACATGTGGTTATACTAAATGCAGAAATGGCCTCTTGTAGAACTCGTAGAAGCGCATAGCGCCAAATTCAGGTGACAGGTTCCCTTTAAAGATGGGGATGATAAATGCAGGGATAAGAGATTTCCTGTTTCTACATAGAGTACAGAAAAGAGAATAATTGATTGGGTAGATGGGAAAAATGAGCAATTGTAAGTACACAGTGCCATACAGTGGCATGTATAAGTGTGGGCATCCCTGGTCAAAATTACTATTATTGTGAACAGTTAGGCAAATTAAATATGAAATGATATATAAAAGGCCTAAATTTAAAGGGAACCTGTCACCCCCAAAATTGAAGGTGAGCTAAGCCCACTGGCATCAGGGGCTTATGTACAGCATTCTGGAATGCTGTAGATAAGCCCCTGATGTATCCTGAAAGATGAGAAAAAGAGGTTAGATTATATTCACCCAGGGGCGGTCCCGCTGCGGTCCGGTCCGATGGGTGTCGTGATCCGGTCCAGCACATCCCATCTTCTTACGATGACGTCCTCTTCTTGTCTTCACACTGCGGCTCCCGTGCAGGTGTACTTTGTCTGCCCTGTTGAGGGCAGAGCAAAATACTGCAGTGCGCAGGCGCCGGGAAAGGTCAGAGAGGCCTGGCGCCTGCGCACTGCAGTACTTTGCTCTGCCCTCAACAGGGCAGACAAAGTATGCCTGCGCCAGAGCTGCAGTGTGAAGACAAGAACAGGACGTCATCGTAAGAAGATGGGAGGCCCCAGACCAGACCGCGATGCCCATCGGATCGGACAGCCTGCCCAGGTGAGTATAATCTAACCTCTTTTTCTCATCTTTCAGGATACATCGGGGGCTTATCTACTGCATTCCAGAATGCTGTACATAAGCCCCTGATGCCGGTGGGCTTAGCTCAACTTCCATTTTGGGGGTGACAGGTTCCCTTTAAACATGACATATTTCAATTGTATTTCAGGCAAACAAAATTATATATATATATCTATATCTTTATCTATCTATCTATATATCTATCTATCTATCTACAGTATATACTGCTCAAAAAATAAAGGGAACACTTAAACAACAGAATATAACTACAAGTAAATCAAACTTCTGTGAAATCAAACTGTCCACCTAAGAAGCAACACTGTTTGACAATCAATTTCACATGCTGTTGTGTAAATGGAATAGACAACAGATGGAAATTATTGGCAATTATCAAGACACACTCAATGAAGGAATTGTTCTGCAGGTGGGGACCACAGACCACATCTCAGTACCAATGCTTTCTGGTAGATGTTTTGGTCACTTTTGAATGTTGGTTGTGCTTTCACACTCGTGGTAGCATGAGATGGACTCTACAACCCACACAAGTGGCTTAGGTAGTGCAGCTCATCCAGGATGGCCCATCATTGCGAGCTGTGGCAAAAAGGTTTGCTGTGTCTGTCAGCGTAGTGTCTAGAGGCTGGAGGCGCTACCAGGAGACATGCCAGTACACAGGCGATGTGGAGGGGGCCGTAGGAGGGCAACAACCCAGCAGCAGGACAGCTACCTCAGTCCACAAATGTGCATGTGTCTGCACAAATGGCTAGAAACCGACTCCATGAGGATGGTCTGAGTGCCCAACATCCACAGCCTAACACCATGCAGGATGCTTGGCATTTGCCACAGAACACCAGGATTGGCAAATTCGCTACTGGCACCCTGTGTTCTTCACAGATAAAAGCAGGTTCACACTGAGCACATGTGACAGACGTAACAGAGTGTGGAGACGCCGGGGAGAGCAATCTGCTGCCTGCAACATCCTTCAGCATGACCGGTTTGGCAGTGGGTCACTCGTGGTGTGGGATGGCATTTCTTTGGAGGGCCGCACAGCCCTGCATGTGCTCACCAGAAATAGCCTGACTGCCATTAGGTACCGAGATGAGATCCTCAGACCCCTTGTGAGACCATAGGCTGGTGCCGTTGGCCCTGGGTTCCTCTTAGTGCAGGACAATGCCAGACCTCATGTGGCTGGAGTGTGTCAGCAGTTCCTGCAAGATGAAGGCATTGAAAATATGGACTGGCCCGCCTGTTCCCCAGACCTGAATCCGATTTAACACATCTGGGACATCATGTCTTGCACCATCCACCAACGTCACTTTGCACCACAGAATGTCCAGGAGTTGGTGGATGCTTTAGTCCAGGTCTGAGAGGAGATCCCTCTGGAGACCATCAGCTGTCTCATCAAGAGCATGCCCAGGCATTGTAGGGAGGTCATACAGGCACGTGGAGGCCACACATACTACTGAGCATCACTTCCTTATCTTGAGGCATTTCCACTGAAGTTGGATCAGCCTGTAACTTCATTTTCCACTTTGATTTTGAGCATCTTTCCAACTCCAGATCTCCGAGGGATATTAGTTATGATTTACATTGATAATTTTTAGGTTTCGTTGTTCTCAACAAATTCCACTATGCAATGAATAAAGATTTACAAATTGAATATTTCATTCAGTGATATCTAGGTTGTGGGATTTTAGTGTTCCCTTTATTTTTTTGAGCAGTGTGTGTATATATACAGTGTGTATATATATATATATATATATATATATATATATATATATATATATAGTTATCTTTAACATTTTAAAAATAACAAAAAGGAAAATGGGCCAATGCAAAAGTTTGGGCACCCTGCATGGTTAACACCTAGTAGCATCCCCTTTTGAAAGTATCACAGCCTGTAAACGCTTTTTGCAGCCAGCCAAGAGTCTTTCAATTATTGTTTGAGGGATTTTCATCCATTCCTTATTGGAAATTTCTTCCAGTTCGGTGAGATTCTTGGGTCGTCTTGCATGCACTGTTATTTTGAGGTCTAGTCGCAGATTTTCAATGATGTTCTGATCTGACTGTGAGGACCATTGTAAAACCTTCAGCTTGCGCTTTTTTGAGGTAGTCATTTGAGGATTTTGATGAGTGTTCGGGATCATTATCCATTTGTAGAAGCCATCCTCTTTTCAACTTCCATTTTTTTTACGAATGAGTTATGATTTAATCAAGAATTTGTTGAAATTTCATTGAATCCATTCTTCCTTCTACCCATGAAATGTTCCCCGTGCCATTCGCTGTATCACGACCTCTAAGCATAACTAATCCACTCCCATATTTAATGGTTGGCGTGTTGTTCTTTTCCTGAAATTCTGTGCCCTTTTTTCTCCACACCTTTGATCATTGTGGCCAAAGAGTTCTATTTTAACCTCTTTGGTCCACAGGACTTGTTTCCAAAATGCATCAGGATTGTTTAGATGTTATTTTCAATACTTCTGACACTGAATTTTATGGTGAGTATGCAGGATAGATTCTTTTCTGATTACTTTTCCATGAAGACCATATTTGTGCAGGTGTCTCTGAACAGTAGAACAACTTCAGAGTTTGCTAGATCTTCCTGAAGGTCGTTTGTAATGAAGTGAGGGTTCTGATTTCCCTTTTTAGCAATCTTACAAGCAGATCTTACTGAAATTTTGCTTGGTCTTCTAGACCTTATCTTGACCTCCACAGTTCCTGATAATTACATTTCGAACTGAAGAAAGGGTAGCTTGAAAACGCTTTGCTATCCTTCTTATACCCTTCCCCTACTTTGTGGGCCTCCAACATTTTCAGAGTTGTAGGCAGCTGTTTAGAAGAACCTATGGCTGCTGTTTTTTGGCACAAGGTTAGAGGAGGCTGGGTTTTAATAAAGATGGGAGATTTGCTTTACCTCGCCTTTCCCAACGATGATAGCGAACAAGCCTTAACCCTAAGTCAGGAATGAAATTACTGACTGGGCTTAAGGCAAGGTCTGATCACGGGGGAGGAAAACTGGACAAGGCTAATGAGATAAACGAGTATTTCAATAGATTTAGCAGTACATGTGTACTGCCAACTGGAAGTGGAGGGGAATTGGGTGCAAATTCTGCAACATCGATATTGGAGGAGGAGCAGACTAATTTTAGAGTATCCGAAAATGGTGTGAGGAGGCAGTTTAAGTCACTTAACATTGGTAAAGCAGCAGGACCAGATGGACTCAGCTCACGTGTCCTTAAAGTTTGTGCAGACCAGCTGTGTACTGTCTTTACACTCCTATTTAATGGAAGTCTACAAACACAGAGGGTACCAGTGTTATGGAAAACTTCCTGTCTGGTGCCGGTACCCAAGACTTCTTCTCCTGCAACCCTAAATAACTATCGTCCTGTAGCCTTAACATCTCATGCTATGAAGGCCTTGGAAAGATTAGTTCTTGCTCACTTAAGACCGAGGGTTAACGCTTTTATTGATCCCCTTCAGTTTGCTTACCGACATAGATTGGGGGTGGATGATGCTATTCTTTCCCTGTTACATAGTGTACATTCATTTCTGGAGACTGACGGAACCATGGTGTGAGCGATTTTCTTTGATTTCTCAAGTGCATTTAATTCCCTGCAGCCACCTTTACTACACAAAAAGATGACTGATATGAAGGTGGAGGTGGGGATGAGAAATTGGATAACTGACTACCTATCAGATCGGCCACAGTTTGTACAGATGGGAGCAGTTGTGTCAAGCAGATTACTGAGCAGTGTAGGTGCCCCCCAGGGAACGGTGCTTGCACCCTTTCTATTCACACTGTATACATCAGACTTTCAGTATAAATCTGATCTTTGCCACCTTCAAAAATTTTCGGATGACTCCGTGGTTGTGGGATGTATTAGGGGAGATCGGGGGGATGAGGAATATAGAAGGGTGGTGTCGAATTTCGTGGATTGGTGCAATGGTAACTATCTACAACTAAATGTTAAGAAAACCAAGGAGTTGGTGGCCAACTATAGCAGGATTAAGTTGGAATGCTTACCGATCACTATTGCTGGTCAGGAGGTAGAGCAGGTGGAGAGTTATAAATATTTGGAGGTCCATTTGGACAGCAAACTGGACTGGAGATGCCACTCAGAGTTTGTCTACAAGAAGGGGATGAGCAGATTGTATTTCCTAAGGAAACTGAGGTCTTTTAATGTGTGCAGCAAAATGTTAGAAATGTTCTACCAGTCTGTGGTGGTAAGTGCCATCTTTTTTGCAATCATATGCTGGGGTAGTAGTGTGCGGGCCTCTGATGCTAATAGGCTGAATAAGCTTATCAAAAAGGCAAGCTCTGCTGTCGGCTGCAATCTGGACTCTTTTGAGGAGGTAGTGGAGAGAAGAACTCTGAAAAAGTGTATGGCAATTATGAACAATAATGCACATCCACTATATGAGCTATTCATGAGACAGAAGAGCACCTTCAGTAACCGGCTAATACTTCTAAGGTGTAAGAAGGAAAAATATAGGAAATCGTTTGTGCCAACTGCTATGGGGATGTACAACAATAACATTAGGGTTAAATCATCAAGGTGAATGTCTACTTTATTCCTTCTACTTTTCAGTTCACCCGCTGTGTATGTCCTATTCTAATGTATAATGTATAATGTTCTTCTGTCAACAAACTGTCATGTCAATTAAGTAATTCATTTTATGATTCTTATGATGTAAGGTGTGCTGCTGTGATACCATAATTTCCCACGGGATCAATAAAGTGTATTGTATCGTATCGTATCGTATCGTAACAGGCTAATTAAGGTCACTCTATAATATCATGACTGCAATACATTAAGAGAACAACATTTTTGATGGGGATGCTTCTCTAATGCTCTAAAAGGGGATGTTCTCCAGCACCTCCGAAAGGTAGTTAAAACTTAGCCTTTAATCATGTAGGGTAAAAAAAATTGAGAGAGTGTGCATATATTAAAAAAGAAAACCCACAATGCTTATTTGTTTCGGGTAGAATAACCTTTAATCATATTTTTAATATGTGTACATTCTCCCATTTTTTTAATCCTATATGATTAAAGATAAATTTTAACTACTTTCCTTGGTGCTGGAGAACATCGCCTTTTGGACAATTGAGAGCTGAGTAATATTATCTGCTGTTCAGCTGTTACAATTACCCAGTGGTAGTTATATACCAGTACGTTTGACACAACTACATGAACCTATCTATGTCGGTGTCGTCAATAGTCAGACCCAATGACGCACATGTATAATGATCAGGTAGTTCATTATGAGGCTCTGCTGTGAGCAAAGAGTCAGATATAGTTGATAGTTTTCAAGTAATCTTAATGATAATTAGTCTAATTACATAGAAAGATTAACAATAAATCCATAGTTTTCATTCCCTTCTCCATAACACCCAAAATTGTTGTCCAATTTATGCAGATTAGTATGAATTCACCTCTTTTGCACAATGGTTATCACTACAGCACTACAAAGAAGCCACCGGTGGCAATTCTGCAGCACAATGCCAGTACTAGGCTAGGAGTAACGGCTTCCTGCATAATGCAACTTTATTATACCATATTTAGTTTACTATTAATCTATAAAAAAGTAGAGTAACTTTAAAAAAAATTATTTCCCAAGTTATATCACATCTCATGCACTATCTGGCATACTCAGCTCTAGAACACACATTTATGGTCAGAACACGTCCCTTTCTTGTGCTATTGGGACTGAAGAGGGGCTCAGCAATTTTCATAACCCCCATTGAATTGAATTCCTAGCATTCATTATCGATTTATTGTTTGTATGTTTCTCTTGTGATTTGCATTCTGGGATGTGTAGCTAGACGACGTAAAATTGTCTATTGTAGGAAAAATTACTTTCCCAGGTTTCAGTGCTCCAGAAAGTACGTCAGCATAAGAGGTCAGGTTAGCCATTACGTTTGCTGATGTCATATTGACTGTTTCCCATAGCAAGCAACAGAAATATAATGCAAATTGCAATCAGAACCAGGGTAAGATGAGTAAAGGTTTATATTTAAAAACAATTTGTCAGAAAGATTAACCCTCCTAATCATATCATATAAATTTTATAACATTAAATAAAATGATGATTTGATATATGAGATCTGATCTGTCTTATTCCAGAGAAATTCACTTTTTTCTTAATGTACAGCGTGTGCGTAAAGTACTCAGACCCCTTTAAATTTTTCACTCTTTGTTCCATTGCAGCCATTTGGTAAATTCAAAAAAGTAATTTTTTTTCTCATTAATGTACACTCTGCACCTTATCTTGACTGAAAAAAAAACAGAAAAGTAGACATTTTTGCTAATTTATTAAAAAAGAAAAATTGAGATATCACATGGTCATAACTATTCAGACCATTTGCTTAGTATTGAGTAGAAGCACCTTTTGAGCTAGTACAGCCATGAGTCTTCTTGGGAATGATGCAACAAGTTTTTCACACCTGGATTTGGGGATCCTCTGCCATTCTTCCTTGCAGGTCCTCTCCAGTTCCGTCAGGTTGGATGGTGAACGTTGGTGGACAGCCATTTTCAGGTCTCTCTACAGATGCTCAATTGGGTTTAAGTCAGGGCTCTGGCTGGGCCAGTCAAGAATGGTCACAGAGTTGCTCTGAAGCCACTCCTTTGTTATTTTAGCTGTGTGCTTAGGGTCATTGTCTTGTTGGAAGGTGAACCTTCGGCCAAGTCCGAGGTCCAGAGCACTCTGGAAGAGGTTTTCATCCAGGACATCTCTGTACTTGGCCGCATTCATGTTTCCTTCAATGACAACCAGTCGTCCTGTCCCTGCAGCTGAAAAACACCCCCATAGCATGATGCTGCCACCACTATGTTTCACTGTTGGAATTGTATTGGGCAGGTGATGAGAAGTGCCTGTTTTTTTCCACACATACCACTTAGGATTATCACCAAAAGGTCTATCCTCATCTCATCAGAACAGAGAATCTTATTTCTCATAGTCTAGGAGTCCTTCATGAGTTTTTTAGCAAACTCTATGCGGGCTTTCATATGTAAGTACCTGGATAAGAATACAGTAATTTACCAGAGCCAGCATGGGTTTGTAGCAAACAAGTCATGCCAGACTAATCTAATTTCTTTCTATGATGAAATCACTGACTGGGTGGATCAGAGAAATGAAGTAGATATAGTATATCTCGACTTCAGCAAAGCATTTGATAATAGAATGGCATTTAACAGGGAGAAATGCAAGATTCTACATTTGGGCAAGAAAAACAAAAATTACATCTACAGAATGGTAGGAATAGAACAACACGTGTGAAAAAGCCTTGGCTGTACTAATAGATCACAGACTGCAAAATGAATCAACAGTGTGATGCAGCAAAAAAGGCAAGCACAGTTCTGGGATATATTAAGAGAAGCATACAGTCTAGATCACGTAAAGTAATTATCCCCTTCTACTGCTCCTTGATCAGGCCTCATCTGGAATACTGTGTCCAGTTCTGGGCACCACATTTAAAAAAAGACATTGAAGAACCAGAGCAAGTTGAAAACAGAGCTAGCAGGAAGGTGAGTGGACTGCAAACTATGTCCTACAAGGAATGGTTATATAATTTGGGAATGTTTAGCATTCAAAAAAGAAGACTAAGAGGAGACTTAATAGCTACAGTATCTACAAATATCTGGAGGGATGTCGCAGTGTATAGGGATCATCCTTATTATCATTTGCACATGGAAACACGAGAAACAATGGAATGAAACTGAAAAGGAGAAGATACAGATTAGATATTAGAAAAATCTTTTTGACAATGAGGGTGATCAATGAGTGGAACAGGCTGCCACCAGAGGTGGTGAGTTCTCCTTCAATGGAAGTGTTCAAATAGAGGCTGGACAGACATCTGTCAGATGGTTTAGTGAATCCTGCATTGAGCAGGGAGTTGGACATGATGACCCTGGAGGTCCCTTCCAACTCTAACAGTCTATGATTCTATGAGAATCGGGCCAATTATGCTAATGACACTCAGATCAAACTCTGTCAGAGTTTGTTCCGACTTTCATCTCACTGTCATCCAAATGTCTCACATGAGAGAATCACAGCGCAGGAGCGAAGAAGATGGAGAACTTAATAGTCTGATGCTTCAAACGCACCATAGACTTGTATGAGTGCCCGTGAACCGAATAACAGAGCCACACACAGCATGCTGCGATTGTTTTTTCATGCCAAATCAGCATGAGAAAAAAAATCGCAGATCTGCACTGCCCCACAGTATAACATTGGGCTGAGTGCTATTTGATAAAACATCGAATATCACTCGGTCTAGTTATACGCCAGTGTGAGCGTACCGTAATGCTATTAACCTGCTGACTAACTCTACATCTGCAGTTTCATTGCGTTAGTGAATTTGACAGGTAGGAATACCACTTTAAATATTAGTAAACTGGAACAGCCCAATTCTAATTTCCCACAGCAAATTATACAGTAACTACAAAACTAGTATTTTCTAACATCTGAAAAAAAAAATCCTAACTGTTTTTACCTCTCAAAAAGGAGAATTATAGTACAATCAGCTGTATGTACTTTCTTCTTCTGGCACACAAGTATTTCTTAATCTTCTGCTACATTTCTTAGCCTTTTATGAACAATTTATAATGCTTCTAAGTGGATAATGTCAAAGTGCTAACATGCTGCAGAGTGTGATCAGCGTGCCAGCATAGTGTGATCTGATTCTCTAAGACGAGGACAAGATAGAGAAAAATATTTCTCCATCTTTTCCATTGTGTCAGTGTGCGTATTTCTCCATCTTCACAATTATGTCAGTGTACGGAAATCAGACCGCACTCAGATGTCATCCGAATATAGTCAGATGGTTTCCACGCACTCATTGACTTACATAGCCAAGTGCGTTCCGAATATCGAATCAAACTCAGGAATGCAGCAATCTTTTCCTTGGGCAGCGTCGATTACACAGAGGTTACCGTGAGAACCGCTGGCTGTGACCTACGATAACCTTAATGATGACACCGCTCGACACTGCAGCCGAGTTCTCACGATACTCTCAGTGTGTTCCGGCTGTCATGGTGAGCAGTCACCGCTCAATTCTGCCTCCGGATGTATGAGTCGGGGATCGTCGTGGGACTTTCTTATTACGGATTTAACGTGGAACCCTGTAGATTACTGACAGTTGTAGTCAGCACCCGGGGTCTGAGAACAACACAGCGCTAACTGTAAAGCTTTTCTCAGACTCTGGAGTATTTCATTCTGATACTTGTCATACAGATGACACACGGATGTCATCCGTGTGTTATCAGTGTGCACGTGTGCCGGACGTATTGAGGTCCGTGCTGGCGGGAAAAAATGGACATGTCCACGTGTGGGACACATGGACAGACGGTTCGTTTGAACACACTGACATGCACTGTCCTTTAAAATTAAATGGGCCTATTTGTGTAAGTGTCTCCACCACGTGTGAAAACTGTCACCACATGTACTGGAGATACTGAGGTGTGAAGGGGGCCTAAGAAAGATTGATGACTGCCTGTTCCTGGTGCTGGGGGTCAGAATTTCTGGATTAGTCTAGGTTCAAGTGACTTGCAGTGATATCTTACAAAAAAATACATAAGATAGATTGTAGTCAGCAAATTATGTTCAGATCCTCATTGTCATCAAAAAAATAATTATGTCTAGAATTTTGGCATTGTTAAGAGGTGAAAAATTCACTCCACACCCCAATAAACACAGTGCTCTACACAAGTTTACTCCCTGGCTGCCATCGCTTCATAAAAACAAAAAAATGTATAGTAGTATTTCTAGTCCATAGACACATAGGTTTACTTTTCAGAAATGTCACAAAATGCTTACAATTTTAATGATACCTGTACTTAACTGCAGAAACTAGATCCAAAAGTGCCCTGCACATTGAGTCCGTCACTAAAGAGGTCACTCCCGCAGCTGACTGTTGTCATTCAGAAGATCGTGTCTTGTAAGAAATAATTAGTTGTCTGTCATGGAACATAAAAAGTGATTGATGGACGAGGCATACATTGAGTGAGTCACAAGCTGCACACACCCAAGGACACACAATTCCAGTTATACTTATTAAAAAAAAAGACACATGCACAGATATGCAGTCATTGGGGTGACAAATTATGCAAAAATTGTGAAAAATGTACTAGACATGCACTAAATTTACTAGGTTTTCTCAAGCTTGTATGTAAACTTGATATACTACTAGATTTTGGAGCTCAATCACAAAAAGACGGAAATGTCAAACAAATGTCACAAATCTAGATATTGCCTGGGTCAAATAAGTTTATACACCTGAACTGGAAGCTGGCAAACAAGAGGGCAACTTGCAAAAACTTACAGTTTAAATATGGTACTAGGCATGCTCCATTTTTAGCACTTTTTTTGCTTTTCATATTTACGTGTTGTCATCCAGCTTAGAGTATATGTCATTTTCTAAAATTTTTGACATGACAGAAGTTTTGATTGGTGAAAGTCCAGGTGATGAGACACAATTACTAGTACAAAGGAATTGAAGCGCTCAACTGGCTCTGCTTGGCTATACTTATTAGCTCAAGAGAGGCTCATAGAGAGTTATGGGTAAATTAATCAAAGGCTGTCAAAAAAGTTGTACATTTTAGCTAAATTTACATTATAATTTATCTCACATAACTATCAGTCTCTGGTGCATGAACAGCCCAAAATAGCATATTGATGAAGGTCAGTAGCGTAGATACTGGGCTGGCAGAGGAACAGTCACCCTGGACCCCGCACTCAAAGAGGCCCACCTGGAGGTACCGCTACACGTAACTATATCAGTATAGGGAAGAAGGCCCATCAGACTGTGTATAGGGGAGCCGAGGGCCCATTATACTGTGTTTAAGGGAGCTGTGGTGGCATTATACTGTGGCTAGGGGAGCTATGGGGCATTATACTATGTATAGAGAAACTGTACATGGGGGGAATCAGACAACATTTACTGTAGATGGAGGGAATACGGGGACATTATTAAATGTTAAGTGGGCACATTAAAAGCATTATTGTAATGGGGTACTCAGGGTATTGTAACCTTCAAAGTTGCGCACAGGGGGCATTATTATTTCTAGGGGCAAAATGTGACAACTATTTTCTAGAGCACTAGCACAAAGTATTAATATTTTCAAGGGGGAAATTTTACCATCAAGAGGGCACAAAAGAGGCATTTTACTTTGTGAGTGCAAGTGGTGGGCATTATTATGTGGGGCAATAAGATGATCCATGTTTTTGTACCACACAGTAGGTGCAGCAATAAGGTGACATACGGAATCAATGGCTCAGTATTGGAGTATCAGCAGGATGAGCAGTTTGTGCAGGTTGGGAATACATGGGGACGATGCTGAAAATGGGAGAAGTTAAATGTGTCTTTGTTGTAATCTCTGCAGATGAGTCGTTGCTGGAGAAGTTGTCATGTCTGCCTTGGCCAGATAGAAAAGACTAACCACTCTGAACAAGAGCTCACTCCGATGTTATCCTTTAAGGGGGTTGCTTGAGAAAAGCAAAAAAAAAACAACAACAATGTTTCACAGTCCATAGACTGTGTCTGGTACTACAGCTCAGCCCAAAAATTATAAAGGGGTGTCTAGCTACAAACAGCTCCAATCCTGTTCACATACATCATAGAGAGGACCCTGCTCTTTTGCGCATGTCAGGCACTACTAATGTGTTTCAATAGTCACCATGCATTTTCTGTGCCTAAATCCTCATCTGTCAGCTAACAATCCACATGCAATGTAGGTACAGGATGGGCCATTTATATGGATACACATGGGTGGGCCATTTATAAAGATACATCCAAAATGGACAACTACAAAATGGCCGCCATGGTCACCACCCATCTTGAAAAGTTTTCCCCTCCCATATACTAATGTGCCACAAACAGGAAGTTGATATCTCCAACCATTCCCATTTTAATTCGGTATACCCATATACATGGCCCACCCAGCTTCATCCCCATATATGGCCCACCCTGTACTTGTAGTATTTCACACCTCATTCACATGCAGCAGAAACTATCACACAGAAAAAGGACTGCACAATTAAAGGGGCTGTCCACTCCTAACATATAAGTCTGCTGTCACTCTATGTAACTACAGACTTGTGAATCCACACATTGTGTGCAATGTGTATAATGTCACTGGTGGTCCCTCCATTACCTGTATACTAACACTATATACAGAGCTCCATTGTATAATGTCACTGGTGATCATTGTATTACCGGTACACGGTCACTATACACAGGACCTTTGTATACAATGTCACTAGTGATACCTGTATTACTTGTTCACTATAAACTATATATACAGAGCGCTTGTGTATAATATCATCGGTGGTCACTGTATTGCCTGTATATTATTGTGATGCAGTGACCCATGTTACAGCCAGGGGGCACTGTAGATGCTCCTCAGGATACGCATGGAGGCGTATGTGTAATGGTGATAATGAAACCATGTCCGACATAATTGTAAATGGCTGGTATGTGTTGCAGAGGGAGTCTGCGCTGTAAGCCTGTAATATTGTTGTTCTGGGACCTGTAGTCCCATAAGTGTTTTTATAGTTAAAAGGGAGGCTTGCAGGGTTAGTCAGAGAGCTGGGCGGGACTGGTTAACCACACACACCTCCCACCTATGGGGGTGGTTACAGGTACATAATGTGACCATGGTTTGGGTCACTGTCATGATTCCCCAATGGCATGGGAACATCAGAAACACAAAAATAACAGACTAGCTCTCGGGTGATGGAAACTCAAGCTGACCGTGACCTAAATCTACCACACAACTAACAGTAGCCAGGAAGCATTCCTACGGCTGCCTAGATGCCATGCGCCAGCCGGAGAACTAACTACGCCTGGAAGAGGAAGGAACAGACCTGGCTTACCTCTAGTGAAATTCCCCAAAGATGATAGTAGCCCCCACATATATTAACGGTGAGTTCAGAGGAAAAGACATACACAGTATGAAGGTAGATTTAGCAAAGCGAGGTCCACTTACTAGATAGAGGAAGGATACAAAAGAGGACTTCACGGTCAGCTGAAAAACCCTTTCAAAAACCCATCCTGAAATTACTTTAAGACTCTTGTGTCAACTCATCACACAGGAGTGGCAATTTCAGTCCACAAGAGCTTCCAGTAACAGGAAATGACAAAACTGTAAACTGGACAAAAAATACAAAACAAAAGGACAAGAGTCCACTTAGCTGATCAGCAGACTAGTAGCAGGAACATGCAACTGAAAGACTCAGGTTACAATGATGACCGGCAAGGAAGTGACTGGAGAGCAAGGCTAAATAGGGAACTCCCAAAACTGATGGAAGCAGGTGAGCTAAGGCAGAAAAGCACACACAAGTTTCCAGTACCACCAGCCACCACCAGGGGAGCCCAAAAAGCGGATCACAACAGTACCCCCCCCTTAAGGAGGGGGCACCGAACCCTCACAAGAACCGCCAGGGCGACCTGGATGAGCCCTATGAAAGGCACGAACCAAATCCGAGGCATGAACATCAGAGGCAGTTACCCAAGAATTATCTTCCTGACCATAGCCCTTCCATTTAACCAGATACTGGAGTCTCCGCCTGGAAATACGGGAGTCCAAGATCTTCTCTATAACGTACTCCAATTCACCCTCAACCAGCACAGGAGCAGGAGGCTCAGCAGAAGGAACCACCGGCACCTCGTATCTCCGCAACAACGACCGATGGAACACATTATGGATAGCGAAAGATGCCGGAAGGTCCAAACGAAAGGAAACAGGGTTAATAATCTCCAAAATCCTATAGGGACTGATGAACCGAGGCTTAAATTTAGGAGAAGAAACCCTCATTGGGACAAAACGGGAAGACAACCACACCAAGTCCCCAACACGAAGGCGAGGACCAACCCGACGCTGGCGGTTAGCAAACCGCTGAGTCCTCTCCTGGGACAAATTCAAATTGTCCACCACTTGTTCCCAAATCCGATACAACCGATCCACCACAGCATCTACTCCAGGACAATCCGAAGACTCCACCTGACCAGAAGAAAAACGGGGATGAAACCCCGAATTGCAAAAGAAAGGGGAAACCAAGGTGGCAGAACTAGCCCGATTATTAAGAGCAAACTCCGCCAACGGCAAAAAGGCAACCCAATCATCCTGATCCGCAGACACAAAACACCTCAAATACGTCTCCAAAGTTTGATTAGTTCGCTCCGTCTGGCCATTAGTCTGAGGATGGAAGGCAGACGAAAAAGACAAATCAATGCCCAACCTGGCACAGAATGCCCGCCAAAATCTAGAAACGAACTGGGTACCCCTATCAGAAATGATATTTTCAGGAATACCATGCAAGCGAACCACATTTTGAAAAAACAAAGGAACCAACTCAGACGAGGAAGGCAACTTCGGCAATGGCACCAAATGAACCATCTTAGAAAAACGGTCACACACCACCCAGATAACAGACATCCTCTGAGAGACAGGAAGATCAGAAATAAAGTCCATCGAGATGTGCGTCCAAGGCCTCTTCGGAATAGGCAAGGGCAACAACAACCCGCTAGCCCTAGAACAACAAGGCTTGGCCCGAGCACACACATCACAAGACTGCACAAAAACACGCACATCTCGAGACAGAGATGGCCACCAGAAGGATCTAGCCACCAAATCCCTGGTACCAAAAATTCCAGGATGACCCGCCAGCGTAGAAGAATGAACCTCCGAGATGACTCTACTGGTCCAATCATCAGGAACAAACAGTCTACCAGGTGGACAGCGATCAGGTCTATCCGCCTGAAACTCTTGCAAAGCACGTCGCAGATCTGGGGAAATAGCGGATAATATCACCCCATCCTTAAGGATACCTGTAGGTTCCGAATCACCAGGGGAATCAGGCTCAAAACTCCTAGAAAGGGCATCCGCCTTCACATTCTTAGAACCTGGCAGATACGAGACCACAAAATTAAACCGAGAGAAAAACAACGACCAGCGCGCCTGTCTAGGATTCAGGCGCCTGGCAGACTCAAGGTAAATCAGATTCTTGTGATCAGTCAAAACCACCACCTGATGTCTAGCACCCTCAAGCCAATGACGCCACTCCTCAAATGCCCACTTCATGGCCAAAAGCTCCCGATTACCGACATCATAATTTCTTTCGGCGGCAGAAAATTTTCGAGAAAAGAACGCACAAGGTCTCATCGCTGAGCAATCGGAACTTTTCTGTGACAAAACCGCCCCCGCTCCGATCTCGGAAGCATCGACCTCAACCTGAAAGGGGAGAGAGACATCGGGCTGGCGCAACACAGGGGCAGACGAAAAGCGGCGCTTAAGTTCCCGAAAGGCCTCCACAGCGGCAGAAGACCAATTGGCAACATCAGCACCCTTCTTAGTCAAATCCGTAAGAGGCTTAGCCACACCAGAAAAACCAGTTATAAATCGACGATAAAAATTAGCAAAGCCCAAGAACTTCTGAAGACCCTTTAGAGAAGTAGGCTGCGTCCAGTCACAAATAGCCCGAACCTTGACAGGGTCCATCTCAACAGAAGAAGGGGAAAAAATGTACCCCAAAAAGGAAATCTTTTGAACCCCAAAAACACACTTAGAACCCTTTACACACAGAGAATTCTCCGGCAAAACCTGAAAAACCCTCCTGACCTGCTGAACATGAGACTCCCAGTCCTCAGAAAAAATCAAAATATCGTCCAAATACACAATCATAAATTTATCCAGATATTCACGGAAAATATCATGCATAAAGGACTGAAAAACTGAAGGTGCATTAGAAAGGCCGAAAGGCATTACTAAATACTCAAAGTGGCCCTCAGGCGTATTAAATGCGGTTTTCCACTCATCCCCTTGCTTAATTCGCACCAAATTATACGCCCCACGGAGATCAATCTTGGAGAACCACTTAGCCCCCCTTATGCGAGCAAACAAATCAGTAAGCAGCGGCAACGGATACTGATATTTGACAGTAATTTTATTCAGGAGTCGATAATCAATACAAGGCCTCAGCGAGCCATCCTTTTTAGAGACAAAGAAAAACCCAGCTCCTAAAGGTGATGAAGAAGGACGAATATGTCCCTTTTCCAGGGACTCCTTAACATACTCGCGCATGGCAGCATGCTCAGGTACAGATAGGTTAAACAAACGACCCTTTGGAAATTTACTGCCTGGAATCAGATCTATGGCGCAATCACACTCTCTGTGGGGAGGGAGAGACCCAATTTTAGGCTCTTCAAAAATATCCCCAAAATCCGACAAAAATGCCGGAATCTCAGAGGGAATAGATGACGAGATAGAAACCAAAGGTATGTCCCCATGAGCCCCCCGACATCCCCAGCTTAACACAGACATAGTTTTCCAGTCCAGTACTGGGTTATGAGATTGTAACCATGGTAATCCAAGCACTAACACATCATGTAAATTATGCAACACGAGGAAGCAAATCATCTCCTGATGGTCTGGAGTCATACGCATAGTCACTTGCGTCCAGAACTGTGGTCTATTACAAGCCAGAGGTGTAGAATCAATACCCTTCAGAGGTATAGGAACTTCCAGGGGCTCCAAATCAAACCCACAGCGCCTGGCGAAGGACCAATCCATGAGACTCAGAGCGGCGCCAGAGTCCACATAGGCATCCACGGTAATAACTGATAACACTGGTCAACAGCATTTTTGGTGCCAAAGATATTTCATCGAATTTAGGGTATTTTTGGGGTGCTGATTCTGAATATGTCATCAGTTTTGCCAGATTGGCTCAAGTTTTTGAGATTTTTGGTATCTTATTTATAGCACTTGTTGGTAAATGCGATGCATCATCTCATTAATTTCTTTGGATTAGTACTTGAACTGAGCAGTTCTCAATATAGTTTTGTGTTAATTAGTGTTCTAAAAGTTTGTTCATAGCTTGATTTTTGCACTAACTTTATGTTGTTGTCTGTTTTCCAGTGAAAAGCATGAACTCATCAAGAAGAAGTTGTCTTAACGATCCAGACTCATTCTGTTACATTTGTGGTGAATACACACTGCCAAAACATAGAAGAAACATAACAGACTTCGTAAAAAAAGTGTATTTTGCCTATTTTGGGGTTATGCTTGGGGACCAAGACAAGTTTTGGGCACCACACATAGTGTGCAAAGCATGTATCGAATTATTACGAAAATGGAGCAAAGGACAAAGAAAAAGCTTCAAATTTGGTGTTCCAATGGTGTGGAGAGAGCCACAAAATCATCATGATGACTGTTATTTATGGTAAACACAGGTACAGGCACATCTTCACAATGAGGGACAGGCCTTCTTGCAGATTCCATGTTACTCCCATTTTCGTTTCTTATGCTTATTGAATCCTTGCACTTGCACTGCACAGAAATAACAGTCATCATGATGATTTTGTGGCTCTCTCCACACCATTGGAACACCAAATTTGAAGCTTTTTCTTTGTCCTTTGCTCCATTTTCGTAATAATTCGATACATGCTTTGCACACTATGTGTGGTGCCCAAAACTTGTCTTGGTCCCCAAGCATAACCCCAAAATAGGCAAAATACACTTTTTTTACGAAGTCTGTTATGTTTCTTCTATGTTTTGGCAGTGTGTATTCACCACAAATGTAACAGAATGAGTCTGGATCGTTAAGACAACTTCTTCTTGATGAGTTCATGCTTTTCACTGGAAAACAGACAACAACATAAAGTTAGTGCAAAAATCAAGCTATGAACAAACTTTTAGAACACTAATTAACACAAAACTATATTGAGAACTGTTCAGTTCAAGTACTAATCCAAAGAAATTAATGAGATGATGCGTCGCATTTACCAACAAGTGCTATAAATAAGATACCAAAAATCTCAAAAACTTGAGCCAATCTGGCAAAACTGATAGCATATTCAGAATCAGCACCCCAAAAATACCCCAAATTCATTAAAATATTTTTGACACCAGAAAAAAAATTTTTTTTTGTTGACCTGTGTAATGAACAAATCAGAGTTACAGACAGAAGAAATTTAGACTGTAAAGTGCCAATAGAAACAGACTTGTCAACCTTCCTAGTACGTTTAGAGCATGCTGATATAACATGCGCGGAATCACCACAGTAGAAGCACAAGCCATTTTTGCGCCTATAATTCTGCCGCTCGCTTCTTGACAGAATTCTGTCACATTGCATTTTCTCTGGCGTCCCTTCAGAAGATACCGCCAAATGGTGCACGGGTTTGCGCTCCCGCAAACGCCGATCAATCTGAATCGCCATTGTCATGGACTCATTCAGACCTGTGGGCGTAGGAAACCCCACCATGACATCCTTAACGGCATCAGAAAGGCCCTCTCTGAAATTTGCCGCTAGGGCACACTCATTCCACTGAGTAAGCACAGACCATTTACGAAATTTTTGGCAGTATATCTCAGCTTCATCTTGCCCTTGAGACAGGGCTATTAAAGCTTTTTCAGCTTGAATCTCCAAATTAGGTTCCTCATACAGCAACCCTAAAGCCAGAAAAAACGCATCCACATTGAGCAACGTAGGATCCCCTGGTGTCAATGAAAATGCCCAATTTTGAGGGTCACCTCGCAGCAAAGAAATCACAATCTTAACCTGCTGAACAGGATCTCCAGAGGAGTGAGGTCTGAGAGAAAGGAATAATTTACAATTACATTTGAAATTCAGAAACCGAGATCTATCTCCGGAAAATACCTCTGGTGTAGGAATCTTAGGTTCAGAAATAGGAGTACGTATAACATAATCTTGTAAATTCTGAACCTTCGTAGCAAGATTATTTAAACCTGCAGCCAAACTCTGAGGGTCCATCCTTAAACCGGAGAGATCAGAGCCATTCAAGCATTAGAAGGAGAGAAAGGCAAGGCTGTAAATAGAGCAGAAATACAACTGAGCCAACTAAGTAGCAAACATGAGAGGGAAAAAAAAAAAAATCTACAGACTTCTTTTACTCTCCTTTCTTCTGCCAATTACTTTAACAGCGGCCGGTCATACTGTCATGATTCCCCAATGGCATGGGAACATCAGAAACACAAAAATAACAGACTAGCTCTCGGGTGATGGAAACTCAAGCTGACCGTGACCTAAATCTACCACACAACTAACAGTAGCCAGGAAGCATTCCTACGGCTGCCTAGATGCCATGCGCCAGCCGGAGAACTAACTACGCCTGGAAGAGGAAGGAACAGACCTGGCTTACCTCTAGTGAAATTCCCCAAAGATGATAGTAGCCCCCACATATATTAACGGTGAGTTCAGAGGAAAAGACATACACAGTATGAAGGTAGATTTAGCAAAGCGAGGTCCACTTACTAGATAGAGGAAGGATACAAAAGAGGACTTCACGGTCAGCTGAAAAACCCTTTAAAAAACCCATCCTGAAATTACTTTAAGACTCCTGTGTCAACTCATCACACAGGAGTGGCAATTTCAGTCCACAAGAGCTTCCAGTAACAGGAAATGACAAAACTGTAAACTGGACAAAAAATACAAAACAAAAGGACAAGAGTCCACTTAGCTGATCAGCAGACTAGTAGCAGGAACATGCAACTGAAAGACTCAGGTTACAATGATGACCGGCAAGGAAGTGACTGGAGAGCAAGGCTAAATAGGGAACTCCCAAAACTGATGGAAGCAGGTGAGCTAAGGCAGAAAAGCACACACAAGTTTCCAGTACCACCAGCCACCACCAGGGGAGCCCAAAAAGCGGATCACAACAGGTCACATGTTCAGTGTATGGACCTGAATGGTCAGAGTGTGACGTCCTGTGAATGGCCTGCATGTTGGAATGTCCTGGAGCGGACTGGATTCCTGGAAGCACATGGTGAGGCCATGGACTGATAGCCTGTGGTTGGAATGTCCTGGAGTGGACTGGATTCCTGGGAGCACCTGGTGAGGCTATGGACTGAGGGCCTGTGTGTTGGAAGTGCCTGGGACTGGACTTCCTGAATAGCACACGGAGAAGCAGTATCTACAGAGCCTGTGATGGCTACTGTGTTGGGGAAGCTACAGTTCCGTCTGCGGGTCTGGACTATCTGAAGTGCCCTGGTCACAAGGACGGTGAACCCAGTTCGGCAGCTTCCCTGGGAACCAGGACTGACAGGAGTTAGTGTGTGGAGCAGGGGCTCCTGTAAGGTAACTCCAGATAAAGGGGGTTACGGGCAGAAAAGTATCTGCAATTGGAACAAACTGTAGGTGGTTTATGTATTCCTTTGACGTTAATGAACTGTTCGCCGAGTTAAAGTGCTATGGACTATGTGTAGGCCTGTGATGTGCAACATGGCCTACGGTGTGGTTTATGAGTTTAAATAAACCAAATAGACTGTTTTTGTGAGAAACCGTGCCTGAGTGGTTTAATTCCATTGCCAAGCGAGTGTCCCCCAACCCACTCAGGTAGCGCTATCTCACAATTACCTCACAGTTCCTGTGTAGAGATGAGCAAATTTGCTCGGGTTCCCAATAAACAGGCTCTCCATGCATGTGTCGTGACTGTGACACAGCCGCGACGCATGCAGCTGCGGCGCCAATCAGCTGATCAGCCGGCGTGATCCAGGAAGCTGGGTTCCCTCTGCAGCTTTTTCAGCTGGCGCTATAGCTTGCCAAATAAGAGGGAACCCAAGCAAATTCGCTCATCTTTATTCCTGTGTATAATGTCACTGGTGATCACTGTATTGCCTGTACATTGACACTATCTACAGAGCTCCTGTGTATAATGTCACTGGTGAGTCGCTGTATTACCTGTAAACTGACACTATACACTGTATACTATGTACAGAGCTCCTGTGTATAATGGCACTTATGGTAATATTAGTATTATGTTTTTTATTAATGATCAATATTGTAGTATTGGTCACTATGTGGTGATAATACAGGTGCTTCTCACAAAATTAGAATATCATCAAAAACCTAATTAAACCTAATTTATTTCAATTCTTCATTACAAAAAGTGAAACTCTTTTATTATATAGTCATTACAAACAGAATGATCTATTTCAAGTGTTTTATTTTCTGATAATGTTGATGATTATGGCTTACAGCCAATGAAAACCCCAAAGTCATTATCTCAGTAAATTAGAATAATTAACAAAACATCTGCAAAGGCTTCCTAAGTGTTTAAAAAGGTTCTTTAGTCTGTTTCAGTAGGCTCCACAATCATGGAGAAGACGGCTGACTTGACAGATGTCCAGAAGGCAGTCATTGACACAGTCAACAAGGAGGGTAACTCGCAAAAGGTCATTGCTAAAGAACTGGCTGTTCACAGAGTGCTGTATCCAAGCATATTAATGGAAAGTTGAGTGGAAGGAAAAAGTGTGGTAGAAAAAGGTGCATAAGCAACCGGGATAACCGTAGCTTTGAAAGGATTGTTAAGAAAAGTTGAGAGAAGAGTGGACTGCTGCTGGAGTCATTGCTTCAAGAGTCACCACACACAGACATATCCAGGACATGGGCTACAAGTGTCACATTCCTTGTGTCAAGCCACTCATGACCAATAGACAACTCCACAAGCGTATTTCCTGGGCCAAGGAGAAAAAGAACTGGACTGTTGCTCAGTGGTCCAAGGTATTGTTTTCAGATGAAAGAAGATTTAGCATTTCATTTTGAAATCAAGGTCCCAGAGTCTGGAGGAAGAGTGGACAGACACACAGTCCAGGCTGCTTAAGGTGTAGTGTGAACTTTCCACAGTCAGTGATGGTTTGGGGAGCCATGTTATCTGCTGGTGTAGATCCACTGTGTTTTATCAAGACCAAAGTCAACGCAGCCATCTACCAGGAAATTTTAGAGCACTTCATGCTTCCCTCTCCTACAAGCTTTTTGGAGATGGAAAGTTCATTCTCCAGCAGGACTTGGCACCTGTTCACACTGCCAAAAGTACCAATACCTGGTTTAAAAACTATCACAGTGCTTGATTGGCCAGACAGCAAACTCGCCTGACCTTAGCCCCATAGAGAATCTATAGAATATTGTCAAGAGGAAGATGAAAGACACCAAACTCAACAATGCAGATGAGTTGAAGACTGCTATCAAAGCAACCTGGGCTTCCATAACACCTCAGCAGTCAGTGCCACAGGCTGATTACCTCCATGCCACGCCACATTGATGCAGTTATTTATGCAAAAGGAGCCCCAACCAAGTATTGAGTGCATTTACGGAGCATACATTTCAGTAGGCCAACATCTCAGATTATAAAATAATTTTTCAAGCTGGTGTTACAAAGTATTCTAATTTACTAAGATCATAACTTTTGGGTTTTCATTGGTTGTAAGCCAGAATCATCAACATTAACAGAAATAAACACTTGAAATAGATCACTGTGTTTGTGATGACTCTATATAATACACTGCTCAAAAAAATAAAGGGAACACTCAAACAACACATCCTAGATCTGAATGAATGAAATATTCTCATTGAATACTTTGTTCTGTACAAAGTTGAATGTGCTGACAACAAAATCACACACAAATCATCAATGGAACTCAAATTTATTAACCAATGGAGGCCTGGATTTGGAGTCACACACAAAATTAAAGTGGAACTTAATGTCCTTAAAACAAGTCAAAATGATGCTCAGTATTGTCTGTTGCCTCCATGTGCCTGTATGACCTCCCTACAATGCCTAGGCATGCTCCTGATGAGGCGGCGGATGGTCTCCTGAGAGATCTCCTCCCAGACCTGGGCTAAAGCATCCGCCAACTCCTGAACAGTCTGTGCTGCAACCTGACATTAGTGGATGGTGCGAGACATGATGTCCCAGATGTGTTCAATCGGATTCAGGTCTGGGGAATGGGCGGGCCAGTCCATAGCTTCAACGCCTTCATCTTGCAGGAACTGCTGACACACTCCAGCCACATGAGGTCTGGCATTGTCCTGCATTAGGTGGAACCCAGGGCCAACCGTGCCAGCATATGGTCTCACAGGGGGTCTGAGGATCTCATCTCAGTACCTAATGGCAGTCAGGCTACCTCTGGCAAGCACATGGAGGGCTGTGTGGCCCTCCAAAGAAATGCCACCCTACACCATTACTGACACACTGCCAAACCGATCATGCTGAAGAATGTTGCAGGCAGAAGATTGCTCTCCACGGCGTCTCCAGACTCTGTCACGTCTGTCACATGTGCTCAGTGTGAACCTGCTTTCATCTGTGAAGAGCACAGGGCGCCAGTGGCGAATTTGCCAATCCTGGTGTTCTGTGGCAAATGCCAAGCATCCCGAACGGTGTTGGGCTGTGAGCACAACCCCCATCTGTGGACGTCGGGCACTCAGACCAACCTCATGGAGTCGGTTTCTAACCGTTTGTGCAGACACATCCACATTTGTGGCCTGCTGGAGTTCATTTTGCAGGGCTCTGGCAGTGCTCCTCTTGTTCCTACTTGCATGAAGGCTGAGGTAGTGGTCCTGCTGCTGGGTTGTTGCCCTCCTACAGCCCCCTCCATGTCTCCTGGTGTACTGGCCTGTCTCCTGGTAGCGCCTCCAGCCTCTGAACACTACGCTGGCAGACACAGCAAACCTTTTTTGCCACAGCTCGCATTGATGTGCAATCCTGGATGAGCTGCACTACCTGAGCCACTTGTGTGGGTTGTAGAGTTCATCTCATGCTACCACGAGTGTGAAATCACAACCAACATTCAAAAGTGACCAAAACATCAGCCAGAAAGCATTGGTACTGAGATGTGGTCTGTGGTCCCCACCTGCAGAACCATTCCTTTATTGAGGGTGTCTTGATAATTGCCAATAATCCAATAATTTCCATCTGTTGTCTATTCCATTTCTACAACAGCATGTGAAATTGATTGTCAAACAGTGTTGCTTCTTAAGTGGACAATTTGATTTCACAGAAGTTTGATTTAGTTGGAGTTACATTATGTTGTTTAAGTGATCCCTTTATTTTTTTGAGCAGTGTGTACGAGTTTCACTTTTTGCATTGAAGAACTGAAATAAATTAACTTTTTGATGGTATTCTAATTTTGTGAAAAGCACCTGTATGTGGTTTGGTCATGGTGTAGTGGTATTTGCTCCTTGTGTGTGGTATTATTCGGTTACTATGTGATGGTAACATGTAATCTGCTCATGGTGTGGTGGTATTTATTCCTTGTATGTGGTATTATTTGATCACTATGTGGTGGTAATATGTACTCCGGCAATGATGTCAAGGTAATTGTCCCTTGTATGTTGTGTTATTGGTCATTTTAAAAAATGTATGTGACTCATTCCCTTAAAGAAAATAAAGAAAAATATACCTAAAAGAGTATTAGGTAGTTTAAGAAATTTTTAATAGGTTAGAGTAGGGCTCGGACAAAAGTGTCTACCATCTTGTGGTAGCGGCTTAAAAAATCTTTTGGGTAAAACAAAAGCTGATGGCTATGTATGTGATGGAGTTCAATGAGAACTGTTAATGTGTGATTGGTGAGGACATGGTGCAGAAGTGGAGGGAGTTTTTCCAAGAGTGGACAGTGGGACTGTGGAAGGTTCGAAGAGTGGAGGCGTAGCTGGGGATTGAGCCTGGGTGGAGTCTCAAAGGGACCCAAAAATTTTGCCAGTATGAGGCCCTGAAATTCCTGGTGGCAACCCTGGTGCGCAGTGTACGCGATGTGAGGATTCACAGGTCTTCAGTTGCATTGAGTGACTGGAGACTTGTAGATAAGACCAGAATACATCTTTAATGGTTGAGAAAATAATTGAAACAGTTTACTGGTGTCTGACATCTGACAAGTGCTCCCATCCTGGATGTGTGAACATGTCCAAAGACTGTATGGCTGGACTGGTAGTCCATGCTGGAAACTGAATTGGATTATGAACCTGAGAACACACAACCCGACAAATAATCACTAAGAAATGACCTCCATTATATATATATACTAGCTGTACTACCCGGCTTCGCCCGGGTTAATGACTGCTGTTAGCAAAATAGAATGTGTTAACAAAAATTTATTCTGCACGCAAAAACCACAAAACAAATAGATAGAAATGTAATTATTAAAAGGCAAAAACTAAGCTAATAGAAGCATTTCACAACATATATTAGCTTTGTTATACTGAGAATGTCTTTGTTGCCTATATTAACCAATCAGAGCTCAGATTAATTAACTGTAGCAAAATAGAAGCTGAGCTGTGATTGGTTGCTATTGGCAGCCTGATAAATCCCCAGCCAACAGGAAGCCCACCCCCTGGCAGTATATATTAGCTCACACATACACATAATAGACAGGTCATGTGACTGACAGCTGCCGTATTTCCTATATGGTATATTTGTTGCTCTTGTAGTTTGTCAGCTTATTAAATCAGATTTTTATTTTTGAAGGATAATACCAGACTTGTGTGTGTTTTAGGGCGAGTTTCATGTGTCAAGTTGTGTGTGTTGAGTTGCGTGTGGCGACATGCATGTAGCGACTTTTGTGAGATGAGTTTTGTGTGGTGACATGCGTGTAGCAACATTTTGTGTGTCGAGTTGCATGTGACAGGTTAGTGTAGCAAGTTGTGTGCAGCAAGATTTGTGCATGGCGAGTTTTGCGCGTGGCGAGTTTTATGTGTGGTGCGTTTTGAGTATGTGCAAGTTTTGTGTGAGGCAACTTTAGCATGTGTTGCAACTTTTGGACATGTGGCAATTTTTCTGTGTATGCAAGTTTTGCATGAGGTGAGTTTTCCATGAGGTGAGTTTTGCACGTGTGGCGAGTTTTGCGAGAGCCTAGTTTTGCATATGGCGAGTTTTGCATGTAGCAAGTTTTGCGCGTGGCGAGTTTTGAGTGGTGACTTTTGTGTTTCGACTTTTATGTGGCGAGGTTGGTGTGTGTGTGGTGAAATGTGTGCTGAGGGTCGTATATGTGTTCAAGCACGTGGTAGTGTGTGACGCATTTTGTGTTTGTGTTCATATCCCCGTGTGTGGTGAGTATCCCATGTCGGGGCCCCACCTTAGCAACTGTACAGTATATACTCTTTGGCGCCATCGCTCTCATTCTTTAAGTCCCCATTGTTCACATCTGGCAGCTGTCAATTTTCCTCCAACACTTTTCCCTTCACTTTTTCCCCATTATGTAGATAGGGGCAAAATTGTTTGGTGAATTGGAACGCGCGGGGTTAAAATTTCACCTTACAACATAGCCTATGACGCTCTCGGGGTCCAGACGTGTGACTGTGCAAAATTTTGTGGCTGTAGCTGCGACGGTGCAGATGCCAATCTTGGACATACACACATACATACATACACACATTCAGCTTTATATATTAGATATACCTGTATGTAATCTCCTGTATATAGTATATACCTGTGTGTCATCTCACCTATATATAGTATATATCTGTGTGTCATCTCCTCCTGTATATAGTATATACCTGTATGTCATCTCCTCCTATACATAGCATATACCTGTATGTCATCTCCTCCTGTATATACTATATACCTGTAGGTAATCTGCTCCTGTATATAGTATATACCTGTGTGTCATCTCCTCCTGTATATAGTATATACCTGTATGTCATCTCCTCCTGTATGTAGTATGTACCTGTATGTCATCTCCTCCTCTATATAGTATATACCTGTGTGTCATCTCTCCTGTATATAGTATATATCTGTGTGTCATCTCCTCCTGTATATAGTATATACCTGTGTGTCATCTCCCCTGTAAATAGTATATACCTGTGTGTCATCTCCTCCTGTATATAGTATATATCTGTATGTCATCTCCTCCTGTATTAGCCCTCGTTCACACGTTATTTGGTCAGTATTTTTACCACAGTATTTGTAAGCTAAATTGGCAGCCTGATAAATCCCCAGCCAACAGTAAGCCCACCCCCTGGCAGTATATATATTAGCTCACACATACACATAATAGACTGGTCATGTGACTGACAGCTGCCGGATTCCTATATGGTACATTTGTTGCTCTTGTAGTTTGTCTGCTTATTAATCAGATTTTTATTTTTGAAGGATAATACCAGACTTGTGTGTGTTTTAGGGCGAGTTTCATGTGTCAAGTTGTGTGTGTTGAGTTGCGTGTGGTGACATGCATGTAGCGACTTTTGTGAGATGAGTTTTGTGTGGCGACATGCGTGTAGCAACTTTTTGTGTGTCGAGTTGCATGTGACAGGTTAGTGTAGCAAGTTGTGTGCAGCAAGTTTTGCGCATGGTGAGTTTTGCGCGTGGCGAGTTTTATGTATGGTGCCTTTTGAGTATGTGCAAGTTTTGTGTGAGGCAACTTTTGCATGTGTTGCAACTTTTGTGCATGTGGCAATTTTTCTACGTGTGCAAGTTTTGCGTGTGGCGAGTTTTCCATGAGGTGAGTTTTGCACGTGTGGCGAGTTTTGCATGTGGAGAGTTTTGCGCGTGGCGAGTTTTGAGCGGCAACTTTTGTGTTTCGACTTTTATGTGGCGAGGTTGGTGTATGTGTGGTGAAATGTGTGCTGAGGGTGATATATGTGTTCGAGCACGTGGTAGTGTGTGGCGCATTTTGTGTGTGTGTTCATATCCCCGTGGTGGTGTGGTGATTATCCCATGTCGGGGCCCCACCTTAGCAACTGTACAGTATATACTCTTTGACGCCATCGCTCTCATTCTTTAAGTCCCCCTTGTTCACATCTGGCAGCTGTTAATTTGCCTCCAACACTTTTCCTTTCATTTTTTCCCCATTATGTAGATAGGGGCAAAATTGTTTGGTGAATTGGAACGCGCAGGGTTAAAATTTCGCCTCACAACATAGCCTATGACGCTCTCGGGGTCCAGACGTGTGACTGTGCAAAATTTTGTGGCTGTAGCTGCGACGGTTCAGATGCCAATCCCGGACATACACACACACATACATACATACATACACACATACACACATTCAGCTTTATATATTATATATATATATATATATATATATATATATATATATATATAATTATGTCAGTATAATTCAAGCACACAAGTAGTACTGAACTGGAAGGTGCCCAAACCATGTAAGGTTTAACCAATCTAACAAGCACTTTTCTGGCACAGCACCCAACATGTGTATTATGTCTCATAATTAGTTTGGTCTCTGATGACTATAATCTTTCGAAAGCTTTATCATAATGATTTATTTATCGGAATTGCCATGTAATCTCACAAAGTCCTAAATCATTCTGACCCAGCCCAAACGCCATGTCTTTACAAGGTCCTGGGCTCCCAATACATAATGTTCCTACTTTCCAAAAGTTAAGTTCACACAAGCATATAAAAAAAATCATCCAAGCATATAAAACAATTGTCCGAGCATCATTCAGAAAAAAATTGAGATTTTTCCTTTTGTTTGTTTTGTCATCCATATTGGCATGATTGTGTTCAGTTACTACATCTTATGGCATCTGTTTTTCTGCATGAGAAGATAAAATACTGCAACGTATCCTTAAAAATGAAATGCTATATGGATGATCCGTATGGGATTTGTTTGTTTTTTTGTCCACCCATAGACTTGAATTGGCGACTCTCATCCAAAACTCAGAAGAGATTGGTGCATACTGCAATGTGTTTTTCACATGGACATTTCTGTTGATCTGAGCGAAAATTAAACGGTCATCTGAACCTATTGAAAAACATGGGTCCTAGTGCTGTCTATGCGAGGTCAATTTTTTCACAGGCACCAATTGTACCACTGACAATGAGGACTCACATATGCATCAGAAGGCTCATATGATCAGAAAGCTAGGCCAATACAAGCAATAAGTGTTTTCTGCACGTCACAGATCGACAAAAAAATATTTTTGTAATCATCGCAGGTGACTTTGTACTTTTCTGAATCATCTTTTTGTCCTGATTTCAAAAATGTATATAGTTTTTCTGTAGCACGTACAGATTCCATGGAGCAGCATCATTATTATGAGGTAAATAAAATATACTGGCGACATTAAGAAAACAATAATCTACATATCAGAAAAAAATGCTTCACCTTAGAAAACAGTTTTTATTGAACCAAAATAATTTCACATGCAAAATAGAAACCAAAATATGAGCAGAAATTAAAAGTGCTTGACATTAGACTGTTGTTGACATGATTTTTCAGGGTTGTCCCTATGTAACATCCAACAGTAATATGCCATCATTGAGTCATTCCAAAAACCCTGTTAGCGATGTTCCATTACTTTAACGTCCTAGTGAAACCGCTCGCCTTGTTCATTGCTTACATCCCCAAGATTTTGATAGAAGAAATCTAAATGTGAATGCAAAAATTGCATTTTCAGAGACATGCGACATCCAAGACACTGGTATGCATTTAGCAGTTCCTCAACACCTTCAACATTTTCTGGAGCTTTTTGTTTTCCTAAGAAGTTTTCACAGATCCACTTGAAGCTTTTCCAAGATCTCAATTCCTTATCATTTAGAGATCCTTCAAACACATCACCTCTCATAAGCTCTCTGATCTGAGGACCAACAAATACCCCTTCCTTCAGTTTTGCTGGCGAAATGCTGGAGAATTTATGTGAAATGTACTGCAACCCTTGTGAATTTGTCTTTGCCATGGCTTTCACCAAGTTTTTAATCAATCCTAACTATAAGAAAGATTTTTGTTGGAGCAACTAAAGAATTATGCTGAACATTGTCTCTACCTGGAGCATAGATGTTTCTCTGTCCCAAATCACAACGAACATAATGCTGTACTGTATTTCTACTGTCCCATAAACACAAGAAGCAACAATATTTTTTTGAACCTCCTTGCATTCCCATTAGCAGACCAATCACTTTCAAATCTCCACAGATATCCCATTGATGATGCTTATATTGTATAGCATCCAACACAACTGACAGATTTTCATAACTTTCCTTTAGATTACATGAGTGAGCAATAGGGATTGATGGTTTCATATTTCCATTGTGAAGCAACACTGCTTTCATACTTCTCTGGGATGAGTCAATAAACAATCGCCAATCTGCAACAAAATACACTTGATTCAGTTCTTCAAAGAGGCCATTCACGTTGTTACAGTACACCATTGGTCCATGAACTGGAAAAAATTGTGTGAAAGTGTTACTTCTGTTTCGGTAATAACACACTTTGACATCATCATGAAGAAGATTCTTTTGTTTCAACCTACAGTAGATGCAAGAAGTTCAGCTTTATCTTTTGACAAAGAAAGGTCTCTGATGAGATTATTTAATTCATATTGAGTAAAGCGTTCTGGCTGCTCGGCTGCTCCATCAGGTACATACTCATCTTGACTTTAGGTCTCCATGCCTTCGCCAGTAGATTCAGCTCCATAGTCTTCATATTCTACTTCATTTTCATCCAATCCAGACAACGGTGGTACAGGAACTGGTAAGGTACCATCATGTAGAACTGGCCTACTCGCAGTTTCAAGTTCAGGGTAATTAATCTCATGTTTGTTCTTTGTAGAAAAGCCCTTCAGTTTGACAAAACAAAAGTAGCAGTCATCACTATTATTTTTGGGTTCACTCCAAATCATGGGAACAACAAATGGCATAGTCACTTTCCTCATATTCAGCTAGTCACAAAGACCATTTGAACAACTTGAGCATATCCACATGAGGGGCCCAGCTTTTGTCTTGATCACCAAGTGGGCACTTAAAGTGCATCTGGTACATCTTTTTAATATCATGAATGATTGAACGCACTTAGCCTTTTGGTGTAAAAGAACCACACACATAGCAGAATATGTTCGGATGATTGATACACTGTCGGGGCATTTTTCTCCTTTAAATCAGATCAAACAGTAGAGTAAGTTCAGTTCAATGGTGGTGACTAACTAAAAAAAAAAATGTGATGAGCCGACCGATTATATGTAGATATTTCACAGTTAAGTAAGACAAGCAAAGAAATGGGAATAATATAGGAAAAACCACATACATTGAAAATGCAGAAATACGGTAATAACAAAAATACTTCTATCTCAGAAACTTTATGTGATAGAGCAAAACTAAGCATACTTTTGTAATCAGCACATCAGACTCCATAAAACAGACATATTACCTTTGCTGATTATTTTTTTTGTGCTGACCGGTGTAATTATCCTAACTGTCAACAAAATCCACAATTCGTAAGAGGCCCTTATTTGTCCACCACAGGAAATCCACGACCAAGGTGAAAGTCACAATTTTTGACTAAAGGTGCAAAAGGAGTGTGAGAAGAGCAAAGATTAAATAATTTTCATAGGCGATCCCAAAATGCCATGGAATGGGATAATGGGGGAGATACTGCAGCATTCAGAGACACTACACTAGACCATAATAGGAGCATTTTAAAATGATAGTTAAGGACCACCTTACACTTCATAAAAACCCGGTGTGGCAATAAATGTATTGCACAAATTAAACTCGATTGGGCCAGTTAGACAGTGTGATAGTATTTTATATGGTTTTGTACGCCCAGTCTCTTTATTTTTTAAAGAGAATGTGCTATTAGTAAATGACCTATTGTTTAAATAAGGTTTTTATATCAAATGTATTTTTAAACATTTTTGATATTTTTTTATTTTTCATATTAACATACATATTGAAAAAATAACAAAAAAAACCTTGCAATTTTCATATTCATATCTAGGTCTTATCAGCCGCTATTATGAATTGGGATCCTGTGTTATCTACTATATATAGAAGTGTTACCCTTCATACTTATCATGTCTGACAATGAGACTTATGAAAAGTCAACTGTACAGAAGAGGAAATGTGACTTTAATATTAGGCCTCTTGGCCAGTGTGAAAATTTCAGATTTTTCTTTCAAGATAGTGGTATGAAATACTGAAAAAAAACATTAGATACAACTATTAAAAAATATATTTAGCATTAAGCCCTTAACCCATGAAGGTGGTTTGCACGTTAATATTAATGACCAGGACAATTTTTTACAATTCTGACCCGGATGGGGGATACCGCGTCTGATCTCGGCATACTCTTCTCCCATGAACACCAGTACACCTGGTTCTTAATACAACAATCCCTAACAGGCGCTGTCCTCTATATGCCCGGGGACACAATTGTCCCTTTTATCCACGCATTTTTCGCTATAAGTACGTAACTGATGAAGGTCCTGTTTGTTTTGGACCGAAACGTTTTAGTACTACATTAAAAAATCTTCCACTTGAGCATAAAGTTGAGTGCAAGGTCTATTACTTTATTTTCCTTCTACTGTATGAGCGGTCACGTGGGGCCGCCGATTACAGTCATGAATATGCGGCTCCACCTCCCATAGGGGTGGAGCCGCATATTCATTTCTGTAATGGGCGGCCACACGTGACCGCATACAGGAGAAGCTGCGGCCAGGACAGGACACTGCGAGGGAGGCGGGTGAGTATTTTAATAACAGCGGGCGGGCGCACAGGGGGTGGGAGGGGGGTGGGGACAGGGATCTTTATGTTAAACACGAGAAACAAAAAAAAAAGGATTATTCATATCTTCTCTACAGCAAACGCTGCTGCAGAGAAGATATGAATGGCGGCGTCAGCACCATGTGGGGGGGACAGCGCTTACTGTAGCGCTGTTTCCTGCATGGCACACAGACTGCACACGGACAACGTCCGTGTGCGGTACGTGTTTTACACGGACCCATTGACTTTAATGGGTCTGTGTAATCCGTGCGCTCCCACGAACACTGACATGTCTTCGTGTTTGGCACACAGAGACACGGTCCGCAAAAAATCAATGACATCTGCACAGATGCATTGATTTCAATGTGTCTACGTGTGTCAGTGGCTCCGGTACGTGAGGAAACTGACACCTCACGTACCGGAATCACTGACGTGTGAAACCGGCCTAAGGTTGTAGTGATCATATTGACACCACATGTTGTGCCTCACAGAATTTTGTACGATTGAGCGGAGAAGAAAGAATAAATTATATTTTTACCACTAAAATGTTGTTTTAGCTCTAAGTTTTTAATTTTTCTAAGGGCTAATAGGAATTTTTTTAACAACAAACTGAGGTCTATTTTTTCTCTCTCCCTCTATACCCTACATGAAATCGGGAAATATTTTTCAGGCACAGTGCAATTTAATTTTTCTAAGGGCTAATAGGAATTTTTTTAACAACAAACTGAGGTCTATTTTTTCTCTCTCCCTCTATACCCTACATGGAATCGGGAAATATTTTTCAGGCACAGTGCAAAGCTCAGAAGGCAAGGGGCGCCAGATTTTACTATTATTGTTTGCAAGTTCCATGACCCACTGGGAGAGCCCATGAGGTGCCAGAACAGCAGAACCTCCCATAATTGCCCCAATTTACAAACTACACCTCTCAATTCATTTATCTAGGGGTGCAGTGATTAGATTGACATCACAGGTATGTCACAGAATTTTATACCATTGGGCAGTGAAGAAAAAATAACTACATTTTTACGGCCAAATTTTTGTTTTAGCTCCACATTTTACATTTTCACACAAGAAGTGGGTAAAAATGGCACCATAATTTCTCACACAATTTCTACTGTACGTGGCAATAACCCATATGTGGCTGTACAGTACTACTTGGCCATACGGTGAGACTCAAGAGGAACGGAGCACTATTTGCCTCTTGGAGCGAATATTTTCCTAGAACACTTTGAGGACTCCACATACAGAGCCCATAATTGCTAGAAGAGCAGAATCCCCCCTCAAGTGACCTCATTTGGTAAATTATACCCCTTTGGGAATTTATCTACAGGTGTAGTGACGATTTTGACTCCAGGGGTATTTTCCAGAAACAAGCAGCAATGAATGTTGCCGAGTAAAAATTGCAAACTGCCGTTGTAATGACCAAAACGCTGTAGTGACCAGTGCCTTATGCCCAGCCCGTGTTTCTGGAGACATGCACATGAGCTAGGTGGGCTCTCATCGCTTCAGAAATGCCAAATATGTGGACACTATATGTGGTTTAGGTACACTGTGGGGCTCAGAAGGGAGGGAGGCATTTCGATTTGGGAGCGCAGAATTTGCTGAATTTCTTTTGGAGGGTTATGGAGCCATTTTGCTTTTCCAGAGTCTTCGTACTACCAGTAACGTTGAAGCCCTCTATATTTCCGTTAACAGATGACAGATCTGAGTGAGGTTTGCTTTTTTTGTTGATTGAGGTGAAGCTTTTATTGGGAACATTTTACATAATGTTAGAGATCACAGTTATCCGTCGCTCTACGTTGAGCACTTACTTTGGGGATTCCATCTAAATCTCTCAGTGACGTGATTCAGATGATAGCCCCGAGGGATCCGTTCACTATAATGAGGCAGCAGAGTTACTCAGGACTCTGTCTGGCCTCTGTTCAACGGTGTCCTTCTTTTCAGAAGTACACAAAACTGTGGCCGACGACACTTTTATGCAATCCTAAAAATACGGACACCGCCGGATCACAGGTCAGACAGCTTCCACAGTGCCTCCATCTGCCTCAATATAGGGAATCTTCTGCCAGAGGTTCAGTCTGAATCACGTATTTCAGAGATTTACACAGAAACCTCTACGTAAGTGCTCAGCGTCGAGCACAGGACAAATGTGCACTGAGCCTTACTGCGAGCTTTGGGAGGCAGAATGAAAAACTCAACAATAGGTGAAGAATTTGTTTTATTTATTTTTTACACCATTCCTTGTGCGGTATAAATGATTAGGTGACTTTATTCTTTGGGTTGGTGCAATTACAGCGATACCAAATTTATATCGGGTTTTTATGTTTGGCTGCTGTCATACACTAAAAGACGTTTTTTATTGCAAAAAAATAGCTTTTGCATCACCATATTTTGAGAGCTATAATTTTTCCAGATTTTGGCCCACAGAGTCATGTGACGTTTTTGCGGGACAACTTGATGGTTTTATTGGTACCATTTTCAGGCACGTCATTTTTTGATCGTTTTCTATTCCAATTTTTGGGAGGGAGAATGCACAAAAAACAGCAATTCAAAATTTTTTTTTTTTGGGGGGGGGTAGGGTTTATGCCGTTCCGTGTGTGGTAAAATTGATAAGGAAAATTTATTCTACGGGTCAGTACGATTACGGCGATACCTCATTTATATTTTTTTTATGCTTTGGCGGTTTTATACAATAAAAACTATTTTAGAGAAAAAATATATTTTTGCATCGCTTTATTCTGAGAGCTATAACTTTTTTATTTTTCCACTGATGGAGCTGTAAGGCAGCTTATTTTTTGCGGGAGAAGATGACGTTTTCAGTGATACCATGTTTATTTATATCTGTCTTTTTGATTGCGTTTTATTCCAGTTTTTGTTTGGCAGTATGATGAAGCATTGTTTTTTGTCTTTTTTTATGGTGTTCACTAAAGGGGTTAACTAGTGGGACAGTTTAAAAGGTCGGGTCGATGCGGAAGCGGTGATATGAAATATGTGTACTTTCATAGTATGGGAAAATATTTCATACTAATTGTTACTTTTTGGTCATCATCATAATGAAGACCTTACCTATATTTTATACTTACCTGATCAGTGTTGCCTCATATTTAAGTGCTTCTATGCCAGTATAATTATCCTAATAATGTTGTAATTGGCTTATAATTTAGTGCCCGAAACTCCACAGCAGGTGTGGTCTTGCTTATACAGAGGTTATAAGGTTACACTGTTAATATTGAGGTCTAGACTTATCCAAAAGCATTATCCAAAAATTCAAGCTCAGCAAAGAATCATTATTGCCAAACCTGTATAATCTACTATATAATTGTCTAAGGGGTACTTCCGTCTTTCTGTCCTTCTTTCTGTCACCGTTATTCGTTCGCTGATTGGTCTCGGCAGCTGCCTGTCATATCTGCCGCGACCAATCAGCGACACGCACAGTCCGGAAGAAAATGGCCGCTCCTTACTCCCCGCACTCACTGCCCAGCGCCCGCATACACCCCTCCGCTTACACAGGGTTAATGCCGGCGGTAACGGACCGCGTTATGCCGCGAGTAACGCACTCCGTTACCGCCGCTAATAACCCTGTGTGACCAAGATTTTTACTATTGAGTCTGCCTATGCAGCGCCAATAGTAAAAACATCTAATGTTAAAAATAATTAAAAAAATAAAAAATGATTATATACTCACCTACGCCGCCTTTCCCGCTCCTCGCGATGCAACCGCCACGTTCCGGTGCACGGTTGGACTGGCAGAAGGACCTGCCATGACGTAACGGTCATGTGACCGCGATGTCATCAGAAGTCCTGCGCGCCTGCGCGGAAAGGACCTGCCGTGACGTCACGGTCATGTGACCGTGACACGGTCATGTGACCACGACGTCATGACAGGTCCTGCGCTACAAGGACCTGCCAGTCGACATAGCTACAGCGCGCCGGCGGAAGGTGAGTATATGTTTATTTTTTATTTTTTTTAACCTGTGTCATACGTGGCTGGGCAATATACTACATAGCTGGGCAATATACTACATGGGCTGTGCAATATACTACGTGGCTCTGTGCTGTATACTACGTCACTGGGCAATATACTACGTCACTGGGCAATATACTATGTGGCTCTGTGCTGTATACTACGTCACTGGGCAATATACTACGTCACTGGGCAATATACTACGTCACTGGACAATATACTATGTGGCTCTGCTGTATACTACGTCACTGGGCAATATACATTGTAACTGGCCAATATACTATGTGGGCTGTGCAATATACTACGTGGCTCTCTGCTGTATACTACGTCACTGGGCAATATACTACGTCACTGGACAATATACTATGTGGCTCTGCTGTATACTACGTCACTGGGCAATATACAATGTAACTGGCCAATATACTACATGGGCTGTGCAATATACTACGTGGCTCTGTGCTGTATACTACGTCACTGGGCAATATACTACGTCACTGGGCAATATACTACGCCACTGGGCAATATACTATGTGGCTCTGTGCTGTATACTACGTCACTGGGCATATACTACGTCACTGGGCAATATACTACGTCACTGGACAATAAACTGTGTGGCTCTGCTGTATACTACGTCACTGGGCAATATACAATGTAACTGGCCAATATACTACGTGGCTGGGCAATATACTACGTTGCTGGGCAATATACTACGTGGCTGGGCAATATACTACATAGCTCTGCTATATACTACGTGGCTGGGCAATATACTACGTGGACATGCATATTCTAGAATACCCGATGCGTTAGAATCGGGCCACCATCTAGTGTCCCATAATTGTGAGATCTGGCTAGCCTCTGTGTTCCAGTTGCCTACATATCTATAACTTCCGTTAAGAGTGCAATAGCCATGGAAAACTTTTAAAAATAAATAATTATCCCCTAATGTTTTCTTACAGTCGCCTTATAGATGATGCCTGTTGAGTCTTGGTGACAGATTTCCTTGGCCAAGAGAAAGAGCATACTTGGAACAAAATTTCTTGTAGAGCAGTGATGGGCAATTAATTTTCCCGGGAGGTCATATGAGAGACCATGACTGTTATGGAGGGCTAAACCCATAGACTGAAATTAATACTGCTCAATATTATTATTAACATATTTTTATTATTTTATATTAATATTGTATTGCTTAATATTGGGCTTAATTTTGCATGTTGACTAGCTGCTACTGCGAATAAGTGTTACAATATGGCTCATATGCATAGAACCAGCTATTATCAGGAGACTGGCTGATAGTAATAACAGGGACCTGTATACTTCTGTATGATGTATTGTCTCAGACAGGAGGGGGGAGCAGTGAGGAGCAGCTGCAGTCACACGGAATTACAAGTGTTCTAAAGATAATACAAGTGCACTGGGCATCTCATCTTTATGAGGGCAGGAGCAGTACAATAATTTTTTATCTTCCCAGAGTACCCCTTTAAGGCATTGCTCCTGGGAAAATTATGTATAACTCTCTTTTAAAATGCAGAACATTCTCTAATATAAAAACTGATGGAAAGGAAACTAGTGAACCCATACGAAACGGTAAAATATAACAGGGACGGATACAGATGGAATAAAGCCCCTATACAAGAACAGTATATGGGCCCTTTGCAGTCCAATAATGAACCTCTTTATATGTTTACAATAGAAGCTACTTACTGCTTTAAAGGTAGAAATGGGGCCCCTTAACTTTTGGGTCCCTGTGTGACGGCGTCACTTTTATGCCCACCCCTGATACATTATGTCTCTGGTCCTTGTCCATTGGCAGACTCCACTTTCCTGCTCTCTTTTTGCTCCTCAAATGCAGAAATATGACTACCATCACACTCTCCTTGCAGTGACCTTTTGTACTGCATTAGGTCCATCTTCCACAATGCTTTATCTGACTCAGGATAAATAAGGTATTCTACCTCTTTGCCTGAGCAATACAGTTCCTAGGTTTCTCTTTGCGCTAAAGGGTTCATCTCAGTTGTGTGTTATGATCTGGTGGCCTAAGAGCAGCATGAGACGTACTCTGGAGAAGGTGGTACCTGTACTGACCGCAGACCCTGAACTTAACACCACAACTAGAAGTAGCCGTGGAATGTACCTAGCACTCCCTGGACATCTCGACACAGCCGGAGGACTAATTACCCCTAGAGATAGAAAAGGGAAAACTATCTTGCCTCAGAGAAAATTCCCAAAGGATAGGCAGCCCCCCCACAAATATTGACTGTGAGAGGAGAGGGAAAAAACATACACAGACTGAAATCAGAATTTAGCAAAGGAGGCCACTTCTAGCTAAATAGAAAGGATAGGACAGAGTACTATGCGGTCAATATTAAAACACTAGAAAATATCCACCACAGAAAATACAAAAACTCCACAGCTAACTAAAGATATGGAGGGTATATCTGCATCTCCAGAGATACCAGCTTGGCTAAACAAATCCTTATACAGACCAAGCTGGACAAGACAAAAAACATGGAAAAGTACTGAACAATAAGGCCACAGCATGTGGACAGCAAAAAATCAAGGCCAGAACTTATCTTTGATGAAAAGAACTGCAAAGCAGGAGAGACCAGGCAGAGATGTGAATCCTCCAGGAACAATGGACAACTGGCACTGACTAAAGGGTGAAGCAAGACTAAATAGCCCAGTCAGATTTGCAACAAGTGAACACACCTGATAAATGCTGCGATTCAGAGACCGCAGCGCTACCACTTACAACCACCTGGGGGAGCCCAAGAGCAGAATTCACAACTGTTGTGTGTGTGGCACCCCAGGAGTTCGGGTACCACAGTGGTGCTGCCTTCCTCTCGGTGAGGGTAGTGCCATGCCTGGAGGCAAGTGGGATCCCTTTGGCAGGTAAGGCCTCTTTCACAATCAGCCACAATCCATCAAAATGTTAAAAAGAGGGATACTGTGCAGATTTAAAAAAACTGATGCACTGGATTCGTTTGTTTTATGGATCTGTAGCATTTTCCAAGCTATCTGTAGCAGCACTTGGAAAACTGATTGACAGGTTGGTCACACTTGTCAAACATAGTGTTTGACAAGTGTGACCAACTTTTTACTATTGATGCTGCCTATGCAGCATCAATAGTAAAAAGATATAATGTTAAAAATAATTTTAAAAAATACAAAATCTTGATATTCTCACCTTCCGGCATCCCCCGCAGCGTTCCCGATGTTCGCGATGCTCCCGTTCCCAGTAATGCCTTGCGAGAATGACCCGATGACGTAGCGGTCTTGCAAGACCGCTATGTCATCACAGGTCATTGTCTCGCAAGGTATTACTGGGAACGGGAGCATTGCGAGCATCAGGAAGGCTGCGGGGGACGCCGGAAGGTAAGAATATCAGGATTTTTTTTATTATTATTTTTAACATTATATCTTTTTACTATTGATGCTGCATAGGCAGCATCAATAGTAAAAAGAGAGAGAATTTCCCTGACTGGAAATTCTTCCACGCATGCTCACTTTCAAAAGACAGAACCTGTCGCTGGATTCCTGCTTTTGACACACAGCAACGGATCCTGTGTCCATAGTCTTCTATTATAGCCAATGACGGACAGTACAGGATCCGTCGCTGTGCGATTTTCCAATGTGCACAAAAAACGATTCTATGTGTGTTGTCTCCGCCCGACGGACAGCGATTTTACAACGGATCCAGTGCACGATGGATGAAACGGAAGGCCATCCATCACAATCCTTCGCTAATGCAAGTCCATGAAAAAAAAACGGATCCAGCAGAAACATTTGCTGGAACCTTTTTTTCACAAAACGATGCATTGTGACGGAAAAAGAAAGACGGAAATGTGAAAGAGGCCTAAGCTGTACACACAACACATTCTAACTCCAGGCCAGAAGGGGGAGCTCAAAACTCTGTTTGTTGGGAACTTCCCTGAATTCTATCCTGGTCTGGAGGAGGAGTTAGGCAGTCTGTGTGAGACAAGAGACAGGAAAGGAGCTCTGAGGAGTGATTAGGAGTTCAAGGAGGCAGTGATTGGGCCTTCTGTGAGCCAGAGCACAGAAACTGGGCACCGGGAGCCTGAGATTGTGGATAACTGCAAGGTCCACAGTAGAACCGGAGGGCATAGGACTATATGTAAATTGCCCATACTAAACCTGAGGTACAGCAGCAGTTAGAGTCTGGAGTCACCATGTCAGAGACCCCATGAGAACAGCTCCAGTTGCCTAAAGCAGGTACAGTCCCAGGACAGGAGAGAGAAAGGGGTACCTTGCCAGCAAGGTACAGGTAGCAAGGGAGCAGAAAACCAGCACACAGAGGAAGGCTACCAACCTGACCTGCCAAGGGGATTTCTACTTGTTTTCAGGCTGCCTGGACTCTTTCTCCACCTGTTTCCGGTACCCTGGACTGAGGCTGACTACTACTTCAGTAAACCAGGCAAAGACTGCAAACCTGTGTCCTCCGTTATTTACTGGCAACCCATCATCTTTGCCATACACCTTGGGAGCCCTGGGGACCCCGCTTCACCTATGGGAAGCGCCATCATCTTGCTGCAACAACATCACCCCAGAGGACCCCTTTAAGCAGTGTTGGTCCCCTCTGACCAAGACCCACAGGTGGCGTCACGAATAGACTTTATTCCAAAATACCCCTTAAAGACCTTTTCCCTTTAATTGAGTGCCCAGGGCCACGGACCGGGTCGAAGCCACCGTGACATCCCCTTTAAGTGCGACCGGACTTGGTACCGAGTACCCCAAGCCCTGGGGGTTACTCTTGTGCAATTACTGAAATTGATTTTTGTCTGCTGCCTGCCCAGACCTCCTGTCAGTTTACAAAAAAACTGAATTCCCTGACTTCTTTCTTCCTTATGCTCCACTCCTCATTTTAGCCACAAGCCTAATCATTTCCAACCCAAGGAGTCAACTACAAAAAAGTCAATGAGTAAACAGTGACTGTGAAGGGAGTAACGCACAATAGGGTAAAACCTTAATGTAAGAGACAGTAAAAATAATAGGTTTGCACACCTTGGGTGGTTGTGTGAAGACACAACCACTAGAAAGGTTTAAATAACCAGCTGCCACTGCCCCGTTCCTGGGGGAAAGATCCACCAGATGGAAATTACCAAAATAGGATAAAAACACATTTAAAAATTGGCTGCGCTACTGTAAAAAAAAAAGTCTCTTGCTGCAATATTCTTAGGACCAACAGGTTGTTTATGTAAGTACGGCATTGGAACGCGTAGTGATTTAGTGAACAATAAAGAACCTTCTCAGAATATTGCAGCAAGAGACTATTTTCCAGCATGCAGCCAATTTTGAAACATATTTTTATCCTGTTTTGGTAACAACAAATTCAATGATATTGTGTCTAACGTGTTCCAAATGGGTTTTGAATCTATATGAGAGTCAATAAGGAAACTTGGGTAAAAAAATCCTTCTTTTCCTAAAATCAAGCATATTAATTATAATTTAAGCCAAATTAATTTGTTAAAAGGAAAAATTATTTCTAATCCTCCAAAACTCTTCATGGGTCCTCACTTGTCTTCTTGCATCCTTTTCCGTCATGGTTAGAGATGTGACCATTATAGACAGTCACTGGCGACATGTGTTAAAAAGGGGTCTGGACTACCCCTTTAAAATATGGAAAAAATATCCAAAGTATGTTATTCTAAGAATAAGATATTTATAGTGTACATATTGTAGTCATTTCATCTGCACCTCATGTTCCATAAACCGATAATCTTCATGTTAAACAGGTACTGATTAATATGTTGCCTAAGGAGTTCTTACAATATATGTCCCTCAATAGATGTAATACTTTGTAATCTGCAGAATTATAGCTTCGATGAGAGATTTACTAAATTTTTAGATACTGAAATCAAGTGAGTTATTTTATTATAGTTTCTCTTCTTTATTATTTCAGCATTTGACCTATCTCATATTACTTTATTTGGGGCTAAAGTGTCTCTGTCATCACAAAGTAGTGCCCTGTCTATGTAAGGCCGGGGTAACACTTGCGAGTGCAATGCGAGAAACTCTCACATCAATACCCGGCACTACCACCAGCTCCCGGGATCGGAGCGTGCAGCTGCGTAGAAATACATGCAGCTGAACGCTCCGGTCCTGAGTACCGGCGGCAGTGCCGGGTATTGATGTGAGAGTTTCTCGCATTGGACTCGCAAGTGTGACCCCCGCCTAAGGGCAGTATAATAATGATTGTAACACCAAACAACATTAAAACAGAAGACATTCTAGAGAATCACTGTTCATTTAGTCACTAGGAGTTGCAATCCCTATATTGGTCCAGGTTCCCAATGGGGTGGTTGTTATTTTCATATTGAGTCAAGCTTCTAGTATTTTTTTGGCATATAATAGAAACCGGGCATCCAGAAGAAACCCAAGCAAACATGAGATGAACATCCAAACTCCATGCAGATGAGATGTTGTCCTTGGATCGATTCAAACTAGGAAAAGTAGCAATAGGACCTTGGAGCATAGGAGAGCCAAAAGGTACCTTTGGCCCATATGAGAAGACTAAAAAAAAAAACTGTTAAAAACTTATGATAGTTGTGAGCCTATGGGAAATATTGCATTGAGGTTCACAAAACTTCAACTTACGCCTATGAATTCAGCGATACAATGATAACCACTGAGCCACCATCCTGCCCAGCTCACCTGTTTATTCGATTCGCCATATCCAAATATTTTATTAGAATGTTTTGATACTTTAAAATCATCCTTATTATAGATGTGTATTTGTACCAGGGCAATGGAAATTAGATTGGGGCAGGAACCAATGTGCATGAATACACTCTGTGTTTAGCCCTATGTGATATATGATGTTATGTAAAGAAAAGATAATAACAATCTGAAACATAAACTTATTATACAGCCATTCTACATACTTATCAGTCATTGCTAATCCTGATTGCTCAATACTTTATTATTAAAAAATAACAATTACAGTTCATCTGAGAAAGAGAAATGTTGGATCCTATGATCTTCTGTATACAATGGATGGATGAGGGTGTGGGGGAGAGTTGGCCTCACTGCACCCTGTCTTGTGATGGTGAAGCATGACAGAATGAGCTGTGCCTCCAATTTACCGTAATTTAATTCTGGTGTAAAATGCTGTTTAAAGTTATATACATTGTGGAGCAAAAGGGTAACAATCTTTGGAACTTTTGACTTTCAGTCTCCATATCTCACTATCACTCTGGTGGGTGAGTACCCACTGCGCCAGGGGCTGGGTTACCCTGGAGGCGCGTAACTAAATGGGTACCTGGTCTTCGCTAGAGCCTTCAATGGTGAGGTTAGGCTTGAGCTGCAGGTAGCTGCCAGGTACTACTCAGGGCAGTCCCCGGTACTGCAGGAGCTGATCCCAAGGGTCAGGAATGCAGGTATGGAGTTGGGGGGACAGGTGGGACAGAAACAAGAACACTGGCAGAAAGGATATTGGTTCAGGTTCAGACTGTACAGCTTATTTAGACAGGACAGATTCAGGACCACAGGTACTGGTTCAGACAGGACGGGTTCAGCTTCAAGCGGATTCGGGTTCTGCTTCAAGCGGATTCAGGTTCAGGTACAGACAGGACTTTTTCAGGTTCAGGTACAGACAGGATGGATTCAGGAACAGGGACCTAACAACTAAGTAGCAAGTGCTAGACTAATTAAACAGTAAAGTTGCTCAGACACCACCCTACAGTGAAGGATGCCTTAAATACATGATGTCTCTCAGCAATAGGCTGATGACACTTTCGGAGTGTGCGCTGCCCCTTTAAGAAGCGGGAAGCATGCATGCCCTAAGCACATTCCCATGAGACCTATGTGCACTGTAACGGGGTCTGCTGTGCTGGAGTACCTCTTTAGTACTACCCCTTGTTTCAGGAGGTCCACTCTGCTTTAGCTGGAGTCTGAATGAAGGACGCTGACTGGAATGGCTTCATTACATGGGCGCATATAAAATATCACTGCTTCTCCATGTATTTCCAGTGTGACAACTCTTTACTCACAGGACACAGAATATATATCACAACAGATACAGAGGGCAGGCCCATTCAAAAGTGGCAGGCCAAACATACATTACAATAGCCGCAGGTGGCCGGAGCCTGCCGATATTTACTGTGGGAATTACAAAGGTGGGGGGAGGTCAGAAGGAAAATATCTTGTTCCCTCTGCCCAGGGGCGCAGCCTGTGGGCTGATGCATTAGGGACATGAATCTCACATGGAACCTATTATACATACATATGACTGCACAACATATACTGTTATGATCCGGTGACCTTGGAGCCGCATGAAACGTTCTCTGGAGTAGGTGGTACCTGTACTGACCGCAAACCCTAAACTGACACCACAACTAGAAGTAGCCGTGGGGTGTACCTAACACGTCCTAGACACCTCGACACAGCCGGAGGACTAAATACCCCTATAGATGGAAATGGGAATTCTATCTTGCCTCAGAGCAGAACCCCAAAGGATAGGCAGCCCTCCACAAATATTGACTGTGAGTATAAGAGGAAAGGCACACGCAGGCAGAAAACAGGATTTAGCAAAAGAGGCACTTCTAGCTAAATAGAAAAGGATAGGACAGAATTCTAAGCGGTCAGTATTAAAACCCTAAAAATATCCACAGCAGATAATACAAATATTCTACATCTAACTAAAGACATAGAATGTATATCTGCATCTCCAGAGAATCCAGCATGACTGAAAAATCCAAACAAAGTCTAAGCTGGACAAAAACACAATGAATTGCACTGAATAGTAAAGCACACAGCATGTGTGCTGCAGAGACAAAAAACCAGACACTTATCTTAGCTGAATTGACAGCAGGGCATGAGGAGCCAGACAGAGATGCAATCCCTCCAAGAACAATGGACAACTGGCAAGGACCAATGGATCCTGCACACCCAAACACCCAGTAGAGCTGCAATCAACAGAAACACCTGCCCTGGATTACAACCCAGAGACAACTGCACTACCACCAACAACCACCGGAGGGAGCCCAAGAACAGAATTCACAACAATATACTGGGTGCTGGGGGGGTTCTGTAACACGGCTCCCCCTTTCAGCGACGCGATCGGCATACACAGTCTGATCCTTAACGGATCGGTTTGGGGATGACCGAAGTTTATGGGGTTGGTACAAGTTCTGTTTGTCAACTTAGTCCTTCGGCGTTACCGTTTTGTTTGCCGGGTCTTTAGTGGATGGTGAAGTCCAGAGGTTGCAGGGCTAAACTCCACCGCAGTAATCTGGCGTTGTCTCCGGAGACCCGATTAAGCCACACTAGGGGATTATGGTCCGCTAGGAGGGAAAACTGTCGTCCATACAAATATGGTTGTAACTTTTTGAGCGCCCATACTACTGCCAGGCACTCCTCGATGGCCGCATAGCTTACTTCATGGGGCAGTAGTTTCCGACTCAGGTAAGCTACCGGGTGTTCTTGGCTGTCCGGCCCGACTTGGCTCAGTACTGCCCCAAATCCAAACATAGAAGCATCCGTGTGAACAAGGAAACGTTTAGTTGGATCGGGTGCGGCCAATACAGGGGTATTGGTGAGGGCGTCCTTTAGCTGGCGGAAGGCTTCCTCACACTCTGGGGTCCAGGTTACCTGGCGGGGTTGGTTCTTACGGGTCAGATCAGTGAGGGGCTTGGCTACGCTGCTGTAATTGGGGACGAATTTCCTGTAATACCCTGCTGTCCCTAGAAACGCCATGACCTGGGTTTTCGTGCATGGGGTGGGCCATTTGGCTATGGCCTCAATCTTGGCTGGTTCTGGTCGCTGTTTCCCACTTCCCACCCAATGTCCTAAATACTGAACCTCCACTTTGCCCACGTGATACTTGTTTGGGTTCAGGGTGATTCCGGCCTTGTGGATCCTGTCTAATACGGTCTCTAGGTGATTTAGATGCTCTTCCCATGTCGCGCTGTAGATGGCGATGTCATCCAGGTAGGCACACGCATAGTCCTGGAGACCATCCAGAAGCTGGTCAGCCAGCCTCTGGAAGGTCGCAGAGGCATTCTTCATCCCGAATGGCATAACTCAAAACTGGAATAAGCCGAACGGGATGACAAATGCAGACTTGGGAATAACATCAGGACTAAGGGGAATCTGCCAGTAGCCTTTGCATACATAGTTACATAGTTATTAAGTTTGAAGGAAGACTTTAAGTCCATCTAGTTCAACCCATAGTCTAACCTAACATGCCCTAACATGTTGATCCAGAGGAAGGCAAAAAAAAACCATGTGGCAAAGAGTAAGCTCCACATTGGGGAAAAAAATTCCTTCCCGACTCCACATACGGCAATCAGACTAGTTCCCTGGATCAACGCCCTATCAAGGAATCTAGATCGATGGTGGTCAAATACTTTGCCCCCGCCAGCCGGTCTAACAGTTCATCCACGCGCGGCATGGGATATGCATCCGTCACCATTTTCTCATTGAGCCTGCGATAGTCTACACAAAACCGTGTAGTCCCATCCTTCTTGGGCACTAACACTACGGGGGATGCCCAGGGACTATCTGATTCTTCAATGACCCCTAAGCGCAACATCTCTCGTATCTCTTGTCACATCCCTTCTCGTACAGACTCAGGGACGCAGAAGGGGGGTTGTCTCAGGGGGGTCTGATCCTGGGTCTCAACCTTGTGTTGTGCCAGGTGGGTGCACCCAGGTCTCCCTAAAAACATCCTCTTTCGCTGCCTCAACAACACCTCTGCCTGCTGTCTCTCCCGGGGACCTAGGTCTTCACCCCAGTGTACCTGGTCCCATGTTTTAGACTGAGTTCTCTCCCCTAAGACATCAGGCAAGGGGAGTCTGGCTAAATCCTCTGCTTCAGGTGCACAGATGGCCACTACCTCTTCAGGGCGCTCCCGGTAGGGCTTCAGCATGTTGACGTGGAACATGCGGATAACCCTGGGGTTGTCACAATCGGCGACATTATAGGTGGTGTCGGCTATTTTCCCCACTACCTGGTAGGGCCCCTGCCATGCAGCTTGGAACTTGTTCTGCCTAGTGGGTTCTAACACCAGGACCTTCTGTCCTATCTCAAAGGTGCATTCTCTGGCCCTCCGATCGTACCATACGCGCTGGTGCCGTTGGGCCACCTGCAGGTTCCCACGTACAGCCTGGGTCAGCTTCTGCAGGCGGTCCCGGAATTCCAGCACATAGGGTACAATAGGTACCCCTTCTATGGTGCCCTCCCCTTCCCAGTGTTCTAGCACTAAGTCTAGGGGTCCCCTTACCCGCCTCCCGTATACCAGTTCAAACGGGGAGAACTGTTGTGAATTTGCTTTTTGCTCCCTCTAGTGGTTACTAGTTTTTTGACTCTGGTTTTTCTGTCATTCCTTTTATCCGCACCTGGGTCGTTAGTTAGGGGTGTTGCTATATAAGCTCCCTGGACCTTCAGTTCAATGCCTGGCTACGTAGTTATCAGAGCTAGTCTGCTGTGCTCTTGTCTACTGATCCTGGTTCCAGTTATATCAGCTAAGTCTGCCTTTTGCTTTTTGCTATTTGTTTTGGTTTTGTATTTTTGTCCAGCTTGTTCCAAATCTATATCCTGACCTTTGCTGGAAGCTCTAGGGGGCTGGTGTTCTCCCCCCGGACCGTTAGACGGTTCGGGGGTTCTTGAATTTCCAGTGTGGATTTTGATAGGGTTTTTGTTGACCATATAAGTTACCTTTCTTTATTCTGCTATCAGTAAGCGGGCCTCTCTGTGCTAAACCTGGTTCATTTCTGTGTTTGTCATTTCCTCTTACCTCACCGTCATTATTTGTGGGGGGCTTCTATCCAGCTTTGGGGTCCCCTTCTCTGGAGGCAAGAAAGGTCTTTGTTTTCCTCTACTAGGGGTAGCTAGATTCTCCGGCTGGCGCGTGTCATCTAGAATCAACGTAGGAATGATCCCCGGCTACTTCTAGTGTTGGCGTTAGGAGTAGATATATGGTCAACCCAGTTACCACTGCCCTATGAGCTGGATTTTTGTATTCTGCAGACTTCCACGTTCCTCTGAGACCCTCGCCATTGGGGTCATAACAGTTTGCCAGGCCAGTATTAAATGTTTAATGCATTGCAGAAGAGGGATTATAAGAAAGAAGATTCTGAGTTTTTTTTTTTTTCTTCTTCCCCTTTACCTCAGAGTGGCTATGCTTGCTGCAGACATGAATGTCCAGACCTTGATTACAAGTGTGGACCAGCTGGCTACTCGTGTGCAGGGCATATAAGACTATGTTATCAGAAATCCTAGGTCAGAACCTAAAATACCGATTCCTGAACTGTTTTCCGGAGACAGGTTTAAGTTTAGGAATTTCGTGAATAATTGTAAATTGTTTTTGTCCCTGAGACCCTGTTCATCTGGAGATTCTGCTCAGCAAGTAAAAATTGTTATTTCGTTCTTACGGGGCGACCCTCAGGATTGGGCTTTTTCGCTGGCGCCAGGAGATCCGGCATTGGCTGATCTTGATGCGTTTTTTCTGGCGCTCGGTTTACTTTATGAGGAACCCAATCTTGAGATTCAGGCAGAAAAGGCCTTGCTGGCTATGTCTCAGGGGCAGGACGAGGCTGAAGTGTATTGCCAAAAATTTCGGAAATGGTCCGTGCTGACACATTGGAACGAGTGTGCACTGGCCGCTAATTTTAGAAATGGCCTTTCTGAAGCCATTAAGAATGTTATGGTGGGTTTTCCCATTCCCACAGGTCTGAATGATACTATGGCACTGGCTATTCAAATTGACCGGCGGTTGCGGGAGCGCAAAACTGCAAATTCCCTCATGGTGTTGTCTGAACAGACACCTAATTCGGTGCAATGTGATAGAAAAACCGCAAATTCCCTCATGGTGTTGTCTGAACAGACACCTGATTTAATGCAATGTGATAGAATCCTGACTAGAAATGAGCGGAAAATTCATAGACGCCGGAATGGCTTGTGCTACTACTGTGGTGATTCTACACATGTTATCTCAGCATGCTCTAAACGTATAGCTAAGGTTGTTAGTCCTGTCACCGTTGGTAATTTGCAACCTAAATTTATTCTGTCTGTAACTTTGATTTGCTCACTGTCATCTTATCCTGTCATGGCGTTTGTAGATTCAGGTGCTGCCCTGAGTCTCATGGATCTTTCATTTGCTAAGCGCTGTGGTTTTACTCTTGAACCATTAGAAAATCCTATTCCTCTTAGGGGTATTGATGCTACACCATTGGCAGCAAATAAACCGCAGTATTGGACACAGGTTACCATGTGCATGACTCCTGAACACCGCGAGGTGATACGTTTCCTGGTTTTACATAAAATGCATGATTTGGTTGTTTTAGGGCTGCCATGGTTACAGACCCATAATCCAGTCCTGGACTGGAAGGCTATGTCAGTCTCAAGTTGGGGCTGTCGTGGTATTCATGGGGATTCCCTGCCTGTATCTATTGCTTCTTCTACGCCTTCGGAAGTTCCGGAGTATTTGTCTGATTATCAGGATGTCTTCAGTGAGTCTGAGTCCAGTGCACTGCCTCCTCATAGGGACTGTGACTGTGCTATAGATTTGATCCCAGGCAGTAAATTTCCTAAGGGAAGACTGTTTAATCTGTCGGTACCTGAACATACCGCTATGCGTTCATATATCAAGGAGTCTCTGGAGAAAGGACATATTCGTCCGTCTTCTTCCCCTCTTGGTGCGGGATTCTTTTTTGTGGCAAAAAAGGACGGATCTTTGAGACCTTGTATTGATTATCGGCTTTTAAATAAGATCACTGTCAAATTTCAGTATCCTTTACCGCTGTTGTCTGACTTGTTTGCCCGGATTAAAGGTGCCAAGTGGTTCACCAAGATAGACCTTCGTGGTGCGTACAACCTTGTGCGCATTAAGCAAGGTGATGAATGGAAAACCGCATTCAATACGCCCGAAGGTCATTTTGAGTACTTGGTGATGCCTTTTGGGCTCTCCAATGCGCCTTCAGTTTTTCAGTCCTTTATGCATGACATTTTCCGGAAGTATCTGGATAAATTTTTGATTGTTTATCTGGATGATATTTTGGTTTTTTCTGATAATTGGGATTCGCATGTGGAGCAGGTCAGGTTGGTCTTTAAAATTTTGCGTGAAAATTCTTTGTTTGTCAAGGGCTCAAAGTGTCTCTTTGGTGTGCAGAAGGTTCCCTTTTTGGGGTTCATTTTTTCCCCTTCTGCTGTGGAGATGGACCCAGTCAAGGTCCGAGCTATTCTTGATTGGACTCAGCCCTCGTCAGTTAAGAGTCTTCAGAAGTTCTTGGGCTTCGCTAACTTCTACCGTCGTTTTATCGCTAATTTTTCTAGCATTGTGAAACCTTTGACGGATATGACCAAGAAGGGCTCCGATGTAGCTAACTGGGCTCCTGCTGCCGTGGAGGCTTTCCAGGAGTTGAAACGCCGGTTTACTTCGGCGCCTGTTTTGTGCCAGCCTGACGTCTCACTTCCCTTTCAGGTTGAGGTGGATGCTTCGGAGATTGGGGCAGGGGCCGTTTTGTCGCAGAGAGGCCCTGGTTGCTCTGTTATGAAACCTTGTGCCTTTTTCTCTAGGAAGTTTTCGCCTGCCGAGCGAAATTATGATGTGGGCAATCGGGAGTTGTTGGCCATGAAATGGGCATTTGAGGAGTGGCGTCATTGGCTCGAGGGTGCTAAGCATCGTGTGGTGGTCTTGACTGATCACAAAAATCTGATGTATCTCGAGTCTGCTAAACGCCTTAATCCGAGACAGGCCCGCTGGTCATTGTTTTTCTCCCGCTTTGATTTTGTTGTCTCGTATTTACCAGGTTCAAAGAATGTGAAGGCCGATGCTCTTTCTAGGAGCTTTGTGCCTGATGCTCCTGGAGTCGCTGATCCTGTTGGTATTCTTAAAGATGGAGTTATCTTGTCAGCTATTTCTCCAGATCTGCGACGTGTGTTGCAGAGATTTCAGGCTGATAGGCCTGAGTCTTGTCCACCTGACAGACTGTTTGTCCCGGATAAGTGGACCAGCAGAGTCATTTCCGAGGTTCATTCCTCGGTGTTGGCAGGTCACCCGGGAATTTTTGGCACCAGAGATCTGGTGGCCAGGTCCTTTTGGTGGCCTTCCCTGTCAAGGGATGTGCGGTCATTTGTGCAGTCCTGTGGGACTTGTGCTCGAGCTAAGCCTTGCTGTTCTCGTGCCAGCGGTTTGCTCTTGCCCTTGCCTGTCCCGAAGAGACCTTGGACACATATCTCCATGGACTTCATTTCTGATCTTCCGCTATCTCAGGGCATGTCCGTTATCTGGGTGATATGTGATCGCTTCTCCAAGATGGTCCATTTGGTTCCTTTGCCTAAGCTGCCTTCCTCTTCCGATCTGGTTCCTGTGTTTTTCCAGAACGTGGTTCGTTTGCACGGCATCCCTGAGAATATTGTGTCAGACAGAGGATCCCAGTTCGTTTCCAGGTTCTGGCGATCCTTTTGTAGTAGGATGGGCATTGATTTGTCGTTTTCGTCTGCTTTCCATCCTCAGACTAATGGACAGACGGAGCGAACCAATCAGACTTTGGAGGCTTATTTGAGGTGTTTTGTCTCTGCTGATCAGGACGATTGGGTGACATTCTTGCCGTTGGCTGAGTTTGCCCTTAATAATCGGGCTAGTTCCGCCACCTTGGTTTCGCCTTTTTTCTGCAACTCTGGTTTCCATCCTCGCTTTTCTTCGGGTCATGTGGAGCCTTCTGACTGTCCTGGGGTGGATTCTGTGGTGGATAGGTTGCAGCAGATCTGGAATCATGTGGTGGACAACTTGAAGTTGTCACAGGAGAAGGCTCAGCGCTTTGCCAACCGCCGCCGCGGTGTGGGTCCCCGACTACGCGTTGGGGATTTGGTATGGCTTTCTTCCCGCTTTGTTCCTATGAAGGTCTCCTCTCCCAAATTTAAACCTCGTTTTATTGGGCCTTACAAGATATTGGAAATCCTTAATCCTGTATCTTTTCGTCTGGATCTTCCTGTGTCGTTTGCTATTCACAATGTATTTCATAGGTCCTTGTTGCGGCGGTACATTGTGCCTGTAGTTCCTTCTGCTGAGCCTCCTGCTCCGGTGTTGGTTGAGGGAGAATTGGAATACGTGGTGGAGAAGATCTTGGATTCTCGTATTTCTAGATGGAGGCTTCAGTATTTGGTTAAGTGGAAAGGCTATGGTCAGGAGGATAATTCCTGGGTTGTCGCCTCTGATGTTCATGCGGCCGATTTGGTTCGTGCCTTCCATGTGGCTCACCCTGATCGCCCTGGGGGTTTTGATGAGGGTTCGGTGACCCCTCCTCAAGGGGGGGGTGCTGTTGTGAACTCCGTTTTCAGGCTCCCTCTTGTGGTCACAGATGGTATTGTGTGACTTTGGTTTTTTGGCTCCCCCTGGTGGTTTGGTTTATTATCCTGCGGGTCTGGCTGGATCAGCTGCCTCGTTATTCACCAGGGAGGTTCCTATTTAGCTCTGCTTCACTTCCACTTGTTGCCGGCTGTCAATGTATTCAGTGCTATTCTGATTACTCCTGATTATCTCGTTTTCTGCCTCTTCAGGATAAGCTAAGTTCTGTTTGAATATTTTTTGCTCATCTGCCTGCAATATGATTTCTGTGTAAGATTAGTCTAGTCCAGCTTGCTAATATGTGATTTCTTGTTGCTGGTAAGCTCTGGGGTACGGAGTTGCTTCCCCCGCACTGTTAGTTGGTGCGGGGGCTCGAGCAATCTCTGCGTGGATATTTTGAATAGGGTTTTTTATTGACCGCACAGTTTCCTTCCTATTTTCTGCTATCTAGTATTAGCAGGCCTTATTTGCTAAATCTGATTTCATCTCTGTGTTTGTGCTTTCCCCTTAACTCACCATTAATATTTGTGGGGGGCTATTCTATATCTTTGGGGTCATTTCACTGAGGCAAGAGAGGACTTTCTTTCCCTCCAGGAATAGTCAGTTTCTCAGGCCGTGAAGAGACGTCTAGGATTTTCAGGTAACGTTCCACGGCTACTTATAGTTGTTTGCGGATAGGATCAGGTTGCGGTCAATCTAGTTACCACCTCCCCAGAGCTAGTCGTCTGTTCAGTTACTTAGCTAGTCCGTCCTGCGATCCTTGCCACTAGGATTATAACAGCTAACACAGCCATGCACACATGCAGGATGTTTAAACACAGCCCTGCATCGTGCATGTCTGTAATGGCTGTGAGCTCCTCCTCACTGCTTCCTGGACCTCCTCTTTGGCTCCAGTGACAAGAGAGGTTTCTGTGCACAGAGTCCATGACAACCAGCAAGAAAGGGAAGAGATGGGCAGAGCCAGGTATGAAGGGGAATGAGCCAGTGCTGATGAGAGGGGGAGATGATGGGAGTAGCTACTGAGGGGAGGTTGATACACAGTACTGGGGAGAGGAGAGTAATATTACTGCAGGGGCTAATTAAGGGTTATTATTACTGCAGTGATGTATTTTATTTTTTAAATATTACGTTTTCAATGGGGGGTCCTGTTACTGTGCAGAGTGACATTATTTTGCCTTTTTCTTCATCTGGTGTAGTCTAGAAGTTGGGAAAAGATTAAGTAATGTGCTCTGTAAGCGGTGCTCTAGATAACTGTTTTATTTCCTGCAGAGACGAGTCCTGGCTGGAAAAAATGATGGTGGTCTGTGCTGTATGAAGATGAAGGACTTCACCTAGAGACGTCACTGGTGAGTCAGTGTATTACATGTACACACACACTATATGCTGTATATTATATACAGAGCTCCTGTGTATAATGTCACTGGTGATCACTGTATTACCTATACACTGACACTATATACAGAGCTTCTTTGTACAATATCACCAGTGATCACTGTATTACTTGTACACTTTCACTGAATACAGAGCTCCTGTGTATGATGTCACTGATGATCACTGTATTATGATGTCACTGATGATCACTGTATTACCTGTGCACTACATAGAGCGCTTGTGTGTTTAATGTCACTGGTGATCACTGCATTACCTGTACACTGACACCATATACAGAGCTCATGTGTATAATGTTACTGGTAATCACTGCATTACCTGTACACTGACACTATATACAGAGTTCCTATGTATAATGTCACTGGTAATCACTGTATTACCTGTACACTGACACTATATACAGAGCCCCTGTGTATAATGTCACTGGTGATCACTGTATTACCTGTACACTATATACAGAGCTCCTGTGTATAATGCCACTGGTGATCACTGTATTACCTGTACACTGACACTACATACAGAGCTCCTGTGTATAATGGCACTTAGTATTGTGTTTTTTATTTTATTAATGATCAGTATTGTAGTATTCAGTCACTATTTGGTGGTAATATGTAATCTGGTCATGGTGTTAAGGTATTTGTCCCTTGTACGTGGTATTAATGGTCGTTCAAAAATAAATGTATGTGACTCATTCCCTTAAAGAAAAATACATAAAAATATACCTAAAAAAAGAGTATTGGATATTTTATTAAAATTTAATAGATTAGAGTAGAGTAGGGCCCAGCCAAAAGAGTCTAGCTTGTCGTGGTGGCGGCTTAAAAATTCTTTAGACCAGAACCAAATGTGCTGGCTGTGTATGTATGTGATCTGGTGTTTGATGGAAACTGTAATTTCTGATTGGTGAGGATGTGGTGGAGAAGTAGAGTTTTTCCAAGTGTGGGCGGTGGGACTGTGGAAGGTTAGAAGGATGGAGGCGGAGCTGGGGTGGAGCCTGGGTGAAGTCTCAATGGGGCCGAAAATTTTGCCAGTATGGGGCCCTGAAATTCCTAGTGGCAGCCCTGCCCAGTGACCATTAGATGTAGCTGTTAGTAGATCGTTAGAGACATTAGTGAGGGCAGTTCAGTAGAGAGTAAAAAACGGAAACCGAATTGTAAAGGGTCAAGAAGAGAGTGATGTGAGAAATAGCGAATTAGACAGGTGGACCAAGCGTTCCAGGAGTTTAGAAATGAAGAGAAGATTAGAGATCGGTCTGTAGTTAGCAGCACGGTTCTGGTAAAGGGATGATTTTTTAACATAGGGAGGATGACAGCGTGTTTGAATGAAGAGGGAAAGATCCCAAAAGAAAGAGAGAAGTTGAATATATTAGTTAGGCTGGCAGTGACAGCCGGGGAGAGGAACTGAAGGAGATGTGAGGGAATAGGTTTGTTGGTGCAGTGGCAGCGTGAGAAGAAGTGAGGAGCTTGGTTACTTCTTCTATTATGGGTTCAATTTTGGAAAATTAATTTGAAGTGGAGGAGGTAAGGGGAATCAGTCTCTGAGGGGACTCTGCAAAAAAGTTCTGATGGATATGGTTGAATTTGTCTAGGAAATAAGTGGCCATATCGTCATAGCTGAGGTTGGTAATGGGGGCTTGTAATTTAGGACTCTGGTGGGAGTGGATACCTAAGCTCCTGCACTGCCCTACATGAGGTAAGCGACACAGCGAATCTGAAGAAATATACTAAATTTCTAATTGGAGGCATTTGCTAATATTATTATTATTACATCTACTACATAAGAGGATACGATCATGAATATGGGAATAGCCCTTTAGTGGTTTATTTTTATCAATTAACAAAATGTAAAGTGAATGTACAAAGTAGAAATCTAAATCCCATCACTATTTGGTGCGGCTGCCCTTTGCCTTCTTCTAGGTACTTGTCACTTACAAACAATACTTGAAAGAAGGCGGCAGGAGTTTGTTCCAGACATCTGAGAAAACTGACCACAGATCTGTGGATGTCACTTGTACAAATCCTTCTGTCTCTGCATCTGATCCCAGATGCTGATATCAGGGCTCTGTGGGGCCCGACCATCACTTCCAGGACTCCTTGTGCTTCTTCATGCTGAGGATATTTCTTGATGACATTGGCTGGATGTTTGGGGACATTGTCCGGCTGGAGAATAAATATGGAGGCAATCAGACGCCTCCCTGATGGTGATGTGTGATGGAGAAGTAGCTGCCTGTATTTCTCAGCATTGATGACACCAAGAAATGGGCAACATTGAGGATGTAGATGCAGTGGGTAGCCGAGGAAGCGGTGCTGCAGACGAAAGGTACAACACGTGTAATACATCCAACGCGTTTCAGGGTGAACCCCTTTATCAATAACACAGGTCAACAAAAAAAAAATTTTTTTCTTGTGTCCAAAATATTTTAATGAATTTGGGGTATTTTTGGGGTGCTGATTCTGAATATGCTATCAGTTTTGCCAGATTGGCTCAAGTTTTTGACATTTTTGGTATCTTATTTATAGCACTTGTTGGTAAATGTGACGCATCATCTCATTAATTTCTTTGGATTAGTACTTGAACTGAGCAGTTCTCAATATAGTTTTGTGTTAATTAGTGTTCTAAAAGTTTGTTCATAGCTTGATTTTTGCACTAACTTTATGTTGTTGTCTGTTTTCCAGTGAAAAGCATGAACTCATCAAGAAGAAGTTGTCTTAACGATCCAGACTCATTCTGTTACATTTGTGGTGAATACACACTGCCAAAACATAGAAGAAACATAACAGACTTCATAAAAAAAAGTGTATTTTGCCTATTTTGGGGTTATGCTTGGGGACCAAGACAAGTTTTGGGCACCACACATAGTGTGCAAAGCATGTATCGAATTATTACGATAATGGAGCAAAGGACAAAGAAAAAGCTTCAAATTTGGTGTTCCAATGGTGTGGAGAGAGCCAAAAAATCATCATGATGACTCTTATTTCTGTGCAGTGCAAGTGCAAGGATTCAATAAGCATAAGAAACGAAAATGGGAGTAACATGGAATCTGCAAGAAGGCCTGTCCCTCATTGTGAAGATGTGCCTGTACCTGTGTTTACCATAAATAACAGTCATCATGATGATTTTTTGGCTCTCTCCACACCATTGGAACACCAAATTTGAAGCTTTTTCTTTGTCCTTTGCTCCATTTTCGTAATAATTCGATACATGCTTTGCACACTATGTGTGGTGCCCAAAACTTGTCTTGGTCCCCAAGCATAACCCCAAAATAGGCAAAATACACTTTTTTTTACGAAGTCTGTTATGTTTCTTCTATGTTTTGGCAGTGTGTATTCACCACAAATGTAACAGAATGATGTATACTCGATGTATACTCTAACGGGTGATGACGTTTATTAGACTGACTGTCATTTGCACTGGCCATTTAGGAAATTCCGAGAAAAATATAATTTGCATAATAATTTGGAACATGGTGTATATATATATATTTTAAGTTTTTTTTGCTTAAAGTACCATTTTTTTTATATGGCTCATGTTTGCTGTCTGGAAAGATGGAACAATCTGGATTGCATGACTTGAGGAGTGCAGCTGCAGGAAAGCAGGAGAGCAGGAGGATAACTCTTTCTATGTTCTCATATTTAAACAGGATCCCGATTGAGTGGATTGAAGCTGATGCCTAGAAATGAGAAATAATCGCTCTGGAATATTTGTGAATGGTGGTAATTTGTCACTTGCAAAGAGCAAGTGCCTTAATTTTTATACATTTATTTTTTTTCTTTATTTTCTTCTCTTTTTCCGATCTGTCAGTGTAAAGCTGGGTAAGTGTGAATGATCCCTATAAGATTTAACTTTTTTAATTTTACCTTGAATATGTAGCCTATTTGTCATGAATTTTCAAAGTAAATACAACAGTCTCATCAGGTCCTTGAGATCTGTTTAACCCCTTCACGACATATGACAAACATTTTTGTCATATGTTGTGTCCCTGCCTCTGATGCAGGCTTGCACACTGAACCCGCATTTTTCCTAGAACATGACAGCTGATTTAATCAGCCATCGTGTGCCTTTAAAGGGAACTTGTCACCTGAATTTGGTGGGACCAGTTTTGGGTCATATGGGCGGGGTTTTCGGGTGTTTGATTCACCCTTTCCTTACCCGCTGGCTGTATGCTGGCCGCAATATTGGATTGAAGTTCATTCTCTGTCCTCCATAGTACACACCTGCGTAAGGCAATATTGCCTTGCGCAGGCGTGTACTCCGGAGGACAGAGAATGAACTTCAATCCAATATTGCGGCCAGCATGCAGCCAGCGGGTAAGGAAAGGGTGAATCAAACACCCGAAAACCCCGCCCATATGACCCAAAACTGGTCCCGCCAAATTCAGGTGACAGGTTCCCTTTAACAGCGGCAGGCAGAGCGGTGCTCTGCTGAGGGATATTAATCTGTTAAATCCCGCTGCTTTTAACAAGCAGTCAGCACGTCATTCCTAGCTGCTCTCTGCGTACCCGTGATGTGATTGCGGGGCACAATAAGTTGTCATGACAGCCGGGGGTCTGCTGATGACCACGTGCCTGTGATTATGATCCTCCCGTGAAGGCTGGCCCATGATCGGCATTTATAGGAGATCGTCATTTCTGCTATACATAGCAGGACTGAAGCGCTGCTATATGTAGCAAAGGCGATCGGAAGATTTCAGCTTCAAGTCTCCGTATGGGACCATTAAATGCAGAGAAAAGTTAAAAAAAGTTTATAAAAATATGAAAAATAAAAAAACACAAAAGTTCAAATCACCTTCTTTTTGCTCCATTGAAAATAAAATAAAAATAAAAAAATACACATATTTGGTAGAACTGTATTCATAAATGTCCAATCTATCAAAATATAAAATAAATTAATCCATTTGTTAAGCGGCGTAATGAAAAAAAAATCTAAATGCAAGAATGACGTGTTTTTGGCTGCTGCAACATTGCAATAAAATGCAACAAGTGGTGATCAAAACTTCATATCTACCCCAGCATGGAATCAGTAAAAAACGTCAGCTCAGGGCACTAAAAATAAGTCCTCACTTAGCCCCAGAACCCGGAAAATGAAAACGCTATGGGTCTAGGAAAATGGTGTCAAAACAAAATTTCTTACAAATTTACAAAAAATGTTCACCACTTAAATAAAACTTTACATTACTGCCCTTACTGCTGTATGGGGCCTAGTGAGCAGCAGTACAGAGGGGTGCCCAGGCCCCATCTCTTATGCTTCTGCTCAGTGGGCCCCATTGTGCACTAAAGTGCTGTGCGCTGCAGAGCACCCCTCGACGCTGGACCTGGGAGCTTTCTCATAGCTCCACGGCCGTCTAATCTTGATGGTTGCGCAGTTCCTGCTCCCTCCGCCTTCTCTGGACTTCCGGTTAGACGACGTCCGACATGTACGATTATGCCAGAAGCAGAGCTGCGCCTGCAGGGGATCGTCAGTGAGGTAAGTGTGGAAAACGTTTTTGTTTTTTTTTAAATAAAATTAATTAAAGTGGTGAGGGGAGGGAGACTGCAAATGATAAAGTGGAAGGAGAGAGGGACTGCAAATGATGAAGTTAGGGGGAGGGGGACTGCAAATGATGAAGTGGGGGACTGCAAATGATGAAGCGAGGATTACTGCAAATGATGAAGTGAGAGGGAGGAGGACTGCAAATGATGAAGGGGGACTACAAGTGATGATGTGAGGGACTTCAAATTATGAAGTGGGGGAGGGGGACTGCAAATGATGAAGTGGAGGGGACTGCTAGTGATGAAGTGGAGGTTGACTGCAAAGAAATAATGATGAATTTTTTAAGGGTGGGGGAGAATTAATGATGTATTGAATGTGGGGGAGAGCAGTTGATAATGAATGGAGGGTGGGAGAGAGAGAGAAGACATGATATCATGAATTGGGGCGGAGGGAGGCATGTAAATATAATGAATCGGGGGAGCAGGAGGTACATAGTGGGGGCGTTGATGATGCAGTGACTGGTAATGAATTGGGGGAAAGAGTACAGGGGTTAATTAATTTATATATTTATAAATTAGTGGTATGTTAGTGGGGGCACAGTGGTGGATTATAATTTATATTTGGAATGGTGGGTTGCATAATAACTAATTATGTATTAATGTTGGGTGCACGTCTGTATTCAGCTTTGTAGTGTAGAAGACAGTGAAAAAGTGGGGACTGTGCTCTGGAAATGGTGCTGTAGGTAACTATGTGTTATTTTATGCAGAGACGAGTCCTGGCTGGAAGTAGTGATGGCAGTCTGTACTGCATGAAAAAGAAAAGGAAAGATGAAGGACTTCAGCTAGAGACGTCACTGGTGAGTCAGTGTGTTACCTGTTCACTGACAATATACACTTTATACTATATGCAGAGGTCCTGTGTATAATGTCACTGGTGATTACTGTATTACCTGTAGACTGACACTATATACAGATCTCCTGTGAATGTGACTGGTGATCACTGTATTACCTGTAAACTATACACTATATACAGAGCTCCTGTGTATAATGTCACTGGTGATTCCTGTATTACCTGTACACTGACACTATATATAGAGCTCCTATGTATTATGTCACTGGTGATCTCTGTATTACATGTACACTGACACTATATACAGACTATCAGGATTTGGGGGGGAAAACCCGAGAAGTGGACCCTCTGGAGCCTCCGAGGATGAGCGGACCAGATGAAGCCACCCCCTGTACAGGGAGTGTTTGAAACAGGCCCAAGGAGGATGAAACTGCAACTGCCGGAGCCAAAGGGGCGATTAAGGGCTAGGCCAACGGAGAAGAGAGGACAAGGTAAAGACAGGACCACCGAGGTGGCAGAGACAGCAGAGACACAGGGCAGACAGGAACAGCAGAGACACAGGACTGACAGGAATGGCAGAGACATAGGGCAGGCAGGAATGTCAGTGACATAGGGCAGACAGGAACGGCAGAGAACACAGGGCTGACTGGAATGGCAGTGAAACAGGGCAGGCAGGAACGGCAGAGACACAGGGCTGGCAGGAACGGCAGAGAACACAGGGCTGACCGGAATGACAGTGACACAGGGCAGGCAGGAACGGCAGAGAACACAGGGCTGACCAAAATGGCAGTGACACAGGGCTGGCTGGAATGGCAGGGAACACTGAGCTACCTAAAATGCATGGGCTTGAAAGGTTTACATTGGAACTTTTTCTTTCTGTATTGATTTAAGTGAATATAAAATATGTTGGTGTTAGTATTTAAATTATTTTGTGCTTCGTTGTATTTACTTGGCCCAATGATGTACAGTGGGGTAAAAAAGTATTTAGTCAGTGACTAATTGTGCAAGTTCTCCCACTTAAAAAGATGAGCGAGGCCTATAATTGCATCATAGGTGGACCATATTTTGCAAAAAAAATCTTGCAACATCACACAAGATGATTTTCTGGATTTATTTTCTCATTTTGACTCTCATAGTTGTGGTCTACCTATGATGTCAATTACAGGCCTCTCTCATCTTTTTAAGTGGGAGAACTTGCACAATTGGTGGCTGACTAAATCCTTTTTTACCCCACTGTAGCATGGCTCTTCCAACACTAACCGTTTTGCTTGTGGTTTTCTTTTTACTACTATAAGATTTATAAGGCCTTCTGCATCTGTGTATGGGGCCTTTACATAGGGACATAATCTCCATAGCTCCATGCTAAATTATTTAGCTGCAGACACCATATTACTTACTGTTTTTAGAGAATAGTACCTCCATAATAGAGTTCCTAACGGAGCATGCGACATATGAAACTGGAGCCATATAAATGTACAGTATGGTCCTATAGACCTCGGTGGGTGCTGTATTACAGCTCCATGCAATGCTAGACTTCTAATTGTGCCATACTACAGGTACAGTATGTTCATGGGCAGGCTCACCTAGAAACAAGTTGGACCAGTAATGAAGTTTCATGTACACGTTGCTTATTTTTTTACTTGCAGAGTTGCAGCAGATTTAAATCTCCAACATGTCAATTCTTTCAGCATTTTTGCTGCCGATTTCACAAATTCTTATAAGTAGGGAAAAATGTATAACAAAACGCATGTAAAAACGGCTAGATAAATGAGACAAAAAGCAAATATTTTACCCTGCATTTTTCCTGCCAAGATATGCAGAAATGATGCAGAAATTTCTGTTGCAAATATTTGACGGGTTTGCATATACCCTTAACTAACCATTACCTTTTTTGAGCAAAAAAAACCTATAAAAATAAATATATGTGAACAGGAGAATGGAAAAAAATGCAGACTGATACCCATCAAAATAAATAAGATCCTTTTATTAATTTAGTAAACCTGCCTGATTAAGGACTTTGTACTTTGAAAACTTACACATACAATTTTTCTGGTTAATCAGCAAAGGTATATATTTGTCTTTTGGAGGAAAGTATTTATAAAGATTTTTCTGGCAAATACGGTACCACTATATAATTTTTTTTATTGGACATTGTATTTGCTTTTTTGTCAATAAAATTTAAGAAAACATAATTAGAAGCAAACAACAAAGTAAACCCAGCCAAACCGTTCTCCCTCATTTTGGTATGACATGACATATGTCAAATGATTTAAGTAGACAGTGTAATAGTTTATCTAGAGAAGTAAACTGTACAGGACTGTCCCTTGTAGCAAGAGAGACGAGCTATTATAATCATGCGCTCATGGTGGCGGAGTTATTATTTAGCAATTAGTGACACTAATAGATTACAGACAATGTTCTTTCTCTCTGCTGTATACAGAGATGACAGCCCCGGATAATTGCTTGCATGTCCCTGCAGGCACTGCCCTGCATCCAGTGGGATCCAGAGTCCCAGCCAGGGAGGATTTTACCAAGAACTGGATGAACCAGCCAGCAACGCCCAAATCCTGCTCCAGATTACACTGAGCCCACACCCAGGGGGGAACAGAGACCTTCCACGCAGGGCAGAGCCGCTCTGCTGTCAGAGAGTGGGCAGCTTCCCTGGCACGCTACAGGGCAAGCAGGGACCATCTCATACCAGTGAGAGGTTGGTTTGTAATGGTAGTTCTAACGAAACCCTGAAATGTTTATCGGGACTGAGTCAGATGCAGAAAATCGTCTGGATAAAGTGATGTGTCATTGGAACTTTACAATAACACTCTTAATGTTTGTTTCACAACTCAACCCAGAGATCTTCCGATGAGGCAAATAATAATATACTATTAAAGGGACATGATAATAAAATTAATTTTCAGTTGTAATGACAGCAGAGACATGGTATATTAACCTCTTCTAACCTGAGTCAATTTTTGTTTTTTTGCACTTTATCTTTAGTTGTGAATGACGCCATTCCTTTTATCGTATAATGTACTGAAATGGGGGAAAAAATTCAAGTGGGGTGAAAAATCCACAATTCCACCATGATTTGTTGGGTTTAGTTTGTACGGTGTTCAAAGTGCTGTAAAAATAACTGGTAATTTAATTCTGCTGTTCACTATGATTACGGCAATACCAAATTTATAGAGGTTGTTTTTTGTTTTGTTTTTTTTTTACAAATTTTGGGTTGTGATTGTGATGCCATTTTCGGAGACTAACTTTTTATTTTCCTGACAATGGAGCGAAATGAGGGTTTGTTTTTTTTAAACTTTTATTACATTTTTTGACGAAGCAACAGAAAAATGGCAATTCTGGCATCTTTTTTCTAAGGCTACGTTCACATTTGCGTTGTGCGCCGCAGCGTCGGCGACGCAACGCACAACGCAAACAAAAACGCAGCAAAACGCATGCACAGCGCTGCGTTTTGCGACGCATGCGTCCTTTTTTTGGTTGATTTTGGACGCAGCAAAAATGCAACTTGCTGCGTCCTCTGCGCCCGGACGCGTGCGCTGCAGTGACGCATGCGTCGCAAAACGCAAGTGCAACGCATGTCCATGCGCCCCCATGATAAATATAGGGGCGCATGACGCATGCGGCGACGCTGCGGCGCCCGACGCTGCGGCGCAGACCGCAAATGTGAACGTAGACTTATGACGTGTACCATTTAGTTAAAATAATTTTATATTTTCAGAGTTTGGAATTTTATAAACATTAACAAATATGTCTTTTTATAACTTTCCAATTGTAAAAGGGAGTTATTTTAAATTTTTGGATTTTATTCTTCATAGGAGTGCAAAGTTGACAGCAATAGAGACCCAGAGTAATTGACAATTGCATTTAGTGGTTAAACATCAGCTCCATTCGCTTCAGTAAGGCTAGTTTCACATTTGCGGTTGTGTCCGCAGCGTTTGTACCGCGTTTTGTATTCCTATATTTAACTTTAGGGACGCATGCGTTTTTGCTTTTTCGCGTTTTGCCGCGTTTGACGACGCATGCGTCGTTTCATCGTTTGCGGCTTGGCGCGGAAATGTAGTAATTTTTAGAGGCGTCAATTTGCTGCCTGGAAACGTGTGCGTTTACAAGCACATGCGTTTGGTTGCGTTCATGAACGCATGCGTTCCACAAGAGAAAAACATGTCTAGACACTGATAAGCCACCCTCCACATACAAGGTGATAAAGGGAGGGTGTGGACAGTTGCAGGTCACTTCTCAGCAGACAGCCAAGCAGAGCAGACAGACCACAGCACCTTGGAGAAAACAAGCCTTTGAACAATGTGAGTATATCCTAGCCAATGCCTTTATTTTCTATTTTCTTTCTCTACATGTCCTAATTTCTGCCATTTCTTTCTTTCTATATGCATCAGAATGTCTTCTTCGGATTCTTCCCATGAGGAGTTTCTTCCTAGGCCGTCTGAAGTCGAGCATGTCAGTGAGGTGAATACTTGCCTCGTCAGATTGGTAAGTATTCACTGTCACATCTACACATGTGACAATTAGAATTTTTCTTTTTTTTAGAGCTCTTCTTCTACTGCGGCAGAGACAGGGCAGGAGCAGCGGAGTCAAGGTCCGGTGGAAAGATGGCAGCGGGTACGTATACAAGGCTGACTGTTATCTTGAATCTTCCTTTCTTTCTATTTGTATTTCTTAACTTTTTTCTTCTGGAATCCTTTTGTATGTTGACTTTCCTATTCATGCCATTTCTCAGCATCTTTTTTTTTTCTTTTCCTTATGTTAATTGAGCAAACTTTAATGACTTTATTTAATTTGTAGGTTTCACAACGGGAGGATGATCTTATTGAGAATGACCTCCTCATCTCGCTGGTCCAGGAGCGAGTACCGTTGTGGGACACCCGGGATCCACTGCACTCAAACAACGTCACGATCCGGCGCTTATGGAATGAGGAGGCCAAAGAGATGTGGGATGGCTGGGACAACGCGCCGACACGGGTCCGAAATGCATTTGGTAAGTATTGCACTGCAGTGTGAGGCAGCAGAGACCTTGACCGTGCTCACTCGACTGTGTGTGATGAAAGAAAATCTCAGGAGTTTCTGTCATCTCACACAGTTGTGTGAGCACTGCCAAAAGTCCTTTTTCTGACCACAATTTTTTTTTAACAGTGGCCAAAGTCAAAACACGTTGGCGTTCGATGAAGGACCGCTTCAACAAGGACCTGCGTCAAGAGAGCCGTGTTCCCAGTGGTTCAGGAGCAAGGATCAGAAGATACAAATACCATCGAGTTCTGGCATTTTTAAGACCGGTCCTTGCCCAGAGAACGTAAGTATCATGTGCATTAGGTTGTATTGTATTGCCATAATCTGTAATTTTATATTCCACAGGATTTTGTGTCTGGTTAATATTTGGTATTAATTTTCTTTTTCCTTTTTTCACAGCACATACAGCACTACTGTTGGCCCAGGTTCTGGAGCGGTCCTTCATCCGACAGCCACGGACCCGTCCCAGCCATCCAGCAGCGCAGCAGCAAGTGGGCCTTCCACACTAACTGGAGACCAGGGAGCTGGTCCATCAGGTCTTCCCCTTTCGCAGTCCTCTTCCACTGCCCCTTTTTTTGGGGGCTCCTCCAAGCAGCGGCAGAGGGCTTCAGACAGGTCACTCATGCCCGAGTTTTTGCACTTGAGCTCAGTTTTACACAAAGCAATCAAGGCTTTGGGTGACCGAATGGATGTTTCACATAGCCTCTTGAATGCACGTATCCAGGAGGTCAGCAAAAGCCTTGACCAAGTGAAAGCCGACCTCCAGAGGCCAGCACATCATTTTTTTAACCAAATTGAGTAGGGCATGTCGGAACACCTTACTCCTGATCTCCAGCTGAGTGTCATGCAGGCCTGCAATGCTGCTTATGTGCAGGCTATGCAACAGAGTTGGTATTTCCAGCAGACAGTGTCGGCATATCTAGCTGTGCCTTCACTGTCACGATTGACCTCAATGCCGACCTCTGCTGCATACCACTGCACGGCCACCTCAATTCCTTCCACAGCCGGACACCACTACAGCACCACCACCATGCCGAGTACAGTTGGACATCCCACCGCCACCACCATGACAACCGCTGCTCCTGCTTGGACCTCCTCCACTGACACCATGATGCAGCAGGACCCTGGCATGGCCTTCCATACCGCCACCACCACGATGCAGCAGGACCCTGGTATGGCCTTCCGTACTGCCACCACCACGATGCAGCAGGACCCTGGCATGGCCTTCCGCTCTACAAGCGCTATGGACTCTGGCATGGCTGTACACTCTACGAGCCCTATGGACTCTGGCATGGCTGCACGCTCTACGAGCGCTATGGACTCTGGCATGGCTGCACACTCTACGAGCACTATGGACTCTGGCATGGCTGCACGCTCTACGAGCACTATGGATTCTGGCATGGCTGCATGCTCTATGAGCACTATGGACTCTGGCATGTCTGCACGCTCTACGAGCACTATGGACTCTGGCATGGCTGCACGATCTACGAGCACAATGGACTCAGATACAGTGCAGCCGGACCCTGAAAGGTCACCCACCACCACGCCACGCCATATGAGCCCACCAAGACCTCCCACAACCAGGCAAACCAAAAAAACACACAAAACAAAACAAAACAGAGGACTCTTAGTATTCCTCCCCCTTCACCTCCCAATGTGTCTGCAATGTTAGGTTTGTCTCACCCTTCCAGTGCGTTTCAAGCCTCTCATGTGTCAAGCCCCATCCCCGAACTACCAGACCCCAGTAGTTTCATTGCCCCTTCTCCTGCCACCTCTGCGTTGTCCACGGTTAGCCAGGCCTCAGTGCTTCACACTCCACGTTTACATCACTCTACCCCAAGCCGGTGCAGTTAAATAAAGTTTTCTGGTTGTAAAAAAATAAATACAATTTGATTTGCCCAAATTAGGTTTGGTTTATTGTATCTATCGCCGCCGGCAACACACACCGTGCGCCAACTAAGAAACTTCGCCACACACTTACTTTTTGGGCCACATCATATCTCCAGTGGTTATATAAAAAAAAGACTGCAGCTTTGTGTGTCTTTAGTATACAGATATGAGGTGGGCCCAAAAATATTAGATGTAATCTCTTCTTTCTGCTTAGTCTGTGACTAGTGTGGCAGTCTGAAGAGAAAATGGTGGAAATACAGTGCAGACCTCTACTGAACAGGTCAGGTGTCAAAAAACTCATTAGTTGGGACACCTGACCTGGTGAGTATAGAACTGCCTTGTATAACCACCATTTTCTCTTCTTTGTACATAATCTATTACACACAAATTGAAGGGACGATGGTGGTCACACACTGCATATCTATGCTCACCTGCACAGGTGTCAGAAGTAGTGAATTCATGAAGCTTATATGTGCATCATGAATTCATTATTTCTGACACCTGACTTGATGAGTATAGATCTCTTTAGTGTGACAGTGATTGTCTCTTCAGTCTGTGTCCAATGGATAAAGCATAACAGAATCAGGACGCAATATGACGTCAACAAGCTTAAATAAAGCAACATGGCTGCCATTACTAGCAGTTTCCAGTGTTTTTTATCAGTATTTGTAAGCCAAAACAAGGAGTGGAACAATTAGAAGTAAATTCTGATATTAATATAATAACGATCACCTCTGCCTCTATCACCCATTCCTGGTTTTGGATTACAAATACTGATATTAAATACAGACCAAATACTGCTAGTTTTAAAACAGCCTTGGTTTGTAGAGGAAATACATAGGAGACATGGTCAACACAACCAAAACTAAAGTTTATTAATGAGAAATATTATTATCATTGCAGAAAATTACTGGTACAGATCGAATTACAACAGGACATTTACACAACATTGTCCTGCCATGACACATCTCCAATATCTGAATCAAAAAAGGCAGCAAATTGGTCCCGCATGTGACCAACTGCTGGAGTTGACCGCAGCGGGTGAGGCTGGAAATCGGGCAGTGGGTGTGCAACTGGTTCATCCAGTTCAATGTTGGGTTGCTCCTTAGCCATTATATAATTGTGTAGAACCACACAGGCTTTGACCACCTCGTCGACTGTTTCCACTTTTAGATTTATGGCTGATGCAAGAATGCGCCATTTAGAGACCAGAATGCCAAAGGTACATTCTACTGTTCTTCGGGCCCTGGTCAGTCTGTAGTTAAAGATCCTTCTAGTGTGGTTCAAGTCCCGACTGGAATATGGCTTCAGTAGGTTTTCACACATCTGAAAGGCCTCATCCCCAACCATAACAAATGGCATCGGTGGACCTTGAGTGTTGGGGAGAGGTTGTGGCGGTGGAAAATTGAAATTTTTGCCATACACACGGCGGCCCATATCCGAGTTCTTGAAAGTCTGGGAATCGTTGCCACGGCCAAAAGCAATGTCCACGGCGAAGAAGTGACAGTTCACATCGGCTATTGCCATGAGCACAACAGAAAAATATTTTTTGTAGTTGAAATACTCCGATCCTGTTCTGGCAGGTTTGATAATGCGGATGTGCTTTCCATCCACCGCTCCTAAACAGTTGGGGAAATCACACACACTCCAGAATTTTTCTGCAATTTAAGCCACATGTCCAAGGTGGGTAGGGGTATAAACTCATCCCGGAGTACATTCCACAAAGCCCAGCAGGTGTCCACAACTATTCCGGACAGGGTGGATATTCCAAGCCGGTATTGGAAGTGGAGGGATGATAAACTCTCTCCGGTTGCCAGAAATCTGTAGGAAAAAGAAACCCCCAAAAAATTACAAACTATTCTATTTATGGTGTGGTTACGCTAAAGAAAGAAAGGAAAATACTCAAAACATACATGTCAGACGTTCCTCCGGTGGAATCGCTCTACGGAGCTGGGTGTCCTGTCTCCGTATGGCTCCTTGGACATGAGCAAGCAAATCCCGGAACAAGTCTTGTGACATCCTTGTATATTCATGGAATTTCTCCGGGTTGGCATTAAGCTCGGCATAGAGCGTGTGATAGGCTCCACGGCTCTCACGTAGTTCGATAATGGGGTGTCTCCAAAAACGCCTACGTTGTCTCCTTCTCCATCTTTCGCGATTTCTGTCTTGCTTCCAAGCAAACGCACAGGCAAGAAACAGCTTGATGTTTAAATCCAGGTTGAAATAAAAGCTCTCCATGCGAAGATCCATTATGACACAGCATACAGGAGCAAAATCTGAACATTTCAGCTGTTCAAGGGTCTAAATATAGAGATTCAATAATACACGCCCTCTGTAGTCCCATTGGAGGTGTCTGGTTGTCTAGATTTTTCTCTTGTGAAATTTCACATCATGCGCACCAAAAACGCAAACACAGGAAAAAACGCATATAAACGTGTACAAACGCGGCTTTTTTTAACCGCATGCGATACCGCATGCGTCTAAAAAAACGCCGCGTTTGTATGCGTTTATATGCGTTTTTTCCACCACTTGCGGATGCGTTTTAAACGCTGCGGATTTAAACGCAAATGTGAAACTAGCCTTAGATGCAGGTGTTGGTTGTATTGAACAGCCGGGTCATGTAGTGTATGAAGCAGGCTCAGCTCCACATTAAGTGTCATACATGTACATCCAACATATCAGGAAGGGGTGAGATGCATAAAAAAAACAGCAACATGTAAAATACATTAGTAAACCTTAGATATTTACTATTTGAATAGCATGGTGGCTCAGTGGTTAGCACTCTTGCTTTGCAGTTTTGTGGTAGTGGGTTCATAATCCCACCTTGGTCAGCAGAAGCAACACGTTTGTATGTTCTCCCCATGTTTATAATAATAATTTTATTTCTATAGCGCCGAGATATTCTGCAGCACTTTACATTTTAGAGAGGACTTGTACAGACAATAAAAGACATTACAGCATAACAATAATCACATAAATCCACAGATACCAAGAGGAATGAGGGCCCTGCTCGCAAGCTTACAATCTATGAGGAAATAGGGGAGACACGAGAGGTGGATGGTAACAATTGCTTTCATTGTTCTGATCAGCCATAATGTAAGAAATCGGGTGTTCATGTAATGCTGCATGAATCGGTATCAGCCAGAATATGTAAAAGTACAGACACAGAAGGCTATTAAATACATAAAGCGTGTGAGAACATGATACGAAGAACCTGGTTATGGTGATAATTTTGAATGGGCAACACATGTATAGTTAGAAAAATGTGTTGAGGCCATAGGCCAGTCTGAAGAAATGTGTTTTTAAGACAGGCTTAAAACTATGGGTATTTGGGTATTGTAGATTAATTGAATTATCCTGGGTAGTTTATTCCAAAGAATTGGCGCAGCACTTGAGAAGTCTTGGAGACAGGAGTGGGAGGTTCTAATTATTGAGGATGTTAACCTCAGGTCATTAGCAGAATGGAGAAAACGGGTAGGTTGGTAGACTGAAACAAAGGAGGAGATGTAGGGTGGTGCTGATCCGTGGAGTGCTTTGTGGGTTAGAGTGATAAGCCTATATTGAATGAGTGGATGGGTAACCAATGCAATGACTGGCACAAGGTAGAGGCATCGGTGTAACAATTGGTGAGGGATATGATCAGTGGCTGCAGCATTCAAAACAGATTGGAGGGGGAGAGTTTGGTAAGAGGGAGACCGATTAAGAAAGTGTTACAATAGTACAGATGAGAATGAATAAGACCAACAGTAAGAGTTTTTGCAAAGTCAAAGTAAGAAAAGGTCAAATTCTAGAAATGTTTTGAGGTGCAGATGACAAGAGCAAGCCAGTGATCGGACGTGAGGGGTGAATGAAAGCTCTGAATCAAGTATGACCCCAAGACAGCAGGCATGTTGCTGGGGAGTAATGGTAGAACCACACACAGAAATGGCAATGTTGGGCATAGGTAGGTTAGTAGAGGGAGTAAACACAAGGAGTTCAGTTTTTGACAGGTTCAGTTTCAGATAGAGGGAGACAGCGGTAAGACAATCACTGGTGTTTTGCAATAATGCAGCTGTGATGTCAAGAGTAGAGGTGTATAAATGGGTGTCATCAGCATAGAGATGGTACTGGAAACCAAATCTACTAATTGTTTGTCCAATAAGGGCAGTTTACAAGGAGACGATGAGGGGGCATAGGACTGATCCTTGAGAAACCCCTACAGTAAGGGGAAGATGAGAAGTGGACAAACCAGCAAAAATACAGTGAAGGAGAGCAGTGAGGTAGGAGGAGAACCAGGAGAGAACGGTGTCCTTGAGGCTGATGGAGCGGAGCACAGTGAGGAGGATCTGGTGATCCACAGTGTTGAATGCTGCAGAAAGATCCAGGAGAACTAGCATGGAGTAGTGACCATTAGATTTAGCTGTTAGTAGATCATTGGACACTTTAGTGAGGGCAGTTTCAGTAGAGTGTAAAGGGCGGAAACCGGATTGAAGAGTGTTGAGAAGAGAGTTATTTGCGAGATAGCGGATTAGACGTGAGTGGACCAAGCGTTCCAGGAGTTTAGAGATGAAAGGAAGATTAGAGACAGGTCTATAGTTAGCAGCATAGTTTTGGTCGAGGGATGTTTTTTTATGTAAAGGATGTATGATGGCATGCTTAAATGAGGGAAAGATACCAAAAGATAGAAAGAGGTTGAATATTTTTGTACTATAGTAAATGTGATGGAATAAGGTAACTGGTGCAAGTAGTAGGGTGAGAAGAAGTAAGGAGCCTGATCACTTCTTCTGTAATTGGTTCAAAATCAGAGAGTGAACTAGATGCAGTGGGGGAGGGAGGACAGTGCATGGTATGAGGGGATTGGGAGAACATTTTCAGTTCGATATGGTCAATTTTTTCTTTGAAATTGGCCAGATCGTCAGCGCGGAGATCCGTACTTGGGATCTGCACTCTTGGGTTGAGTAGGGTATGAAAAGTGTCTAAGAGACGTTTAGGATTATTGGATAGTGAGGTGATGAGGTTGTTGAAATAGGTTTGCTTGGAAAGGTGAAGGGCAGAGTTGTATGTTTTAAGCATAAACGTATAATGGATGAAATCTTCGGGCAGATTGGATTTTCTACACAGACGTTTGACGCATCTGAAGCACCGCTGTAGGAAACGTGTTTGCAGTGTGTGCCAGGGTTGTCGCTATCTGTGCCGAGTTGTTCTATGTATAGGAGGTGCAGCTTTATCCAGGGAACTTTGCAGTGTTTCATTACAATGTTTCAGTGCAGAGTCAAGACATGAGAGCGAGAAGATTGGGGCCAATGATGACTGCAAATTCTTCATAAATTTCTGGGTGTTAATGGCCCATATATTTCTATAAGTGTGGAAAGTGGGGGTGTCCTGAGTGGGATGACAGTTCTTGAAAGTGAAAGAAAGAAGGTTGTGGTCAGAGAGCGGGAGAGGAGAGTTAGTAAAATCATGCACTGAGCAGAGCTGAGAGAAGATCAGGTTGAGGGAGTTTCCGTCTTCATGCGTAGGAGAGTTAGTAAGCTGCGAAAGGCCGAAGGAGGAGGTTAGAGATAAAAGGTGAGTGGCAGATGGGGAGAGGGGAAAAGCGATGGGGATGTTAAAGACTCCATGATGAGGGTGGAGATGTCACAGGAAAGAAAATGTGAAAGTCAGGTGGCAAAGTGAACCAGGAACTGATGGGAGAGGCGCGAAGAACGATACACAACCGCCACTTGCATGGAGAAGGGGATGTAGAGTCTGACAGCATGGACCTCAAAAGAAGGGAAGATAAGTGAGGGCACTTGGTGGATACCAGAAAGGTACATTTGGGTAATAGGAGCAGACCAATGCCTCCACCTGGTCTGTTGTCCGATCTTGGAGTATGAGAGAAATATAGTCCACCATATGAAAGAGCAACAGCAGTGGTGGTGACTGACTGCTGGATCCAGGTTTCAGCAAGAGCCAAAAGCTTAAGAGAATCAGAAAGGAAGAAGTAATGGATGAAGGAGAGTTTATTACACACTGAGCGAGAATTCCAAAGGGCCCAATTAAAAGAGACAGAAGGCATGCAGGGAATATTAATGAGATTAGAGGTGTTTCGGAATGCAGTAGTAGAGAGGTTTGACTTACTATAACATGAGGGGCCAGGGTGGGAGAGACATCTCCTGTGACTAGGAGAAGGAGGATAGAAAGAATGAGCAGATGGTTAAGTGATTTGTGAGAGTGTCTCTTGTGTTGGATGGTGGGACTGAATGGATCTGTGCAGTTTAGCAATGTGAAAAGAGCATGAGTGCTATACATAGGAGAGGAGAGGACAGAGGGGCCGATATAGGTGGAGTGTAAAGAGTTAGTGCAAGGACAGAGGATGTGAATGAATGCAGCAGCCAGGATATAAATTAAATAAATGCATATGGTGAATAAATGCATTCCCAAAGCTATGTCTGAATATATAGGAGGTTTGTTCTTAGATCTATCACTAATTTGACTTGCTAGCAATCAATCAACTAAGTTAAGACAGCAAGAGACAATAAAAGGAGAGACAAATAAAAAAGTTGGCAGGCCAACATGGATTATACACTTCTTTGAGAAAGTGACATGACCTTACAACTTAAGGGACAAGCTCAGTAAGATGAATGAACTATATACCATTAAATATGCTTGTAGAGATGGAATTGAAGTGACAGGAGACATGCAGGATATATGCAGCAGATGAATAAACTATGCCCCTCTATGAAGAGAATAGAGATGAGTGTTAGATTCTGCCATGATTAACTGCAGGGTACTTTCAAAAAATGTTCTTAGAATAACATGTACATAAATGCCCCCCACTACGGTTTTCTCCCACAATTTAAAGACATACTGATAGGGAGTCTGTAAAGTGAACCCCAATGGGGACAGTGATGCTGATGTCTGTAAAGTGTTCAGTAATTAATGGTGCTATATAAGTGAGTAATATAAATACGATCACTGTTAATTAGAAATTAGAACTTTGTAACAATTAGGCTACTCTCACACTAGCGTCGGGCTCGGCCCGTCGCAGTGCGTCGGGCCGAGGTTACCGACGCTAGCGTTGTATACGCCGCACAACGGGGGCAGCAGGTGCATTTTTCCAGCGCATCCGCTGCCCCATTGTGAGGTGCGGGGAAGTGCAGGGAGGTGGGGTCGGAGTTCCGGCCACGCATGCGCGGTCGGAAAAAGCGGACCGTCGGCAGCAAAAAACGTTACATGTAACGTTTTTTGCAGCCGACGGACCGCCACAACACGGCGCAACCGTCTCACGACGGTTGCGACGTGTGTCAATTCGTCGCAATGCGTCGTTAATGTTAGTCTATGGACAAAAACGCATCCTGCAAGCACTTTTGCAGGATGCGTTTTTTGACCAAAACGACGCATTGCGACGGAGGACAAAAAACGCCAGTGTGAAAGTACCCTTAACTGAGACCTTATTGAGAATTGTTTAATTACTCAAAATTCCCTTTATACCACGGCCATGCAATAAAATTACGAAAATGCTTTTTTTTAAGATTTAGTAGATAAAAACAATTCAGAAAGTTGTAAAAAAATTTCATTGTTGTCACCATTTCCTGAAACCTGTAACTTTTTTATTTTTCTATCTTTTTTTCATAATGAGCTAATGGTTTTAATTATTCCAATTTTTGGGTACATTCAAAGCTTTCATTTCATTTTTTGGGGGGGAAGTATAATAATAAAAAAAACTGCAATTCTAATGTTTTTTTTTTTTCTATTTGGCATTTAAAATATGTTCTAAATAATTTTAGATGTTGATAGATTGGACTTTTATGAACATGGCGATGCCAAATATGTTTTTATTATTTGTGAAATAAAAGGATGATGTTGACTTTTATTTTTTTTATTTTTAATTTATTTTTTTAATATGTCTAGAGGACATGAATATGCAATTATTTGATTGCTCATATGGTAATGGCCAAGAGTTTTTAGACTGACACAAATTTTGGTTTTCACAAACTTTTCTGCTTCAGTGTTTTTAGATCTTTTAGGCAGATGTTTGTGGCTACTAAAGTACAATTATAAGCATTTCAAATGTTTTTAAACTTTTATTGACAAATACATCATCAAGCTTATGTAAATATATTTACAGTGTTGATCCTTATTTTTCAAGACTTCTGCAATTCGGCCTGACATGTTGGATGTTAGCTTCTGTGCCAAATCCTGACTCACGACAACACATTGTCTAATCAGTGCATGGAGTTCATCACAATTTCTGTGTTTTGTTTGTGCACTTACATCTTGAGAAATGACCACAGTTTCTCAATGGGATTGAGATCTAGGGAGTTTCTTGGTTGTGGATACAAAATTTCAATGTTTTGTTCACTGAGCCACCTAGTTATCACTTTAGCCTTGTGACATGGTCTCAACATGCTGGAAAAAGGATTGGTCATCTCCAAATTGCTCCTGGATTGTTGGGAGAAGTTGCTCCTGGAGGATGTTTGGATACCATTCTTTATTTATAGCAATGTTCTTAGGCAAAATTGTACTGAATTGGGCACTTAACCCACTACCGCGGATGAAAAGCAACCCCACAACTGAATGATCTCAGAAGGCTTTACTGTTCGCATAACACTGGACGCATTGTAGTTCTAACCTTATGATCTGACAATCATTCTTCCAGATATCCCAAGCAGTCTCAAGAGGGTTTCATCAGAGAAAATAACTTTACTCCAGTCCTCTGCCGTCTAATCTTTGTACTTCCTGCAAAGCTTTTTGTCTGATGAAGCCCCCTTCAGACTGTTTGAGACAATCTTTAACCCCTCTGTGACCTTAGACGTACTATCCCGTCGAGGTGACCTGGGCCTATCTGACCCTCGACGGGATAGTACGTCATAGCCGATCGGCCGCGCTCACGGGGGGAGCGCGGCCGATCGCGGCCGGGTGTCAGCTGCATATCGCAGCTGACATCCGGCACTGTGTGCCAGGAGCGGTCACGGACCGCCCCCGGCACATTAACCCCCGGCACACCGCGATCAAACATGATCGCGGTGTACCGGCGGTATAGGGAAGCATCGCGCAGGGAGGGGGCTCCCTGCGTGCTTCCCTGAGACCCCCGGAGCAACGCGATGTGATCGCGTTGCTCTGAGGGTCTCCTACCTCCCTCCTCGCCGCAGGTCCCAGATCCAAGATGGCCGCGGCATCCGGGTCCTGCAGGGAGGGAGGTGGCTTACCGAGTGTCTGCTCAGAGCAGACACTTGGTAAGCCTGCAGCCCTGCACAGCAGATCGCAGATCTGGCAGAGTGCTGTGCACACTGCCAGATCAATGATCTGTGATGTCCCCCCCTGGGACAAAGTAAAAAAGTAAAAAAAAAATTCCCCACATGTGTGTAAAAAAAAAATAAAAAAAATATCCTAAATAAAGAAAAAAAAAAAAAATTATTCCCATAAATACATTTCTTTAGCTAAATAAAATAAAAAAAACAATAAAAGTACACATATTTAGTATCGCCGCGTCCGTAACGACCCAACCTATAAAACTGCCCCACTAGTTAACCCCTTCAGTAAACACCGTAAGAAAAAAAAAAAAAAAACGAGGCAAAAAACAACGCTTTATTACCATACCGCCGAACAAAAAGTGGAATAACACGCGATCAAAAAGACTGATATAAATAACCATGGCACCGCTGAAAACGTCATCTTGTCCCGCAAAAAACGAGCCGCCATACAGCATCATCAGCAAAAAAATAAAAAAGTTATAGTCCTGAGAATAAAGCGATACCAAAATAATTATTTTTTCTATAAAATAGTTTTTATCGTATAAAAGCGCCAAAACATAAAAAAATGATATAAATGAGATATCGCTGTAATCATACTGACCCGACGAATAAAACTGCTTTATCAATTTTACCAAACGCGGAACGGTATAAACGCCTCCCCCAAAAGAAATTCATGAATAGCTGGTTTTTGATCACTCTGCCTCACAAAAATCGGAATAAAAAGCGATCAAAAAATGTCACGTGTCCGAAAATGTTACCAATAAAAACGTCAACGCGTCCCGCAAAAAACAAGATCTCACATAACTCTGTGGACTCAAATATGGAAAAATTACAGCTCTCAAAATGTGGTAACGCAAAAAATATTTTTTGCAATGAAAAGCGTCTTTCAGTGTGTGACAGCTGCCAATCATAAAAATCCGCTAAATAACCCGCTATAAAAGTAAATCAAACCCCCCTTCATCACCCCCTTAGTTAGGGAAAAATAAAAAAATTAAAAAATGTATTTATTTCCATTTTCCCATTAGGGTTAGGGTTAGGGCTAGAGTTAGGACTAGAGTTAGGGCTAGGGTTAGGGCAAGGGTTAGGGCTAGGGTTAGGGCTAGGGTTGGGGCTAGGGTTAGGGCTAGAGTTAGGACTAGAGTTAGGGCAAGGGTTAGGACTAGGGTTAGGGCTAGGGTTGGGGCTAGGGTTAGGGCTAGGGTTGGGGATAGGGTTAGGGCTAGGGTTAGGGCTAGTGTTACGGCTAGTGTTACGGCTAGTGTTAGGGCTAGTGATAGGGCTAGGGTTATTGCTAGGGTTAGGGCTAGGGTTAGGGTTGGGGCTAGGGTTGGAGCTACAGTTAGGGTTGGGGCTAAAGATAGGGTTAGGGTTTGGGTTACATTTACGGTTGGGAATAGGGTTGGGTGTGTCTGGGTTAGAGGAGTGGTTAGGGTTACCGTTGGGATTAGGGTTAGGGATGTGTTTGGATTAGGGTTTCAGTTATAATTGGGGGGTTTCCACTGTTTAGGCACATCAGGGGCTCTCCAAACGGGACATGGCATCCGATCTGAATTCCAGCCAATTCTGCGTTGAAAAAGGAAAACAGTGCTCCTTCCCTTCAGAGCTCTCCCGTGTGCCCAAACAGGGGTTTACCCCAACATATGGGGTATCAGCGTACTCAGGACAAATTGGACATCATCTTTTGGGGTCCAATTTCTCCTGCTACCCTTGGGAAAATACAAAACTGGGGGCCAAAAAATAAGTTTTGTGGGAAAAAAAAGATTTTTTATTTTCACGGCTCTGCGTTGTAAACTGTAGTGAAACACTTGGGGGTTCAAAGTTCTCACAACACATCTAGATAAGTTCCTTGGGGGGTCTAGTTTCCGATATGGGGTCACTTGTGGGGGGTTTGTACTGTTTGGGTACATCAGGGGCTCTGCAAATGCAACGTGACGCCTGCAGACCAATCCATTTAAGTCTGCATTCCAAATGGCGCTCCTTCCCTTCCGAGCTCTGTCATGCACCCAAACAGTGGTTCCCCCACATATGGGGTATCATCGTACTCAGGACAAATTGGACAACAACTTTTGGAGCCCAATTTATCCTGATACCCTTGTGAAAATACAAAACTGGGGGCTAAAAAATCATTTTTGTGAAAAAAAAAAGGAATTTTTATTTTCACGGCTCTGCGTTATAAACTGTAGTGAAACACTTGGGGGTTCAAAGTTCTCACAACACATCTAGATAAGTTCCTTGGGGGGTCTAGTTTCCAATATGGGGTCACTTGTGGGGGGTTTGTACTGTTTGGGTACATCAGGGGCTCTGCAAATGCAACGTGACGCCTGCAGACCAATCCATTTAAGTCTGCATTCCAAATGGCGCTCCTTCCCTTCCGAGCTCTGCTATGCGCCCAAACAGTGGTTTACCCCCACATATGGGGTATCGTCGTACTCAGGACAAATTGCACAACAACTTTTGTGGTCTAATTTCTTCTCTTACCCTTGGGGAAATAAAAAAATGGGGGCGAAAAGATCATTTTTGTGAAAAAATATGATTTTTATTTTTACGGCTCTGCATTATAAACTTCTGTGAAGCACTTGTTGGGTCAAAGTGCTCAACACACATCTAGATAAGTTCCTTAAGTGGTCTACTTTCCAAAATGGTGTCACTTGTGGGGGGTTTCAATGTTTAGGCACATCAGGGGCTCTCCAAACGCAACATGGCGTCCCATCTCAATTCCAGTCAATTTTGCATTGAAAAGTCAAATGGCGCTCCTTTCCTTCCGAGCTCTGCCCTGCGCCCAAACAATGGTTTACACCCACATATGGGGTATCAGCGTACTCAGGACGAATTGTACAATAAATTTTGGGGTCTATTTTCTCCTGTTACCCTTGGTAAAATAAAACAAATTGGAGCTGAAACAAATTTTGAGTGAAAAAAAGTTAAATGTTTATTTTTATTTAAACATTCCAAAAATTCCTGTGAAACACCTGAAGGGTTAATAAACTTCTTGAAAGTGGTTTTGAGTACCTTGAGGGGTGCAGTTTTTAGAATGGTGTCACACTTGGGTATTTTCTATCATATAGACCCCTCAAAATGACTTCAAATGAGATGTGGTCCCTAAAAAAAAATGGTGTTGTAAAAATGAGAAATTGCTGGTCAACTTTTAACCCTTATAACTCCGTCACCCAAAAAAATTTTGGTTCCAAAATTGTGCTGATGTAAAGTAGACATGTGGGAAATGTTACTTATTAAGTATTTTGCGTGACATATGTCTGTGATTTAAGGGCATAAAAATTCAAAGTTGGAAAATTGCGAAATTTTCAAAATTTTCGCCAAATATTCGTTTTTTTCACAAATAAACGCAAGTTATATCGAAGAAATTTTACCACTATCATGAAGTACAATATGTCACGAGAAAACAATGTCAGAATCGCCAAGATCCGTTGAAGCGTTCCAGAGTTATAACCTCATAAAGGGACAGTGGTCAGAATTGTAAAAATTGGCCCGGTCATTAACGTGCAAACCACCCTTGGGGGTGAAGGGGTTAATAGTTAAACAGCAGCAATAGTTAAACAGCCAGCATCTCCCTGGTATGGTGCCGACTCTGCACCCGTGCCTGCTCCATACACAGGGACTCAACCTGTGTTGTAATACTACCTCACAGGTTGGGACGGGGTTAAATGCTGCTGTAAGACATAATCAGCAGCATTTAAAAAATTAAAGAACAGCAGCTAGTTTCAGTTGTTATTGTTAGATGGTATATGGAAGCTGTATACACAGCCAGCGTATACCACATATGGACCGGGCTCACCTCCTGAGTTCACTCCTTATATGCACCCTTTGACAGTTATGTACATTTCCATCAAGGTGCACAAAGAGGTTGAAGTTTTTTTGCAAACACCCTAGGGACTCTTTCTAGATGATAACATATCCTCAATCCACAATATTGTCCCTATTGTGGGGCTCATCTAAAGACAGTCTTGCAGGGCCCTATACTATCACACCTAATACAGATATTAGACATTACCACAATGAATTTTAAACAAAACGATTCAGATGCAGTTGAAGTTCAGACTTTCATTTGAGGGTATCCACATTAAAATTGGATGAAGGGTTTAGGAGTTTCAGCTCCTTAACATGTGCCACCCTGTTTATAAGGGGACCAAAAGTAATTGGACAATTGACTCCAAGGCTATTTCATAGACAGGTGTGGGCAACCCCTTCGTTATGTCATTCTCAATTAAGCAGATAAAAGGCCTGGAGTTGATTTGAGGTGTGGTGCTTGCATTTGGAAGGTTTTGCTGTGAAGTAAACATGCGGTCAAAGGAGCTCTCCATGCAGGTGAAACAAGCCATCCTTAAGCTGCGAAAACAGAAAAAACCCATCCGAGAAATTCCTACAATATTAGGAGTGGTAAAATCTACAGTTTGCTACATCCTGAGAAAGAAAGAAAGCACTTGTGAACTCATCAATGCAAAAAGACCTGGGCGCCCACGGAAGACAACAGTGGTGGATGATCACAGAATAATCTCCATGGTGAAGAGAAACCCCTTCACAACAGCCAACTAAGTGAACAACACTCTCCAGGAGGTCGGCGTATCAATATCCAAATCTACCATAAAGAGAAGACTGCATGAAAGTAAATACAGAGGGTTCGCTGCACGGTGCAAGCCACTCATAAGGCTACTTTCACATTTGCGTCGGTACTCGCCCATCACAAACCGTCGGCGCGACGTACCAACGGAAGTTTGTCCTTTCACATTTCCGTCTGTAGTCCCAGGGAGGAAAGAGTGAGTGCGAGATTTCCTGCTGGGCATTGCAAAAGACGGGCCGTCACATTTCACAGGATCTAGTGCCCAGCGGACAAAACGTGAGTACATACGTCGCTAATACAAGTCTATGGGAAAATGCAGGATCCTGCATTTTCAAAAATCGACGTATTGTGACGGCAGAGGAAAGGCGGAAATGTGAAAGTAGCCTAAGCATCAAGAATAAAAAGGCTAGACTGGACTTTGCTAAATAAACATCTTAAAAAGCCAGCACAGTTCTGGAAGAACATTCTTTGGACAGATGAAACCAAGATCAACCTCTACCAGAATGATGGAAATAGAAAAGTATGGTGAAGGCGTAGTACAGCTCATGATCCAAAGCATACCACATCATCTGTAAAACACGGCGGAGGCAGTGTGATGGCTTGGGCATGCATGGCTGCCAGTGGCACTGGGTCACTAGTGTTTATTGATGATGTGACACAGGACAGAAGCAGCCGAATGAATTCTGAGGTATTCAGAGCCATACTGTGTGCTCAGATCCAGCCAAATGCAGCAAAACTGATTGGTCGTCTTTTCATACTACAGATGGACAATGACCCAAAACATAAAGCCAAAGCAACCCAGGAGTTGATTAAAGCAAAGAAGTGAAATATTCTTGAATGGCCGAGTCAGTCACCTGATCTCAACCCAATTGAGCATGCATTTCACTTGTTAAAGACTAAACTTCAGACAGAAAGGCCCACAAGCAAACAGCAACTGAAAACCACAGCAGTGAAGGCCTGGCAGAGCATCAAAAAGGAGGAAACACAGCGTCTGGTGATGTCCATGAGTTCAAGACTTCAGGCAGTCATTGTCAACAAAGGGTTTTTAACCAAGTACTAAAAATGAACATTTTATTTACAATTATTTAATATGTCCAATTAATTTTGGTACATGTTAAGGAGCTTCATCCAATTTTAATGTGGATACCCTCAAATGAAAGCTGAAAGTCTGAACTTTAACTGCATCTGAATTGTTTTGTTTAAAATTCATTGTGGTAATGTCTAGAACCAAAATTAGAAAAATGTTGTATCTGTCCAAATATATATGGACCTAATTGTACATCAAAAAATGGAACCGGGAAAAAAATATCACGCACTACATTACAACCTATTGAAAACTAATGATAATTCTCTTACTGAGTCCACAGATACCTATAAAAAAAGAATATTTTGAGGTCAATCATTCAGTTAGATACTTTATCACTAACCGAAGCCAAAAGTAGACTTAAATTTGCTAGAAATAACTATGATTAATGAGGTAGGACTGTCACCCGATCAGCTTAATTGACTCAACCATTTCAGACACACAATTTTACACTTTCGTTCTCCTGATAGCAGGTTGCCAGCTAACTCTGAGGCCTCTTGGAACCTTAGATTCTCAGTCACTCTTGCTAGACTTACTGGGGATTAAAGGATGGCTCAGCGATCCCCAATAATAGATGGGAGAGGTATCTGTTGTGAATTCTGCTCTTGGGCTCCCTCCGGTAGTTGTTGGTGGTAGTGCAGTTGTCTTGGGGTTGTAATCCAGGGCAGGTGTTTCTGCTGATTGCAGCTCTATTAGGTATTTAGGTGTGCAGGATCCATGAGTCTGTGCCAGTTGTCCATTGTACTTGGAGGGATTACATCTCTCTCTGGTTCCTCATGCCCTGCTGCCAAATTCAGCTAAGATAAGTGTCTGGTTTTTGTCTCTGTGCACACATGCAGTGTGCTTTGCAATTCAGTGCAATTCATTGTGTTTTTGTCCAGCTTAGACTTTGTTTGGATTTTTCAGTCATGCTGGATTCTCAGGAGATGCAGATATACTTTCTATGTCTTTAGTTAGATGTAGAATATTTGTATTATCTGCTGTGGATATTTTTAGGATTTTTATACTGACCGCTTAGAATTCTGTCCTATCCTTTTCTATTTAGCTAGAAGTGCCTCTTTTGCTAAATAATGTTTTTCTGCCTGCGTGTGTCTTTCCTCTTATACTCACAGTCAATATTTGTGGGGGGCTGCCTATCCTTTGGGGTTCTGCTCTGAGGCAAGATAGAATTCCCATTTCCATCTATAGGGGTATTTAGTCCTCTGGCTGTGTCGAGGTGTCTAGGACGTGTTAGGTACATCCCACGGCTACTTCTAGTTGCGGTGTTAGTTTAGGGTTTGCGGTCAGTACAGGTACCACCTACTCCTGAGAAAGTCTCTCATGCGGCTCCAAGGTCACCGGATCATAACAGGTATCATGGGCCATTATGCTTTTTCTTAATCACAAATCCCCTGGCTGGGATGGACTAATGGCTAATTAATCTAAAATGCTTCAACCACGTACAACTCACTTCTTATGTATCATTTAAATAACATTTATGCACAGAGTAAGACAATGGATGGTTTACATGAAACCCACATGATTTTGATAAATTCAAAAACAATGCCTTCGATATCAGTAATTATTGTCCAGAAAATATAATTTCTAAATATTTTACATTCCTTATCACCGCTACAAACACGAAACTGGACTATTGCAACTCAAACTACCCTCCACCCATATTAGACTGACTAGGGGAGCTCTACAGAAACTGGACTATTGCAACTCAAACTACCCTCCATCCATATTAGACTGACTAGGGGAGCTCTACAGAGCTACATTATCCCCTTTCCGTCTCAATGTCCAATTCCAGCATAGAGCAACCTCACTCTGCTTTATAGGTCACATAAATATGGTCAGAATGATTGTTTTTCTACAATTGACTTTTTGCCGTTTTCTATGTGCTACCATTCTACATGCGATGTAAGAATGAGCAAATACTAGCCAGTATCATTCTTTTATATGCCCCAGAATAGAATTTCATATTTTAATGCAATTTGAACTGAATAGTGAGAACTTCCAAGACATCAAGTTTTAGAATCTGGCAGCTAATATGCAAATCCATGGAAATTGGGTTAAAGGACACCTCCACATACTTCCCCACTACCCTAGAATCCCGCTTTCCCTAAATGTTCTTGCCTGAATATAAATCAAACCTTGTCAGCATTGCAGTTCTGGACAACTTTAAGATGGAAGTTGAGTTTATCGAACGATACCTTACTGATCAGACATTATGTGGATACCTTACTGATCAGACATTATGTGGATACCTTACTGATCAGACATTATGTGGCTGGCAACCCTAGATTTCAAAAGTGATAGGGCACAACTTTTTTTCTTTACCTGGAGTGATGACAATTATTAAGAACATTATTGATAACTTCTGAACATGTTAACAAGATTCTCTTCTAATCAACAATGTGCATTATTTAGCTTTATCTGTTTCCAGCCTTTTCATTACATGCAATCACAGAGTTATGTGACCAGCAATCTCCATAAGCATACCCATGTTCTCAACAGATTCCAAAACAGTGCTCTTTTGGACATTGCTGAACTGTTCCCCCTGATAGCATATCTTCTACTTATAGCGAAACCTATGATGTTGTGACAGATCATCTGATGGAGCTTCTTACATTTGGCAATTTTCGTTAGAAGATTGCTGTCAGAACCCATAATGGAATGTCTGATGTGTAGTGTGAACAGAACTTTGCTCATGTATTTTCAATATACAGTGTGTCCGTAAAGTCATGGTGCACTTTTGACCAGTCACTGGAAAGCAACAAAAAACTATAGAAATGTGAAATCTGCTACAAATAAAAAAAACTCTCCCAGTTTCATACCTATTCAGTGCAGTTCGATGTGGGCTCCATTTGTTGCCCTACACACATCCAAACACAGACCTGGCAGTGTATTAATCAGAGTTCAGTTTATCAGGGGTTAATCTGACTGGGGGCTCAGCAACAACTTAAATGAGTTTGTGTTGTTTGATTGGTCCTTGTTATCGCTCCTCATGAACAGGTCTGATATGATTGGGCCAGAGAAAGGGCGCCAAAATGTAAACTATAAATATATCCTGTGACTGGTCAAAAGTGCACCATGACTTTATGGACACACTGTATTTTTTGTATATTTATCAAGCCATTTTTATTATGTAAAATGAAGAAATAAATGTTGCCAATCAAGACCTACTTTTTTTACAATTACCAACGAGATACTCTCATTTCCAAGCAATCATGTCAATATTTGTCTCAATTATGAAGTTTAAATGATAAGCAATAGAAAGGAAATACAGATACTCTGTATGAAATGCTAGATTATAGATCGTCTGGCTCCATATTTTGTCAGCTTTAGCAATGAGCCCAGTTAAATGGAAATAATCTGACTCAATCACATTAGGCTTTTGCTTTCTGTTATTAGATAACATAATAAGATTTGTTTTAAATATTAATATAAAAATTCTAGAAATACATAAATAAACCCTATTTTTTCATTTGTGCTAATTTGAATCTTTTTTTTTTTTTTATCTGTAACTACCATATATACTTTTCCTGTGTATATGGTTGGGCTCATGACAAGACATTCAATGATTGCAAAGTTTTCTTGTACCAAACTACCAGTACAGATGTTAAACAGTGCCCAATGGTGTAACGTGGGTTGCCAATTTTCTGGGTAAGGAAAGTATTTTGCTCCCTCTAATCTGTGGACCATTAGCACTATGATATAGTCCCTTTCACCATTCCAGTAATGAACTCCTTATCACCCCAAGCATATGTATTGTATTTTAAAAAAGTACTGATGTAATTAAAGTTTGCCCTGTGACTCTCTAGTATTTTCCGCTTTTTGCTAAAATCTGACATAACATTTTTAAAAAATAAAAAGTTAAACATTTTTAGAATATATATATTTTTTTATTATACACTTTTATGTAACTCTTTTATTACCTTAGCCTAGTCTTAACACTAGCCCTATAGTTAGGTTTAGAAAAATGTATAATGATTAGTGTTGAGCGATACCGTCCGATACTTGAAAGTATCGGTATCGGAAAGTATCGGCCGATACCGGCAAAGTATCGGATCTAATCCGATACCGATACCCGATACCAATACAAGTCAATGGGACTCAAGTATCGGACGGTATTCCTGATGGTTCCCAGGGTCTGAAGGAGAGGAAACTCTCCCTCAGGCCCTGGGAACCATATTAATGTGTAAAATAAAGAATTAAAATAAAAAATATTGCTATACTCACCTCACCGAGGGAACCGGCAGCGTTGTTTGCTTAAAATGCGCGCTTTTCCTTCCTCCCGTGACGTCACGGCTTCTGATTGGTCGCGTGCCGCCCATGTGGCCGCGACGCGACCAATCACAGCAAGTCGTGACGTAATTTTCAGGTCCTTCTAGGCATTCAGTATTTTAAAATTACGTTCCGGCTTTGTGATTGGTCGCGTCGCGGTCACATGGGCGACGCGACCAATCACAAGCCGTGACGTCACGGGAGGCAGGAGACGCGCGCATTTTAAAATGCGCGCGTGTCCAGCCTCCCGTGACGTCACGGCTTGTGATTGGTCGCGTCGCCCATGTGACCGCGACGCGACCAATCACAAGCCAGAACGTAATTTTAAAATCCTGAAGGACCTGAAATTACGTCACGGCTTGCTGTGATTGGTTGCGTCGCGGCCACATGGGCGACGCGACCAATCACAAGCCGTGACGTCACGGGAGGCTGGACACGCGCGCATTTTAAAATGCGCGCGTCTCCTGCGTCCCGTGACGTCACGGCTTGTGATTGGTCGCGTCGCCCATGTGACCGCGACGCGACCAATCACAAAGCCGGAACGTAATTTTAAAATACTGAATGCCTAGAAGGACCTGAAAATTACGTCACGGCTTGCTGTGATTGGTCGCGTCGCGGCCACATGGGCGGCACGCGACCAATCAGAAGCCGTGACGTCACGGAAGGAAGGAAAAGCGCGCATTTTAAGCAAACAACGCTGCCGGTTCCCTCGGTGAGGTCCAGGCTGCATCAGAGAGGTGAGTATAGCAATATTTTTTATTTTAATTCTTTCTTTTACACATTAATGTTGTTTCGATACCGATACCCGATACCACAAAAGTATCGGATCTTGGTATCGGAATTCCGATACAGCAAATATCGGCCGATACCCGATACTTGCGGTATCGGAATGCTCAACACTAATAATGATGTTAATTCTTTTTACAGGGGCCATTTTTTAAAAATTTGGGACAAAGTATGAGTATATATATATATATATATATATATATATATATACTGTATATACATACAGCTCTGGCATAAATTAAGAGACCACTGTAAAATGTTCAGTTTGTCTGATTTTTCTCTTTATAGGTATATTTTTGAGTAAAATGTAAATTGTTCTTTTAGTCTATAAACTTCTGACAACATGTCTCCGAATTTCCAAGCAATAATTTTTGCATTTTTTTCTGACAAAGAAAAATTGTCAAAATATTTAAAAACAAACAAACAGTGCTTTAAGAACTAAAATAATGCAAGGAAAACAAGTTCATAATCATTTAGAAACAACAATACTAATGTGGAATGGCCATGATTTTTAATCACATTTTTCTTGCGTCTTGGCATGCTTTCCACCAGTCTTTCACACTGCTTCTGGTACAAAAATTTAAGCAGTTCTTTTTTGTGTGATGGCTTGTGACTATCCATCATCCTCTTGATTACCGTATATACTCGAGTATAAGCCGACCCGAGTATAAGCCGACCCCCCTAATTTTGCCACAAAAAACTGGGAAAACTTATTGACTCGAGTATAAGCCTAGGGGGAAAAATGCAGCAGGTACCGGTGAATTTCAAAATTAAAAATAGATACTCCATACCGTTCATTATGGCCCCATAGATGCTCCACATAAAGCTGTGCCACATATAATGCTCTGCACCGTTCATTATGGCCCCATAGATGCTCCACATAAAGCTGTGCCATATATACAATGCTCTGCACCGTTGCCCCATAGCTGTGCCATATAGTGCTCTGCCCCATTGCTGTGCCATATAGTGCTCTGCCCCATAGCTGTGCCATATAGTGCTCTGCCCCATAGCTGTGCCATATAGTGCTCTGCCCCATAGCTGTGCCATATAGTGCTCTGCCCCATAGCTGTGCCATATAGTGCTCTGCCCCATAGCTGTGCCATATAGTGCTCTGCCCCATAGCTGTGCCATATAGTGCTCTGCCCCATAGCTGTGCCATATAGTGCTCTGCCCCATAGCTGTGCCATATAGTGCTCTGCCCCATAGCTGTGCCATATAGTGCTCTGCCCCATAGCTGTGCCATATAGTGCTCTGCCCCATAGCTGTGCCATATAGTGCTCTGCCCCATAGCTGTGCCATATAGTGCTCTGCCCCATAGCTGTGCCATATAGTGCTCTGCCCCATAGCTGTGCCATATAGTGCTCTGCCCCATAGCTGTGCCATATAGTGCTCTGCCCCATAGCTGTGCCATATAGTGCTCTGCCCCATAGCTGTGCCATATAGTGCTCTGCCCCATAGCTGTGCCATATAGTGCTCTGCCCCATAGCTGTGCCATATAGTGCTCTGCCCCATAGCTGTGCCATATAGTGCTCTGCCCCATAGCTGTGCCATATAGTGCTCTGCCCCATAGCTGTGCCATATAGTGCTCTGCCCCATAGCTGTGCCATATAGTGCTCTGCACCTTTGCCCCATAGCTGTGCCATATAGTGCTCTGCACCGTCCATTATTGCCCCATAGCTGCTGCTGCAATAAAAAAAAATAAAACACATACTCACCTGTCTTGCAGCTCCTCGGCGCCATCTTCCCGGCGTCTCCCTGCACTGACTGATCAGGCAGAGGGCGGCGCGCACACTATATGCGTCATCGCGCCCTCTGACCTGAACAGTCAGAGCGGAGAGAGAGACGCAGGGAAGATGGCGCGACGCCCGGCGTGTGGAACCAGGATAGGTGAATATGCGATACTTACCTGCTCCCGGCGTCCCGCTCCTTCCCCCGGACAGCTGCTCTTCGGTGCCGCAGCCTCTTCCTCTGTCAGCGGTCACCGGCACCGCTGATTAGAGAAATGAATATGCGGCTCCGCCCCTATGGGAGGTGGAGCAGCCTATTCATTTCTCTAATGAGCGGTCCCACGTGACCGCTCAGGGGAAGAGGCTGCAGCACCCGGAGACAATGTGACAGGCAGGGGGAGCGCCAGGATCGCCGGGACTAGGTAAGTATATGACAGTCCTCACCCGCCGACCCCACCACCGATCATGACTCGAGTATAAGCCGAGGGGGCACTTTCAGCCCAAAAATTTGGGCTGAAAATCTCGGCTTATACTCGAGTATATACCGTACATTCCAGAGGTTTTCAATGGAGTTCAGGTTTGGAGATTGGGCTGCCCATGACAGGGTTTTGATGTGGTGGTCTCTTAATTTGTGCCAGAGCTGTAGTGCTTGCACAAGTGCTGTGACTCATTCTAACAGCACTTGTGCTGATCTGTATGGGGTGTGAAGAGTCTCACTGATCTGATAGTACTGGCCTATTCGAAGTATCAATAATCTAAACTTCAAGGCACTGAGTCAGAAATTACTGCTGGCAGATTACTGGTAATTATTCTGTAAAATTGTGAATGCAGCTGTTGGCTATTAACAGCCTGTAATCGATGATGAGTATAAAATAGAGTAAAGAAATATTAGATCATTTTCACTCATCCAATATTATAGTGTTCTATCCATTATAATCAAGTACTCATTATAGTCTATGGGCATGCTCACATGTCCTGCTTTTTTATAGATAAATTGACGCCAGGGCCGGACTGGAACTAAAATTCAGCCCTGGCATTTGAAGTCACACAGGCCCACTTGTCGCATGGTGACTGTATAATATCTTTGTACACTTGTAGGCTACAAGAAGTGAGGGGAGTGTAACACGACTACATAACATATAATTACAGCTGTATCCAACATTACAGCTCAGCCCCCATAGACTATAATACAGCTCAGCCCCCATAGAATGTAATGCAGCACAGCCCCCATAGACTATAATACAGCACAGTCCCCATAGAATGTAATGCAGCCCAGCCCCCATAGAATGTAATGCTGCACAGCCCCCATAGAATGTAATGCAGCACAGCCCCCATAGAATGTAATGCAGCACAGCCCCCCATAGAATGTAATGCAGCACAGCCCCCCATAGAATGTAATGCAGCACAGCCCCCATAGAATGTAATGCAGCACAGTCCCCATAGAATGTAATGCAGCACAGTCCCTATAGAATGTAATACAGCACAACCCCCATAGAATGTAATACGGCACAGCCCCATAGAATGTAATACAGCTCAGCCCCCATAGACTATAATACAGCACAGCCCCATAGAATGTAATACAGCTCAGCCCCCATAGACTATAATACAGCACAGCCCCATAGAATGTAATACAGCACAGCACCCATAGAATGCAATGCAGCCCAGTCCCATAGAATGTAATACAGCACAGCCCCCATAGAATGTAATGCAGCACAGAACCCATAGAATGTAATACAGCACAGCCCCCATAGAATGTAATACAGCACAGCCCCATAGAATTTAATGCAGCACAGCCCCCATAGAATGTAATGCAGCACAGCCCCCATAGACTATAATACAGCACAGCCCCCATAGAATGTAATACAGCACAGCCCCCATAGAATGTAATACAGCACAGCCCCCATAGAATGTAATGCAGCACAGCCCCCATAGAATGTAATACAGCACAGCCCCCATAGAATGTAATGCAGCCAGCCCCATAGAATTTAATGCAGCACAGCCCCCATAGAATGCAATGCAGCACAGCCCCATAGAATGTAATGCAGCACAGCCCCATAGAATGCAATGCAGCACAGCCCCATAGAATATAATGCAGCACAGCTCCAATAGAATGGAATGCAGCCAACCCCATAGAATATAATGCAGCACAGGCCCATAGAATGGAATGCAGCCAGCCCCATAGAATATAATGCAGCACAGGCCCATGGAATGCAGCCAGCCCCATAGAATATAATGCAGCACAGGCCCATGGAATGGAATGCAGCCAGCCCCATAGAATATAATGCAGCACATGCCCATGGAATGGAATGCAGCCAGCCCCATAGAATATAATGCAGCACAGCCCCATAGAATATAATGCAGCACAGCTCCAATAGAATGGAATGCAGCCAACCCCATAGAATATAATGCAGCACAGGCCCATAGAATGGAATGCAGCCAGCCCCATAGAATATAATGCAGCACAGGCCCATGGAATGCAGCCAGCCCCATAGAATATAATGCAGCACATGCCCATGGAATGGAATGCAGCCAGCCCCATAGAATATAATGCAGCACAGCCCCATAGAATATAATGCAGCACAGCTCCAATAGAATGGAATGCAGCCAACCCCATAGAATATAATGCAGCACAGGCCCATAGAATGGAATGCAGCCAGCCCCATAGAATATAATGCAGCACAGGCCCATGGAATGCAGCCAGCCCCATAGAATATAATGCAGCACAGGCCCATGGAATGGAATGCAGCCAGCCCCATAGAATATAATGCAGCACATGCCCATGGAATGGAATGCAGCCAGCCCCATAGAATATAATGCAGCCAGCCCCATAGAATGTAATGCAGGCAGCCACCATACAATATAATGCAGCACAGCCCCCATAGAATGTAATGCAGGCAGCCCCCACAGAATGTACTGCAGGCAGGCAGCCCCCATAGAATGTACTGCAGGCAGGCAGCCCCCATAAAATGTACTGCAGGCAGGCAGCCCCCATAGAATGGAATGCAGGCAGGCAGCCCCCATAGAATGGAATGCAGGCAGGCAGCCCCCATAGAATGGAATGCAGGCAGGCAGCCCCCATAGAATGGAATGCAGGCAGGCAGCCCCCATAGAATGTACTGCAGGCAGGCAGCCCCCATAGAATGTACTGCAGGCAGGCAGCCCCCATAGAATGGAATGCAGGCAGGCAGCCCCCATAGAATGGAATGCAGGCAGGCAGCCCCCATAGAATGTACTGCAGGCAGGCAGCCCCCATAGAATGGAATGCAGGCAGGCAGCCCCCATAGAATGGAATGCAGGCAGGCAGCCCCCATAGAATGGAATGCAGGCAGGCAGCCCCCATAGAATGGAATGCAGGCAGGCAGACCCCATAGAATGGAATGCAGGCAGGCAGCCCCCATAGAATGGAATGCAGGCAGGCAGCCCCCATAGAATGGAATGCAGGCAGGCAGCCCCCATAGAATGGAATGCAGGCAGCCCCCATAGAATGTACTGCAGGCAGGCAGCCCCCATAGAATGGAATGCAGGCAGGCAGCCCCCATAGAATGTACTGCAGGCAGGCAGCCCCCATAGAATGTACTGCAGGCAGGCAGCCCCCATAGAATGTACTGCAGGCAGGCAGCCCCCATAGAATGGAATGCAGGCAGGCAGCCCCCATAGAATGGAATGCAGGCAGGCAGCCCCCATAGAATGGAATGCAGGCAGGCAGCCCCCATAGAATGTACTGCAGGCAGGCAGCCCCCATAGAATGTACTGCAGGCAGGCAGCCCCCATAGAATGGAATGCAGGCAGGCAGCCCCCATAGAATGGAATGCAGGCAGGCAGCCCCCATAGAATGGAATGCAGGCAGGCAGCCCCCATAGAATGGAATGCAGGCAGGCAGCCCCCATAGAATGGAATGCAGGCAGGCAGCCCCCATAGAATGGAATGCAGGCAGGCAGCCCCCATAGAATGGAATGCAGGCAGGCAGCCCCCATAGAATGGAATGCAGGCAGGCAGGCAGTCCCCCCCCCCCCCAATAGCTCCACAATCCACTCATCACTCTTTGTTAAAAAAAAAACCAAACACTCTACTCACCTCTCTCCTCGTGCCCCGCGCTGCTCTCCTCTGGCTCCGGTCTCAGCAGCTGCAGTCTGCCCGGCGCCCGGTCACACTGCAGGTGCGCGATGATATGACGTCATCGCGCACCCGCAGTGTCAGCGGCAGGCAGAGCGGGGAATGATGGGAGAGGGGGCGTCAGCAGACGCTCTCTCCTCCATCATTGCATTCAACTGTACCGGCGTCTATGACGCCGGTATAGTTGAATGCGGGGCCGGGAGTGTGCCGCAACAGCGGGGGGAAGAGTGCCGACAGCGGCACACTCAAGCGGCCCACTACTGCCATCGGCCCTTCTGGCATTTGCCAGAACTGCCCTATGGCCAGTCCGGCCCTGATTGACGCTATCCGTGTGGCGTCATAATGCTGTCCACTTTTCACTGTCAAATAGGTAGAAGTTGGAAAATGTTGATCTTTTTCAATCCTTTCAAACAAAAGCCCACTTATGGTAAAAATGTACATCGTGACCAAAAAAATGACAAAAATCGTTTAAAAATCATTTACCAAAATGTATCCATATAAGGGGATAGATATGATTTCTCATTGCAGTTCTTGAAGAGACACACATCTTATGAGCCCAGTTTCCTACATGAACCAGACACCTAAATAAACTCTAGAAGAAAAGCAATAATATCTGACGGCATCACAAAATGTGTCAACTGAAGGAAACTGAATGTTAAAACGCACTCCTCTTAATATGTAGCGCCCCCACTGCCGCAGGGCCGAGGGGTACCCGGTACCGGGCCTCTGAGTCTCTGCTCTGGGGTTGTCACGGTGGCTAGGCCCAGTCCGTGACCCTGCCGAGGGGCGTACAGTGATAGTTAAGATGGATGATGGTAGTGGTGATGGTGCAGTGCAATAAACAACAAGGACACCAGGTTGCAGTCTCTTTACCTCTTTACTGAAGATCTCTGGGTCCTCAGTCCGGAATCCGGATCACCAGGCTGCGCAAGTCCGGCCAGTCCGATGGCACCTCCAGAGTTCTCTTAGCAGGTGGAAATCTGTGCCTTCCTTCTAGCGCTATGTGTTGCGGTCCTTCCCTGCTGTGCTTACGGAAAGTCCCCACAACTGTTGTGTCCGTTTATTAAGTTCCCTCACAACTCAATTAGATGATGTTCTGCTAATTCTCCGTTCCTCCCTGTTGTTACGGTTAGAACAGCACCCGTTTGACGGGTAGGCTCGGAGCTCTTCCGGGACCCTAGAGTCGCCCCTCTCCACAAGTTGCCCCCCAAGACTGCATAGGTGATTTAGGTGAGACAGCCCGCCTTAGACTGACTGTCCTGCCGCTGTTTAGAGTATTGCATGAAGCTGAATATTGTAATACTCCCTCGGCGTTCCGGCCGCCGGTTGTGCGCCTCAGTAGAATGTTGCCTCGATCTTACAGCACGACCCCTACTGGTATTCTCCTTGTTGCTTTGATCTCGTTTCTCACGCAGCACAATCTATCTCGCTTCCAATCCTTTCTTGGGCACCGCCGCTATACTGAGCAGGCACGGTCCCGTTTCGTTCTCTCTAGTTGCCAAGTCTCTGTCAGGATCCCACTCCTGACAGAGACCCTACCGAATCTTCTCCTGCAACACCCTCTGCCACAAGGTGTTGCCTGGCTCCAACCCAGTCAGCTCTCTCCCTAACTTCCTGCCTGACCCCCAGTTTTACCAGTGTGTGAGGAGTGGCCTAATGAATAGAACCCTTAGCTCCCCCTGGAGGCCCGGCGGTGAAATGTATTGGTGTCTGTGATACCTGCTCAGATGAACTCCTTCAGTACCATCAGACGTACCATAGCTCCCCTTAGTGGCGGAGCCACAGTACTGCAACGACCAGGACTCTGGGGCGCTGCACTCCCCCCTGGTTAAATCCAGTACTCCGGGACTGGGAAGAAAACAACAATACAGATTAGCAAAAAGACATACAATTTGTTGAGTGCAAATAACAATACGTATACTTGAACAGAGCTTCCCTTTATGGGAGGTGAGGACACTTGAACGTTACAAACATGGTTAAATATCATAGCAACATGCTATAAGTAACTTTTCTTACCCAACCGGGTATTCTACTTAGTACAAATTCTTGAACAATAATTTAACATTGCCTTTAAGGACGTACACTCAATATCCGCTAAAGACCCTCTTATAATCACATTATAAGGCAATTTAACTTTTTCATTCTCCTTCTTTAAATCTGCAGGACCGCCTGTCCTAACGGCACCAGACCTACTGCCTCTCCTTTCTTACAGGACCGCTCCTTTCAGCCCGAGCCTTCTGTCTTTTCAACTACTATACACAGTATAGAACATAACATTACTTTCAATTTTAAGAGCACTGAGCCATCTCTACATGGCTCCTAGGAGGACTCAGGGTTTACCTTCTATCCTCATTTTCTATCAACATTATCAAACATTTTCTATAAAACATTAAACTTTCTCATTACTTTCTTACTAGCAACTATGCAGGACACTACGTCTACCCCTACGGGCCCACTGCATCTTTCTTCTAACTTTCACTTTCTTTCGGGAAACATTATCAGCATTCTTTTACAATTAACTAGTTCAATACATATAACTTTTACATGTAAACATTATCATTTTCTTTCAAGGCATCGTTATCACTTTACTGTTTTAAGGCAGTATTACTCATAAGTACACAGGTGGACATCCCCTTTAAGAGGGGACCAAGTCTTTATGAGGTAGCATATCCTCTCAGGCTACCAGTCCATACTCATCAAAGGCTCCGGTGCGGTATCTTCGCAAAGAGTCTCTCGTTAAGTAAAACCAGTAGGGAGCACCTTTAAGAAGGTGCAAACTATTTACAAACAGTTTGTATCATGCACTGTTCATGATTGCGGTAGTTCTGGAAACTTGTGCAAAACTTAGAAAAACAAACAAAACAATAGGGATCCCGGGTCAACAAAGGGATCCCTTTAAAAGTTAATCCAAGATGGGTTTAGCAGCAAAAACAATAGAACAGTAACTATTTACATAAATAAAGCATTTATGCTTACTCAGTCTTGTAGTGTAGGGGGTGGTCTTCTTCCAGGCCTCACCCGGCCAACGGGTCGCCTTGGTGTGGCAAGGGCCGGTCCTGGCTCCAGCAGCGACAGGATCCCTCGCCGGGATGCCCTCCTTGCTGGTGGGCGAGCGCGACCCAGAGGCACGCGGTGGACCTGGACCTCCTGTGGTTCCGCGGGGACGGGCTCCGGCACCTTCCCTGCGGAAGGTTCATCCTCCGGCGTTCTGGCAGCAGCCTGGAGGGCGACGCACCGCTGGACGCCCCGAGCTATCCAGCCAGCTCCGCCAGCTTCCCTCCTCCACCGGGTGTAGGTTGTTGTGAAATTGGATTTTGGGCTCCCCCTGTGGCCACTGGTGGAATTGAACTGGTGTGCATCATCCTCTCTGTTCACCTGTTTCCATCAGGATGTGGGAGTCGCTATTTAGCCTTGCTCCTCTGTCACTTCCATGCCGGTCAACATTGTAATCAGAAGCCTTTCTGTGCATGTTCCTGCTGCTAGACAACTCCCAGCTAAGTTGGACTTTCGTCCTTGTTTGTTTTTGCATTTTGTTCCAGTTCACAGCTGTAGTTTCGTTTCTGTGTCTGGAAAGCTCTTGTGATCTGAAATTGCCACTCTGATGTTATGAGTTAATACTAGAGTCTTAAAGTAATTTCAGGATGGTGTTTTGATAGGGTTTTCAGCTGACCATGAAAGTGCCCTTTCTGTCTTCCTGCTATCTAGTAAGCGGACCTCAATTTTGCTAAACCTATTTTCATACTACGTTTGTCATTTCATCTAAAATCACCGCCAATATTTGTGTGGGCCTCTGTCTGCCTTTCGGGGAAATTTCTCTAGAGGTGAGCCAGGACTATATTTTCCTCTGCCAGGATTAGTTAGTCCTCCGGCCGGCGCTGGGCGTCTAGGGATAAAATGCAGGCTACGCTACCCGGCTACTGTTAGTTGTGCGACAGGTTTAGTTCATGGTCAGTTTAGTTTCCATCCTTCCAAGAGCTAGTTCTTATGTTTGCTGGGCTATGTTCTCTTGCCATTGAGAACCATAACAGTTTGACCGGCCCAAAAGGGTTAAATTAATTGACAGAGAAAGGAGAGAAAAGAGAAGTCTGCTGAAGATTTTTTTTTTTTTCTTCAGTTCTGAGTGTGCTTGTAATTGAATCTCTCGCAAGTCTGCCTATATTGCAGCCTTTCTCTCTCTCTCTCCTTCTAATCCTGGAATGGCTCTGTGTTCACCTGTTTAAAATGGATATTCAGAGTTTAGCTGCAGGTTTGAATAATCTCACCACGAAAGTTCAAAATTTACAAGATTTTGTTGTTCATGTTCCTATATCTGAACCTAGAATTCCTTTGCCTGAATTTTTCTCGGGGAATAGATCTTGCTTTCAAAATTTCAAAAATAATTGCAAGTTGTTTTTGTCCCTGAAATCTCGCTCTGCTGGAGATCCTGCTCAGCAGGTCAGGATTGTGATTTCCTTGCTCCGGGGCGACCCTCAGGATTGGGCTTTTGCATTGGCTCCAGGGGATCCTGCGTTGCTCAATGTGGATGCGTTTTTTCTGGCCTTGGGGTTGCTTTATGAGGAACCTCAGTTAGAACTTCAGGCGGAAAAGGCCTTGATGTCCCTATCTCAGGGGCAAGACGAAGCTGAAATATACTGCCAGAAATTCCGTAAATGGGCTGTGCTTACTCAGTGGAATGAGTGCGCCCTGGCGGCGAATTTCAGAGAGGGTCTCTCTGATGCCATTAAGGATGTTATGGTGGGGTTCCCTGTGCCTGCGGGTCTGAATGAGTCCATGACAATGGCTATCCAGATCGATAGGCGTCTGCGGGAGCGCAAACCTGTGCACCATTTGGCGGTGTCTACTGAGAAGACGCCAGAGAATATGCAATGTGATAGAATTCTGTCCAGAAGTGAACGGCAGAATTTTAGACGAAAAAATGGGTTGTGCTTCTATTGCGGTGATTCAACTCATGTTATATCAGCATGCTCTAAGCGTACTAAGAAGCTTGATAAGTCTGTTTCAATTGGCACTTTACAGTCTAAGTTTATTCTCTCTGTGACCCTGATTTGTTCTTTATCATCTATTACCGCGGATGCCTATGTCGACTCTGGCGCCGCTTTGAGTCTTATGGATTGGTCCTTTGCCAAACGCTGTGGGTATGATTTGGAGCCTCTTGAAACTCCTATACCCCTGAAGGGGATTGACTCCACCCCATTGGCTAGCAATAAACCACAATACTGGACACAAGTAACTATGCGGATTAATCCGGATCACCAGGAGATTATTCGCTTTCTTGTGCTGTATAACCTACATGATGTGTTGGTGCTTGGATTGCCATGGCTGCAATCTCATAACCCAGTCCTTGACTGGAAAGCTATGTCTGTGTTAAGCTGGGGATGTAAGGGGACGCATGGGGACGTACCTGTGGTTTCCATTTCATCATCTATTCCCTCTGAGATTCCTGAATTCTTGACTGAATATCGTGACGTTTTTGAAGAACCTAAGCTTGGTTCATTACCTCCGCACCGGGAGTGCGATTGTGCCATAGATTTGATTCCGGGTAGTAAATACCCTAAGGGTCGTTTATTTAATCTGTCTGTGCCTGAGCATGCTGCTATGCGAGAATATATAAAGGAGTCCTTGGAAAAGGGACATATTCGTCCTTCGTCATCTCCCTTAGGAGCCGGTTTTTTCTTTGTGGCTAAGAAAGATGGCTCTTTGAGGCCGTGCATTGATTATCGGCTTTTGAATAAAATCACGGTTAAATATCAATATCCGTTGCCACTGCTGACTGATTTGTTTGCTCGCATAAAGGGGGCCAAGTGGTTCTCTAAGATAGATCTCCGTGGGGCGTATAATTTGGTGCGAATTAAGCAGGGGGATGAGTGGAAAACCGCATTTAATACGCCCGAGGGCCACTTTGAGTATTTGGTGATGCCTTTTGGTCTTTCAAATGCCCCTTCAGTCTTTCAGTCCTTTATGCATGACATTTTCCGTGATTATTTGGATAAATTTATGATTGTGTATCTGGATGATATTTTGATTTTTTCGGATGACTGGGACTCTCATGTCCAGCAGGTCAGGAGGGTTTTTCAGGTTTTGCGGTCTAATTCCTTGTGTGTGAAGGGTTCTAAGTGCGTTTTTGGGGTTCAAAAGATTTCCTTTTTGGGATATATTTTTTCCCCCTCTTCCATCGAGATGGATCCTGTCAAGGTTCAGGCTATTTGTGATTGGACGCAACCCTCTTCTCTTAAGAGTCTTCAGAAATTTTTGGGCTTTGCTAACTTTTATCGTCGATTTATTGCTGGTTTTTCTGATGTTGTTAAGCCATTGACTGATTTGACTAAGAAGGGTGCTGATGTTGCTGATTGGTCCCCTGCTGCTGTGGAGGCCTTTCGGGAGCTTAAGCGCCGCTTTTCTTCCGCCCCTGTGTTGCGTCAGCCTGATGTTGCTCTTCCTTTTCAGGTTGAGGTCGACGCTTCTGAAATCGGAGCTGGGGCGGTTTTGTCGCAGAGAAGTTCCGATTGCTCCGTGATGAGACCTTGTGCTTTTTTCTCGCGTAAATTTTCGCCCGCCGAGCGGAATTATGATGTTGGGAATCGGGAGCTTTTGGCCATGAAGTGGGCTTTTGAGGAGTGGCGTCATTGGCTTGAGGGGGCTAGACATCAGGTGGTGGTATTGACTGACCACAAAAATCTAATTTATCTTGAGTCCGCCAGACGCCTGAATCCTAGACAGGCGCGCTGGTCGTTGTTTTTCTCTCGGTTTAATTTTGTGGTGTCCTACCTGCCGGGTTCTAAGAATGTTAAGGCGGATGCCCTTTCTAGGAGTTTTGAGCCTGACTCCCCTGGTAATTCTGAACCTACAGGTATCCTTAAGGATGGAGTGATATTGTCTGCCGTTTCTCCAGACCTGCGGCGGGCCTTGCAGGAGTTTCAGGCGGATAGACCTGATCGTTGCCCACCTGGTAGACTGTTTGTTCCTGATGATTGGACCAGTAAAGTCATTTCTGAGGTTCATTCTTCTGCGTTGGCAGGTCATCCTGGAATCTTTGGTACCAGGGATTTGGTGGCAAGGTCCTTCTGGTGGCCTTCCCTGTCTCGAGATGTGCGAGGCTTCGTGCAGTCTTGTGACGTTTGCGCTCGGGCCAAGCCTTGTTGTTCTCGGGCTAGTGGATTGTTGTTGCCCTTGCCTATCCCGAAGAGGCCCTGGACGCACATCTCGATGGATTTTATTTCGGATCTTCCTGTTTCTCAGAAGATGTCTGTCATCTGGGTGGTGTGTGATCGTTTCTCTAAGATGGTCCATTTGGTTCCCCTGCCTAAGTTGCCTTCTTTTTCCGAGTTGGTTCCTCTGTTTTTTCAAAATGTGGTCCGTTTGCATGGTATTCCGGAGAATATCGTTTCTGACAGAGGTACCCAATTCGTGTCTAGATTTTGGCGAGCATTCTGTGCTAGGATGGGCATAGATTTGTCTTTCTCGTCTGCTTTCCATCCTCAGACTAATGGCCAGACCGAGCGGACGAATCAGACCTTGGAGACATATTTGAGGTGTTTTGTGTCTGCAGATCAGGATGATTGGGTTGCTTTTTTGCCTTTAGCGGAGTTTGCCCTCAATAATCGGGCCAGCTCTGCCACCTTGGTGTCTCCCTTTTTCTGTAATTCGGGGTTTCATCCTCGATTTTCTTCTGGTCAGGTGGAATCTTCGGATTGTCCTGGAGTGGATGCTGTGGTGGAGAGGTTGCATCAGATTTGGGGGCAGGTAGTGGACAATTTGAAGTTGTCCCAGGAGAAGACTCAGCTTTTTGCCAACCGCCGGCGTCGGGTTGGTCCTCGGCTTTGTGTTGGGGACTTGGTGTGGTTGTCTTCTCGTTTTGTCCCTATGAGGGTTTCTTCTCCCAAGTTTAAGCCTCGGTTCATCGGCCCGTACAAGATATTGGAGATTCTTAACCCTGTGTCCTTCCGTTTGGACCTCCCTGCATCTTTTTCTATTCATAATGTTTTTCATCGGTCATTATTGCGCAGGTATGAGGTACCGGTTGTGCCTTCCGTTGAGCCTCCTGCTCCGGTGTTGGTTGAGGGCGAGTTGGAGTACGTTGTGGAAAAAATCTTGGACTCCCGTGTTTCCAGACGGAAACTCCAGTATCTGGTCAAATGGAAGGGATACGGTCAGGAGGATAATTCTTGGGTGACTGCCTCTGATGTTCATGCCTCCGATTTGGTCCGTGCCTTTCATAGGGCTCATCCTGATCGCCCTGGTGGTTCTGGTGAGGGTTCGGTGCCCCCTCCTTGAGGGGGGGGTACTGTTGTGAAATTGGATTTTGGGCTCCCCCTGTGGCCACTGGTGGAATTGAACTGGTGTGCATCATCCTCTCTGTTCACCTGTTTCCATCAGGATGTGGGAGTCGCTATTTAGCCTTGCTCCTCTGTCACTTCCATGCCGGTCAACATTGTAATCAGAAGCCTTTCTGTGCATGTTTCTGCTGCTAGACAACTCCCAGCTAAGTTGGACTTTAGTCCTTGTTTGTTTTTGCATTTTGTTCCAGTTCACAGCTGTAGTTTCGTTTCTGTGTCTGGAAAGCTCTTGTGATCTGAAATTGCCACTCTGATGTTATGAGTTAATACTAGAGTCTTAAAGTAATTTCAGGATGGTGTTTTGATAGGGTTTTCAGCTGACCATGAAAGTGCCCTTTCTGTCTTCCTGCTATCTAGTAAGCGGACCTCAATTTTGCTAAACCTATTTTCATACTACGTTTGTCATTTCATCTAAAATCACCGCCAATATTTGTGTGGGCCTCTGTCTGCCTTTCGGGGAAATTTCTCTAGAGGTGAGCCAGGACTATATTTTCCTCTGCCAGGATTAGTTAGTCCTCTGGCCGGCGCTGGGCGTCTAGGGATAAAACGCAGGCTACGCTACCCGGCTACTGTTAGTTGTGCGACAGGTTTAGTTCATGGTCAGTTTAGTTTCCATCCTTCCAAGAGCTAGTTCTTATGTTTGCTGGGCTATGTTCTCTTGCCATTGAGAACCATAACAGTAGGTCACCGCATCGCCAGGTTCCAGATCGGGATCGTACCTTCCCCCGCCGGGCTCCACTTCTTCCCGGTCCACACGGACCTGCAGTGGCTCCCCGATCTCCTGTTTAACTCCCCTTCCTTTCCGGGAGTTAAAGGATACCACTACACCCCAGTGTGACGGTGGAACCTCCTCAACACTCCTCAGATCAACCTGGGCTGCTGGTTGGGGTCTGTTCCGCCACGCTGTCATCAGGCGCTGTAAGTGCTCCGCCTCCGGTAGGATCCTCAGGCCCTGTGCCTGCAGCTCACACTCTGCCGCGGCCGGGATGAAGGAAGCGGGAGACACCGGAGACAGGCAGATCTCCGTGGGTTGGCCCAGCCGAGTGATTACACGGGCATCGGCTTCCAGGCGGTAGGCTACCTGCCGGGCCTCGGCTGCAGCCACACACTCCTTGGACATCGGCCATGGGGGCTGGCCTATCGGTAGTTCCGCAAGGGTCAGTTCTCGCAACGATGGCGCGTCCGGGGCTGTGTCGGGCTCTGCAACCTCGTGCTGAGTTGGGGCATTCATACACGGTGCTTCCGGCGTCGCCATTTTTGCTTCTTCTCTGGTGTCCTCTTCCCGCGGCCTCTTTCGTGGGTGGCCCCGTCTCCATGGTCTCCACCCTCCAAACAGGATCAGGAGGCGGACCTCGGCTGTTGACGGACACGTCCTCAGGACACAGAAATATTTAGACTGGGCGGCCATTGTTCTTCGCGCTCTTTAGTTTGTCCACGCCTACTCCACGCCCCTCTTCTTCTCCTGCGCTCTCCTCAGCGCTATAATGGCGGCGGATTTTGGCGGCAAGTGACACAGCACAGCCTTCGCAATAAAGTACAGTCCAAGCACAGTAAATCACAGTTCCAAGGTACACATGACCTGATTCCTCAGGCTTAAGTAAATCCTGTTCGTGACGCCAAGTTGTAGTGCCCCCACTGCCGCAGGGCCGAGGGGTACCCGGTACCGGGCCTCTGAGTCTCTGCTCTGGGGTTGTCACGGTGGCTAGGCCCAGTCCGTGACCCTGCCGAGGGGCGTACAGTGATAGTTAAGATGGATGATGGTAGTGGTGATGGTGCAGTGCAATAAACAACGAGGACACCAGGTTGCAGTCTCTTTACCTCTTTACTGAAGATCTCTGGGTCCTCAGTCCGGAATCCGGATCACCAGGCTGCGCAAGTCCGGCCGGTCCAATGGCACCTCCAGAGTTCTCTTAGCAGGTGGAAATCTGTGCCTTCCTTCTAGCGCTATGTGTTGCGGTCCTTCCCTGCTGTGCTTACGGAAAGTCCCCACAACTGTTGTGTCCGTTTATTAAGTTCCCTCACAACTCAATTAGATGATGTTCTGCTAATTCTCCGTTCCTCCCTGTTGTTACGGTTAGAACAGCACCCGTTTGACGGGTAGGCTCGGAGCTCTTCCGGGACCCTAGAGTCGCCCCTTTCCACAAGTTGCCCCCCAAGACTGCATAGGTGATTTAGGTGAGACAGCCCGCCTTAGACTGACTGTCCTGCCGCTGTTTAGAGTATTGCATGAAGCTGAATATTGTAATACTCCCTCGGCGTTCCGGCCGCCGGTTGTGCGCCTCAGTAGAATGTTGCCTCGATCTTACAGCACGACCCCTACTGGTATTCTCCTTGTTGCTTTGATCTCGTTTCTCACTCAGCACAATCTATCTCGCTTCCAATCCTTTCTTGGGCACCGCCGCTATACTGAGCAGGCACGGTCCCGTTTCGTTCTCTCTAGTTGCCAAGTCTCTGTCAGGATCCCACTCCTGACAGAGACCCTACCGAATCTTCTCCTGCAACACCCTCTGCCACAAGGTGTTGCCTGGCTCCAACCCAGTCAGCTCTCTCCCTAACTTCCTGCCTGACCCCCAGTTTTACCAGTGTGTGAGGAGTGGCCTAATGAATAGAACCCTTAGCTCCCCCTGGAGGCCCGGCGGTGAAATGTATTGGTGTCTGTGATACCTGCTCAGATGAACTCCTTCAGTGCCATCAGACGTACCATAGCTCCCCTGGTGGAGCCACAGTACTGCAACGACCAGGACTCTGGGGCGCTGCAAATTTATTACAATCATCATATTATACGGCACTGTGTACTTATAATTGCTAATTTTTCCCTTCTACCCTTCATTTTTCCCTTCTTCCCAGTTAATTATTTTCTTTTCTATTAGGTCTATGACATCACGTGAGTAAAAACAGACTAGCTGAATCCTTCTAAGCTCTATGTAGAAACAGGAAGCCTCTCTTCCCTGCATGAGTCATCAATAGAACTACAATTGTACATAACGTGATATAGAGCTAATGGAAATGAGAAGAATTAGCTGGGCAGGAAAGCAAAATGCGCAATTGTAAGTACACAGTGATATACAATATGATGATTGCAATATACTGTATTAGGAGGAAAAAACTTTCAATAAAGTTTCCTGAATAAATGAGATTCCATGCTGTCAACATAGCATTTTTCGGTGCCATCAGGACACTGTGTAGGTCTGTTATGGTTTTACAAATTGCATTTCTTGCATCAATGAAGTAACTCCGGATGAGTGCTTTATGTACCTGATTTAAAAGCATGGAGTAATTCAATTCCCCTGTGTTACACCCTTCCCAATTTGCTGTCCAGGAAGGAGGCGCTGATGCCTCTTGCCCACAACCTGCAGTTGCACAGACACAACAGTCAGCAACCACATCCAGTCCAGAGTTCAGTTGTCCCTTGTCAGCATATATGTATATTCACAAATTGTTAGTTAGAAAGGGCATATAGCACTTTACATTGTCCGATGCTGGACAAAGACCATTACTGGCTTTTAGAGGCTCCTAAAGGAAACTTTTGTCTCTTTATTAAACTGTCGCTCCCCTTAAATTTTATAAATTTTGGTTGAAAAAAATGGTGATGGGGTATTGGCCAGTCTCTCTACATTTTAAGCAGCTCTAAGAGTCTGGGTTAGCCACTAGAGGGCGGCATTATAGCACACTGAGATTAGAGATAGGAACTCAGGAACAGTAACAGTTAACTTAGGAGGGGCCAACTGTGGGTAAGACAGGAGGATTTCCTGGTTTTGGGTCAGTCAGGCTAGGGAGCCCAGACAGGTCAGCTGGGCTGGGGGCCCCCAGCTAAGCAGTGGGCCATTTAATGTTAAGTGCAAAGGCCAGTCGTCCAGGACAGCAGAAGTGAGAGCAGCAGAACAGCAGAAGTGAGAGCAGAGGTGATAGCAGAAGTCACCGCAGAACAGAAATGCAGGTCGCTTCAAAATATGGCAGCTTTCTACTTGGGCAGATGCCCTTATGTCTGGTGCGAAATGGACAAGGGAATCCTGAACGTAGCGAAGCTGAACAGGGAGGACGCTGCAGTACCGGTCGAGACGGGACAAACCGGGTACAACTTAAAGGACATAGGGAAGAGCACAGGGAAAGCAAAGGATGTGAACTGTGCAGAACTCTGTGTTGATGCTGTAACTGATGTGGACGTGCTGTGATTGGAAACAAGCAAAGTTCTACGTTTTAAGTTGGAATTGGACTTTGTCTCTTTATGTGAAGAAGTGTCCCTGCGTCTAAGGGAGGCCTCTGAGAACGAGGCAAGTGAGACAGTGGGACTGTATATATGTGATGTGGGTGGTCAGGGCATGCTAAAGCAGACACCTATGTGGGCCATGACTACGGCCCTGGCTGCCGCTCACAGTACAGCACTTATTCATATGCGTGGATTGTCAGTTACTGCAGGGTATAACAGCCGTCCGGAGGCAAGAGCCATGTTCTCTGCAACCACACTGACCACCACGATCACGGACAAAGGACACCCCTATATTCCTTAGTATTCTTCAAGATACCATATCAAAATGATTTGTTTTGGGGTTTTTTGTGCACTTTTTTCTTAGCTGGACAATCTCATAATTTAGACCACAAATTCTCTCCCATTGCCAGCAGACTTGTCTCTCATCTCCCGCCTCACAATCAGTGAAATTACCCTCTAAGGCCGGCCTCACACTCAGCGTATCAAAATACGGTCCGTATTTTACGGCCGTAATACGCAGAAAAGTCCCCAAAATAGTGATCCGTATGTCATCCGTAGGCAGGGTGTGTCAGCGTATTTTGCGCATGGCATCCTCCGTATGTAATCCGTATGGCATCCGTACTGCAATATTTTCTCGCAGGCTTGCAAAACCGACATCTAATGGATTTATGTGCTCAAATGTTCGTTAAAACATATATACAGTATATATATATATATGTCATTGAGACACACACATATATATATATATATATATTCTGTATTTATATTTAATTCAGCGCGATGTATGTGAAAAGCCGGTAATTCAATTGCCGGCTTTTCATTTCTCCTTCCCAAACCCGACATGATATGAGACATGGTTTACATACAGTAAACCATCTCATATCCCTTTATTTTTTGCATATTCCACACTACTAATGTTAGTAGTGTGTATGTGCAAAATTTGGGCGCTGTAGCTGCTAAAATAAAGGGTTAAATGGCGGAAAAAATTGGCGTGGGCTCCCGTGCAATTTTCTCCACCAGAGTGGTAAAGCCAGTGACTGAGGGCAGATATTAATAGCCTAGAGAGGGTCCATGGTTATTGGCCCCCCTGGCTACAAACATCTGCCCCCAGCCACCCCAGAAAAGGCACATCTGGAAGATGCGCCTATTCTGGCACTTGGCCACTCTCTTCCCACTCCCGTGTAGTGGTGGGATATGGAGTAATGAAGGGTTAATGTCACCTTGCTATTGTAAGGTGACATTAAGCCAGGTTAATAATGGAGAGGCGTCAATTATGACACCTATCCATTATTAATCCAATAGTACGAAATGGTTAATAAAACACACACACATAATTACAAAGTCCTTTAATGAAATAAAGACACATGGTGTTGTAATATTTTATTAGACCCTTAATCCACCTGAAGACCATCGTCCTGAGACAAAGTTAACAAAACAAACAACAATATTCCATACCCTCCGTCGTTATGTCCCACGAAGTAAATCCATCTGAAGGGGTTAAATCATTTTACAGCCAGGAGCTGTGCTAATGCACTCGCTCGTGCCTGTAAACCCCGGGTACTGAACGGAAAGCAGAGTAATCTGTACTTACATTGAGTTGCGGTGATGCGCCCTCTGCTGGATGTCCTCATGAACTGGAGCCTTGGAAAAGTTCCCACGCTCGAGTTCATATGAGGACATCCAGCAGAGGGCGCATCACCGCGACTCAATGTAAGTACAGATCACTCTGCTTTCCATTCAGTACCCGGGGTTTACAGGCACGAGCGAGTGCATTAGCACAGCTCTTGGCTGTAAAATGATTTAACCCCTTCAGATGGATTTACTTCGTGGGACGTGACTGCTCATCGGACGGTATGAGATATTGTTGATTTTTTATGTTTACTTTGTTACAGAACGAGGGTCTTCTGGTGGATTAAGAGAATAATAAAATATTACAACAACCTGTGTCTTTATTTCATTAAAGGACTTTGTAATTATGTGTGTGTGTTTTATTAACCATTTCGTACTATTGGATTAATAATGGATAGGTGTCATAGTTGACGCCTCTCCATTATTAATCTGGCTTAATGTCACCTTACAATAGCAAGGTGACATTAACCCTTCATTACCCCATATCCCACAGCTACACGGGAATGGGAAGAGAGTGGCCAAGTGCCAGAATAGGCGCATCTTCCAGATGTGCCTTTTCTGGGGTGGCTGGGGGCAGATGTTTGTAGCCAAAGGGGGCCAATAACCATGGACCCTCTCTAGGCTATTAATATCTGCCCTCAGTCACTGGCTTTACCACTCTGGCGGAGAAAATTGCGCGGGAGCCCACGCCAATTTTTTCCGCCATTTAACCCTTTATTTTAGCAGCTACAGCGCCCAAATTTTGCACATACACACTACTAACATTAGTAGTGTGGAATTTGCAAAAAAAAAAGGGATATGAGATGGTTTACTGTATGTAAACCATGTCTCATATCCTGTTGGGTTTGTGAAGGAGAAATGAAAAGCCGGCAATTGAATTACCGGCTTTTCTCTCTAACACCGGTGCGTATTTCTCGCAGGTCGCATTTTTTTGCGCAATACGGTGACAAACGCAGCATGCTGCGATTTTGTACGGCCGTACCAGACCGTATAATAAGGATCAGTAAAATACGGCTGATAGGAGCTGGGACATAGGGAATCATTGGGCTGTGTGTTATGCGTATTTTACTGACGTAGTTTATGCGCTCATACGTCCGTAAAACTCGCCAGTGTGACGCCGGCCTAAGGCTATGTTTCTACGATGAGTATTTGGCGCTGTAGATTTCCTGCAGAATTTCATTCTTCAACTTGCCAAATTAGGTTATTTGTGTTATTTTGTTGCCTTTTGAGTGTTTTTTACATGTTTTTATTGCATTTTTTTCAGTTTCGCTCTTGCTTCTTTTTGAATATAATTTTTTTATTAAAATTACTTTGTTTTGTAAATTTCCTGTGAGCTTTGATAATGCTTTATTGATAATGTTATGTGTGCATGTGGATTACATCCATCTTTTTGCTGCTGAAATGTAATAAAAACCCATATAATTTTTTTTTATATGCAAATATTTGGCATCTCAATAAAGTGTATGGGGAAATCACGCAAATATAACACATATAATTCGCAAGATTTAAAAAATTCAACACACCTCAATTTTTGTAGTATTAAAAAAAGTAAACCAGTCCAAGCACGGTAAAGGATCCAGCTTCCAGAATATAATTTTTTAATTTAATCCTTTAAAAAAGTGAAAAAATATACAAACTTTGCAAAAAGGATAAAGTGAACACTTTCTATAAGAACTAACGCGTTTCAAATGTTACAACATTCTTTGTCCTGGTTCGAAATGCGTAATTTTTTATGAAGGGTATTCAGAAAGTGAAATCTCTGTTCCCCTGTACCTTACACACTCTCCCCTGCTCCAGGGCTGAATCTCTAGTGCCACCCATGGTATCTGTTATTGTCTGCAGCGCTTCACATCGACAGCGCTGCAGACAATTAGTGACCTCAGCAGCTTATGATGTTAACTCAGGCAAAGCCACTGAGCTAAGTTACTGACTGCAGCGCTGTCATCGATGTAATGATGAAGTCAGTAAGCATTTACAGCACTTTTCCATGGCAATATTTTGCATCAGTATTTGTTAACAGACTCCAGGAGTGGATCCAAAACACAGAAGAGGTGAAAGTCATTCAGACATTATTTTTCTCAGTGTTTGCTCCTGTCTGTTTTTTTTAGCTAACAAATACTGATGTAAAATACTGGCCAAAATACTCACTGTGTGACTGAGGCGAGGAAGCTGCTTCTAATCCTGCTGTAATATAAGTCCTTATTCCAATGATGAGTGCACACTTGCTTGTCTTCTCTGCTCCATGATATTCAGAAGAGCAGCAGCAACACCTGGGGCAAAACTGTGGCCGGCAGATGTCCGGCCCTATGACACAGCGACATGTGATGGACCCCGACTCCCAAACAAAAGGAATCACACAGACGCACAAAAAATAAATACACGAAGCATTGTAATTAGGTGTCAAACGTCCTCAATTTTATTTACATTCACATGACACCAAAAATGGCACAACCCCCAACTCACGAAGAGTCACCCTCCAGCACTCAGGAGAGGAAAAAACCCCTGTGGTGGAAACCTCTAGGAAACCATGGCTGGAGGATCGCCCTTCTCTTGGGCTTAGAGAGTTAGTGCCGATATATAACAGATGTAACAAGTTTTAACATTTGTACATTTTACCAGATTTACAGAGAACGACATTACAAATATAGACTATAAATGTGATAAACCCGATGTGGGAGAGATCTGGCTGCGATATCGGTCACCACATTGGTTGTTAGACCCAATTTATTTGATCTGATTGCCCAGATGGATGAACCATTTCTTCCTTACAAATCCAGGTCCACCTCTCATAAATTTAGACTTTTGGTTACATTGATTGTTAATAATGGATAACCCCTAATAGAAGAAACACCCCCTCCCCCTTCTCCCATCCCAATTTATCACCCATTAAAATCATAGGTGCTTCCATGAACTCCCAATGGAGAGCAGCTCTTTGTAGAGGGTAACAGAAGGGGATCCTGTGCTGGGGACCCCCCTCGGTTACCTTCCGATGCCCTGGGGGTGTCTACAGCAGACAAACCCTTTCCCTGCTAGAACCTCCAAATTTCACCAAGGTCGGCACATTACGTGGGGTGGTCAAGCTCAATGTCCTCAGGCGCATCAGTAATGGCACTGATCGTGGCGGCGCGGCCTAGTATTATGAAATCTTCTTTATCACACTTGTTTATAACCTCATAACAGTTGTCATGGTTATTGCAGAGGCTATTACTGATGCAGGACCTAAGTATTAACCCTTTCATCACTGGTAATTCACTTAATTATAGAGGCAAATAACTGCACTTGTTACCAAGCAGGCGCCTATCATTATGGCTTCCCTTAGGCACTATAAGAAATACAGATTAAGGGTAAGTTCACACAGGACTTTTTTGCTGCCTATTTTTGCTGCCTTTTTTTATGCTAATTTAGGTGCTTTTTTTGGTGCGTATTTGGTGCGTTTTTTGGGTAAGTTCACACAGGACTTTTTTGCTGCATATTTTTGCTGCGTTTTTTATGCCAATTTTCAGCTGCTTATAATAGATGCGTTTTTTTGTGCGGTTTTGGTGCATTTTTTTGTCTATTTGTGCATGATAATAAAGTTGAGTGACCCCAGTGGAGCTTAGCATCGCCTTCATCCCAGCGGGGGAACAATTTACGGCGAATTACATGCCATGCATCGGCCTTTTTTTGACGATCACTGTAGTATGGGCAAGCTACATCCCAAATTACAGGCATTCCTTCCACCTTGGAAAAATAAATGAAAAAGTAATTACCAAATGCAAGATGAAATGAAGCCAACATTCATGACAAGGAAGATACAAACATACACATGCAGAACACATGAACATGTACATAACAGCACATGAGCATCGCAAAGTGTACCATTGCAAACAATCGGATAGATAGATAGATATATCACAAATTAAAAAAAAAATTACCTCCATGATTAGTTGGGAAACATTAATGCTCATCCTCCTATGCCAAGACATGGCTAACACCTCACTACCAGAAAACTCCCTCACAATAGATCACAATCAGGACACCTCACAATGGCTCTTCACACCTCACTACCAGGAACTCCCTCACAATAGATCACAATCAGGACACCTCACAATGGGTCTTCACACCTCACAATGGCTCACAATGGCTCTTCACACCTCACTAACCACACCCCTAAGCTCTTGGCTGTGAGATCACTTCCTGCTGGCCATGATTTGTCTGCACAAAAAACGCAGCAAATAATGCTACATGCGTTTTTGCAGCGTTTTTTTCATCACCCATTCAAGTCAATGGGTGAAAAAACGCTGCAAAAACGCAGCAAAAACGCTGAAAGAAGTGACATGCCCTATGTCCGAAAAACGCAGCAAAGCAGAAAATACTGATCAAACAAAAACCCAATGTGTGTGCATGAGATTTCTGAAATCTCATAGGCTTTGCTGGTACTGTAAAAAGCAGCTGAAAATTAGCATAAAAAAACGCAGCAAAAATACGCAGCAAAAAAGTCATGTGTGAACGTACCCTAAGGGTACGTTCACACAGGACTTTTTTGCTGCTTTTTTTTGCTGCTTTTTTATGCTAATTTTCAGCTGCTTTTTACAGTACCAGTAAAGCCTATGAGATTTCAGAAATCTCATGCACACACGTTGGTTTTTTGTTTGATCAGTATTTTCTGCTTTGCTGCTTTTTTTGGACATTAGGGCATGTCACTTCTTTCAGCGTTTTTGCTGCGTTTTTGCAGCGTTTTTTCACCCATTGACTTGAATGGGTGATGAAAAAAACGCTGCAAAAACGCTGCAAAAACGCATGTAGCATTATTTGCTGCGTTTTTTTGTGCAGAAAATCATGGCCAGCAGGAAGGGATCTCACAGCCAAGAGCTTAGGGGTGTGGTTAGTGAGGTGTGAAGAGCCATTGTGAGCCATTGTGAGGTGTGAAGACCCATTGTGAGGTGTCCTGATTGTGATCTATTGTGAGGGAGTTCCTGGTAGTAAGGTGTGAAGAGCTATTGTGAGGTGTCCTAGCAGCTGAAAATTGGCATAAAAAAAGCAGCAAAAAACTGCAGCAAAAATCTGCAGCAAAAAACTGCAGCAAAAATCTGCAGCAAAAAAGTCCTGTGTGAACATACCCAAAAAACGCACCAAATACGCACCAAAATAACGCACCTAAATTAGCATAAAAAAAAGCAGCAAAAAAAAGCAGCAAAAAAGTCCTGTGTGAATGTACCCTAAATGTGCAAGTGTTTCAGGAGTGTTTTGCATCTTTTAAATCCAGAGATTGGATTTATAGCTAGCACTTTACACAGAAAAAATAAGAGGAAATTACTTGTAAAATAATATTATAGGGAATTACATTTCAAGCATTTTCCTAATGTACAGTTCACATAATTACATAGGTTGAAAAAAGACCTAGGACCATCAAGTTCAACCTATCTTTAAAGTTATATATTTTATATTGCTCATTTATTATTATTATTATTATTATTTATAACTCACAATGTCATGGATTGTTAAAAAAACATCCAGACCTTTTTAAATGTTGTTATAGTAACTGCCATTACTAGCTCTTGTGGTCGGCATTCCAGTCTGATTGCTGTTACTCTAAAGAACTCTTTCCTATTTAGCTGTCATAATCCCCTGGTGGGCCCCTGTGTAGATCTGGGCCCCCAACCCCACTGTATGGGCATTACTTGGCATAATTTACTTGATTCACTCTGTAAAGAAAAAAAGCAGCATCTCATCATTCATTAACCACGCTACCCAGTTTATTATTATATAGAGATATAGGTAAATTTGTGAATGAAGGTAGTATAATATTTGCATTCAGGTGAAAAGTGGGCCCCCCCAAAGTCAATGTTATTGGTGGGCCCTTGTCACCCCAGTCTGACACTGGCTGTATATACACATTTATTTATTCAAACATAATAGACATTTTAATAATTGGCAAATGATGAAAAAATGGAAACAACATTTTCAAAACAACTCAATTTATTCAGCATCGAGTATGAACGCTGTGCAGTGTATTACCCAAAGCACCAAATTGTCTTTGACACATTTCCTTATTGTGTGCATTATATAGGGGTGCATTATATTCTATGGAGGACCATGGGGAGTGCATTATACTATATGGAGGATTATGGAGGGCGCATTATACTATATGGAGCCCATTATACTATATGGAAAGCTATGTGGGCCCATTATAATATTTGAAGAGCTGTGCGGGGGGCATTATACTGTATGCAAGCAATTATACAATGTAAAGGTTTGTGTTGGTTCCATCATACACTGTGGAGGGCTGTGTGGGGGCCAGTATGCTATTTGGAGGGTTAGTGTGGGCCAATAATATATAGTGTGGAGAGGTGTGGGGCCATTATACTGTATATAGGCCCATTACACTGTATGGCAGTCTGTGTGGGGGTTACAGTTGGGGGATCATACTGTAACACCAGTGGGTTTATACCGTGTTTCTTCGGCGTTACTCTGCATGTCTCTGCTTTAACTCTTGCTCCTCTCTCCCTAACTTGCAGGGATACTGTAGTCTGTAACCTGTATGGATGCGGCTCAGTTCCCTGTGCTGCTGTGTAGCTGTGCATGTGTTGTTATGTCTTTGCCCTGCTGCATGACCACTCACATGTGCGGTCCCTGGCTGCCGCTGTGGAAGCTATCCGCGGCTTGCAAGGTCCTCTGCAGCTGGTGCATGATTTTCCATGTGTGTTCAGGCTAGCAGACACTGCAAGGTGCCCTAAGCCACAGTTCTTGTGCTGTCTATGCTGTAATGGTTTCTGTTTGTGCTTAGGGTGCACGAGGCTACACCTACCCTGCTTTTATTAGGGTTTGAGTGTGCACCTGTGTTGCTCCCTCAGCCTATTGCTGAGGGGCAGCTCCTATATAAACTGCCTCTTTCCTGTTGGGTGTGGCCAGAGCATTGCATTGTGTTTCTGAGTCTTGCCTTGTGTGTGAGGTATCCAGCTCCCGTTCTGTCTCCAGTCTGTTCTGGGAGAGCTGATAAAAGTCTTCCGCCTGTTCTGGGGGCAGAGTACCCAGATCAGTTAGTATCTAGTTTTTTTCTCCGCCTGTTCTGGGGGCAGAGTACCCAGATCCGTTTATGTCTCATTTTTCCACCTGTTCTGTGGGCAGACTACCCAAGTCCTGCCTGACCTGGGGGCAGAATACCCAGGTCCATTTGTGTCTTGTTTTTTCCGCCTGTTCTGGGGGCAGAGTACCCAGATCCCACCTGCTCTGGGGGAAGAATACCCAGATCTGTTTGTGTCTCAGTTTTCCGCCTGTCCTGGGGGCAGACTACCCAGATCCCGCCTGCTCTGGGGGCAGAATACCCAGGTCCGTTTGTGTCTCATTTTTCTGCTGTTCTGGGGGCAGACTACCCAGATCTCACCTGCTCTGGGGGAAGAATACCCAGATCCTTTTGTGTCTCATTTTTCCGCCTGTTCTGGGGGCAGACTACCCAGATCCCGCCTGCTCTGGGGGAAGAATACCCAGGTCCATTTGTGTCTTGTTTTTACAACCTGTTCTGGGACAGATTACCTAGATCCACCTATCCTGGGTGCTGCATATCCAGTACCTGACCCTGTCTGAACTGTGTCCTCTGTCTTATGTTCCTGAAGTCCTTTTGTGTCTGACACCCCGTACCCAGTGACTGAACTCCCTGGGCTCATCTTTCAAAGATGGAGTCTGGTGTTCTTGCTGAGCTTTTTCTATATTCTGCTCAGTCTGCTATGCAGTGCTAACCCTGTCTGGCTCAGGTCCAGTCTGGCAGTGCTGGCACCATCACGCTTGAGTTGCTTCCTAGGTTCAATGCCTGGAGCCTGATGGCCGTAGCAAGGAAACTGATGACCGCCACTGCCTGATCCTGTGCGATCCGTCTTCCAGCCGATGACCTGGGCTGCCTCGCCAGTGTCCCAGATGTCTGTCTGGTATCCCTGATGTCCTGATTTCAATGATGCCCTGGGCTGCCACGCATGTGTCTCAGATGTCTCTCCGATGCCCTGGGCTGCCACGTCTGTGTCCCAGATGTCTATTTGGTGTCCCTGATGTCCTGACTTCACCGATGCCCTGGGCTGCCACGCCGGTGTCCCAGATTTCTTTCTGGTGTTCCTGATGTCCAGCCTGTGTCCTGACATCCAGCCTGTGTCCTGATGTCCAGCCTGTGTCCAATGTCCTGATGTCTTGCCTGTGACCCGATGTTCCACCGGTTCCCCGGGGTCTACCCTGTGATGATGTCTATCCGGGATCGGTGTCTGATATTCTCCTGCTGAGCCTGTGCTATGCCTGAGGCCAAAGAGAAAGGCCGTCCTAGTATGCCCATGTCAGATGACCCTGGACTGCATGAACCCGTGATGACCCCTGCCATCATCTGAAGTCTGTCCGAGGTCAGTGTCTGATGTTCTCCTGCTGAGCCTGTACTACGCCTGAGGCCTGAGAGAGAGGCCATCCTAGTGTACCCATGCCGCATAACCCTGGACTGCATCAACCCGTGATGTCCTCCTGCCTTCACCTGTTATCCTGTGACATGTACCCTTCCTTGATGTGTGGAATCGGGATCCTGACATCATTATGTTTTGTTTATGTACTGTGTTTTCATTTAAGTAAACTTTGTTTCTTCATACCTGAAGTTGTGCTGTGTAATCTAGTTCTGCACATTGCCATTTGCTCAGCTGCCACAGACCCTGCTTGCTGCCCTTCCCTAGTCTGGGTAGGTCCAGGTTACTCTATGTGGTCCAGTGGGTCCACATTCCGTTCCCACTTGGGACGCTCGCCCACGTTGTCATGGTTTGGTGACGTGGAGGCATCGGCTCGGCCGCGTCTGCGGTCGCAGCTGTAACAGATACTGTGTTGGGGTCACCATACTTTGCCTTGGGAGTTGAGGTGGGATACAGTAGGGTCATTATACTATGCATGTGGAGGCTAATATTGTACAGTTTCACTTGTCTTTCGCTAGGGTAACTTGTTAGGGTGTCCCAAAAACACTGAACTTTAGGAAGGCAAAGTTTGATCTGGTTGACTAGGACAATGTCCTCAGAAATAAGAATACAGATAATAAATGGGAAATGTTTAAGAACATCCTAAATAGGCACTGTAAGAGGTTTATACCTTGTGGGAATAAAAGGACAAGAAATAGGAAAAACCCAGTGTGGCTAAACAAAGAAGTAAGAGGGGCAATTAACAGTAAAAAGAAAGCATTTAAACTACTAAAGCAGGATGGCACCATTGAAGCTCTAAAAAACTATAGGGAGAAAAATACTTTATCTAAAAAAACTAGGAAGGAAGCAGCTGCCAAGGCAAACAGTATCATAGGGTGCATTAAAAGAGGTCTGGATACACATGATGAGAGCATTATACTGCCTCTGTACAAATCCCTGGTTAGACAGCACATGGAGTGCTGTGTACAGTTTTGGGCACCGGTGCTCAGGAAGGATATAATGGAACTAGAGCGAGTACAAAGGATGGCAACAAAATTAATAAAGGGGATGGGGGAACTACAATACCCAGAGAGAATAGCAAAATTAGGATTATTTAGTTTAGAAAAAAGACGACTGAGGGGCGATCAAATAACTGTGTATAAGTATAAGGAGACAATACAAATATCTCTCCGAGGATGTTTATACGAATGAAGGTGACGGGCACAAGGGGGCATTCTCTGCATCTGGAGGAGAAGGTTTTTTTCCACCAACATAGAAGAGGATTCTTTACTGTTAGGGCAGTGAGAATCTGGAATTCCTTGCCTGAGGAGGTGGTGATGGCGAACTCTGTCGAGGGGTTCAAGATAGGCCCGGATGTCTTCCTGGTGTGTAACAATATTGTATCTTACAGTTATTAGGTTCTTTGGTAGGACGTAGATCTGGGGAATTATTCTGACAGAATATAGGCTGAACTGGACGGACATATGTCTTTTTTCAGCCTTGCTAACTCTGTTACTATGTTACTAATATGGAGGAATTCACCATGGTGGTATCAAATTGTGTTTGGGGGTACTTTTGCTACCATCATTCCTTATGGGGGCAATGAAAGTGGAATGTAGGACTATGTAAAGCCTGGAAACTTGTGAGATATGCTCTTTTGTGACCCCGACAATTATTTTTGGGGTCCTCGTGATTTCTATGTATGCCCCTGCCACCAGTCACTGTTTTAAAAAAAAAAAAAAAAAATGCAAAACTTACCTCTGCTCGTTCCACCGATGCTCCAGTCTATCGAGCTTGTGGTGTGAAGCGCCTCACATCCAGGACAGTGGGCATGCTGTAATGACATAATTGCACCCGCTGCTCTGACATATCAGACACCACGATAATAGCAATCACTCAGAGATTTTTCTTGCAAGAAAAAATGAACATTCCGTTTATTTGTGCATCCAGTTCAAAGATTTAAACGTTTTCGGTCCAATCACAAGACCTTCATCAGAAATATCTTTAACAAAACTGGAAGTAATACACAAAAGGGGTTGTAAAGGCCACAAAGGCCTGAGCTTGGGCAACCCGGGACCAAGGTGACACCTGGAGCGTCTCAGGGATCCTGGAGAGATTCCCGGAGGAAAGGTACTGAGGGGAGGCGAGAACCCACCACTAGGGGTAGCGCTTGGATAGCCAGGTCCGTGGCGCTCTGTCAGGTGCTCCCGCGGCCCCTGGTCACACCAGGTCACCCCCAGCTCACGGGCCCCATAACAGTCGTGTGGCCTGCCGCCATTGGCGGTATGCCACTGACTCTAACCCAGTCATTTTTTCAAAGTCTCCCAGATTGTTACACTTTCTCATATTTCCTGCCTGCAACACATAAGCTTCAAGAACCAATGGCTTACTTGCTGCCTAATGTATCTGTAAATTTGTGAAGACACCAAATAAAAGTCTATGCAGTTATTAAAAAAAAAGTTAGATACTTTAATGAAAACAGGAGAGAAGACATATGAGAGTGTAGACAAAAGATGGCCTTCCAGTCCACAATATGGTGATATTTTTCCATCAAGAGAACATTTCTTTGGGACAGTCACAAGATGAGCAATGGTTCCGGTTTGAAATCATAGACTTTTCTTATTATAGTCTACTGATGGAGGTTGTTACTGTCTCCTAGTCTGACACTGAACTTCTCCCATTAACCTACAGGTGATTTTAACCAATTCTACTTGCCCATTCAAATTGTAGGCTTACAGCCAAGAGAGGCATGTTTGTCCATTATTGTAGGCATTTTAGCCCAAGAGTGCCATATTCAGTAGTGTCACCTTGCCATGGTTGATGGGCACACATGAATTGGCCAATTTATGAGCTAAGAACCTTCGTTTTTTTGTACGTACATCTTACTTAGTAACAATACAGCTTAGATTTAATGTTTCCAGTGTTTATATATTGGCTCTTACAGAGTGCTGCTGTGTTTTCTTTTTACATATTGTGCAGTCATTGCAGCTTGCACCTGTTCACACTAAGGAGTTGCTGGTCAGGTTTTCTTATTATAGATAGGTAAATAGATATATGCACTCCTCCCATAGACCAGCAGCCGGTGATTTTAATCAGTTCTACTTACCCATTTGAATTGTAGGCTCATAGAGACTGGGAGGGACATGTTTGTCCATTTAACTGTAGGCTGATAGATCAAGAGAGGTATGTGCAGTAGAGAAAGGACCCATCAGAGTGAGGTCACCTTGCCATGGCAGATGAGCATACATGAATTGGCCAATTTATGCACTAAGAACCTTCATTTTTGTAAGCACATCTTACTGAGCAATAACACAGTTTAGATTCAATGTTTCAGTGTTTACATACATCTTAGCTTATATAGAGCGCTGACTTTTTTCTTTTTCTGGATAGATAGAAAGATAGATAAACAGACAGATAGATAGATAGATAGATAGATAGATATTAGATAGATAGATAGATAGACAGATACTTTAACCCCTTTCTGACATTGGACGTACTATCCCGTCCAGGTGGGGTGGGCCCGTATGACCACCGACGGGATAGTACCTCATGCCCTTTAATGCGACACCGCGACTTAAGTCGCAGTGATCGCATTAAAATTCCGACGCCATCTTACCTTACAGAAGATGGCCTCGGCATCTTGGGGTATGGCGCCGCCCCCCCCCCCCCCCCCCGGCCTCCCGATCGCTGTGATTGGCTGTTCACAGCCTTTCTCATTGTTTCAGCCAATCAGATTGGCTGAAACAGTGAGGTCCCAGGCTAGGATAGAGTACCGGTGTACTCGGCCAAAACCCCCCGGATTGGTGCGATCGACGATCACATCGATCGCGCCAATCGCAGGGCACAGCGGCGGTGTTACCGCGCTGTGCCCTGCTTCTAAGTACCTGCTCCGCAGCCTCCGGTGCCCTGCCTCGTGTGCCATGCCTCCTGTGCCCTGCTCTGGATCCTGCAGCTCTGATTGGCGTGATCGATGTGATCGTCGATCGCGCCAATCACAGGGCACAGCAGCGGTGTGACCGAGCTGTGCCCTGATGGTGACCAGCCGGTGACCTGCCTATGATCGGAGCTGTGAGCTCCGATCATAGACTGGTGCCTAGCAACACTGGCGTCACCAGGGCCTCCTCTGATTGGTGGGATCGATGTGATCATCGTTCCCACCAATCACAGGTCACAGCAGCGGTGTGACCGCTCTGTGACCTGTCTCACCTGCCCCTGACCTGTCTGACTGCTCTGCAGGAATCCTCACACTTGGTGAGGATTCCTGCAGAGCGGTCACGCTGAAAGAGATCCCCTCCTGTGCTGAGACTTGTGGTGCCACAGTAGCCTGTGACACCACAATTCTTGCTAAAGAAAAAAGAAAGAAGCCAGAAGAAAGAAGACAGAAGAAAGAAGAGAGACTAAAAACGTAAGTGTTCATCCCCGATCCCGATCTTACTTCACCCCCCCTTCCCCTTCCCCCCTTCCCCCTCCCCCCCTTCTCCCTCCCCCTCCACCACCAGTTTGCGCCGCGTCCGTCCGTGCCCAAATTTAGCAGCCGCCGAGCGTTGATTGGTGACGCAGTTCACCGATCAACACTCGTGCTCGCTTTTCTTTTTCACCCCCTTAGCGCCGCCGAGCGTTGATTGGTGACGCAGTTCACCGATCAACACTCGTGCTCACTTTTCCTGGCACCCAGCCGCTGCGTCTAAACCCGTGCCTTTCTTTTCTTTTTTTTTTTTCACATCCCCTTGCGCGCACCCCGCCGCTGCATCTGAACCCGTGCCTTTCTTTTCTTTTTTTTCACATCCCCTTGCGTGCACCCCGCCGCTGCGTCTGAACCCGTGCCTTTCTTTTCTTTCTTTTTTTTTCACATCCCCTTGCGCGCACCCAGCCGCTGCGTCTAAACCCGTGCCTTTCTTTTCTTTTTCACATCCCCTTGCGCGCACCCCGCCGCTGCGTCTAAACCCGTGCCTTTCTTTTCTTTTTTTTTTCACATCCCCTTGCGCACACCCCGCCGCTGTGTCTAAACCTGTGCCTTTCTTTTCTTTTTTTTTCACATCCCCTTGCACGCACCCCGCCGCTGCGTCTAGACCCGTGCCTTTCTTTTCTTTTTTTTTTTCCACATCCCTTTGCGCGCACCCAACCACCGCAGCCGAACTTTGATAAGTGACGCGGTTCACTTATCAGAGCTCTCGTGCCTGCCGTTTTTTTCACATCCCCGTTCACACACCCAGCAGGCATCAAACTTTGATAAGTGACGCAGTTCACTTATCAGAGCTAGGGCCTGCTGTTTTAGACTTTTCCTTTCACAGGTATTTTTTTTCTCAATATTTGCTTTTTTTTCCTTTAGCTTTTTCTTTTCAGAATAGTTTGCACCAAACACTATCCCCCCCACACGTACACATAGTTACCAACAAAGTACACCCAAGCACCACACTTACAAAAAAAATGTCCCGTTCGTCCCGTTCGTCCCAGCAGCGCTATTCAGCGGAGGAGGCATATTCTTTCCTTGCCTCTGACACTGATAGCGAGGGAGAGGATCCCACATTCCTTTACTCTTCAGATTCTTCATCCTCTTCCTCCTCCTCTTCCTCCTCCTCCTCATCTTCCTCCTCGGGTCCTGCGGAACCGCCACGCAGACGCCGCAGGACAGAAGATCAGTCAGCGCCCACTCCTGAAGATGAACCAGCGCATCCCTCTTCGGACCCCATATGGACCTCGCCCCCTGAAAATTACGAGCCACTGATTCCTGATTTTGTGGCAGAATCAGGAATCAAGTTTGACACCACCGGCATCACAGAAATAGACTTTTTCAAAGTCTTTTTCTCTGAGGATTTTGTTCACCTCATGGTGGAGCAAACTAATTTGTATGCTCGGCAATTTTTGGAGCAAAACCCCGGTTCATCATTTTCTGGTCTCCTGTAGACGCAGTTGAAATGATGCAGTTTTGGGTCCTGGTCCTCCACATGGGGATCAAGAAGAAGCCAGAAATTCGGCAATATTGGAGCGTTGATATTTTATATAACACTCCAGTGTTCCAAATGGTCATGGTTCGGACGCGTTTTGAGGCCATCCATAAGTTCCTGCATTACAACGATAATGCACGGTGTCCCGCACGAGATGACCCCAATTTTGACCGTCTGTACAAAGTTCGGCCGGTCATCGAACACTTCAGCAAAAAATTGGCTGAAGTGTACGTGCCCCAAAGGGACATCTGCGTGGATGAGTCCTTGGTTCATTTTAAGGGGCGGCTCAGATTCCGTCAATACCTGCCCAACAAGAGGGCCAGGTACGGAATCAATCTCTACAAGCTGTGTGAGAGTACCTCAGGGTACACCTACAGCTTTAGAGTGTATGAAGGGAAGGACAGCAGGATTGAACTGCCTGAGTGTCCTTCCATCCTGGGAGTGAGTGGGAAAATTGTGTGGGATTTGGTGCACCCACTGCTGGATAAAGGTTATCACCTCTACACCGATAACTTTTATTCCAGCATCCCACTCTACAAATCCCTCTCTGCACGAGGTACCACAGCCTGCGGTACTGTCCGCAAAAATCAGAGAGGCCTCACGAAGACACTACTTGGGCAGATGCTCAGAAAAGGTGAGAGCAAAGCCCAATGTAGCGACCACCTGCTGGTGGTCAAGTACAAGGACAAGAGGGATGTCCTTCTCTTGACCACCATACTCAGTGATGGCAGTGCCCTCAGCAGTGTACGGGGTACCTCTACACAGGTCAGCAAACCGGACTGTGTACTGGGGTACAACAAAAACATGTGGGGGGTTGATCTCTCTGATCAACTCCTCCAACCGTACCGCTTTGAGAAAGGCCAAGGTGTGGTACAAAAAGCTGTCCATGTACATTGTACAAATGGCAATGCTCAACGCTTTCCTGCTGTCACGATGAGCACGCCACACCGATACGTCGTACCTTCAGTTCCAGGAGGTAGTGGTTAAGGCCCTGATGTTTGGCACGAGGGAAGGAGCGGGCCCCAGTACTTCCGGAACTGAGGGTGCTCGTATCGTACGAGGTCAGCATTTTCCGGGGGTGGTCCCGCCAACTGATAGAAAAGGTAAGCCACAAAAAAGGTGCCGAGTGTGCTACAAAAGAGGAGTACGCAAGGACACCATCTATCAATGCGACACCTCCCCGACAAACCTGGCCTGTGTATGAAGGATTGCTTCAAATTGTACCACACCTCCATGCACTACTAATTTACTTTACAGGAACCAGTAGATTAGTTCCAAAGAGGGGGCACATCTAAGTAAGTTCCTTGGGGGTCTAGGTTCCAAAATGATGTCACCTGAGGTTTTTTTCTAACTGTTTAGGCACATCAGGGGCTCTGCAAACGGAACATGACGCCCTCAGACCAGTCCATCAAAGTCTGCATTCCAAATCGTCACTGCTTCCCTTCTGAGTCCTGAAGTGCCCAAACAGTTTTTTCCCACATATGGGGTACCAGCGTACTCAGAACAAATTAGACAGCAACTTTTGGGGTCCAATTTCTCCTGTTACCCTTGGGAAAATAAAAAATTGGGGACTGAAAGATAATTTTTGTGGGAATAAAATAGAATTTTTTATTTTCACGCCGGGCGTCATAAACTTTAGTGAAGCACTTGGGGGTTCAAAATTCTCACCACACACCTAGATAAGTTCCTTAGGGGGTCAAGTTTCCAAAATGGGGTCAATTGTGGGGAGTTTCTACTGTTTAGGCACATCAGGGGCTCACCAAATGGAACATGATGCCCGCAGACCATTCCATCAAAGTCTGCCTTCCAAAATGTCACTACTTCCCTTCCGAGCCCTGAAGTGTGCCCAAACAGTAGTTTTCTCCTACATATGGGGTACCAGCGTACTCAGGACAAATTGGACAACAACTCTTATGGTCCAATTTCTCCTGTTACCCTTGGGAAAATAAAAAATTGGGGACTGAAGGATACTTTTTGTGGGAATAAAATAGAATTTTTTATTTTCACGCCGGGCGTCATAAACTTTAGTGAAGCACTGGGGGTTCAAAATTCTCACCACACACCTAGATAAGTTCCTTAGGGGGTCTAGTTTCCAAAATGGGGTCACTTGTGGGGGGTTTCCACTGTTTAGGCACATCAGGGGCTCGCCAAACGCGACATGGCGTCCGATCTAAATTCCAGCCAATTTTAGCTTGAAAATGTCAAACGGCGCTCCTTTCCTTCTGAGCCCTGCCATGCCCCCAAACAGTGGTTCCCCCCCACATATGGGGCATAAGCATACTCAGGACAAATTAGACAACACCTTTTGGGGTCCAATTTCTCCTGTTACCCTTGGGAAAATAAAAAATTGGGGACTAAACGATCATGTTTGTGGAAAAATAGGATTTTTTATTTTCACGCCCGGGCGTTATAAATTTCTGTGAAGCACTTTGGGATACAAAGTGCTCAACACACACCTAGATAAGATCCTTAGGGGGTCTAGTTTCCAAAATGGGGTCACTTGTGGGGGGTTTCCACTGTTTAGGCACATCAGGGGCTCGCCAAACGCGACATGGCGTCCGATCTAAATTCCAGCCAATTTTAGCTTGAAAATGTCAAACGGCGCTCCTTTCCTTCTGAGCCCTGCCATGCGCCCAAACAGTGGTTCCCCCCCACATATGGGGTATCAGCGTACTCAGGACAAATTGGACAACACCTTTTTGGGTCCAATTTCTCCTGCTACCCTTGGGAAAATAAAAAATTGGGGACTAAACGATCATGTTTGTGGAAAAAATAGGATTTTTTATTTTCACGCCCAGGCGTTATAAACTTCTTTGAAGCACTTGGGGGTTCCAAGTGCTCAACACACACCTAGATAAGTTCCTTAGGGGGTCTAGTTTCCAAAATGGGGTCACTTGTGGGGGGTTTCCACTGTTTAGGCACATCAGGGGCTCGCCAAACGTGACATGGCGTCCGATCTAAATTCCAGCCAATTTTAGCTTGAAAATGTCAAACGGCGCTCCTTTCCTTCTGAGCCCTGCCGTGTGCCCAAAAAGTGGTTCCCCCTCACATGTGGGGTATCAGCGTACTCAGGACAAATTGGACAACAACTTTTGATGTCCATTTTCTCTTTTTACCCTTGGGAAAATAAAAAAATTATTGCTGAAAAATCATTTTTGTGACTAAAAAGTTAAATGTTCATTTTTTCCTACCATGTTGCTTCACCTGGTGTGAAACACCTGAAGGGTTAATAAACTTCTTGAATGTGGTTTTGAGTACCTTGAGGGGTGCAGTTTTCAGAATGGTGTCACTTTGGGGTATTTTCTGCCATATAGACCCCTCAAAGTGACTTCAAATGTGAGGTGGTCCCTAAAAAATGGTTTTGTAAATTTTGTTGTAAAAATTAGAAATTGCTGGTCAACTTTTAACCCTTATAACTCCCTAACAAAAAAAAAATTTGTTTCCAAAATTGTGCTGATGTAAAGTAGACATGTGAGCAATGTTATTTATTAACTAGTTTGTGTCACGTAACTCTCTGGTTTAAGAGCACAAAAATTGAATATTTGAAAATTGCAAAATTTTCAAAATGTTTGCCAAATTTCCAATTTTTTTCACAAATAAACGCAAGTTATATTGAAGAAATTTTACCACTATCATGAAGTACAATATGTCGCGAGAAAACAGTGTCAGAATCGCCAAGATCCGTTGAAGCGTTCCAGAGTTATAAGCTCATAAAGGGACAGTGGTCAGAAATGTAAAAATTGGCCCGGTCATTAACGTGCAAACCAGCCTTGGGGGTAAAGGGGTTAATTAAAACTGGAGAGAATACATATGTGAGTGTAGACAAGAGATGGCCTTCCAGTCTATTATATGGTGATATTTTTCCATCAGGAGAACATTTCTTTTGACACAATCACAAGATGAGCAGCTGCCACCACATTCGGAAAAGACAATGTTTCCGGTTTGAAGTCATAGACAGCTCGGTGGGATTAAGCTCAGTGTTTTATCTAGCTGGCAGCAGACAATGTGGATAAGCTCTGAGTATAGTAATGAGAGGGAAGAAAGCCATTAGCTGGAATTCAGAGAGTTGTGTATAAGGACAGACTGAGCTTTGTTGTGGGTAATGACACACCTTGGGTGTGTGGCGACGGCAACACAATTCACCTTGATATATAGGACAGACCAAGCCGCTCTCTTCTCACATCATCCTACTCTGTTGGACCCGTATTTTGGAGTATGGCAATAACACATCAGACAAAACCTAACATAGAAACCAAATTAACATATACCCTGCTTTAATAAATAAGTTAATAGTATTAGTACATATAAATAAGATAGGTTACTTAGTAAACACTGTTTTTGATAAAGAAAAAAGCATAAAAGCCATCCCACCACAACAAGGTGTACCCCAATCAGGACGGTCCTATCCTCTAGTATTAAAACCTTACCTTGTATCAGACAGCCTCAGTATAGAAGTATAGAGGGGGCAGAGTAGGACCGAGGTCTAACTGTTCAGACTCCTGACCATGGGAAGCTGTATAAATGAAGTGTCTAGCTAAGAGGGGGACCATACCCCTGTTTGTACAAAGTACAAAAAACTATAGCAAAACCAAAGAAATGAGCTGGAGCACAAGTTGGTACGTATGCTAAGTGCATGTTCACACTATGGCCATTTAAGGGACAAAACCTAAGATAGAAAACAAATGAGCATATACCCTGCTGTAAGAAATAGTGATAGTACATATAAATAACATAGGGTTCTTAATAAACACTCTTTGATCAAAAAGGCGTAAAAGCCAATTACCATGACAAGGTGTACACACTCGAGATGGTCCTAACATCTACTATTAAAACCACTGGCTAGTTATTATAACCAATCATAGCTTAATGCTATTTCTTATAATAGAAATTATATTACTATACATATTCAATCTAAAGAGACACTTCTCTCTCTATAGTAACAAAAATTATCATATATTCTATTGGGGCATGGTGACCTTTTCAGTATAGTCCTTCTATCAATTACAGTCAAATTAAGCAATGCATTTTGTTCTGGTAACTAAAAACAAAGGATTCGAATGTATAAGGAGTACACTGGCTAACCCCCAAAAATTCACTTCTGACCCCACTTCTAACTAGAGATGAGCAAACCTTTTAATTTTGGGTTCGGCTATGTTTGATGACCTTCACGTTGTTTGCCATAGTTTGGCGAACATAAGCGAACACAACGCAATTCAATTGAAGGCAAAACTAAACACATAGACAACACCTTCAGGGGGGCCCAAACCTGACAAAACAGTTCAAATTAGGGGCAGAGATCAGGAAAAGTGGCATCAATTGACCCATCAATTGCGCTATAAATAAATAATTTTAAAAAATTGACGTGGGTTCCCCTGTATTTTTCATAACCAGCCAGGCAAAACCGACAGCTGTGGGCTGCAACCCTCAGCTGTCAGCTTTAGCAAGCCTGGTTATCTTAAATTCAGGGGTCCCCATGCTTTTTTTAAATTATTTAAATAAATAATTCTAAAAAAACAGAGTTGGGTCCCCCTCAGTTTTGACAACCAGCCAAGCTAAAGCTGACAGCTGTTGGCTGGTACTCTCAGACTGGTAAGGAGCCATGGACAGGGCTGGACTGGGACTAAAATTCAGCCCTGGCATTTGAAGTTACACAGGCCCACTTGTCACATGGTGACTGTATAATATCTTTGTACACTTGTAGGCAGGGCTGGCTTTAGACAAAGTGGGGCCCTAGGTAAAGTTTAAAATGGGGCCCCAAATGCTAACATATTGCACATCACACAAAAGCCTTTCTGTTGTATTTACGTGCGCTGAGTTCAGGCCGCTAAATGAGTTTGATCGACAATACTGAAGTTGTTCAACGCTTGTTTCCCGGCCTCTTTCCATCAGCTGAGGAATAATGATGGGACAGAACGATCACTAATAGATCACTAACAGATCACCATAGAAGATCATGTTTTCAGCAGCACATCTACAGTTTACACTGGCAATGTGCTGCTGAGAACAATGATTTTTGTTCCAGCAAAAACAATCTGAATATGCAGCATTTTACTTGTTTAGTAAAATACACCCCATAGTCCTCCATATAGTATAATGTGCTCCATAGTCCATGCAGCCACCCCAGAGTATAATGCAGCCACCTCAGCGTATAATGCAGCCACCCCACAGAGTATAATGCAGCCACCCCAGAGTATAATGTAACCCCCATAGAATATAATACAGCCCACCTCCCCATAATATATAATGTAGCCCCCCATAGAATATAATGCAGCCCCCCATAGTATATAACACAGCCTCCCCCATAGAATATAATATACCCCCACAATAGTATATTACACAGCCACATAGTACATAACATGGCCTTCCCCATAGAATATAATATACTCCCCATAGTATATAGCAAAGCCCGCATATTATATAGCACAAACCGCATAGTATACAGCACAGCCTGCATAATATAGCACAGCCCGCGTAGTAGATAACACAGCCCACACAGCAGTATACAGCACAGACCACACAGTAGTATACCGCACAGACCACACAGTAGTATACAGCACAGCCCACGTAGAAGTATACAGCACAGCCCACACAGTAGTATACAGCACAGCCCACAGAGTAATATATACAGCACAGCCCACAGAGTAATATATACAGCACAGCCCACAGAGTACTATATACAGCACAGCCCACAGAGAACTATATACAGCACAGCCCAGAGTACTATATACAGCACAGCCCACAGAGAACTATATACAGCACAGCCCACAGAGAACTATATACAGCACAGCCCACAGAGCACTATATACAGCACAGCCCACAGAGTACTATATACAGCACAGCCCAGAGTAATATATACAGCACAGCCCACAGGGAACTATATACAGCACAGCCCACAGAGCACTATATACAGCACAGCCCAGAGTACTATATACAGCACAGCCCACAGAGTACTAGATACAGCACAGCCCACAGAGTACTATATACAGCACAGCCCACAGAGCACTATATACAGCACAGCCCACAGAGCACTATATACAGCACAGCCCACAGAGTACTATATACAGCACAGCCCAGAGTAATATATACAGCACAGCCCACAGAGAACTATATACAGCACAGCCCACAGAGCACTATATACAGCACAGCCCAGAGTACTATATACAACACAGCCCACAGAGTAATAGATACAGCACAGCCCACAGAGCACTATATACAGCACAGCCCACAGAGCAATATATACGGCACAGCCCACAGAGTACTATATACAGCACAGCCCACAAAGCACTATATACAGCACAGCCCACAGAGCACTATATACAGCACAGCCCACAGAGCACTATATACGGCACAGCCCACAGAGCACTATATACAGCACAGCCCACAGAGCACTATATACAGCACAGCCCACAGAGCACTATATACAGCACAGCCCACAGAGCAATATATACAGCACAGCCCACAGAGAACTATATACAGCACAGCCCACAGAGCAATATATACAGCACAGCCCACAGAGCACTAAATACAGCACAGCCCACAGAGTACTATATACAGCACAGCCCAGAGTACTATATACAACGCAGCCCACAGAGTAATAGATACAGCACAGCCCACAGAGCACTATATACAGCACAGCCCACAGAGCAATATATACAGCACAGCCCACAGAGCACTATATACAGCACAGCCCACAGAGCAATATATACAGCACAGCCCACAGAGCACTATATACAGCACAGCCCACAGAGCAATATATACAGCACAGCCCACAGAGTAATAGATACAGCACAGCCCACAGAGCACTATATACAGCACAGACCACACAGTACTATATACAGCACAGCCCACAGAGTAATAGATACAGCACAGCCCACAGAGTAATAGATACAGCACAGCCCACAGAGTACTATATACAACACAGCCCAGAGAGTGCTATATACAGCACAGCCCAGAGAGTACTATATACAGCACAGAGCACACAGTAGTATGTATACAGCACAGACACAGAGCACAGCACAGCCCGCATCTCATCTCTTCTCTTCTCTTCCTCCACTCCTCCGAGAATGGCCCCACACAGTCCAGTAAAAAAAAACAAAAAAACCCCTCTCCTCACCTCTCCTCGTGCCCCGCGTTGCTTCCTGCTCCTGTCTCAGGCTCAGCAGCTGCAGTCTGCCCGGGACACAGCAGGTGCGCGATGATATGACGTCATCGCGCACCCGCAGTGTCAGAGGCAGAGCGGAGAATGATGGGAGAGGGAGCGTCTGTAGACGCTCTCTGCTCCATCATTGCATTCAACTGTACCGGCGTCTATACGCCGGTATAGTTGAATGCGACGGCGGGGGCGGCGGATCAAGCGGCCCACTACTGGCACCAGCCCTTCTGGCATTTGCCAGAAGTGCCCGATGGCCAGTCCGGCCCTGGCCATGGATATTAGCTTCTCCAACCTAAAAATAGTCGCCCCAGAAAAGACAACTGTATTAGATGCACCAATTCTGATGCTTTGCCCGGCTCTTTCCACTTGCCCTGTGGTGGTGGCAAGTGGGGTTCATATTTGTGGGATTAATGTCACCTTTGTTGTGTCCGGTGACATCAAGCCCAGAGGTTGGTAATGGAGAAACGTCTATAAGACACCCCCATTACTATCCTCATAGTGATATTGTATAAAAAAAAAACACACACCCAGAGTAAAGTCCTTTATTTTAAATAATGACACAGACTCCTTTATTGACTCTAAATTAAATCATGCTCACATCATCGTCCAATTCACTGAAGCCAATGTCCCCTGCAAATTAATTAAAATAATAACCATATTCCTCACCTGTCCAAAGTGAAGAGATAATCCATAATGTCCCACGACAATCCTGATGACTTAAAGCATTGTGACTGCTCTACTTGGCAGCCAGGGACATACTGACAGGAGTGTGTAATGAGAACTTTCTCACGCAGCAGTGCCGTAAGTGAGATCACCGGGGCTCATCAGCTGATGAACTCTGGTGAACTTTCTCGCCGCAGATCAATGTTACACACTGCAGGAGTAATTACATGTTCCTGTCAGCGTGTAGCAGGCTGCCGGGTACAGCAGTCACATCAGCTGAAGTGACTGCTCTACAAATGATCCAAATCGTTGTGGGACAGTATGGATTATGGCAAATAGATGATATAGTGGTTTATTATTTTTTCTCCTTTCCAGGTGACATGGGCATCAGGGATTAGGCGTTAAGGTACATATGTACATATATGGTGTTTTTTTATTTTTAACAGAAGACAATGGCTTCAGGGATTTGGTGTGAGATGAGTATATACTGTGTTTTTTTATTTCTACATTTATTTCTTTATTTTAAGTTTTTTTTTCTTTACTTTGAACACAGGCACCAGCCGATGACTACGCTCATCAGCAGGCGCCTGCTTCAGCTGTTAATAGCGACAGCAGGTGTAGGCTGATAGTAGTATTCTCTCATCAGTTGACACCTGTGACCTGTGATAGGCTTTTTACCAAGAGTCACAGCTGTGAGGTCACGCTGACATCTGACCCTGCAGTGTTCTAACCAACGGCAACAATCTTACCGGCTGTAATGTTACCATCGATCACAGCCACTGTGAACACAGCCTTAGTGGAAACTCGATTATTTGGCCAAACCAAACTTTGGCCGAATTTTTGACAATTTTGAGGAAAATGCTCGGGAATCCAAACACGAATCCTAATATGCAAGTTTTTTTGCTGACAGTGAAATTTACAAATGTTTTCCGAACAAGTTTGCTCTACTTCCAACCTGCAAGAAGCAGGCAAGATGATATATGTGTAATGCTACCATGTGGTGTCTCGCCACCTTTATTGCTATTTAAAAAAACTGTGAGCATGATCTGTTATGAATAATATGCCTCCAGCACTCACCTTTTTGCACATCTGAGCCTGTTTAAGGGTCCATTTATACTGTGCGATTATAGTGAATAAGTGTTCCTAGAAACACTTGTTTTACAATAATCTTGCAGTCTAAGCAGTTACTTGTTTGGTGAAATGATGTTTTGGGCTGCACAAAAGATCATCGTTCTCAGTAGCACATCATCCTCTATAAAAAGATATAAACAGGACTCGCACTACCGAGAACAATGGCTGCTTATGTGCACTGAATGATCTATTACAGATAGCTCAGTGCACATCTGAAGTGTGCTCAGCCTGTGTAAACGGGTTACTAAATGACAGCCTATTAACAAACAACCAGCAGATTAGTGGTTGTTTAGTGCCGCATATTGTGTAATATAAACGGACCATTAGACAGTGCAGGCAGGCACACATTTTCACTTTATCATGTCTCTCTTCAAATGTCACAGAATCTCCTTTAAACCAGCCCTACAGGCCATGTAACCACCATTATGCCAACTAGCTATTATGCCCCCTGTGCAAGGCCCTTGGTCTCTTTTATGGCTGCTCACTCAGTGCTCACTGGCAATAGCTGGCAATGCTTTGCTGTCACAGCGACAGAAGTAGGCACAGATAAAGTTGATGGCAAGTACAATCAGCTCTACTTCATAGACCCCATAGTCTGTGGATGGATACCATGTTTTGGCATAGGTGGTTTTCCTTTATTGGATGCTGCCCTTCCCGTGGTTGTTCCTTCCCGGTGAAAGACCTGGCTATTCATTGCTTGCGTTGAGAAACACGTGATGGTGTCTCCACGGCTTTTCTACATGCATTTGCATATTTCCCTTAAGGGATGGGGGCAGTGTTCTGGATCACTGCGTTGAGAAACACGTGATGGTGTCTCCACGGTGTTGGATGTTTTGATCTCCCCGAGGTCATTCATCCTTATGTTTATAGTCCTTTCACTAGGCACTGCTCCTAATAGCCAGTTTCCTACTCCACACTGATGAGGGGCAAATGCCCCGAAAGAGCTGTCTGTGGATGGATACCATGTTTTGGCATAGGTGGTTTTCCTTTATTGGATGCTGCCCTTCCCGTGGTGGTTCCTTCCCGGTGAAAGACCTGGCTATTCATTGCTTGCGTTGAGAAACACGTGATGGTGTCTCCGCGGCTTTTCTACATGCATTTGCATATTTCCCTTAAGGGATGGGGGCAGTGTTCTGGATCACTGCGTTGAGAAACACGTGATGGTGTCTCCGCGGTGTTGGATGTTTTGATCTCCCCGAGGTCATTCATCCTTATGTTTATAGTCCTTTCACTAGGCACTGCTCCTAATAGCCAGTTTCCTACTCCACACTGATGAGGGGCAAATACCCCGAAACAGCTGTCTGTGGATAGATACCATGTTTTGGCATAGGTGGTTCTCCTTTATTGGATGCTGCCCTTCCCGTGGTTGTTCCTTCTCAGTGAAAGACCTGGCTATTCATTGCTTGCGTTGAGAAACACGTGATGGTGTCTCCGCGGCTTTTCTACATGTCTCTGCCGTTCCTGCCAGCTCTGTGTCTCTGCCGTGCCTGCCAGCCCTGTGTTTCTGCTGTTCCTGCCAGTCCTGTCTCTGCCAGCCTTGTGTCTCAGCCGTGCCAGCCTACTCGTCTGAGTTTCATCTGTGCTCATCTGCTAGTCCTGTCTGTTGCCCACACCTGTCCTAGTGTTCCTGTTCTCCAAGTGGGATCAGCAGCCACAGCCAGACACCACCCTGGAGTTTAACCTGGCAGCTGCCTGCCACACAAGCCTGACCTCACCATCAGAGGCTCCAGTGAAAACCAAGGCAGCTGTCCTAGTCATGCCCCTTCCAGGGTAGTCTGGTTCGTGGCACAGTGGGGCCACAAACCCCTTTGGCTCACGCCCATCAGTCAGGGCATGAGCGTGACACTAAGAAGTCGGAATATTCCAACGCTTAGGGTCGCTAGGAGAGGCCTCCCTGAGCTAAAGTGATTTCTCTCCACCATGGGTTCTGATCATATCTATATCTTGTGGAGGTTGACACTTAAGTATCCTTCTTAGATTCCAGTGCGGCTGGAAATTTCATGCAGCAAGAAGTGGTAGAGCAGTACCAAATTCCCATCCGATGCCTCGAGAATCATTTGTTGGTGTCATCAGTGAATGGGAGAGTCCTGTCCGAAGCTGTCCATATGGTCACCAAGGAGATAGAGCTCCGTATAGGAATGCTGGGATGTTGCATCCACTTCTTCTAGGCCTTCCATGGCTACGTGTTCATGAACCCATCCTAGAATTGCTCCAATGGGGACAATCTTGCTATGAGAAATGTTTGATTTCTGTGCATCCAGTCCATCCGCTGGTAACGCCATCAAACCTGCCAGGTTTGCCAGCCACTTACTGATCATGCGCGGATGTCTTTCACAAAAGAGAAGTGGATATGTTACCTATAAATTGTCCCATTGACTTGCTCCTGGGATCCTCACCCCCTTAAGGTCGTATCTATCCGTTGTCGCAAGCGGAGACCCTAGCCATGTCTTAGTATGTAAAGTAGAATTTGGCAAGGGGATGCATCCAAAAGTCTGCTTCTCCAGCTGGAGCTGGCTTCTTTTTCTTTAAAAAGAAAGATGGCACTCTTCGACTGTATGGATTATAGATGTCTCAACCCAATGACGGTTACAACCAAACATCCACTGTCTCCAACTCTGGAATTGCTTGATCGTTTAAGAGATGCCGGGATCTTCTCTAAGTTGGACCTGAGAGGAGCCTATATCTGATCCGCATACGCCAAGGAGATGAGTGGAAGACCACTTCCAAAACTCGAGACAGTCACTACGAATACTGTGATATGCCATTTGCGCTCAGCAACGCCCCAGAAGTTTTATAAGAGTTTTTAAACGATATCTACAGAGCTCTCCTTTACTCCTGTGTGGTGGTGTACCTGGATGATATCCTGGTTTTCTCTCCTGACCTGCTGTCACATAGGAAAAATGTCCATGTAGTCTGGCAAAGACTTTGAGAAAATCGCGTGTACGCTAAGAATGAGAATTGCACCTATGAGCCGACCTCCCTGCCCTTCCTAGCTTATATCATCTCGGATATGGGTCTGAAGATGGATCTGGAGGTGTCTTCCGTTCTCAAGTGGCTGCATCCTGATGGCGTTAAGGCAATTTAGCACTTCCTGGGATTTGCCAACTACTACTACCAGTTTATTCCTCATTTCTCCTCTTTAACCACCTCCATTTCTGCACTGATCTGTAAGGGTGTCTATCCAAAGGTATGGAATCCGGAGGCTGAGAACGCTTTCCTAACCATTAAGCAGGCCTTCACCACTTCTCCTGTGCTTCATGGGTCGGACATCAATGTCAAATCAAACAAAACAGTTTTTCCTGCAATTTGATGCTTCAGCCTCTGAGGCAGAAGCAGTTTCACAAAGAAGTTAGGCAAATGGTGTGCGGTTTCTTCTCCAAGACCTGCTCTGCTCCTGAACACAACTACTCGATTGGTGACTGAGAGTTACTAGCGATTAAGATGGCTCTAGAAGAGTGGTGTTACCTTCTCAAGAGGCAGTTCATCCAGTCATCATATACACCGACCATAAGAACTTGGCTTTCCTGTAGTCTGTACCAAGGCTGAATCCGCATCAAGCTAGGTGGTCATTGCTCTTTGCCCGCTATGACTTAGTTTTGCATTTCCAGACGGCTGACAAAAACATCAAGGTGGATGCACTCTAGGTCTTTCGTGCCCACCAACCAATAGGAGGAACCGCAACTTATCATTGAGTCTTCCAAGATGGTTACAATGGCTCCTTTCAACTTGTTTCAGATTCCTCCAGGAGAGACTTTAGTCTCTTCGATCAAGTTCTGCAGTGGGGAAACTCATCTAAGTTGGCAGGTCATGCCGGGCAGAAGAAGACTATGCAACACATTTTTCGACATTACTGGTGGCCTACGATGAGAAAGGATATTTTGGAATATGTTTCTGTCTGTCTCTCCTGTGCTTGAAACAAGACTCCTAAACATCCCCCGTCCAGGCAGCTGCTACCGCTTCCTGTTCCCTCAGCTCCCTGGCAGCATATTGCAATGGACTTTATTAAGGACCTGCCTGTGTCCTTCGGTTGCTCTGTCATCAGGGTCGTGATAAACTGTTTCTTGAACATGTCTCATTTCACTCCATTGCCTGGTCTCCCGTCTGCTGTCAAGCTTACCAAGAGCTTTTAACAGCACATCTTCCGTCTTCATGGGTTTCTGTTCCTCATTGTGTCCAACAGGGGCATCCAGATAACATCCAAGTTCTGGAGAGCTACCTGTAAACTCTTGAATGTGGTCTTGGACTTTTCTTCTGCATACCATCCTCAATCCAACGGTCAGGTGGAGCAAATAAACCAGATCCTGCCTAACTTTTTACTGCATTTCATGAAAGTGCATCACAACGACTGGGTCAAGCTGTTGTTTTGGATGGAGTTTTCATATAATAATCATGTCAGTGAGTCCTCAGTGAAGTCACCATTCTTCATTGTTTATGGTCACCAGCCTGGTATTCTCCTTACAGTGTCCACTGCTTGTTCCTACACCCTATGCTCTCAATGAAGAATTTTCAGGATCTGGAGGGATACCAAAGCCACTATGGAGAGGTCTTCTGAAAGGATGAAAAGGCATGCTGACAAAAGACGTCTGGATACACTGAGCTTCCAGCCTGGAAATAAACTGTGGCTCTTGTCAAAATATCTGCCTGAAGGTGCCGTCTTACAAGTTGGGGCTCCACTTCATTGGTCCTTTAGAGATCCTACAGCTGATCAACATGGTATCTTAAAAATTGAAGCTCCCAGTTTCATTACGTGTACAAAACTCCTTCCATGTATCTCTCCTCAAGCCTGTCATCTTAAGTCCCTAGTTTGAGGATCCGGATATACTCCTGCACCAGTCAGAGCTGAAGATGTCTTCGAGGATGGCCACAAAAAAGGTGAGAGGGAGGACCTTTTTTCTTGCGGATTGGAAAGGGTTTGGTCCCAAAGAGAGGTTGTGAGAACCCAAGGAGAACATCCATGCCCCACTTCTTCTGGAGAGATTTCTGGCAGACTTGAAGAAGAAGGTGTGAAAGGGAGAAGATACTGTAACACCTGTGTCGGCATCCCTGCAGAGACGCCGAGATATTCACTGCCCCGGCTGCTCTCCCCGGCGGGTGCCTCACAGGTCCTCTGGCTGCATGCTTACGGTGAGTGCACTTCCTGTATTTTAAAGAGACAATGCACACATTCCTATTGTGTCACCATCCTACAGCTGAGAGACACTTAGCACTTAAGTCACGTCCACCTATTGGGAGGTGCATGAGAAACAATTGCAGTTATTGCAGTGGTCTGAATCCGAGACCACTCCGGTGGTACCAGAGCCTGAACCGCACGCTGTCAACACCAGTTCCGGTATCCATCCCTGTCTGAACAAGTGGCTACATCTATATCCTTTGTATCCGGTCCTGCATTAGACTCCCTGTGGGGTCAGCTGCCGCGGTACTGGGATCTGTCCTGGAGTAGCACCTGGCATCCACCTGGGCCCAAGTCTAACCCCACTATCAAGGGCTACAGTGAAAACTCAGGTGGGGGCTTCGCTATGCCACTCCAGGTTCTCCCCAATCCGTGGCGCAGTGGGTCCACAATCCACAAGTGTAATACATGCGTTACGCTTGAATTTAGTTTTTGGCTGCAGTAGTGCACAAAACCAGTCCCCTATACAAGCACAATATGTGAATACAACTTTAACTTCTTTGCTCAATGCTATGTTCACATTAGGAGCTTTAAAGCATGTTTTCTACTCCTGTATTGAACAAGGAAATAGAACTCATCCTGTGTCCATGTGGCAAGGGTTTTCTATGACTGAATAGTGGCTAAATTGACGTTGATAAGTTGAAAACCTCATTAATTAATTTACATTATGCTACAGCATATAATGGTAAAAAGACTGCAACTATGTTAATAATTGTGATTAGTGTTATGATCCTAGTGGCTGAGGATCACTAAACGGACTAGCTAAGTTTATGAACATAGACACGAGCTCTAGGGAGGTGGTAACTGGACTGACCGCAAACCTGCTCCTAACCAACACACTAAAGGAAGCCGGTGAACGTGCCTAAAATCCTGGACGTCTCGACGCAGCCTGAGAAACTATCTACTCCTGGAGGGAAAGTAAGACCTCACTTGCCTCAAGAGAAATCACCCCAAAGATATAGGAAGCCCCCAACAAATAATAACGGTGAGGTAAGGGGAAAACACAAACGTAGAAATGAAAACAGATTAAGCAAATGAGGCCCGCTAATACTAGATAGCAGAAGACAGATAGGGAACTGTGCGGTCAGTAAAAAACCCTATGCAAAATATCCACGCTGAGAATACAAGAACCCCCACACCAACTAAGGGTGTGAGGGGAGAAACTCAGCCCCCTAGAGCTACCAGCAAGCAAGGAAATCACATATTAGCAAGCTGGACAAAAATAAACCAAGAAACATGTGACCACTGATGGTCAAAAAATGAACCAAGCAAAACTTAGCTTCTCTTGAAGAGACTGATAACGAAGGACTGCAGGAGAGCTCCAAAATAGCACTGAAGACATTGACAGCAGGCAACAACTGAGAGTCCAGGTGAACTAAATAGGAAACCAGCTAAGAGATAACGAGACAGCTGATCCTGCCTCAGACCTGCAGAATGACAAAAAGAACCACCAGAGGGAGCCCAAAGACAGCACTCACACAGTACCAGTTGTGACCACAAGAGGGAGCCCAAAAACAGAGTTCACAACAGATTAGTAACAGATAATTAACACAAAGTATGAGACTCCCTGCTAACTGTAATGAGCGCCACACATTTTACCATTCATTCCATCCATCATGCAGCTCTAATTATTTCTTCCTCAGATTGTGTATGAAATAATATAATAAAAGTATCATATAAACAACTTAGAAAAGATAGAAGAAACAGAAATCCAAATAAACAATAATTGTACATTTTTACATTTATTTGAATTTTGTTCCTTTTTATTTAGTTATTTTTTTACATTATACATAATTATTTATATATAAAACAGAAGACTTACAAACATTTATGACTTGTCATCACTTAGATTGCTGGAAGAAAGAACCAAGGACCCTTATGTTGTGGCTGAAGTTTCAATGTCAAAGTAACATTACAAGGGATTAGATAAGGAATCTGAGTACAGAATCAAAGATGCAGTGTAGATCACGAGGGCAGGATGAGTGCCAGGTAAAGGCGAGTCATGTTCAGTGCAGGCAGACAGCAGCAGCATCTGATCAAGGAAATATTCTGAAGACTTACGGTATATTCATTAAAGAAGTTCTGCCATTAACTTTTTCTTCCCCTAATCCTATGCATATGTATGTACTACAGTGTCATTGTGTTAATATACTCACCTACTGCCATTTTCTCTGGTGTCCAATGCCGTTCAGCTCCTCTACTCAGTGATGTCACCGCTCTTCAGACTTGGCAGATCACTCTATGCATGAAGTCTCTTTTACAATGTAAACCTATAGGGCCTTGTTCTGATGCTCCATAGACTTACATTGTAGAACCACTTCTGGGTCATACAGAGCCCAGTGTGACCCAGAGATTCTGAAGAACGGTGATGTTACTGAGAAGAGGACCAGAACGGCTCTGGACACCGGAGAAGATGGCGGTAGCTGAGTATATTAACACAATTGCACAATAGTAAATATACATATACACATTTTTACTGGAAAAAGTTCACATGAAGGTTTTTTTATTTTCGTGCCTGCTATAAATAATTTGACCACTGTCACTTTCATAAATTGAACAGCGGCAAGCCTTCAGGCACCTAAATTCTTTTATATAGTGGAATGGCGGCTCCCATTACAAGCAGGAGTCTTACAGGGAAGGCATGACCAGGAAACAATATATTGTTTAAATCGTGTTTAGTGTTGAATGTTTGTTTTTTTTATTTGACAAGGTTTTTTTTATATTACAATCTTTCTTAAAAAGAAAATAGTAATCTTGCACTTTTCAACTGGCTTTTTTTAGACTCATACTTCCTTTTGTTTCTTTCAGGAAAAGTTTTCAGTGGGCTCATTATCATCAGAGTAAGGATTACAATGACCGCTATAAAACCTCTATATGTAGCTGATAACACAGGATCCACCAATCACAATAGGTAATGTCACAGCTGACCTTGCTCCCCCTCCTTTCACAATGACATTTTTACACTCTTATTATATAATTCAATTGAAAATATAGGGTCGGGGTCCGACCGTTGTGGCTAATGTACATGTTTAGTTCCCTGAAACAACAGGAAGTTAGAATCTAAAAAAAAAAAAACAGTGGCCAATGTAAAAATTGCAAGTGCTCTAATTTTTATTTTTTATACAAATTGTAAAGTGTAAACAAATATTCTTGTCAAAAATAAAAAAAATACATTTAACACAAAAATATGTAATTTTCTAATGATATCTTCCCTTTAAATTGTAACCGTCGTTTTAATTTTTATTTCATAAATGATGAATACACCAGAAAATAAGTAACTTTGTAATATATCTTATCAGAAAAATCTCTTCTTTATCCACTAGGACTGATCATTCAATGTCAAAATTCTTAATTCCCGGGTCAAATCCATATTCGGTAAAGACAGATTGTTACATTGCTGATGACATTTACTGCTGATAAGATTCTACATTAACACAGTCTTACATACATAGTTACATAGTTACATAGTTATTACATAGTTATTAAGGTTGAAGGAAGACTGTAAGTCCATCTAGTTCAACCCATAGCCTAACCTAACATGCCCTAACATGTTGATCTTGTAAAAGAATTAGGCAAAAAAGTCTATTAATGAAGTCTATATACACACTCTCCATCTCGCCTCTACATAGAATCTTATCAGCACTAACTGCCATCTCCTATCTCAGTAATGTAACAATCTGTCTTCAATTAATACAAATTTTAACCATGAATTGAGAATTTTGAAATTGAATGATCTTTTTTTTTTCTCGCTAAAGAGAACCTGTCACCAGGTCAGAAGAAGCCAGTTTTTGCTCTTGTTTTATTTGCTCTACTGTGTATTAAGTTTTTTTCTTTTCCAAAATCTGCGATATGGTTCCAGAGATATGGGCCTTTTTATTTAGTGCTACTTGTAATGGTCTTTCCTAAGGGGGCGTGCCCCCAAAACTGTAAGCCACGCCCCCTTATAGAAACCATTAAAATTAATACTAAATAAAACTGATAGATTTGAAGAAAAAAAAAAGTAATACTCAGTAGAGCAGAGGGAATATAATAAGATAAAAACCTGGCCACTTCTGAACGGGTGACAGGTTCCCTTTACTAGTAAAACTGTTGGTCTAGCTCCTAGAACCCCTGACAATATCAGCTATTTAAAATTGCTGTGTAATTGCTTATTATTACCCTTCCATGGAAATCAGTATTGGGAATCTAAAATATTACATGAGGCCACTGAAATGAATGGCTGTCTATGTAGCACACAGAACAGTGCCAGCTGTGTCCTTTACATGAGGATTAGTGATGATGAGCGAACGTGCTTGGATAAGGTGTTATCTGAGCATGCTCAGGTCCTAATAGAGTATCTTCAGCATGCTCGATACTATGTTCGAGTCCCCGTGGCTGCATGTCTCGTGGCTGTTCGACAGCCTAACACATGCAGGAATTTCCTGTTTGTTAGGCAATCCCTACATTGTGGCTGTCGAACAGCCGCGAGACATGCAGCCACGGGGACTCGAACATAGTATCGAGCACGCAGAAGATACTCTATTAGGACCTGAGCATGCTCAGATAACACCTTATCACGTTCGCTCATTATTAGTGGGGATCAGTAGGCATGAATCATGATATGACAGCCACTTATCTATGAAAGCGCAGTCCCCAAAACCTATGATGAATGCAGATCTCAAATTTACTTTCTACAGAAGACCCCTATGTCACTTATATATGACCTAATAAAGCATCTGACAGCGGACTGATACAGTAGACAGGCCCTTTGTTAATTAGTACATGCTGTATGTCAGTACCATACCAAATAGATGGCTATAATAATATGGTGATTCGACTTTTCTGTATAAGATGGATGACATGTGGCTGTAAGACACTTGCAGATAAGAAGTACACAGGGAGCTATGCCATGGACGTCATACTCTCATAGATACACTTACAAAATTTCAACAACACAGCACCATCACACTACACGCAGTCCTGTCTGAACTGGCTCATGGCTTCACGTGACTTCTGCGCACCTCACGCCCCCAGTTCAGAACATAAACCTGTCAGTCAGGACCTGATGCCACCTGTATTAGGGAGACATCTCCCTACACGCGTAGTGACTCAGCCAGAAGTGGAAAAATACATGCAGAGTTACACACCATGTCACTCCCAGGTCACTGATCCTGCCATTTGGCAGTGACCTCTGTATGACTGCACAGACAGACTCAGATACCAATGAGTTTTCGGTATCTAGTATCTCTTATCAGGACACGATCGCCCTGTGCTGGGTTTCTGTGTAATGTGCAGTGATCTCCTGACTGCAGGTTATCAGGACAGGATCACACAATGTTGTGTTTAAAGTGCACTTCACTTCTGCATAACTTTTCCATCTAACATGGCGGAATAGATACAAAGGCATAAAAAGGGGTAAGATGCTGGCAACAGAAAATGCAGAAATTCATGTACTTATATCCTTAAAGGGACCTCATCTGCAAGGAGTTTGTATGTTCTCCATGTGTTTGTGTAGGTTTCCTCCGGGTTCTCCGGTTTCTTCCCACATTCCAAAGTCATACTGATAGGAAATTTACGGTGTGAGCCCAATGAGGACAGTGATGATAATGAATGTAAAGCGCTGCAGAATATGATGGCGCTATCTAAGTAAGCATAATAAAGGGGTTGTCCTGTTTCAATATTTCACCTGGAGATGTATCCCAAGCGGCACATCAATAAACTTTGTAGTTGCATTCATCTAGTTTTGTCCTTCTGATGCGCAGCTGTGGCTATCAATGTCATGACCACTTCAGCACTTGCTGTGAATCGCTCGACTGACATCATATCGACAGGGGTCATGATATAGAACCTCCAAAGCACTGCCCTGTCCACATGTCTATAGAGAAGTCTGTCTGGAGGAACATCTTGGTGTACCAAGTGCTGAGCGGAGGAGCGCTGTTTCCAGCAGGAGGCTGAAACTACAGACTAACTGGATTATATACTGATAGGACTAGATCTAGGTCAGCAATGGCCAAATAGTACATCACCATCTATTACTAACAAACCCATACACATTAGAACAAAGTCAGACGGACCTTCGTATTTCAAGAGGACCAGTTATTTTATGTGTGCAGGGGTATCTCAACTATTACCCAGATATTGCAGAAGGGAAGGAGGTTCAGATATGTTGCATTTCAGCTCAAGATCCTTTTGTTCTCATGGAAGACAAGCCACCACCAGAGGTGTCTGGAAATTCCTTCTCATTCTAGGCTTTGGAGTCCAGTGGGCAGTTCTAATTAGTGATTAGTGATCTCTATATTCACACATATAGAGGAAAGTCTGTCCTAATTAAAACTGAGGCTTACTCCACTCTCTTTATGAAACCACATGCTCATTCAGTCAACTGCTCTTGGTAGGCATAGCTCTACTAGGACAACCCCTTCCTCATCTAAATGTTTGGCCCTGATAAAATAACAAAGCCTATACTCACCTCCCGTGTCAGCGCCTTTCCAGCGGTGTTGGCCCTAGTGGACAGTCCCTTTAAAAGTAAGCTCACAAGCAGTTTTTTGTCCTGGATTTTGAGGCATAACCACCTTAAAAACTGTTTCCTCTTGAAAAGCTAGGGAGAGACGTTGTGTCCACATACATTTAGGTTGGGTTCACTGTCTTTTTTATGAGTATTTGAAGCAGAAACTGTCCAAAATCCTTGGAGTTTCTGCTGCAAAAACTCAGCAAAAAGTGTGAAAACAGCCTTTTACTTAAGATTGGAAGCCAATAGATATTAATGTTAGAGCAACAGACTCTATTCCAGATGGCTTCAACAAAGAAGCGAGAAAACAGCCTCCTCATAGTTTTTCTATTAAATTCCATGGGGCCAGTGTAATTAGTGGGTGAGGGTCTCACGCTCTGACAGCTAATGTACACTATGGGTTCATGTGGATATTGTCATCTTCACCCGTCTTAGTCCCCTAGTAAAATTACCTGCTAGAAAAGTACACTTCAAACTAAAAATGTTGGCCACTTCTGAACTTCACAATCGGGGGGATTCCCTGACTACATCAGGGCATGTGGTGCTAAGAAACGTGGCATCCATGTGTCTCTAACTCAGGTTAAATGGAATCTATCATATTGGAAATGCCATGCAATCCATAGGCAGAATTTTAAAGACCAGGAGGATATAAATACATTAATATATTGGTTTGCGGGAGAAGATTCAGTCTAATTTGAAACCCATTGAGACTCCTGCACTTCCTGGGCTTAGAAGACCAATGGGTGGTGCTAATTACTGACTGACAACTATCTCTGTATGCATACCCTGATAAGCACCGCCCACTGGACTCCTAGGACAAGAACAGTTGTTTCAATTAATAAATCACAAGTTAACAAACCTATATATTAATCTTTTCAGCCCCTCCTGGTCTATAACATGCTGCCAATAAATTACACAGAATTTCCAATTTGACAAACTCCCTTTAAAAAATAAAAATTTCAATTTTTATATAGTAAGTTAAGTTTTCCATACACAAGACTCCAGCAAGAAAAAAAAATAGCTTTATGCCAGTTCCTTTCTCATAAAAGCAGACAGGGGAGCAGCTGTGTGAGGATTAGTGGCTACAACAAAGATAGATAATAGGTACATCCTGTGTGCCGTCTGCAGCCCTGAAATTACCAGGCAGCCTGTAATTCCAGAGGAGAGACCGGCAGCCAGGAAACCAGACAGTGCACTGGGCACAGCTTCAAACAGGCGTCTTAAGAAAAGAGTGAATGGGGCGACTAAGAGAAGAGAGAAGGGGATAGGGAAACTTAAGGGACTGAAGCAAAGGCCATTTATTGTCCACTTCACCATATAGGGATGGAAGGAGACTCAGACACAGACATGATCAGTGCCATGAGACCTGTCTCTCATATATTACTACCACACTCTTTAGTCAATGATTACTACTTGCTAGTAATTAGGAAAAATGATTACATATGCCAACAAGCATTGCAGCAATATAGCACTTTCCTAAACAATTAGAAGCTGCGTAAATATGCCATTTGCGTCAGTGGTGTAGCAATAGGGTGTGGAGGTTACTATTGCTCCCAGGTCCATATATCTTGGGAGTCCACAGGCTTCCCTCCCACATAATAAAATAGTAGCACACAGTGGAGACACTGGATTCTCATGATAATTTCACAATAATGCATCTATGCGGGACATATCAGGTCATATGGATGTCATGGAGTATCCCTCTTATGATTTCCCCCTCCATCAAATAGCTCTTGCTTTGGAGGACCAAGTTTTTCCATATAATGCATGGTGAGACAATCAATGATTTTCCTAGCCAGCAGAACAGGTCCAGGAACATTGGCTCATATATGAACCTGTTCTTGATACTGCAGTCCACTCCAACCCACTCAAGAGACCTTATATTGTAACTACTGTGAGGCAGTGACTGGTGTCATTTGCGAGGGTCGCTATGTGTCCCCCAGGATGCGCTCAGAAGCGTATTAGATCTGCTGGAGTGCCTTGTGGTCACAGCAGGATGTCTGTGGGTCACAATGCAGAATAAAAGTGAGTATGAACCTGGTCAGAATATGTGACCAAGGAATTGTTCAGGAAAACCCGGTATGGGCTTTTATTTTTTTAAACGGACTGCAGGAAGGTAGTGGGGCCAGATCTTTCAAGTGGCCCATGGCCACAGATTCCAATTGAGAGGAAAAAAAAATCCTGCAAGAGGGTTTTTGGGTGTGTCAGTTTGGTTTCTGGAGGAGTACAGAATAGTCTGCTCTGCGGGGCTCCATCTGTGTGAGGCAACACAGGCAAGCGAAACCAAAAAGACCTGGCACCCTCACTATACACGGCGGTGCAGTCGCCCACAGCAACCCACCGTACAGGCCAAGGAGAAAACCGCCTTAATAACACCAGAGGGTCTTTACCCCTATGTAGTCATGCTCTTTGGCCTACATGGGGCACCAGCCACGTTCCAGGGGCTGATGGATATAGTGCTAGAACCCCACAGAAAGTATGCATCAGTGTACTTAGAAGTTATCATCATCTTTAGTACTGAGTGGCAATCCCACTTGTCACAGGTAGAAGCGGTGGTAGAGTCGCTCAGAACTGTGGGCTTGACGGCGAAACCCAAGAAATGTGCGATAGGGCTTGAGGAAGCCCGGTACTTGGGTTATGTGATTGGCCGTGGGGTTATCAAACCCCAGATAAATAAAAGAGGCCATTCAGAACTGGCCCCAACCTGTCACCACCAAACAGGTTAGAGCATTTGTTGGAATCATCGGGTATTACTGGAGGTTTATACCCAATTTTTCAGGGATAACCCCTCTTACTGACTTCCTCAAGGGAAAGAAGTCACGCATGATTCTGTGGAACCCTCAAGCGGAGGAAGCGTACCAATCCATGAAGGTGGTGCTGTGCAGACAGTCTGTCCTCATTAGCACCGACTTTCAGAAACTTGGCACCCTCACTATACATGTCAGAGCAGTTGCCACGGCAACCCGCCACGGTCTATCTTCTGTTTTCCTGGCTGCGAACTGGAGGACACTGTTTCTTTTGTTTGTGAGTTGGACAATAAACCTACGTTTACTTGGAACTTTCCTAAGTCCATGCCTCATCACTGCACAGTGTGGACACTGCTACGCTACACTACATACCTGAAATTGTAGTGGAAAGTGACCACTGGTGGTAGACCATGTCCGGTTGCGCTCTGGCACTTTACAGGAAAACCATGTCCCAGTCCCATTGTGCTAACAGGTGTGGGTGCATCACACTCACTTGTAGGCCATAGTCCTCCGCTGTCTCCAGGGCTCCATTTTCAGGAGCTGCAACACACAACTCAGGGGACACCAAGTTCATTGCAGCAAGAAAACCTTTACTGGTCAGTTCAAGTTCATTGGGTTGTAACAGGTGGGATAGGGCACAACACTTCACATTCCTTACTTCCTTAACATGACACATCTTCAGCCCAAACGTTCTTTCCTCCTGAACTATCCCTAAGCCCATTGACCCTGTTAGCTCCAGGGATTTCCTGTCCCATTCCACATTTTACCTGGGATCAGCCACCTGCCCTTTACAAGGTTTTGCGTCGATCTTCCTCTGTTTGCCAGAGGACACGATGTGCCCATCGGCCCCCACACTGAGCTTTGGGCTGCTGACGATGCCAGAATGTCCACCAGGAATATCTGTACAGCCTCACACTACCTTTAACGACTGGTACATGCTGGCCCTAATAACCCACTGCACCTGAACTTGACCTTGTCACTGTACTTCCCTATCTGACAACTACCAGAAAGTGAGTCCCTTTTCTAACCTCATTTTTGTCCCATTGTGGGCTAGCCCCAAAGGTTAACTGTATCTTATGCCCTAGGTCCTAATCTATATCTCACCCTATGCGGTACATTAACAACATTATACAGTTTTACACATAATGCATATTATACTTCACATTACCATATTAGCAATACTTACACTATTCCCTATTATAGCCTAGTTACAACATACACTAAACCACAGTACATAGTTCACATTTCACATGACACTACACATACATATGTAAACCACATTACATCATTTACATTATGTGATTGTTATCTTCAGGGACAGGAACAGGGCAATTCACTCCACACCCTCACATTTATCTCCTCTTTGAACATGGTCGTCCTCGGCCATTCTGGAACCTAGAAGACAACAACGCATTTCTCAAACACATAAAATACACATAAGGTTACTGCTCTATTCTTCCCGATCTACAGTAGCCTGTAAAAGTCTGACCAAACAGTTTGGTCAAAATTACTGTTATTGTGAACAGTTAAGCAAGTTGAAGACAAAAACAGGCAGAGATGCTTACCTGTCTAAATGGGCCTTAATACATTTGCACTACCAGGTTGCAGCGGACCCAAGTAAAATGGCAACTGCACAGGTGAAATACCAAATGAAACAGTCAGCCTTCAATCAGGGATTGGCCGTGTGGTACACCAATGCAAAAAAATATACTCTGTATGTGGCAATGTTCACACAAGGAATCATATCAGTTGACCTGCAGAGATATATTGCAGAAGATAATATAATAAATGACAACCAGCACAGATTCATGAAAGATACGGTAGGTCGTGTCTAAGCAATATGTTGGATTTCTATGAGGAGGTAAGTGCAAATCTGGATGTTGGTAATGCGGCTGATCTGATTTATCTGGACTTTGCAAAGGCATTTGATACTGAACCACATAACAGTCTTATACTGAAGCTACAGAAACAAGGACTGGGCGAAACTTTATGCAGATGGGTAAGGAATAGGCTAAATGAGAGGAAACAAAGAGTCAGCATAAATGGTACGTTCTCTAAATGGGATATAGTCAGCAGTGGGGTACCGCAGGGATCTGTGCTAGGGCAGATTATTTTTAACCTCTTTATTAATGACCTAGTGGAAGGGATTAATAGGAAAGTGTCAGTTTTTGCTGACAACACCAAACTACCGTATGTAGGATACTAAAATCTGACCTTGACATTACAATATTGCAAAACGATCTGGATAAGATGTATGAATGGTCAAACACTTGGCAAATGAGGTTTGTGGCACTATCGCTTGGCTCAGGTAACAATATTTCATCTGTTTTTGCAGTACATCATATGTGAATTTACTATACATTTTAGCACCCTCTGTATGCCTTTGACCCTCATGGTACATGCATTATTTCGTTTTTTTGGATCAGAGATGTCAGTAGTGTGCTAGCTATATCTGATTTTGGATTGTCATCATGATATAGATTTGATCATTTGTTTGCTACTATCATTATGGTTTCCTGCCAACCTGTGGTGCCACTATAAATATTCTGTCTCACCACCATACAATATTGACACACAATTTTAATGTCTGTTATTTTATTATGAAATAAAGAGTTTATTCTCGTTTATATGCTCCCAAATGAGGTTTAATGTAGACAAATGTAGAGTAATGCACCTAGGACGGAGTAATCCTATTGCTGCATATACATTAAATGGGACCATACTTGGGACTACAGAACAGGAGAAGGACTTGGGTGTTCTGGTTACACATAAGCTGAGCAGCAGTACTCAATGTCAAGCAGCAGCCACAAAAGCCAACAAGATTTTAAGATGCATAAAAAGAGAGATAAAATCCCACTATCCCAACGTATTGTTACCCCTTTATAAATCACTGGTGAGGCCACACCTAGAATATGGGATCCAGTTTTGGGCTCCACATAAAAAGGATATTCAGAAGTTAGAGTCAGTTCAACGACGGGCAACTAGATTATTACAAGGGATGGAAGGCCTGTCATATGGTGAGAGGTTGGAAAAGTTAGTCTTGTTTAGCTTAGCTTTATATGTATAAATTTATGTGTGGTCAGTAAAGTACTGGCGCATGACTTATTCCTTCTAAAGACCATATTGAGGACCAGGGGCCACTCATTAAGGGTTGAAGAAAGGCGATTCCGGCAGCTAAATAGGAAAGGGTTCTTTACAGTCAGAGCAGTCAGACTGTGGAATGCCCTACCACAAGAGGTAGTAATGGCAGACTCTATGACAGCTTTTAAAAAAAGGCTGGACGACTTCCTCTTTTCACATAACATTGGGGGTTATAGTTCAATTAGTGACAAAATGTACAATTGGTGGAGAAAGATTGAACTTTATGGACCGAGGTTTTTTTTCAACCTATGTAACTATGCTAACTGCCATTTCTTAATTATATTTCACACTGAGGAAGGATAACTTGATACCGCTTTGCTATCTTCTTATAGCCTTCTCCTGCTTTGTGGGCCTCCACAACCCATGGATGCTGTTTTTTTTGCACAAGGTTAGAGGAGGTTGGGTTTTTATAAAGCTGGGAAATTTGCATCACCTGGCTTTTCATAACGATGATAGTGAACAAGCCAAAAGATTAACAGGCTAATTAAGGTCTGAAACCTTGGTCAACGCTATTTGAGCACACAAATCTTCAAGGGTGCCCAAACTTTTGCATTAGCGCATCTTCCTTTTTGTAATTTTGTAAAATGTAAACGATTAAAAAAAAATAATTATATATATATATATATATATATATATATATATTTTTTTTTTTTTTGCCTAAAATACAAAGGGCATGTGTCATCTTTAACTTTAGCCCTTTTAGAGATCATTTCATTTTCAACTTGCTTAACTGTTCACAATAACAGTAATTTTGACCAGGGATGCCCAGCCCAAATTTTTACATGCAACTGTATATAGCGTCTATTGCACTGACCATGGAATAAAATAGCTCAAGTTCTTGGACCCGTAGGCCAACATAACAACCACTGAGCAGTCTTTTGATGCATACCAAGTCCAAATACCTGCACAATACTTTAGTTCTGCAATTCTATCCGAGAGGACAGACTAATGTTCATCCGAGTCCATGTTTCCTATAAAACAATGGCCCTTAGGCCCACACAACAATGACTTTTCAGTCCATAAGCACAGTCTCTGGAAGTCCGTCATGAGTCCTTTAGGACAAGGGAACAATTAACACAGTCCTGACCCGGTTCGAACATTGGATCATCTGTTTCTTCCCCTCCCCTTTTGTGAACAAAAGTCTCTTCAAATTGCACAATGCCGCCTTAATGTCAGGCTCAGAGTCCCTTGGGGCAAAGTTCATGGAAAAACATGAGGCAGAGTATATGGGGAGATGACAAAGTCCATGGGGGTAATGTGCAAAGTCCATAGAGACATTGTTTTAGACCCTTAAACAATTCACAGTCCCTAAATCCAGCAGGGGGATGCACAAACATGCATAAAAAAACTGGTAGGGGGAACACAAAACTCGTAAGCCGTCCTGGCCATCACCAGGGGTTTACAGTACTTCCAGTGCCTTCTGCCCTCAGTTCCTTTCCGTGCAACAATCACAGCTGAAATTGATCACAGCTGACCTGTTCTCCTTAGCTGTAACTTAAATTTCATGGTCGTCCTCAGACCCATGTCTCTTTGGCACCTGATTTTCCCACGTATGTTGTTGATTGGGACCCTTGACAGGCATACACTGCCGCTGCAGCACCTGCCACCTCCGATAGACCTGATGCTTGGGTGTTGCCCATGGAAGACGCAGAGCTGGTGGTGGCTTCCCCGCTACTCTTCCAGGTATATTCGATGGGGCGTGAGAGCGTAGGGCTTGGAGGGGTGGGGGCCCTGACTGCTAGTTCCCTGTGTTGGGATTCGGCGGTCACCTGAGGATTCGCCTCCTCCGATTGAATAACTGCCACTACGTACCATCCACGTGGCCCGTCTTCCTTCACAAAGGAACAGTGGGTGGGCCTGTACTGCAAGGAACTGTCATTCACGTACAAACAGTGGCCAGTCCCATCTTCCTGCGCAAAATCGTACCCCTTCTCCCCATGAAAATACCTAGTCATCCAGTCGCCACCCTTTCCGCTCGTGGGAAAATTCAGTTGGGGAGGCACTCACTTTTTCTGCTCTTTCTTCCCTTGGAGCAATCAGGCTACCCATTGGGCCTTCTCAGTGTCTGGGGTCTCTTCCACATTAATTCATGGTAAAGGTGTGGAGTCAGTTTTCCATAGGGGTCTGAGGTTGCTTAACCACCACAGCTGCCACGAGCGCCTTCAAACATGCCACCCTGCCGCAGGGCCTTGGCCATGCAGACTCAGCCGCCTTCCATTCTGGACTGAGTTTTGGATTCGGAGCCATCACTGCGGCCTCCTCCAGAGCTTCCCCAGGGAGCATCTTCACCTGTAATCCTCCTGGCCCTTTCTCTTCCTCCAACTGGGCCATCCATCACTTCCACTCCACTCGACCAGGCCCGACACCATACCACCGGACGTCACGCTCAACAGGGTACCTGTACTCTTCCACTGCAACTTGCTTTCCCTTCTCCTGACTCACCAACAATGGCAATGGCCCAATATCACGAGGGTGTACTCCTCTTTCGCTCTCCCTCCGTTGGCTCACCTGCCTGTTTTCTGCCACTCCTCACCCATTCTCCATTGACTTGCTGCAATGTGCTTCTTTTTCTTCCCCTATGCCCACTGGGGGCGGGCACCGCTCACTACAGGCCTTCCCAGGCTGAACGGATTCTCGCGCTCTTTCACTTCTGTTATGCCCACGATGGGCTGGTTCATCTTGCTGTTTTGCACCACTCACCGCCATCTTGCAATCTGTGCTCGGTGACATCTTTGTGTTCACTGGATCCTCCCCCACATCTGTAAAGTTTTCTTGATGCACAGTAAAGGCTTTTTTCTGCCCACTCTTCCATAAAGGCCACCTCTCCTCTGGATACTCCAGTCTCTGCTTGGGATTCCACAGCTCCTTCAGGGTTACCTTTGGTCTCTGTGCTGCCTTTCTGATCAATGTCCTCCTTGCCTGGGCTTAGAGTATTGATGAGCGGCCCTCTATTGGCAGATTTTTTTGTGGTACCATTTTCTTTCCATTTGATGACAACGGATTTGATATCGCTCTGGGGGATCATCAGAGATTGAGATATTTTTTTTTTATAACTCAACCCTGAGTTCTCAATAACTATGTCCCTGACATGTTAAGATATCACCTTGCTCTTCATGGTGTTTTTTTAGTGGTGAATTTTGCTTACTGGTGTTGCAGCCTCTGTGGCCTTTCAGAAAAGGTGTGCATATACTGACAGATCATGTGATACTTAGATTGCACACAGGTGGATTTCTTTTCACTAAGTATGTGACTCATGAAGGTAATTGATTGCATCAGATATTTTAGGGGCTTCATCCAAAAAAGGGGTGAATACATATGCACATGCCAATTTTTAGTTATTTTTTAACAAATTTAATTTTTGCCTATATTTTTCTCACTTCACCAACTTACACTATTTAGTGCTGATGCATCACACAAATCAGATTACAAAGATATTTATATGCAGGTTGTAATGTAACAAAATACCGTATTTTTTGGACCATAAGACGCACCGGACCATAAGACGCACCCCAAATTTTCAGAATAAAAATAAGGAAAAAAAAATAATGTTTCAAATGGGGGTACGTCTTACAGTCCGAATTCAGCTTACCAGTGAAGGGATTCAGATCTTGTTGCCGAGATCTCGCCCGACGAGATCTCATTGACGAGATTTGAATCTGACCATGCGCCGGCCAGGCGGCCATTTTCCCGGCGCCCATGTTCTCGGAGGCCACCGCAACATGCCATTATGAGCGGGGGGGCCTCCGGGCTTTGACGAAATGCCGTCGGAGCCCCCACTGAGCCCAGAGAGCTGCTGCCACAGCCCCGCAGCACAGCCACTGCCCGCAGCACAGTCCCTGCCCGCAGCACAGCCACAGCCGCACCAGCATGGGAAGGGAGGCTGCATCGGGACTGCCGCCGCTGCCGCATGATTTGTAAGTATATTGCGACTAAAAGACGCACCCCCATTTTCCCCTAACATTTTTTGGGAAAAAAGTGCGTCTTGTAGTCCGAAAAATACGGTAGGTAAAAAGCCAAGGAGTTGAATACTTTCACAAGCCACTGTAATCCACACCTATACTAGACAATAATACAAACTACTAAACCACGGCTCGATTGCATTTATCTATTTAATATGCTTACTTATATAGAACCTATGTATTCCACAACGCTCTATAATTTCTTCTGGAGGAAATCCACACTAACATAGGCAAAACATACAAACTCCATGAAGATGTTGCTCTTGGTGGGATTTGTACCCAGGACCCCAGCAACATAGCGGACCTCTGTGCTAACCACAGTGCTGCATGTTCATTAAAGTGGCTTATGGTGGCAGTATGCTAACTCAGAGACTACAAGTTGCGGCAATATCTGAGAATTTCAAGCTATTTTTCCCGAATGTTAGAACTCAAAATTGTTCCTTAATGTCACAACAATATATGGCGATCACCCCTTCTAATCTCACATGTCATAATACACCAGGAACAGAGAGGCAACAGGCTTAGGCCTGTACTGAAGATGTTCCCAGGCACCTGTCCTCCAACATCAAAGCCCCAGGCAGCAGCTGAAGCCCTTCTAGGACCCTATAACTCCAGTCTTGGTGTGCATGCACCTTCCTCACCAGTATAATATATGACATGTACATCTGGAACATTAATTGTGAAAGATCAGAGAATTACATTTCTTGCTGTCTTCTGTCCTGATAATAGATAAATCAACAGCAAAGGCATCAACCTCAAATTATTCCATTGTTTGGTATTTGATGGATTGGGGTTGAATTAATGCCAGACAATGTCATACAGATATTCGGTGTGTTTGTTTCAAGCCATAATCTTTGTTTTTTTTTCTGGTGATTTAACTATCTGTTGGATGTAAATGAGTAGTGTACCTCTAAATCATATATACATATCTGAACATGGCCTTATGGTCTCTTAAGACATGTTCATACAAGACGTTAAATGACCATTGATCATCTATATAGAAGATAACATAGTTAGCAAGGCCAAAAAAAGTAATTTGTCCATCCAATTCAGCCTATATTCCGTCAGACTAAATCCCCAGATCTATGTCCTTCTAAAGAACCTAATAAACTGTAAGATACAATATTACGCTTCAGGAAGACATCCATGCCTCTCTAGAACCAGTCGACTGAGTTCACCATTACCACCTCCTCAGGCAAAGAATTCCAGATTCTCACTGCCCTAACAGTAAAGAATCCTCTTCTATGTTGGTGGAAAAACTTTCTCTCCTCCAGACGCAGAGAATGCCCCCTTGTGACCGTCACCTTCCTTGGTATAAATAGATCCTTGGAGAGATATTTGCATATCTCTACCTTATATAAGTATACCTTATATACTTATACATGGTTATTAGATCGCCCCTCAGTCGTCTTTCTTCTAGACTAAATAATCCTAATTTTGCTAATCGCTCTGGGTATTGTAGTTCCCCCATTCCCTTTATTAATTTGTATCCAGACTTCTTTTAATGCACCCCATTATCCTGTTTGCCTTGGCAGCTGCTGCCTGGCACTGGCTGCTCCGGGTAAGTTTATCATTAACTAGGATCCCCAAGTCCTTCTCCATGACAGATTTACCCAGTGGTTTCCTGTTCACTGTGTAATGGTGATATTGATTCCTTCTTCCCATGTATATAACCTTACATTTATCATTGTTAAACCGCAACTGCCACCTCTCGGCCCAAGTTTCCAACTTATCCAGATCCACCTGTAGCAGAATACGATCTTCTCTTGTATTGACTGCTTTACATAGTTTTGTATCATCTGCAAATATCGATATTTTACTGTGTAAACCTTCTACCAGATCGTTAATAAATATGTTGAAGAGAATAGGTCCCAACACCGACCCTTGCGGTACCCCAATGGTCACAGCGACCCAGTTAGTTGACTGGCAGCTTACACAGGCCGACAAATCAGTGATGCGGAGACAACAATAGCTAATACGTTCATCTTGGCTCTGTCTGTACAGTATCATGTTGTGTTTACACAGAGAGATTTCAATAACGATGATTTTTATGCATTCAAAAATATAATTGAAAATCATCGCAAATATAGAGTAAAGATCAGCTCACCCTGCATAAGGCTGTTAAGAGTCTTCATCATGGAAGGAGACACTACGTAAGTCCAAGTAAGAAATCCTCTAGTCATACTTTCAGATAAAAATAATGAACTTTATTCCAACAAAATTAAAAAATTTACATCCTCAAGTACATCCAAATTTTGCATGCGGTTTCCTTGTGTCTGTTGTCAGCGATTGACAGGTAACTCTTCTTTCAGTGACCTGCCTCTCCTGCCCGAGATCTCATGAAAGCGCTGTCATTCATTATTGCATGTGCACCTGTTTTTAGTAGCGTTTTTAGTGTTTCCACTTTTTTTTCCATTTGCACCATTTTTTAAGTCAATTTTATATGAGCTTTTTATGGCACATGCCTTCGACATGCGAAATGTGTCCAGCATGGCTATACCACTTTAAGTTTTACTGTATTCTTTAGGATTGGTTCAATCTGACAATGTGGCCTTTGGACCGAAAAAGGAAGTGCCTCACTGTTTGAGTGGTTTACGCATAGGCTTCTCAATAGTTTTTGAATAAAGCCATGAAAAATAATTTACATGATAAAACCTGCACTAAATAGTTTATGAAAGACATGAAAAATGGAATTTGATTTATACTCTTACAATGTTGAGGGTCCAGCCCTGCCTCTCCCCAGTTCTCGGAATTTAGAGGGTACAAATCTAGTGCATTCCCTCTGCACAGAGCCCCCTATCCAAATGGAAATGCAGAATGGCATTATTCAAGCGAATGCGCTGGAGGGTCTTTGTGAGGTTCCGCGTGGTCCAACCCCCACATCATAAACTAGTCATCACTTTCAATTTATTTTTATTGTAGACTTGCTTTCAGATAGACATTTAGTGATCTGAGATTTATAAGTATATGCTCTTTTTCTCTCTAATAAGCATTCATTACTAAGGAATGTTGCCGTGTAACTTTTAGACAAGTAGACCCTATGTTTCAGTAAATCGATAGGCGTGCACTCTGCATTGAACACAGATATATATCTTTCTGCTTAATGTCAGATGACAAAATCCACTCAAATTTATTGCCTCCATTGAGATAAGAAAAAGCTAGCAAAAAAAAAAAAACATTAAAATTTTGTCTTTCTTCACATTGGTTGACACCATTGAGTTCAATTTTCTCAATTTTGACAGGAAAACTGCAAATCGGCTTTTTATCAAAATGGATCTAGAACTTGAACCTTCTCTTTAGTTTATTTTACCAGTATCTTGGTGTTAACGAAAATGTGTTGGGTCTTGTCAACTATGGACAGAGCGAGGAACAAGAAAACTATGTTCTATTAGTGAAAAAGAAAAAAACATAATTTCTGCTACCACTGCAAAAAAACTCATAAAACTTGTCCATGTACCCCACATGCAGTGCAAATACGAATGTATGCACAATTGCGTTAAGGAGTGCTGTTCCCCTGCCCATATGCAGTTTAAAAAAAAATCAAATCTTTATGTCTTTTTTTATGAGGGTTTGGAAGCTGATCAGCGCCATAATCATCATTAAAAACTGCTATTCAAAATATTCTTGGAATATGCTCCCTACTTATTTCAATGGAAAATCCACAACGCTGTTCACACAGCTATTTTTTTCCAAGCAGTTTTTGAAAACTCACAACGGAAAAAAGTGACATTTCAATCCTCATATCTTGACAGAATATTTGGCACACTTGACATTACAAAAAAAAACACACAAGAAAATCTATTTAAAAAAAAAATACTAAAAAATGTGTCAGATCTGAAAATCCTGCGGGAAAAAATGCATAGATTCCATTGTCATGTTTTCAGTCACAAGCTTTTATTTTTTATTTTTTTTGCGCTTCCAGGCAAGGATCTGAGTTACAAGGCTCCCATTCACAGTTCTTGGAAAACAATTCTAGAAAAAAAATTTAGATTTAAAAGGGTGACCACAAATCAAGCCAAACCACTCAAAAAAGAGTACATACATACCAACTCTTCAAGTATATCCCATCCCATATATCGGCACCATAGAGCTGCACAGCAAATCCCTACAGGTCCATAATATGTACCCCCGTGCCAACATAAAGGGTACACTCTCCGGTCAACTTATTGATCAAAGTTCTTTTTCCTTCGGTACAATGTCTGGAACAACCCGCATCTTCCCCCGCACTTGATGGCTCATTTAATCAGCCATCGAGTGCCTTTAACAACCGCGGATGAAGAACTGTTAACTGGGAACCAGCTATATCCCGCTGTCAATCACTGACAGTGAAATTTAACACATCGGAAGCTCATCACAAATCCCGCCCATCGGTGCCCCTGTCATAAGATCATGGGGCACCACTGGGTTTTTATGACAGCTGGGGGTGTGAAGAAGACCCCCATGCCTGTAACTTTGAATCTTCTGGCCGGCGTTCATAGGAGATTGTGATTTTTGCTAGAAATAGCATTGCTGAAGCCTTGCTATGTATAGCACAGGTGATCGGACGATCGCATCTTGAAGTCTCCTAAGAGGATTATTGAAGTCAGTAAAAAAAAAAAAAAAGTTTTTAAAAATATGAAAAAAAAAAAAACGCCCCACAAAAGTTCAAATCAACCCCCTTTTGCCTCATTGAAAATAAAACAAGTATAAACAAGTAAAGAAGAAATGTCAGATCTATAAAAATATAAAATAAATTAATCCAATCGGTAAACTGCATAATGAGAAAAAAAATCAAAACTCCGGAATTACGTATTTTTGGCTGCTGCAACATTGCAATAAGAGGCAATGTATATACCACAAAATACTATCAATAAAAATGCCAGCCCTCCCCCAGCACCTGAAAAATGAAAACGCTACAGGTCTCTGAAAATTGCGATACAAGCAAATTTTTATTTTTTTTTACATATTTCGGAATTTTTTTTCACCACTTAAAAAAAAAATAGAAATGTTTGGTATCTACGTACTCATACTGACCTGGAAAATCATATTTCCAGATCAGTTTTACAATATAGTAAACATGGTAAATAAAACAAAAAACTATTGTGGAATTGCACTCTTCTTGCACTTTTACAGCACTTGGAATTTTTTTCTTGCTTTCCATTACACTATATAGTAAAATAAATGGTGTATTTCAAAAGTACAACTTGTCCCATAAAAAAGCTGTCATACAGATATACTGATCATAAAATAAAAAAGCTATAGCACTTGGAAGAAGGGGAGGAAAAAACTAAAGCGCAAAAGCGGAAAACTGCAAGTTCATGAGGGGGTTAATCAACATTTTAATCAATAGATCTTGGAATAATAAGTTCAACAATTGGATGTGTTCAATAAAAAAATGTTCCTGTGCTGAGATAATCTTATAAATGTGCCCCTGCTGTGTACTGTGTAATGGCCGTGTCTGACCGTACAGGGACATGGTCTGATCATACCACAGCTCCTGGGCAGGGGGAAAAGCAAAATGGTATACATATATTACAGCATGGGATCACAGTCGATTCTTTCTCTGCAGTAAAACATTGCTTTAAAACAGGAAGCAAAATGTTTTACCTCACAAAAAGAATCAGCTGTGCTCCCCGGCTGTAATCTACTATATAATTGTCTAAGGGTCACTTCCGTCTTTCTGTCTGTCCTTCTGTCTGTCCTTCTGTCTGTCACGGATATTCATTTGCTGATTGGTCTTGCCAGCTGCCTGTCATGGCTGCCGCGACCAATCAGCGACGGCCACAGTCCGATTAGTCCCTCCGTACTCCCCTGCAGTCAGTGCCCGCTCCATACTCCCCGCAGTCACCTCTCACACAGGGTTAATGCCAGCGGTAACGGACCACGTTATGCCGCGGGTAACTCACTCCGTTACCGCCGCTATTAACCCTGTGTGACCAAGTTTTTACTATTGACGCTGCCTATGCAGCGTCAATAGTAAAAGGATCTAATGTTAAAAATAATAATAATAATAAAAAAAAATCATTATATACTCACCTTCCGCCGCCTTTGCCGCTCCTCGCGACCCTCCGGTAACCGCTCCGTGCAAGCGGCAGGTTCCGGTAGCAAGGATCGTATGGGAGAAGGACCTGCCATGACATCACGGTCATGTGACCGCAACGTCATCACACCCTGGGACCGGACGCTGTCGCCTGTACCGCGCACAGGCGACAGAACTACAAGTATGGTGAGTATGTTAGAACTACAAGGGGCCCTCGGATCGGAAGGTGAGTATGTTTATTTTTTATTTTTTAACCTGTGACATACTTGGCTGGGCAATATACTACGTAGCTGGGCAATATACTACGTGGCTCTGTGCTGTATACTATGTTGCTGTGCAATATACTATGTTACTGGGCAATATACTACGTGGCTGGGCAATATACTACGTGGCTCTGTGCTGTATACTACGTCACTGGGCAATACACTACATCGCTGTGCAATATACTACGTGGCTCTGTGCTGTATACTATGTCACTGGGCAATATACTACGTGACTGGGCAATATACTACGTGGCTGGGCAATATACTACGTGGCTGGGCAATATACTACGTGGCTCTGTGCTGTATACTACGTCACTGGGCAATATACTACGTCACTGGGCAATATACTACGTGGCCGGGCAATATACTACATAGCTGGGCAATATACTACATGGCTGGGCAATATACTACGTGGCTCTGTGCTGTATACTACGTCGCTGTGCAATATACTACGTGGCTCTGTGCTGTATACTACGTCACTGGGCAATATACTACGTCACTGGGCAATATACTACATCACTGGCCAATATACTACGTCACTGGGCAATATACTACGTGGCTGGGCTATATACTACGTGGCTGGGCAATATACTACGTCGCTGGGCAATATACTACGTCGCTGGGCAATATACTACGTGTCTGGCCAATATACTACGTTCCTGGGCAATATACTACGTCGCTGGGCAATATACTACGTGTCTGGCCAATATACTACGTGGCTGGGCAATATACTACGTGGGCTGGGCAATATACTACGTGGACATGCATATTCTAGAATACCCGATGCGTTAGAATCGGGCCACCATCTAGTGTCTGTATATTCTCCTTTGTGTCCTCCGTTGCCCAGGAGCTGTGGTATGATCAGACCATGTTCCTGCACAGTCAGACACAGCCATTACATAGTACACAGCAGGGGCACATTTATGGGTAAATATATTTTTATTAAAGAGAAGAGAATTTTACAAGAAAAACAGTAGTAGAAAACTACGACAATGATCAAAGTACTTTTCCTTATAATATACAATTCGAGAAGAGTAACACAAAAAACACTCGTTCACAAACCTTGCATAAATCTTACATAAAAGAAAGAAAAAAAAACGGTAACTTTAACATATAAGCAATAACTCCTTGCCCCCGCAACAGGCGAGGACTTTCATTACCGTGAATAAAAGAAAGCATACCTAAAATCAGTTCGCCCATGTCACCTAGAGCGAGACATGCACGCAAATAGTAACATTATAAAAGTAACTGGTAAATCATGGTACAGACCTATCACACCGAGCTGGTGGAAGGTGAACAGCTCACCCAGGGGGGAGATAGAAAGAGGAGGAAATAGAGGGGGGAGCCCATGTAAGTGCGGCTCAAGAAAAGAAATATAAAATGAGAACACGAAAAGAAAAGAAGAGTAGCTTAGTAATCGACTGTAGAATAGACAGGTGTATTCAGGTAAACAGGTCAGGGAAACGAGCAGAATCTTTAAATAGAATCCATTCAGTCCAGATACCTAAAAAGGAGACCCTTGTCTGTGAAAGGTCTGCATCAATTTCCTCCATCCTAAAGATGGTTTCAAATTCTGAAAACCACTCCACAACATCGGGGGGAAACGGGTCTCGCCATCGGCGGGGGATCACCGTCCTAGCAGCCGCTAGGCAAAATTTAAGGATGTCCTTTTTTTGGGATCCCACTGAACCGGGAATCATGGAGAGCAATGCCATCTCCGGAGTACCGGTGATGTGCTTGCCTGTGATCAAACCATAATTTCGGAACACTTAGTCCCAGAATGTTCTAATCAAGGGGCAGCCCCACCAGATATGCAAAAGGGAGCCAATGCCATTTCCACACCTCCAGCAGCAGTTTGAAATTGAGGGAGAACATTTGTGTAACCTGTCAGGTGTGAGGTACCACCTATATTGCAGTTTATACCCCTTCTCCGAGGCCTCACTGGAACTCGGGAGTTTATGGTTCATCAGGAAGCAACGCTCCCATTCCTCATCCGACAAAGTCCGCCCTAAATCCTTCTCCCAAGCAGACTGGAAATAGAGCCTTGCGTCAGAGTCAGGTGTTGAAAAAATTGAGTAGAGGGAAGAGATTCCCCTGCTCGGGGCGTCTCCACCGGCAAACAACAGTTCCAAGGGAGAGAGTCTACAGTTCGAACCCCTTGGCAAATTCAAAGAGGCCAGGAAGGACCGGACCTGCAAGTACTCCCACCAAAGAAGTTTAGTGGAGGGAGATTGGGTTTGGAGGGAACAGAGGGTGGGAATCTCGCCACGCTGTAAAATATCACCAACCCGTATGTCATCCTCGTATTTCCATCCCATGAAGGCTTTCCTGTGAATGCCCGGAGGAAATGCCGGGTTGCAAAAAATAGGTGTAAGAAGGCTGGCCCCAAGAGGAGCGGACCCCTTCACACCACTGCAGTGCCATGCCCTCATAGCCTCTGAGGTTAGGAAGGAAAATCTCCCCCGTTGAAGAGCATATTGCTTTGGGATCCACTGAAGATAATGAAGAGGCAAATCGGACCATTCTTGTTCCAACTCTACCCATTTTTTAAATTTAATTTTATATTTCCAGTCCAAGAGGCGAACTAATATGGCCGCCCTGCAATAGTTTCGGAGGTTGGGTAGACCCACCCCACCAAACTGGCGTGGCCTAGATAAAACCTTGTAACTCACCCTCTGTGTTTTCCCCTTCCAGATAAAACGGGAAATCAAGGACTGTATTTTAATAAAAAACGATTTATGTGGCCAAATGGGAATCGCCTGAAAGATATAAAGAAATCTCGGCAGGATATCCATCTTAACCACCTGAATCCTACCGAGCCACGACAGCCTCAATGGGCTGTAAGACTCCAGAAGGGATCCCACCCTGTTCAAAATGACCTGATGGTTCAAAGAAAATAATTGAAGAGGATCCGAGGTGAGGTTCACCCCGAGATATGAAATCTGATCCTGTTGCCATCTAAAGGGGAAGGCCCGCTTCAAAGAAGCTACCACGTAAGAAGATAGAGAAATGTTTAGGACCTCAGTTTTGGAGTAATTAATCTTGAAGTTACTTAAATCCCCGAAGGATTCAAACTCCTTCATAAGCACTGGAAAAGAAACGACTGGGTTAGAGACGAAGAGGAGGATGTCGTCGGCAAATAGGGCCGTTTTATGGTTAGAGTTTCCAACCTGAATCCCTGAGATACTGTCATTAACTCGGATAGCCTTAGCCAAATGCTCAATAACTAAAACATATAATAGGGGTGACAACGGGCAGCCTTGTCTAGTACCGTTCTGAATATAAAAACGATCGGACAAAGATCCATTGACTCTAACACGAGCTGAGGGTTTTGAATATAATGACATAATTTTCCCCAGGAAATTGGATTGTAAGCCAATATGGGTCAGGGTCTCCCGTAGAAAGTCCCAATGGACTCTATCAAAGGCCTTTTCCGCGTCAATCGACAGAAGACAAAGAGGGGACTTTTGCATCTTGGTCCTCTCAATAAGGAGAAGAGACCTGATAATGCTGTCCCGCGCCTCCCGGCCCTTGACAAAGCCCACCTGATCAAGGTCGATAATAGATGGGAGAAGTCCCGGCAATCTGTAGCAGGGGCACATTTATAAGATTATCTCAGCACAGGGGCATTTTTGTTGAACACAACCAATTGTGGAAATTATTTTTAGTCCAAGATCTATGTAATTTATTCATGGGAAACTCCCTTTAGGGATACCTCCATATTGTGGCATCCAATGGTAAATAGCATGATTTTTTAAAACATTAAAACAATCGTATAAAGAAACAAAGGGGTCTGGTAGACATCTATGGGTACAATTGCACTTCTCTGTAAATTGCAGTGCTGTACAGTGCCTTAGTAAAGTCATTTCCATGTGTAAAAAATTAATTCGACCAAGACTGCAGCGTTTCATGAGGTGTCTGCGCCTCCTAGTGGATATTTTATAGTGTCAGGTAATCCAGATGCAAATGAAAGTAAACTCCAAAAAACAAACCCCACATGCTCTATATAGTATAGTTTTAGGAACACATGAGCGATATTCTGGTAATTTTCTACATTTTACCACCAAGGTAAACTGTGATCAGCCAATCAGCCTAAGCCTATGTTCACAATGTATTTTAGCATACGTTCAGTGGCTCCATCGGGGCTTACCTTTGAAGACCAGCAAAATAGGATTCTGCCGTATGCGCCGATGAGAAACTGACTATAATGATACAGAGGGAGACGCGATGTGCTCTGTCGGACATCATTTTTGGCCGTATGTCCATTAAAAACACGTCATTATCTATGACGGGATCCGACAGCTGTGACCCTCATTGATTAGCAGAACGCAAAAAATGTATAAAAGTTCAAATCACCCTTCTTTTCTCATACAAGAAAAAATGATATTAAAAAGTCTTATGTCTATATTCCAATCTATTAAAATATAAAATTAATTAACTGGATAGAAAAACGGCATCATGAGAAATAACCTAAATGCCAGAATTACATTTTTTCATCCGCCCCAACATTGCAAAAAAAGCAGTAAGAGGCAACTAAAACATCATATGTACATGAACATGTTATCAATAAAAACATCTGCTCAGGGCGCGAAAACCAAGCCCTCACCCATCAACTAAAAACTGGAAACGTTACAGGTCTCGGAAAATGTCGACATAGCAAACTGTTTGGGGTTTTTTTCTTACAAATTTTTTTTAAAATTCCACCACATATAATAAAAAAAAAAGATACGTTTGGGATCTCCGTAATTGTACTCATCTGGAGAATCATATTGTCAGGTCAGTTTTATCATATAATAAACATGGTAAATTAAAAAAAAAAAAACAATTATGGAGTTGTAATTTTTTTTTTGCATTTTTGCCGCACTTGGAATAATTTTAACGCTTTTGCTGTGAATCACATGTTAAAATGAATCCTGTCATTCAAAAGTACAACTCGTCCCGCAAAAAAACAAACCCTCATATGGCTATACCGATAGAAAAATAAAAAAGTTATAGCTCTTGGAAGAAAAATGGAAAGTTGCCATGTTGAGACGGGGTTGAAGGGGTTCTCTACTGCTAGGACATCCCCTTCTCATTTCTCATGCCTGGCTCCGGTATGTTACTGAACCTTCCACCCAATCAGTGGACAACCCCTTTAAAGAAGTTGTCGTTGTCTCATGTTCTTCAGAAGCACACCGCTCCTCTGCCTCCCAGCTTCCTGGGGACCTTTGGGCTCCTAAAGATTGACAGTTTGGGTCAACAGCATAGCCTCTGCTAGCAGTACTGGAGAAGAGCATGAGGAACGAGGCTGGCCGGATCCTACACTTCAAGAGGTTGTCTCATTAACATATATGGATTCATGGAGGGGATATAACTGCTCTGGTTCTGGTAGATCCAGCCCCTTGAATGTAGTAGATCAGTCATTTATTTGAATGGCCAGCATGTAACACTACATGTATGGTGGGGCAACCCTGGCAATATCAGGTGATTGCATGGCCGTTGTCTGTGTTAGGCCTCTTTCACACGTCCTGATATTTCCGGTACCGGAAAAACCGGTACCGGAGATATCCGTGTCCGTATGTCCGTGTGCTCAAGTGGCACATCAGTGTGGCACACGTGCGGCATCCGTGTGCCGCCTGAGGACCACACGGACCGTGCAGGAGAGACAGCGCTACACTAAGCGCTGTCCCCCCAGCATGTGCTGCTGAAGGCAGAATTCATCTCTTCTCCCCCAGCGTTCGTTGGAGAGAAGAGATGAAAGATCAAGTTTTGTTTTTTTTGTGAAAAATAAATTTTGCATGTGCCCCCCGCCTCCCCCCTCAGTGCGCCGCCTGGTCCCTTGCCGCAGAAATACTCACCTACTGTAGCTCCCGCGATGTCTCCTCTGTCCTCTCCGCGCTGGCAGCTTCTCCTGTGTGAGCGGTCACGTGGTGCCTCTCATTACAGTCAGTGAATATTCCCTGACTGTAATGAGCGGTCCCACGTGACCGCTCACACAGGAGAAGCTGCCAGCGCGGAGAGGACAGAGGAGACATCGCGGGAGCTACAGTAGGTGAGTATTTCTGCGGCAAGGGACCAGGCGGCGCACTGAGGGGGGAGGCGGGGGGCACATGCAAAATTTATTTTTCACAAAAAAAAACAAAAAACTTGATCTTTCATCTCTTCTCTCCGGCGGGGGAGAAGAGATGAATTCCGCCTTCAGCACCACAGCGGGGGGGACAGCGCTTAGTGTAGCGCTGTCTCTCCTGCGGGCGGTACGTGCACACGGAGGAGAGTGCACACTGTTCTCCGTGTGCACGTGTGCTGTCCGTATTGTGGTCCGTGCTGCCGGTCAAAAACGGACATGTCGACGTGTTTTCAGCACGGACATACGGTCCGTGTGAAAACACGCACATGTGCATAGACCCATTGATTTAAATGGGTCTACGTGTGTCAGTGTCTCCGGTACGTGAGAAAACTGTCACTACACGTACCGGAGACACTGACGTGTGAAAGAGGCCTTACTATGACTCTAGTCCCAGCCATTTTATACCTTAGATGCAGCTGGAAAATGGGCATCTAAGTGGTTTGAGGAAACGAGAGGGCTCTCTCTGTAACCCCACTGGTCAACCAATGAATTGCTATGGCAGTCAGGGACCGAACAGTGGCAGCCATGTTAATACACCTATTAGGCAGGGGCTAACAGGATGCTGGTTACCAGTATCGGGACAGGTATAATTACCTGCAATAGAGAAATATTGTGCAGTCTTATACCTTGTGGGACAAAAAAGTAAGGAAATGTTAGATTAAATGTTTAACTCCTCTGTGACAGTTGCTCTATATGTATGGTGGCTGTGCGCCATCACAATATGGAGTGGCTCAGGAGTTGAGTTTGCCCTCAGAAAAATTGCACCCTCAAGGGAACCTGTCAGCAGGATTGTGCACAGTAACCTACAGACAGTGTCAGGTCGGCGCCGTTATACTGATTATAATGATAGCTTGGTTGATGAAATCCGTTTTGTGCTACTGGGCAGGCGTGAAAGGTGATGGCCGTATCTCTCATCAGTCAAACTGCTGACAGGTCCACTTTAATCCTTATTTTCAGTTTTGAGTTAATGATATGCTTGTGCCCCAGGGCGGCCTGTGGGGGGTCTTCATGTGGGGCTCTGATCAGATATTCATAATGCAGACTGCTAACAGGTCACTGATCCCTCACTGACCTGCCCCCTAGTTTGCATAATAAATATATACTAATGTGTGTATTTGAAAAAAATGTCACCTCATCAAAATGGCGGCGCCTGCGCACTATCACTTGTCGGTTAGTGCCTATTATATTGCTGTGTTGAAAAGAAAAAAAAAATCACCATCAAAATGGTGCCGTCTGCTGCGCCTGCGCATTAGCATCTATCTCATTCCGATAGATGCTACTGCGCATGCACCACCTCCGGTGCCATTTTGTTGTGTAAATTTTTTTTGGCTGCAGTAACAAGGAGCCTGCGCAGTAGCATCTATCGGTACACATCAGCTGCTAATGCGCAGGCACAGCCGATGGCACCATTCTAATGGTGATTCTTTTTTCTTTTCAACACAGCAATATAATAGGCACTAACTGACAAGTGATAGTGCGCAGGTGCCATGTTGATGAGGTGACTTGTTTTTTTCAAATACGCACATTAGTATATTCATTATGCAAACTAAGGGGCGGATCAGTGACCTGTCAGCAGTCTGCATTATGAATATATAATCAGAGCGCCACATACCCCAGCCCCGCCTTAGGGCACGAGAATCTCATTAACTAAAAAGTGAAAATAAAGATTAAAAAATAACCACAATATGGATTTCATCAACCAAGGTATAATTTTAACCCCTTAGGCTGGGGTCACATTGCGTTATGGTCGTCCGTCTAATGGACTACGTTACACTGCGGCATAAACGCGGTGTAACGTAGTCCGTTACGGCCGCCATTGACTGCAATGTTGGACACATCGCTAGCGCACGCCCACAGTGGGCGTGCGCTAGGGATGTGCCGTCATTGAGTGACGGACCCTGAGGCGCGGGCTGCGGCGTTTCCGGGTCCGTCACTGCTAGCGCATGTAAACGTCGGCACATGCGTTAACAGCAGCCCATTAGCGTATGTGCTGAATGGGCTGCAGCTAACGCAATGTGACCCCAGCCTTAGTGACAGAGCCAATTTTGTACTTAATGACCAGGCCAATTTTTACAATTCTGACCACTGTCACTTTATGAGGTTATAGCTCTAGAACGCTTCAACGGATCCCGCTGATTCTGACATCTGACATTGTTCTTTCGTGACATGTTGTACTTCATGTTAGTGGTAAAATGTATTCGTTATGACTTGCGTTTGTTTATGAAAAAAAAGAAATTTGGTAAAATTTTTGAAAATTTTGCAATTTTCAAATTTTTTATTTTTACGCCATTAAATCAGTGAGTCATATTGCACAAAATACTTAATAAACAACATTTCCCACATGTCTACTTTATATCAGCACAATTTTGGAAACATAATTTTTTTTTGTTAGGACGTTATAAGGGTTAAAAGTTGACCAGCGATTTCTCATTTTTCCAACAAAATTTACAAAACAATTTTTTTTTTAGGGACCACCTCACATTTGAAGTGACTTTGGGGGTGTCTATATAACAGAAAATACCCAAACGTTACACCATTCTAAAAACTGCACCTCTCAAGGTGCTCAAAACGCCATTCAAAAAGTTTATTAACCCTTCAGGTGCTTCACGAGAACTAAAGCAATATGGAAGGAAAAAAATGAACATTTTACTTTTTTCACAAAAAATGTACTTTGTAACCATTTTTTTTTATTTTCACAAGGGTATCAGGAGAAAATGGACCACAAGATTTGTTGTGCAATTTCTCCTGAGTATGTCGATACCCTGTATGTGGGGGAAAGCTACTATTTGGGCGCATGGCAGAGCTCAGAAGGGAGGGAGCACCGTTTGACTTTTTGAACGCGAAATTGGCTGGAATCAAAGGTGGCGTCATGTCGTGTTTGGAGACCCCCTGATGTACCTAAACAGTGGCACCCCCAATTGTAACTCCAACACACCCCTAACCCTAATCCCAACCATAACACTAACTTTAGCCCAACTCTAACCCTAATGGAAAAATGGAAATACATTTTTTAATTTTTATTATTTTTACCTAAGGGGGTGATAAAGGGGGGTTTGATTTACTATTTTTTTTTTATTTTGAGCACTGTGATAGGGTCTACCACAGTTATCAAAATGAACCAATAGGAAAAATGTCCTATTGTTGTTGGCCCACAGATCTCGGTGGGTGCACTGCGCATGCGCCCACCATTTTCTTCCTGGAAGAAGATGCCGCCGGCATGGGGACTTCACGGGGGGATGCAGAGACACCGGAGGTGCTGGGGGAGGATTAGGGGACCCAATTTCTATCTCCTCTGATGCGTGTTCACATCAGATGAGAAATTAAATCGGAAATCTGCCTTTACCTGCACTGGGGCTGGTAAAAACCGACACGAATCGTGTTCTTTGGGGTCTCGCTATAAAGCGGTGCTGAGGAATACATATCCTTAATTGTCACCGTTAAAAGGCATATCGGCAGTCGTTAAGGGGTTAATCAGCATAACAGCGCCGATCTGACACTGTGTTACTGTAAACAATCCTGCTGACAGGCCCCCTTTAAGGCCGGCATCACACTAGCGAGTTTTACGGACGTATGAGCGCAGAAAATACGTCCGTAAAATACGCATTACACACGGCCCAATGAATCTCTATGGGGCTGCTCCTATCAGCCGTATATTACGCATCCCTAATATATACGGTATTTTACGGCCGTAGAAAATCGCAGCATGCTGCGTTTGTCAGCGTATTGCGCAAAAAATACGCAAATGAAAGTCTATGGGGGCGAGAAAAATACGGATTACACACGGACCAGCAGTGTGACTTGCGAGAAATGCGCAGCAGTGTTCTATAGAAAAGCCAGTAATTCAATTGCCGGCTTTTCATTTCTCCTTCACAAACCCAACAGGATATGAGACATGGTTTACATACAGTAAACCATCTCATATCCCTTTTTTTTTTGCATATTCCACACTACTAATGTTAGTAGTGTGTATGTGCAAAATTTGGGCGCTGTAGCTTGTAAAATACTGGGTTAAATCGCGGAAAAAATTGGCGTGGGCTCCCGCCAGTGACTGAGGGCAGATATTAATAGCCTAGAGAGGGTCCATGGTTATTGGCCCCCCTGGCTTAAAACATCTGCCCCAGCCACCCCAGAAAAGGCACATCTGGAAGATGCACCTATTCTGGCACTTGGCCTCTCTCTTCCCATTCCCGTGTAGCGGTGGGATATGGGGTAATGAAGGGTTAACGTCACCTTGCTATTGTAAGGTGACATTAAGCCAGATTAATAATGGAGAGGCGTCAATTATGACACCTATCCATTATTAATCCAATAGTACGAAATGGTTAAAGGGAACCTGTCACCACGTTTTTGGAAGATGGGATAAAAATAGCGTTAAATAGTGGCAGAGGTGGGCGTTACATTAGTGTGTGTGTTATGCGTTTATTACCCACCTAAGTTGCCGAAATAACTTTGCAAAGTCTCCGTTTTCGCCTGTCAATCAGGCTGGTCAGGTCGCATGGGCGTTGTCTTCCCCCAGATTTGGCGTAGTTTTCCGTTGGTGGCGTAGTGGTGTGCGCATGCCCAAAGTCCGGAATCCTCTTCCAGGGGATTTAAAATAGCGCGGTGTTCGTTATTGCATTGGTGATCGGTGGGCGCGGCCATCTTCCTTTGGCCGCGCGTGCGCAGAAGCGGCGCTCTGCTGGCCGCGGCTTCAGGAAAATGGCCGCCGCGATATCCATCTGCGCACGCGCGGCATCCCGCGGCCATTTTCCTGAAGCCGCGGCCAGCAGAGCGCCGCTTCTGCGCACGCGCGGCCAAAGGAAGATGGCCGCGCCCACCGATCACCAATGCAATAACGAACACCGCGCTATTTTAAATCCCCTGGAAGAGGATTCCGGACTTTGGGCATGCGCACACCACTACGCCACCAACGGAAAACTACGCCAAATCTGGGTGAAGACACCACGCCCATGTGACCTGACCAGCCTGATTGACAGGCGAAAACGGAGACTTTGCAAAGTTATTTCGGCAACTTAGGTGGGTAATAAACGCATAACACACACACTAATGTAACGCCCACCTCTGCCCCTATTTAACGCTATTTTTATCCCATCTTCCAAAAACGTGGTGACAGGTTCCCTTTAATAAAACACACACACATTATTTAAAAGTATTTTAATTAAATAAAGACACGGTGTTTTAATATTTTATTATACTGGTAATGCACCTGAAGACCCTTGTCACCTGAAATAAAGTAAAAAAACAATCAAACAATATTCCACACCTTCCGTCGTTCCGTCAGTCCCACGATGTAAATCCATCTGAAGGGGTTAAATCATTTTACAGCCAGGAGCTGTGCTAATGCACCCGCTCCTCTGTCTGTAAAATGTTGTGAATGAATGGAGTGCAGGGGAATGGCCTGTAGTTACCTTGATTCGCGGTGATGCGCCCTCTGCTGGATGTCCTCATATGAACTCGAGCCTGAAAAGTTCCCACGCTCGAGTTCATATAAGGACATCCAGCAGAGGGCGCCTCACCGCGAATCAAAGTAACTACAGGACATTCCCCTGCACTCCATTCGTTCACAACATTTTACAGACAGGAGCGGGTGCATTAGCACAGCTCATGGCTGTAAAATGATTTAACCCCTTCAGATGGATTTACATCGTGGGACTGACGGAAGGTATGGAATATTGTTGTTTGTTTTTTTTTACTTTATTTCAGGTGACAAGGGTCTTCAGGTGGATTACCAGTATAATAAAATATTAAAACACCCTGTGTCTTTATTTCATTAAAATACTTTTAAATAATGTGTGTGTTTTTAAATAATGTGTGTGTTTTATTAACCATTTCATACTATTGGATTAATAATGGATAGGTGTCATAATTGACGCCTCTCCATTATTAATCTGGCTTAATGTCACCTTACAATAGCAAGGTGACATTAACCCTTCATTACCCCATATCCCACCGCTACACGGGAGTGGGAAGAGAGAGGCCAAGTGCCAGAATAGGCGCATCTTCCAGATGTGCCTTTTCTGGGGTGGCTGGGGGCAGATGTTTGTAGCCAGGGGGGGCCAATAACCATGGACCCTCTCTAGGCTATTAATATCTTCCCTCAGTCACTGGCTTTACCACTCTGGCGGAGAAAATTGCGCGGGAGCCCACGCCAATTTTTTCCGCAAATTAACCCTTTATTTTAGCAGCTACAGCGCCCAAATTTTGCACATACACACTACTAACATTAGTAGTGTGGAATATGCAAAAAAAAAAAGGGGATATGAGATGGTTTACTGTATGTAAACCATGTCTCATATCCTGTCGGGTTTGGGAAGGAGAAATTAAAAGCCGGCAATTGAATTACCGGCTTTTAGGATATCTAGCGCTGAATTAAATATAAATACAGAATATATATATATGTGTCTCAATGACATATATGTATATATATACTGTATATATGTTTTAACGAACATTTGAGCACATAAATCCATTAGATGTCGGTTTTGCAAGCCTGCGAGAAAATATTGCAGTACGGATGCCATACGGATTACATACGGAGGATGCCATGCGCAAAATACGCTGACACACCCTGCCTACGGATGACATGCGGATCACTATTTTGGGAACATTTCTGCGTATTCCGGCCGTAAAAAACGGACCGTATTGTCTTACGCTGAGTGTGACGCCGGCCTAAGGCTGTGTGCACAAGTTGCAGATCTGGGGTGTTTCTTTCCTTGCAGATTTTCTAGATAAACCTGAAGCAATCCTGATGCCAGTAAAGTGAGTGAGAAACCTGACATGTCATGCACACATTGAGTATTTGCGACTTACAGATTTGGTGCAGAAAATAATCTGCAGCATGTCACTTCTTTGTGCGTTCCTAACCTGCTTTTTTTCACCATTGACTTCACTGAAATCAGTCAAAAACGCACCAAAAACATGCGTTTTTCCTGCCAAGAGATGCTGAAAGTTCACGCAACATGCACACATACCAGGGTCCTGATCTGTTGCTCAGTTTTTCCAGAAAAGGTCCTTCATTCAAATATGCTAATGATGCGCTCTGTGCCCCCTGGGCGTGGCTGAGCAGTGCCCCTTCCCACCTACTCATTTTGCATGTAGAAATAGCAGTGAATTCACACCCTGCAGATTTTGCTGCTGACATTTTTTTCCATTCGTCTGACTAGGCCAGCTGCATAACTTTCGGTAACAAAATCTGCCCCATTCCTCCGCTAGATGCCCCATCCTATGTCCATGCCGCCCCGCTCTTGTTCCTGTGCCAGACACAGGATAGTATTCCTACTGTCTACACGCTAGAGGAGGGGGCTGGCTTTGCCAATGATATTAAGTCTACAGCCCAATGTCTGGTCACCTGCCAGCACAAGAACCGCCATCCTGTGCCAATCATGGCCCTACAACATAGGCACCTAGAACTTGGGGTGAGTGGGGGGACATGGCCGAATGGGGCTACACGACAGGGCAGCTACCAGACCCACAAAGCTTCCTCCTAAGGGTCAGCCGTGTAGTGCACATTATTCATGGGAATATCCCTGCTCCAGTATTAATCCACAACTAGGCAGGTCTGCCATTCAGGATCCTGGGAGCTGGGTGACAACAACTACATCTAGAGTAATGTCCACATACCTCCCAACCGTCCCGGATCCCGCGGGACTGTCCTGATTTTGACAGCCAGCCCCGGGATCCCGGGCGGGACACTAATGTCCCGTGCCTAGGGCAGGGACAATGCAGGGGGCGGCACCTGAGTAGCTTAGGTTTGTGGCTGTTTTTTTTTTCTTATACATGCTGGGTCTCCTCCCGACCGATCCCGCTGCGTGTGTGTGTGTGATGGCTGCATGTGTGTGATGGCTGCGTGTGTGTGTGTGTGATGGCTGCGTGTGTGTGTGTGATGGCTGCGTGTGTGTGTGTGATGGCTGCATGTGTGTGTGATGGCTGCATGTGTGTGTCTGATGGCTGCGTGTGTGTGTGTGATGGCTGCGTGTGTGTGTGATGACTGCGTGTGTGTGATGACTGCGTGTGTGTGTGATGACTGCGTGTGTGTGTGATGGCTGTGTGTGTGTGTGTGATGACTGCGTGTGTGTGTGATGGCTGTGTGTGTGTGTGATGGCTGCATGTGTGATGCATTTGTGTCAAAGCTGCATGTGTTTGTGAGCTGCGTTTGTGATGCTGCGTGTGTATGTGTGATACTGTGTGTGTGATGCTGCATGTGTGTGAGCTGCGTGCCTGTATGTCATTATACAGTATGGAGAACTGTGGCCATAATACAGTATGGAGCATCATGTGGGGTCATTATACAGTATGAAGCATCATGTGCAGTCATTATACAGTATGGAGCATCATGTGCGGTCATTATACAATATGGAGCATCATGTGCAGCCAGTATACAGTATGGAGCATCATGTGTGGTCATTATACAATATGGAGCATCATGTGCAGTCATTATACAGTATGGAGCATCATGTGCAGCCAGTATACAGTATGGAGCATCATGTGCGGTCATTATACAATATGGAGCATCATGTGCGGTCATTATACAGTATGGAGCATCATGTGCGGTCATTATACAGTATGGAGCATCATGTGCGGCCATTATACAGTATGGAGCATCATGTGCAGTCATTATACAGTATGGAGCATCATGTGCGGTCATTATACAGTATAGAGCATCATGTGCGGCCAGTATACAGTATGGAGCATCATGTGCGGTCATTATACAGTATGGAGCATCATGTGCGGTCATTATACAATATGGAGCATCATGTGTGGCCATTATACAGTATGGAGCATCATGTGTGTTCATTATACAGTATGGAGCATCATGTGCAGCCAGTATACAGTATGGAGCATCATGTGCGGTCATTATACAATATGGAGCATCATGTGCAGTCATTATACAGTATGGAGCATCATGTGCAGCCAGTATACAGTATGGAGCATCATGTGCGGTCATTATACAATATGGAGCATCATGTGTGTTCATTATACAGTATGGAGCATCATGTGCGGCCATTATACAGTATGCATGCGGTCATTATACAGTATGGAGCATCATGTGCGGTCATTATACAGTATGGAGCATCATGTGCGGTCATTATACAGTATGGAGCATCATGTGCGGCCATTATACAGTATTGAGCGTCATGTGCGGCCATTATACAGTATGGAGCATCATGTGCGGCCATTATACAGTATGGAGCATCATGTGTGGCCATTATACAGTATGGAGCATCATGTGCGGTCATTATACAGTATGGAGCATCATGTGCGGCCATTATACAGTATTGAGCGTCATGTGCGGTCATTATACAGTATGGAGCATCATGTGCGGCCATTATACAGTATGGAGCATCATGTGCGGCCATTATACAGTATGGAGCATCATGTGCAGCCAGTATACAGTATGGAGCGTCATGTGCGGTCATTATACAGTATGGAGCATCATGTGCGGCCATTATACAGTATGGAGCGTCATGTGCGGCCATTATACAGTATGGAGCATCATGTGCGGTCATTATACAGTATGGAGCATCATGTGCGGTCATTATACAGTATGGAGCATCATGTGCGGCCATTATACAGTATGCATGCGGTCATTATACAGTATGGAGCGTCATGTGTGTTCATTATACAGTATGGAGCGTCATGTGTGGCCATTATACAGTATGGGGCATCATGTGTGGTCATTATACAGTATGGAGCACTGTGTGGCCATATTTTTTTGTTTATAACTATTGTATATGAAACAGTGTGATCAGCAGTGCTAAATGGGTGTGCTTGGGACGTGGATATGGGTGTGACTAATTATGAATGGGTGTGGTCAGAGGCGTGGCCTAAAATTTGCCGCGCCGCAAACTTTCTCCCTCTTTCCCATCTTCAAAAGTTGGGAGGTATGGTAATGGAGGTCACAGCCTCTGACAGCCGGTGTTCAGGGCTTATATAGTGGAGCGTCTTCTTATATGGAGGTAGAATGTCTCCAGCAGTGAGATGGCCCTAAATATCCCTTACAGTGTAGATCTTGCGAATCCAAACTCCTAGAGTCCATGCTAGGCTCAGTCTCCGATAACATGGCGGCTCGGCCCTCTCCATGGAATCAGTGAGAAAACATAGAGAGCGCGCTCTAGTGAATATCATGAGGTAACGCCTCTAAGCGCTACAGCCAATCGCGTAGTGTTGCCGGACCGCTCCCATTGGCTACTCGTAGAACGTGGTGTTAGTGAACTGCACAAAAGCTGCACATCCCCGAGACTCTGCACAACTTTACGTGACATGTAAGTGCAAGGGCAAGTAGCAATATGGTTGTTTAGGGAGCCAGTACACGCCCAAAGCATGTGATGGTAAAAAGACTATTTCTGATTGGTTACTGGTAATGCCTATCAGTGTACTAATCAGCAGTCTCATTGTTGATTGGTCCAATCGCTTGTCCATCTTCCAACAACCTATCGGCGATTGGTGGCTATCTGCGTCACTCCGTTGGGGGAAGCGGATGGTTGGCTACGTCGCCGCAGGTTGGGGTAGGCGGAACACTGTGAGTTTCGGTGCGGGCTCGGTAACAGGAGATGTGCTGGGAGATAACGGGTGAGTTTGTCGCTTCCGGTATGTACGTGGGGATGACGCGGAAGCCGGGGATTGTTTCTTTTTTCTTTCTCTTACCGAAGCTAGGGTGGGGCTGATACAGGGTGGGCGCTTCCGGGGAGGGGCGGGACTGGTGTAAACAGGATGTTTTATTTTGGGGCACTGCAGGGGGAAAAGTGTGGGCTCAAGAGCTGACTATCCCAGTTCTGTGGAGCAGGCCTGACCCGGGTAATAACCGTCCACTTACACCCAGGGCTGCTCTGTGCAGTCCCACGTAACAGCACCAGGCCATGGGGACCTCTCTGCTGTGCAGCCCCATGTAACAGCACCAGGCCATGGGGACCGCTCTGCTGTGCAGCCCCATGTAACAGCACCAGGCCATGGGGACCTCTCTGCTGTGCAGCCCCATGTAACAGCACCAGGTCATGGGGACCTCTGCTGTGCAGCCCCATGTAACACCACCAGGCCATGGGGACCTCTCTGCTGTGCAGCCCCATGTAACACCACCAGGCCATGGGGACCTCTGCTGTGCAGCCCCATGTAACACCACCAGACCATGGGGACCTCTCTGCTGTGCAGCCCCATGTAACACCACCAGGCCATGGGGACTTCTCTGCTGTGCAGCCCCATGTAACACCACCAGGCCATGGGGACCTCTCTGCTGTGCAGCCCCATGTAACACCACCAGGCCATGGGGACCTCTCTGCTGTGCAGCCCCATGTAACACCACCAGGCCATGGGGACCTCTCTGCTGTGCAGCCCCATGTAACACCACCAGGCCATGGGGACCTCTCTGCTGTGCAGCCCCATGTAACACCACCAGGCCATGGGGACCTCTCTGCTGTGCAGCCCCATGTAACAGCACCAGGCCATGGGACCTCTCTGCTGTGCAGCTACCACAGCGCGTCCATTCTGCGCCCCCCAGAGAGGCTTCACTGTTAATGAGGAGAGTAAAGTGTGTACGTGCTGCTGTTACCGCCACCAGGACGGTAGGAACTATGGTGGAGTTTGTACACGGCGTCCCCTCGGGGAGAGTCCTCTCTCCTCCTCCATCAGTCGGTGACTCGCTTTGTTCAAGATTCTTGTACTTGTTTTTATCATGTATACCCCTCCTCACATGTAAAGCACCGTGGAATAAATGGCGCTGTAATAATAATAATAACCCGTTGAGCGACATTAATAGTCACTGGTTCCCGTCTTGTAAATCTGAATTTCTCCCTTTGCGAGCGCCTGTTGACCATACATACACATACTGTTAATATTTACATATAATGGATTGTATGGCCGCAGGCTCGGACTGGCCCATGGGGGGGCAGGTGGATCTCCCAGTGGCCCCTTCTACAGGCGTGCGCTCCTCATCCACTATACTAGCAAGTAGTTGGCACTTGTTTAACTATGCACTGATCTCATCATTGAACAGACTTCCCAGTGCATCAGTATATAGAAGCAGAGGTAAATCTGTGATTCCAGGTAAGGTAATATTCTTGTATAACTGAACAGTGGGTCCCAGAACCAATGTTACTGGGAGGCCTTTGCCAGCCTAGTCCAACACTGTGTGCCAACATAAACAATCCGATCTCCCGGCGAACATATTGTTCATTAGCCCTCTATGTCATGTCTTCCCAGGACAGCTGAATGGTAATGAACACGGCCACCATGTCATCCATGCATTGTTATACAGCTTCCTAGACTGCAGACCTACCTAATAGAAGCCCTGAGAATTGCCTCCTATTAAAAAGCATGAGGAGCTCTTGATTTGATTAGCCGGCCTGGTATGACGACGTCGCTGCGGCGTGTCTCGCATGTGACATTGCACCAAAAGAGCCACGTATCCTGGGAGATAGCAAGCTGTTCTCAGGGCTCCCATCCAGCAGCCACAGAGAGACGTGATCAATGGACTGGATCCGGTGAATCAGTTCCCATCAACTCTACCACATAGGTATACTGGGACATAAGTGCAATCAGTTGTTACTAGGATTTCATAGAACTGCCCCAGTCTGACATCACCTGATGAGGAATACAGTGGGGAAGGGAAGTTTTGCTACTCACTACAGACATTGACTAAGTTGTCCAGTTATATATTTCTTAAAGGGGTTGTCCACTATTGGGAAACCCCTTACTGATGAGCACCATGAAGTGAAAAATAAATTGATGCTCATCTCTCTACTTCCTCCATACTCAGTGTTGTGCTGGGGTCACCCAGAGGGCCATACTGAGCTGATTGGCTGCAGTGGTTACATTTTGTCCAAGAGGAAGAAACACATTGAATGTCCCTTTTTTTCACCTCTCTGGGCCCATTAACAAAAGGTTGTTCAGTACTGGACAATCCCTTTAACCCCTTTCCGACGTTGGGCATAATAGTAGGCCCACGTCTGACTACCCCTGTCTGTCGTGTGACCGGAAAGGTGCGGGCTCCACACCAATGGTGTAGTTCTAAAGTACAACTTGTTCCGTAAAAAACAAGCCCTCACATGGCCATATTGACAAAAAAAAAGTTAAACTATCACTGGCAATGCTGGTTAGCAACCAGTAGGGCTACAATAACCCTTCTTAGGGCATACACATCCAGGGTGGAGTTTTCCATACAGAAAATGTAGCAGTGGAAACATTGTTTGTGAGAATTCACAAAATCTCAGTTACATGCTACATAAAAAATAAAATATAAATTAATGATGTGTGAGCATTTTAAATTTGCAGCATGACACTTTATCCTGCAGAGTTTCACCATGACATCTGCACAGTCTATTGCAGATTTTGCCACTGTAGCATTGCCAGGCTGTTGTCTAATTTCTACCTTCATAATACCCATTATAATGCAGCGGGGTTGGTTCAGTGTGACAGACAGTGACCACAGGAAAAGTTCACAGCAAATGTGTTTAATGTCCACACTCACACAGTGTACACAGATGGGAAACAATAGTCCGTGGGAGTCCGGTTGCCTAGGGCGACTGCACAACCGTATCACGCTGCGGGGTGCCAGGAGTTTGCTCTGCTGGCTCTGTGTTAACTCACACAGGCTGAGCTTCTGCAGAGCCATCTGCTCCGCAAGTTGCAAACTCCAAACTGACACACCCAAACCCTATACTGCAGGGTTTTTAACTGGAATCTGTGGCCATGGGCCACCTGTAAGACCCGGCTTGGAGGAAGCAGACTGCCCAACTACCATCCTGTAGTCCACTTCAAAAACAATGGCCTTACCGGGTTTTCCTGAACATTGCCTTGGTCCAAGAGCTTGACCAGGTCCGCACTTACTTTTACTTTGCCTTGTGATTCACAGGGGTGTCCTGCTGTGAATACAAGGCACTCCAGCGGGTCTAATAGGACTCCGTCCGCATCCTGGGGGATATATATCGACCATCACATATGATTCTCCCCCCCCCCCCCCCCCCCCACTGCCTCACATATCTCCCCCCTCTGTTCAAACTTGTGAGGTTGAACACTTGTCACCATACAGGGGGCCCGTGACAGGGCATCCACATTTCCCTGCAATATCCCCGCCCGATGTTTAACAGCGAAATTGAAATTCTGCAGGGACCGAAACCATCTGGTGACCCGAGCATTCCTCTCCTTGGCATTTCTCATCCATACCAAGGGTGAATGATCTGTCACCAAGTGAAACGGTCGACCGACTAAATAATAGCGTAGGGACTTCAATGCCCACCTAATGGCGAGGCACTCCTTTTCCACTACGCTATAATTTTTCTCGGCCGGGGTGAGGGGATATATATCGACCCTCGCATATGATCCCCCTCACTGCCTCACACCATGTACAGGGGAGCTGTTTTTTTATTATCTTTTTTTATTCCAGTGTTACTGAAGCTATTTGTTTGTGAATTTTTTTTTAAATAAAATAGAAACAAAAATAAAAAGAGAACTCTTTCCAGATTGCAAAAACAAATACAACTTTATTTATTTGTAATTTTTCTGTGGAATTTCTGCATCTGTTAGATTTTTTTTTTTTAGATTTGTGAGAATGAGACCAGAGTTTGTCTTTGGAAAGTAATTCCTTCCCCAAAGGCAGCTGCCCTGTCAAGCACCTGATTATTGCCAGTCCATCTTGGCTGGTATTGCTGGAGGTTACACTATGTGACCATACATTACAGTGGCTGTTTCACTGGAATTTTAGTCTATGTCCACCCAGGCTGGAAATTCTATAGATTTTTTAAATATCCATGGTGGATTACAGTAGCAGCCAGGTAGAAGAGTTCTGAATAAATGTTATCCACATGTAGGTTTTCTTTTGCATGGAAATGACCTATAGTGTGGATTTTTATATCCATGGTATGTTTGTTTCTGTTGTGGATTAATACTTTGGATTTCAGCTGTTTCAATATGTCACAGATCTGCCGCTATTTTATTTTTTTTTTGTACTGATGGACCAGTTATTTGTATCACAGGATGACCATGGCTTTCAATGTTTAATCATGGGATATCCTGAGTGGACGAGCATCCCTTTAATTGTCCTTGTGCTCTAACAGAGTATGGGTCATCTTTGAGATGACTTCTTTTGACAGCATAAGTATTCAGTCTGCAGTCACTAAAGGGACTACAGACTTGTGAATCCTCACAACACACAGTGCGCACTGTCAGGATTCTCTGAGTGATATCCATACTTCCGACCACATTCCGACTAGATGTTTGTAGTCTCGCTCAATTCACTTGTATTGAGCAAGGCTGCGCACGTCTAGTTGGCATGTGAACACAAGTATGGATATCACGTACTTGGGGTCACTAGCACTGGCACAGGAGAGACCTGACCGCATGCATTGTGCTTGCTGTGAGGATTCACACGTCTGAGAAGTAGCTGCAGATTTGAGGCCCAAGCCTGGCCAACCCGTTTAAGTTCGGGTGTGAAGAAAAGCCACCAGTCCGTGCATCGGACCAAGGCATTGATGTGTGCTAAGACTTAGTAGATTTTATCTATGCATCCAGTGGCCTGAAATGCCAGATAACCAGCAGTTTAGCGTACACTGGCTTGTACGGGTAATACAGACAATTTCACCACAGCCTGTATGATAATACATACAGGGCTTTGGTTGTCTAATCAACTTTATATCAGGGGGAGTTCTCCCTACGGAGTGGGATGTAATATCACATATAAACACCCTATAAGCGGCTGCAGGGGTTCCCATTGTGCAGGCTACCTCACTTGTTTTGGGGATTTAATAAATGATAAGTGTTTTTATATTTTAGGGTTCTGAGTTGCTTGTTCTGCAGTAAGTGGAGAAATTCAGGAATGTCAGTTCTTAGCTCACGGATAGATTTATTATATGAGAAGACCTTGGGAAGAAAATCCAGTCACTGAGATGAACCAGCTCCATTGCACCTACTAGTCTCTTGTTAGTGAGGAGTAAAGGTCAGTATCACGGCCATATCTTCATATCTCTTTATACTTAGTCCTGGACTTCATGCTCCAGTAAACTTTGTTTTGCTGTACTTCTTATGGCAGGTTGTGTTGGCACGGTCCTTGTTGTACCCAGCAGGTACACTCTTGTACAGTTTTGTGCTGTACTCTTTACTCTCTGCAGCCTGCAGAATTGTCAGTGCAGAATATACGAAATTGTGGACTGATTGTGGAGTATCACAATATATTTATGAAGTTTCTCAGTTTTTTTCCATGGAAATTATTTCTGTATATAAATTGTAAGATTGTGTTTAAAGGCGCAATTAAAGGGAACCAGTCATGTTCAGAAACTATATAGATATAGGTGCACTCTGCAGGTTAATAGTTTTTATATTTAGTTTAGCGTTTGACTGGTTATTGGATCAGTGGTGAAATTAGGTGTTATTCTCCCTTCAGCCACTTGTTTCCAGTCATCAGGGCGGTGAACCCCTGTCTTTTGATTGACAGCGGTTTCTGCATACACATATTGCACACACGTACACTGCATAGTAGGCTGTCAATCTGCCGGGGAGTGATTACAGAGCTCTGACTGTGTATAGGGCAGTGACAGTTACAGCTCCCAGATTACTGAAAGCCAGCGACTGCAGGGAGAATAAAACATTATTTTCTCCCTGTAACCATGCTTACAGTAAGTGGGCTACACAGCATTTAAATGTGATTTATCTACAGATTACCCCTATGTAAGGTTGAAGATGAGGTTTATATTAGATATTTCTCTGCTACAGTTTGTATATGTAGAAACTAGCAACTTAATAATGTATTTTTGCTATTTCTATAATTAATAAACTATTTCTGCCATTCTGTATAGTTCACTATGACTGCAACCGCTGCGGTGAGTCCCAGTGAGTACCTGCAACCTGCCGTCTCCACTGCTCAGGTATGTCTGTTTTTATAGATGTGATTGTAGAAAAATGACAGAACCCATTGTTGTTTGTCAATGGGCTGTAGACAAGCTGTACAAAAGTCTTAAATCAGATTCTCACGTTATTCTCAAGAGTGTATATACCGATATGTATGTCTATATATACATGTACACGCCGGTATATACACCCTCGAGAATAACATTTTGAGTATGTGTGTGTGTATATATATCTATATATGTATATATCAAGAACATGTGTTTACTAACTCGAGAAAACATTATTATGGTTATAAAAAGACACGTCCATCAAGTTCGACCAAGGGATGGAAGATGATGAAAGGAATGGGGTATATCTACACCCACAATACATGATCCAGTTTTCCCCATCAAAGCTAATCTTTCCCTCCTGATCCCAATTATCAATCGACGGCATCAAACATTCAGAGAATTTTATGCATTTACGTAATCATTTATTTTCTTCTAAAAACACATCTAAACTCCTTTTGAAACAATCGATGATTCCCACTTTGGCGAGCTCCTTAGGTGGGGTATTCTTATGGTAAGGGAGCCTTGTCTCCTTAGACTGTTGGACCTTTCTCCAGATGGAAGGAGTGCTTCTTTTTCTCTTTAACATGATACAGATTTAGATTTTCTTTTTTCTTATATTGGTAATTTTTGTACTAGTTCTAGTTGTTCATATTTCTCCATAGAAGTATCTTCTCAAGACCAAATAAATGTAACTCTTTTAATCTTTTCTCATAACCAAGATCCTTCATGCCCTTATCAGTTTGTGGCTCTTTTTACCTTTTCTAACTCTAGGCTATCCTGTCTATGATCTGGTGCCCAGAATGGAACAGCATATTCTAGATGAGGTTGAACTAATGCTTTGTAAAGTGGTAGTGTTACATCCCTGTCTCTCAAGTTTATACTTCTTTTAATACATGACAGTACCCTGCTGGCCTTAGAAGCCACTGATTAACTTTGCATGCTGTTATTTAGTCTGTAATCTACAAGTACCCCAAGATCCTTCTTTACAAGTAACTCTTCTAGTTTTACTACCCTCGAACATATGGTGGTTGGCTGGTATTAGCGCCCATGTCCATAACTTTAAAGGGAACCTGTCTCCAAGTTTTTCCCATACAAAAAAAGGCCACCACCATTGGGGCCTTTTTAATGGCATACTGGAATACTATGGAAAAAAAGTCCCCAATCCAGTCTGCAGATCCCCAAAAATAGCTTTTATTATACTAGCAGACTGTGCAGTCCGGTCTTATGGGCGTCTCTGGTCTACAGCAGCCACACAGTTCCCAGTATCGCACTTCTGCTACCCTGCCGAGGGCAAAGCATAGTACTATAGTTTGCATGCGCTGGCTTTACTTCTGGGTCATTGGCGCTTTTTGGCCTTTCCGGCTCATGCGCGCTAGAGTACTTTGCCCTCGGTAGGGCAGACAGAAGTGCGCCGGCTTCTCTGTCCAGGTTTCTACTCGCCTCTTTATAAAAACTAATAGGACTAGTTTGACAAGTTTGTGTCCTTTGTAAAAATGTGCTATCACTATATACACTGCTCAAAAAAATAAAGGGAACACTAAAATCCCACATCATAGATATCACAAAAAACGATTAGGCATGTTGGCTTTTGACATGCCCAACCACTTGTTACCACAGTAGATAAGACATTGTCAGATTGGTTCGGCAGTGACTTTGTTCTCTCGCCCATTGACATAAACATGCACATTCACACTGGTATTGGGAGAAACAGCTGCCAGATGAACAAGTACGTATGTGTATGGTAGTCTTCAATGAGTAACTAAAACAATTCTTTTCATAACGTTTTTTTTTATTGAAATTTTCCAACGCAGTTTTTAAACGCACATAATACACTGCTCAAAAAAATAAAGGGAACACTAAAATCCCACATCCTAGATATCACTGAATGAAATATTCCAGTTGTAAATCTTTATTCATTACATAGTGGAATGTGTTGAGAACAATAACACCTAAAAATGATCAACGTAAATCACATCCCACGGAGGTCTGGAGTTGGAATGATGCTCAAAATCAAAGTGGAAAATTAAGTTACAGGCTGATTCAACTTCAGTTGAAATGCCTCAAGACAAGGAAATGATGCTCAGTAGTATGTGTGGCCTCCACGTGCCTGTATGATCTCCCTACAATGCCTGGGCATGCTCCTGATGAGGCGGCGGATGGTCTCCTGAGGGATCTCCTCCCAGACCTGGACTAAAGCATCAGCCAACTCCTGGACAGTCTGTGCTGCAACGTGACGTTGGTAGATGATGCGAGACATGATGTCCCAGATGTGTTCAATCGGATTCAGGTTTGGGGAATGGGCGGGCCAGTCCATAGCTTCAATGCCTTCATCTTGCAGGAACTGCTGACACACTCCAGCCACATGAGGTCTGGCATTGTCCTGCATTAGGTGGAACCCAGGGCCAACCGCACCAGCATATGGTCTCACAAGGGGTCTGAGGATCTCATCTCGGTACCTAATGGCAGTCAGGCTACCTCTGGCGAGCACATGGAGGGCTGTGCGGCCCTCCAAAGAAATGCCACCCCACACCATTACTGACCCACTGCCAATACCGGTCATGCTGAAGGATGTTGCAGGCAGCAGATCGCTCTCCATGGCATCTCCAGACTCTGTCATGTCTGTCACATATGCTCAGTGTGAACCTGCTTTCCTCTGTGAAGAGCACAGAGCACCAGTGGCGAATTTGCCAATCCTGGTGTCCTATGGCAAATGCCAAGCGTCCTGCATGGTGTTGGGCTGTCAGCACAACCCCCATCTGTGGACATCGGGCACTCAGACCATCCTCATGGAGTCGGTTTCTAACCATTTGTGCAGACACATGCACATTTGTGGCCTGCTGGAGGTCATTTTGCAGGGCTCTGGCAGTACTCCTCCTGTTCCACCTTGCACAAAGGCTGAGGTAGCGGTCCTGCTGCTGGGTTGTTGCCCTCCTGCGGCCCCCTCCACATCTCCTGGTGTACTGGCCTGTCTCCTGGTAGCGCCTCCAGCCTCTGGACACTACGCTGACAGACACAGAAAACCATCTTGCCACAGCTCGCATTGATGTGCCATCCTGGATGAGTTGCACTACCTGAGCCATTTGTGTAGGTTGTAGAGTCCGTCTCATGTTACCACGAGTGTGAAAGCACACCAAAATTCAAAAGTGACCAAAACATCAGCCAGAAAGCATTGGTACTGAGATGTGGTCTGTGGTCCCCACCTGCAGAACCACTCCATTATTGAGGGTGTCTTGATAATTGCCAATAATTTCCATCTATTGTCTATTCCATTTGCACAACAGCATGTGAAATTGATTGTCAAACAGTGTTGCTTCCTAAGTGGACAGTTTGATTTCACAGATGTTTGATTTACTTGGAGTTATATTCTGTTGTTTGTGTTCCCTTTATTTTTTTGAGCAGTGTATATTGTTGTTATTCTCTATCACATACCACTGTATATATAGATAGAGCGGGCCACAGCACTTTTCCATCACACAGACTCAAAGGAACAAGGAATTCCACTAGGTAAAGAATCTACAAGCATGAGAGAAATAGACAATGTCTAAAATGGGTGACAAGTTATCAAGCAAAATGTACTGTGCCAAGCACCTAACAAAGTGTTGTGTATTTAGCACAATAAATATTGCTTTATACGTTACCACCTGTTTGGGGCTATTTCTCTCATGCTTATAGTCTTGTACATTGTTTGCTACAGGCTCCTCAAACTACTTTTACCCGGAAAACCCGTTTTTGAAAATGGGCACCACATAGGCTTTTTACCGTTTGCTTGGTATAATACCAGTCTCTATAAATGATGTGTGTGGGGGGGGGGGGGATAGCAATAACTTTGTGACTGTATTCCAGAGCTATAAGCATTCTATATACCACATTAGTCATATATTCTTAGCTAGAGACCGCCCGTTTAGGGGAAAATATCTCTAGAACATATGACTTTTTTAGAATGTGTAAGAACCTGACATAAAGTTTCTGAATAAAATCTGTGGCATACGCGGTAGAGTTGTGCCCTATATACCTTAGGGTGCGGAGTGTACTATGTTGGTATACATGAGCCTGTTAGTTTTGTGCCCAGTCTGTTTACCATGTAACAAGGCATCTGTGCTTTATTCTTCCATCCAGGACACGCAGCCCTCTCCTCTGGCTCTCCTGGCAGCCACTTGCAGTAAGATCGGTCCTCCTGCAGTTGAAACAGCTGTGACTACCCCTGTACCACAACGACCAAGTCGCAAAAGGTTGATACCTATAAAACCTGCGCCATTTCCAGTGAGTCCCGGAAAAACAAGTATAGGACTTTTAAATGCCAAAGGGAATGTGATCCAGATTCCACAGCTGGGGACAGGAAATGGGCAGCTCTTCTTCACCGTACAGAACCCAGGCGGTAAGGCCGGACACTATCAAGCTTTGCAGACTTCTCCTCAGGCAGTTTCACAGACTCTTGGCACTCAGTTTCAGATTATTAATCCTAATGATGGTGGCACAACCCTTCAGCTCACTCCACACTCCAGTTCTACAAAACATGTGCCCATAAAGCCTGCCCCTCCACAGAAAAACAGCAATGTGATGAAGCTGACTGGAACTGCTGGCAGCAACCTCACTTTGTCACTGCCTCTCAATAATCTGTCTGACAGCTCCTCTGACATTTGCAGTCAGCTTGTTCCTAGCAGGCAGAGTAAAAAGCCTCGCAAGAAGCCCCCGCCACCAGGGCCAACACCTGGCTCTCCAACCCAGGAGCAGGTGGAGACTGTAGTAATTGAAACAACTGCAGACAATATCCTCCAAGCCGGAAACAACCTGCTGATTGTCCAGAGCCCCAATGCAGGTCAGCATGCTGTTCTCCAGCTTGTACAGCCCAAAGCAGAGACGCAGCTGGTGCAAATACCACAACAGGCACTGCGCGTGGTACAAGCAGCCTCAGCTACACTGCCAACAGTGCCACAAAAGCCAGTACAAACTGTCCAAAGCACAGATGCTTTTCCCACACAGGTATGGAAGTATTTTCTCACGTTTAATTCTTGTATGATTTTCTGTGACTGTACCAACAGGTTTGTGGAATTAAGGGGACATTGCCAGGTTTCAAGGTTAGTTTAGTTGCTGTTTAAAAGCATTGTCCATCTCTGTCTTTATAGAGGCTGTTCACTGCTTTACCATTGATGACCTATCTTAATCCATAGTATAGGCCATCACTGTCTGATCGGTTGGGGTCTGACTCCCCCGCCGATCAGCTGTTGCCAGCGGCGGCCCCTGGCTGGAAGTACTTGCTTGCAGAGCTGCTCCATCTTCTGATAGTGGCCGCCGCAGGATACTCAACATCCGCCTCCTATTGATTTTAATAGGCAGATGTGTAGTATCCTGCGGTGACCGCTATCAGAAGACGGCCAGCTCCGCAAGTGAGATAACAGCTGATTGGTGGGGATGCCAGTTGCCGGACCCCGACCAATCAGACATTGATGACCTATCCCAAGTATCGATCATCAATGCTAAAGTAGTGGACAACCTCTTTAATTAAGAAAAATGGCGTAGAATACTGATAATTAGAAAAAAAAAAAGATATACCATGGGAGAGAAGCAGGACAAAGGCAGAGCTGTATGACCTTGGGTTAATGAAGCTGTACACACACCAGGGATTACGGGTGCCACTTCCAAAGAAAAATAATCTGTATATCCATAGAAAAGAAAGCGGATAGGCACATACCGTCCCGTGCAACAAAATCCTTTATTGTGGCATCATAATACCGACAGCAGGCGGATAAAACGATGGAGCAAATACAGACGACGATCGTTTCGCTTACATTGTGCTTCAACCTGAACCTGTTGAAGCGCGAAACGATCGTCGTCTGTATTTGCTCCATCGTTTTATCCGCCTGCTGTCGGTATTATGATGCCACAATAAAGGATTTTGTTGCACGGGACGGTATGTGCCTATCCGCTTTCTTTTTTATGGAGAGAAAAAAAAAAAGATATAGCTTCAAATTACCCATCCCTCGTTTCTGTTGCAGAACTCCTCTGAACCCCCATCTAATAATAATTATAATAATTTTATTTCTGTGGCGCCAACATATTCCGCAGCACTTTACATTTTATAGAGTACTTGTACAGAAAATAAAAGGCGTTACAGCATACCAATAATCACGTAAACAACAGATACCAAGAGAGGTAAGGGCCCTGCTCGCAAGCTTACATCTGTCTTTGTGCTTCCTTTTCTGACTGAATGGGCATAAGACGACTATAGCCAAAAGCTTGCCACAACATTGACCATGCCAGTGAATGTTTGTAGTAGTCATGTGTTGTTATTGTCAGAACAGTATGTACTGGGACCGACAAGGCAACCGTGCTGGAAAAGTAACAATGGGATTGGTAGGTTGAGTAAATATTATTTTTTTATTTTCAGCATTCTGTGCCATTTAAAGGGAACCTATCAATAGAAAAAATGCTATTGACCTTCAGATATATGGTTAATCTGCGGCACTTAGCCGAACGCTGGTTCAGTTACCACTCTGAGAATAGAGAGTGGCGGCTCTAACCGCGCTCCTGGCTCTGCATTGCCCTGTCCCTATGACTGTATCGCTGCCAGGGGGAGAATTTAAAGGAAAATAAATTAACTGGAATATAAGTTGGTATACATGCAACGTGTAGGCGCATGTTCACACTGGCCACTAAACAGACAAGACTGCAGATAAAAACAATGATCAAATACCCTGCAGTAGGTAAATAAAAAGCAATAGTGTGTGAGCATAACATAGGGCACTTAGTTAACATTGTTTTGATAAAAAAAACGTAAAAGTCATCCCACCACGTCAAGGTGACCCTATTTGGGACAGTCCTAACCTCTAGTATTAAAACCTTACCATATGTCAAATGATGTATACAGTACAGAGCAAAAGTTTGGACACACGTTCTCATTTAAAGATTTTTCTGTATTTTCATGACTATGAAAATTGTAAATTCACACTGAAGGCATCAAAACTATGAATTAACACATGTGGAATGATATACTTAACAAAAAAGTGTGAAACAACTGAAAATATGTCTTATATTCTAGGTTATTCAAAGTAGCCACCTTTTGCTTTGGTGACTGCTTTGTACACTCTTGGCATTCTCTTGATGAGCTTCAAGAGGTAGTCACCGGAAATGGTTTTCACTTCACAGGTGTGCCCTGTCAGGTTTAATAAGTGGGATTTCTTGCCTTATAAATGGGGTTGGAACCATCAGTTGTGTTGAGCAGAAGTCTGGTGGATACACAGCTGATAGTCCTACTAAATATACTGTAAGCTGCTTTTTTACTTGCCATAATACAAATTCTAAGTAAAGAAAAATGAGTGGCCATCATTACTTTAAGAAATGAAGGTCAGTCAGTCCGAAAAATTGGGAAAACTTTGAAAGTGTCTCCAAGTGCAGTTGCAAAAACCATCAAGCGCTACAAAGAAACTGGCTCACATGGGGACCGCCCCAGGAAAGGAAGACCAAGAGTCACCTCTGCTTCTGAGGATAAGTTTATCCGAGTCACCAGCCTCAGAAATCGCAGGTTAACAGCAGCTCAGATTAGAGACCAGGTCAATGCCACACAGAGTTCTAGCAGCAGACACATCTCTACAACAACTGTTAAGAGAAGACTTTGTGCAGCAGGCCATCATGGTAAAATAGCTGCTAGGAAACCACTGCTAAGGACAGGCAACAAGCAGAAGAGACTTGTTTGGGCTAAAGAACACAATGAATGGACATTAGACCAGTGGAAATCTGTGCTTTGGTCTGATGAGTCCAAATTTGAGATCTTTGGTTCCAACCACCGTGTCTTTGTGCAACGCAGAAAAGGTAAACGGATGGACTCTACATGCCTGGTTCCCACCGTGAAGCATGGAGGAGGAGGAGGTGTGATGGTGTGGGGGTGCTTTGCTGGTGACACTGTTGGGGATTTATTCAAAATTGAAGGCATACTGAACCAGCATGGCTACCACAGCATCTTGCAGCGGCATGCTATTCCATCCGGTTTGCGTTTAGTTGGACCATCATTTATTTTTCAACAGAACAATGACCCCAAACACACCTAAAGGCTGCGTAAGGGCTATCTGACCAAGAAGGAGAGTGATGGGGTGCTGCGCCAGATGATCTGGCCTCCACAGTCACCAGACCTGAACCCAATCGAGATGTTTTGGGGTGAGCTGGACCACAGAGTGAAGGCAAAAGGGCCAACAAGTGCTAAGCATCTCTGGGAACTCCTTCAAGATTGTTGGAAGACCATTTCCGGTGACTACCTCTTGAAGCTCATCAAGAGAATGCCAAGAGTGTGCAAAGCAGTCATCAAAGCAAAAGGTGGCTACTTTGAAGAACCTAGACTATAAGACCTAATTTCAGTTGTTTCACACTTTTTTGTTAAGTATATCATTCCACATGTGTTAATTCATAGATTTGATGCCTTCAGTGTGAATGTACAATTTTCATAGTCATGAAAATACAGAAAAATCTTTAAATGAGAAGGTGTGTCCAAACTTTTGGTCTGTACTGTATGTGAATAAGGGCCGAGCAGGACCGAGGCCCGGACTATTGGATACCCAGGCATGGGAAGCTATAAAAATATAATGTCAAGTTCAAAGAAAAGAGAAGCCACATCCTTATTTGCACTGAGTGACACTAGCTCTGTATTGGGGCTGGCTGGCAGTCAGTGTCAGGTGCGTGGTTACATCTACCGCTTAGTATACTCAGAGCGGTGACTAAACCCGCGCCAGCACCGCCCCCGTGACTGGGAGCCAAACGCTGCCAGAGGGAGTAAATTTAATTTTCTTCCGGCAGCGTGGAACCAGATCCTTTTCAAATGGGAAAACAATGGACAGCTATTTAACATCCATTGTCCATATACTTCAATGTTGAAAAAAAACGGATCCAGTTGAAATCAAGTTTTTTTTTAGGCGGACAAAAAAGTTGTCTGCAAAACTTTTTTTGTAAATGGATTGCTGTTGGATCAGTTCTAAAGGATGATTACTGGACATGTGAACCTAGCTTAACAGACATTGAGATATTTCAGCAATACTCTTTTGTTTGTACTGCACATGTGCAGTACAAACTATTGCAAAATAAAAAATAAAAAATATCCTGGACAGTGCTTTTTTTTATCGTCCGGACGCTACAGACGGCAGAGAAAAGCACCAGGATTTTACGGACTGTCCGTAAATTTACTGGCGATTGGCAACCCAGATTGCAATAGAGAAGAGGGCTGACCTTGCTAATGAACTGAGCCTGATAGCCAGCCCCCTTATATGACTGACCCACAGGGAGCTCTCTGAGGGATGGTAGGAGGCGCCTGAGGTCTGTGCTAATTTTATTTGTACATTAGTAAGATTAGTAAGTATTTTGGTTTAGGGGACCTGTGATCAGGTCAGATGTAGTCGTTTTTGGTCTCCTATTATTCTGCTGCTGCTTCGAGTATTCTGTTTTTCTATTTAAAAAAAAGACATAAGGTTTGAGATATGACCCTTTTTACTTGCTAATTTTTATGTTCTTTACAAGGGGGTGGTGCTCACAGGAAATACTGCAGAGTAGCGTAGACACGCCTACAGAGAATCCCGTAAGCCACCCCCCTTTGTATAGACCATAACAATTAGCACTAAATAAAAAGGCCTAGATCTCTGGAACCGTAGGGTGGATTTTAAGAAAACAAAAACCTGTGTATTCAGGCAGACAGTGGGAATACAATAAGAGCAAACACTGGACACTTTTGACCTGCTGACAGGTTCTCTTTAAGTGAAGATCAAATCCTTATTTTTTTGATTTGTATGATTTCTACTGGTTTTTGTAATTATTATTTTTTTTTTGTGAACTTCTCTGTTTTACAGATCTACTTCCGTACTTCAGTAGGAGATGTCCAAGCAGTGATGTTGCAGGAGTCTACACCTCAGCCATGCACCTTGGGAGGCACAGGTTCATTATCCACACTATCTACTCCCACTAAGAAGAATTTCACTCGCAAAGAGCGGTCCTTAGCCAAAATTGCCCCAGCAGGGAGCATCATTAACCTGAATACAGCACAGCTTTCAGCCACTGCCCAGGGCATACAGACTATCAGTATCAATGGCGTCCCAGTGCAAGGAGTACCTGTTACCATCACCAATGCTGCAGGTGTATATCCCAATGTGAATATGTAGCCAACAAAAAGCTAAGCTACTGGCCTTACCTCCTGAACATTTAACACATTAATATGATTTGCTTGATTATCCTTCTATTAAATGAATCAACACACCCTTGTGTTTGTGTATCCAATCAGGGCAGCAGCAAATCAGTGTGCAGAACGTGGCCAGTAATAACGTTGCCATCAGTGGCCTCAGCCCTTCCCAGATACAGCTACAGATGGAACAGGCCTTGTCTGGGGATCTACAGCCAGGAGAGAAGAGGAGGAGGGTGGCCTGTACTTGTCCAAACTGCAAGGACGGGGAGAAGGGGTGAGAGTGTTCACTAAGTGGAGATGAAGTTGTGTGAGGCTAGTTAAAGGGCAGGGTGGGAAGGGATTGACGGAGGGATTATTGTGCGGAGGAGAGACACTCTCTACCTCTCAGCAGGTGGGGTCCCCCTGGCAGGAAGAGGCACGTGTGTCACATCCCTGAATGCGGGAGAACGTTTCGCAAGACTTCACTCTTGAGAGCCCACGTTCGGCTGCACACCGGGGAGAGGCCATTCGTGTGCAATTGGGGATTCTGTACAAAAAGGTTCACCCGCAGCGATGAGCTGCAAAGGCACGCACGCACTCACACAGGTGTGTGGCGCATGTATGCACGCATGCACGTGTAAGGCACTCTGTCCCACATGTATGACATGTATACTGATTTTACTCTGCTGTCCCTGCACAGGTGACAAGCGCTTTGAATGCCCTCACTGTCAGAAGAGGTTCACACGCAGCGACCATGTCAGCAAGCACTTCAAGACACACCTCGTGCCAAAGAAGCTGTAATGCAAGTGGAAACCAACTTAACTCTGTGGGACCCTAAAAAAATGATGCCATTGCGTTCTAAGTTGGGACTTCTCCAGATATGTTTGGGCTACCCTGAATCATTGCCCTGTGTGTGGGACTCCAAGCCCAATAATGCTAGTAGTAATCATCACCACTCTGTAGAAGTCATCATATTGCTGGTGTGTCCCCAACGAGCAGATGGTAGCGTTTTCAAGACCACCTAGAGTTCTGTACTGCGAACAAGGTGTCCACATCTGGACTGCACATCCGCTCTGTGTATCTCAGCACTTCTCAGCATAGGATTTACTATCGCTGTTCAACATGAAGGATTTTGCTGGGGGGAGAGCGTGTGCACATTACCTGGCCCCATGCTATTTGGCTTGGCCGAACATTCCCATGTTTGCACTGCTCTCTCCCTATAGGAAGGTGCCTTAATATCTCCCCTCTTCCAATATTCTTAAGTGTAAGAGCTTCAATTATAGTTGCGCTAGTCTTGCATTCATTCCTGTTGCCAGGACAGGAATTTCCACTCCACAGCTTTCCATAGCGTAGAGCCCCAGTGTACTTTCTTCTATTTATACCACAAAATCATTGTTCCTTTCTCGTCAGTCTCTAGGACGTATGTTGTATTTGCAATTTTAGCGATCAACCCGATAAATAATTTAAATAAAAGAGGGGATTTAACATGATCACATTATATAACGGGTGCAAGCTTCGAGAACACTTTTTTTCCCCCTACAGTCCTTGTCATGAACAGAAGATATATATATATATAACTCACTGACACATGAATGTTCCTTTCTAATGGAAATGTGCAGTTTTACTCCTTAGTAATTGTTGAGTACTATTTTGTTTCTTAAAGTGAACCTATCATGGAGTTTATTTTTGGCTAATTGTTACAAAACTATTACGGTATATTTGAGAGTCCGGACACCATTTGCCTCCTGTAGACGTTGGATTTCCTTAGCTGCTGCCATAATTCTGATGCTTAACTCTTGTTTAGGCTAAATAAATGCTTTAAATGCAAGCTAAGGCGGAGTGTCCCTTATCTCTATTAGACAGGGACATGAATGCTAGGCAGTAGCCCAGAAATGCAAGTAGTATCAGAAAAGTTTAAAAGAACACTCCGGGCAAAATGAACCTGTTCTACCTGGTGCGGGGCATAAATGAGGGGTGTACTTTTTATCTTTGGAACCCTATGTCTTACTCCTTACCCCCTCAGTCCTGAACTATGCAGAACAATCATATTTAGTTGGGAGATAATCCCTTCGTTATATTCACTCGTAACAAAAATTTGTAAGCCAATCTCATTCTTACATAGGGACTCCAGAAATCCAAACAAATACTGCCAAAATGAAGTACGGTATATTGGGAAATGAGCAGCAGCCTGGGTTCAGAATTCACCAATGTGATCTTCTCATGTGCAACTATGAACAGAAGAAAGTTTAATGGATTCTCCTTTTAAACAGAACAATTCACTTTTTTAACGGAGATATGTTCTTCCCCAGTCTAGGGATCATAGCTGGGCATAACACTAAAAGAATGGCATAGGGTTAATGTAGGGGGGCTAGTCTTTTGTAGATATAATGGCAATAGCCGTGCAATTTATTTTTTGTAATGGTCACAAGTAGACAAAATCTTATATAAAAAGGAAAAAAAATGTATATGATATTTAACATCCTTCAGCTCGATTTCGAGCCATGGCAACTTGATGGATGAACTCTCTGTATGAAGATCGATCTTATGCAAGTCTAGATAGGTCCACCAGGGTCTTCTCCGCCGTTATCTTGATTGCATCAAGCCATCTTATTGCTGGTGTTCTTCATCTTGTTTCTTCTGACCATGATGTCCTTCTCCAGTGATTGCTATCTTCGCATGATGTGTACATGTGGCACTAAAAATGCATCCACAGAGTAGTGATCAAATTCCAAGAAAGATGATTTTGGAGTGGTTCAGGACCTTTTTTTTTTTTTTTTTGCTTGAGTTAAACTGACCCTCTACTCCAAAACTGTGACTACATTTCTCATGTATAGTTACTAGTGATGAGCAAATATACGCATTACTCGAGATTTCTCGAGCACGCTTGGGGGTCCTCAGAGTATTTTTTAGTGCTCGGAGTTTGTTTTTCTTTGCCGCAGCTGAATGATTTACATCTGTTAGCCAGCATAAGTACATGTGGGGGTTGCCTGGTTGCTAGGGAATCCCCACATGTAATCAAGCTGGCTAAGAGATGTAAATCATTCAGCTGCAGCAAGAAAAACTAAAACTCCGAGCACTAAAAAATACTCGGAGGACCCCCGAGCGTGCTCGAGAAATCTCGAGTAACGAGTATATTCGCTCATCACTAATAGTCACCCTAAGGCCATGGTCACATGGTCAGTATTTTACATCAATATGTTTAAGCCAAAACCAGGAGTGGGACAGAGGAAAAATATAATAGAAACATATGCACCACTTCTGTATTTATCACCCACTCCTGGTTTTGGCTTACAGATACTGATGTAAAATACTGACCAAATAGTGAACATGGCCTAAGGCTACGTTTCCGCGATGAGCTATTGGTGAGGTTTTGATGTTGCAGATGTTCTGCTCCTATTAAGTAAAATAGGTTACTTACATTTTTTTTCTAAAATATGCAGCATAAAATGCTCACCAAAAACTCATTGTGGGAACATAGCCTTACTCGTGCCCTCCGTTTGGCTTCTGCTGCCTCTTCTGCTTAAATCTGCATCCCTTTCCTCCTATTCCCAAAGGCCACTACACTATCCATGCCACTATAGTGGCAAGTCCAGATTACTTCTCCTCTGCTACTTCTGTGCTGTGCGATAGGAAAGATAGCGAGGCGTGGTTTAGACTTATGATTGAAATCCCCATGCCACTACAGCTGCCATCTGGGAACCAGGAGGAAATATACCCCACAAATCTGAGCAGAAGAGGAAGCAAGACCCCAATGGAAGGCAGCAGGTAGGGTGCGTATACATGAGATATATTGGAGGGTTGCTTTAGATATTCATGCTGAAACTACATGTACAAATGCAATGTAAAAACTCCAAACATTATAAAATAGATCTTAGACCTGATGAGGCTGGTGTATATACTTAGTAAATACCAGACAGAACGAGAGGCTGTATAATTCTAATATTATGAGTGTTTTTATGAGACCAACTGAAGATTGAGAGCCCTCAGCAGGAGGAATGCGGAGGAGCTGTCAATCAGGCAAGATGAGGGATATAGGGTTTACATTTAAAGTATTATACAGCCATTCTGACACTGACTTTCAAAGTAAGTACATCAATCTCATCAGGTCTGGTTTATATGTAATAATGTTTGCAGTTGGTATTGTAAAATCTAGTGTCTGATCCACATGAAGTGTCTTTTGCTTCATAAAATGGACAAGGTGTCACTTTGTGCCAGATTATTTTCTTTTGCTAAAAGCAACTATGCAGCCATTATAGTCAAAACTTACAAATGGACCAATTTTATTTGTGTTAGATTTACAGACATCAAAGGAACATGCATATTAATGCCCCCAGTCAGTTTGTGTCTCCTCTGGTCATTGCAGCAAAGGTTGCTTTGGATAACTTTATAATGTTCTTTATCCGGTAGTTTAAAACAGCATTTTACAATTGGTTGTCTGAATACCTGTAACTTAGTGGACAATGCTCAACTGTCCTGTGGCACGTCCTCTGTGATTAGTGTCTCTGTAGCCTTCTCATTGGCCGACTGTAGCCTCTGAGCTGCTGGTTTGGATATAGGTTTGGGGCAGTGTTTAGCGCCTCCCTCAGTCCAGTCGATACGTATGGACATCTTTTTCACGGCTCTTCGGGATGTGCCACATTTACTGTTTATAACTGCATTGAAGTTACAGCCACGGCCACAAGCTCTTGTTACATAGGCTGGAAAAGAAGGGGAATATAAAAGTACATTAGCAATGATCTTACAGATTTTATGCACTTTGTGAAATCTTGTATTTTATGTTACCGGATTGGAGCCAGTTAAGTTTTTTTTTTTTTATAGAAATTTTGCTTTTGATGTAGTTTAACCCCTTAGTGACAGAGCCAATTTTTACAATTCTGACCACTGTCACTTTGTGGCTATACAGTAACTCTGGAATGCTTCAACGGATCTCACTGATTCTGATTGAAGTACAATATGTCACGAAAAAAACATTCAAGAAAAGCACATCCAGCCCATGAATGGCAGCGCTTCCCAGGACTCACATTCAAAGATGATATTTCATATTTTTTTATTTCATAACTTAAAATAGAAGAGATACAACGCGTTTCGGATACAGTATATATCCTTCTTCAGGTATCATAAAAACACAGTACAAATCCTACTAGTATAAAATTCAATTACACTTATATATAGTATCAAACCTTTTATCCCAGCCTCAGAAACTTGATTTGGGGTGTGGACCAAGTTCAGGAAAACACCCACTAATTGATACAGCCTTGTTAACATTGATGCAAGAAAGAGAGGAAGAAGAAGAAAAAAAAAAAAAAAACCCAAAAAAAACCAAAGGGGGAAAAAAAAACAAAAAACAACCTTTACACTCTCTCTATAATATCATTCAATCCATTTGGAAGTAATGTTCCCAAACGATATATCCAAAACGTTTTTTTGGGAACATTATTTCCAAATGGATTGAATGATATTATAGAGTGTAAAGGTTGCTTTTTTTTTTTTTTTTTCTTCTTCTTCCTCTCTTTCTTGCATCAATGTTAACAAGGCTGTATCAATTAGTGGGTGTTTTCCTGAACTTGGTCCACACCCCAAATCAAGTTTCTGAGGCTGGGATAAAAGGTTTGATACTATATATAAGTGTAATTGAATTTTATACTAGTAGGATTTGTACTGTGTTTTTATGATACCTGAAGAAGGATATATACTGTATCCGAAACGCGTTGTATCTCTTCTATTTTAAGTTATGAAATAAAAAAATATGAAATATCATCTTTGAATGTGAGTCCTGGGAAGCACTGCCATTCATGGGCTGGATGTGCTTTTCTTGAATTACTCATCCTGTGTGAGCCTTACTCTGGCTCTTTCACTTGGATCCACCCGAGGCAAGCTGCAAGCCCTGTATATTGAAAAGTATCTCAGAGGGAATTCTGAGGATACATAATTTAAAGCCATTTCAGTCTTTTATCAGGTGAGTGCATAAAATTGTGCACCCTTTAAAGACTATAATATTGTGTTTACGCACTTAGGGCGCTGCGATTTGTCTGTTCTTCTTTCCCAAACAGGTTTTTTTTTTGTATATTGTACTTCATGTTAGTGGTAAAATTTATTCGATATGACTTGCGTTTAATTATGAAAAAAACGGAAATATGGCAAATTTAGAAAATTTTGCAATTTTCAAACTTTGAATTTTTATGCCCTTATATCAGAGAGATATGTCACACACAATATAGTTACTAAATAACATTATTCACATGTCTACTTTACATCCGCACAAGTTTGGAAACAATTTTGTTAGGTCGTTAAGGGTTAAAAGTTGACCAGCGATTTCTCATTTTTCCAACAAAATTTACAAAACCATTTTTTTAGGGACCATCTCATATTTGAAGTGACCTTGGGGGGGTCAATGTGACACCATTCTAAATACTGCACCCCTCAAAGTGAGCAAAACCACATTCAAGAAGTTTATTAACCCTTCAGGTGCTTCACGAGAACTAAACCAATGTGGAAGGAAAAAATATGAACATTTTACTTTTTTGACAAAAAATTTACTTAGGAACTAACGTTTTTTTTATTTTCACAAGGTTATCAGGAGATAATGCACCACACAATTTGTTGTGCATTTTCTCTGAGTACGCCAATACCCCATATGTGGGGAAAAGCCACTGTTTGGGGGCATGGCAGAGCTCGGAAGGAAGGGAGCACCATTTGACTTTTTGAATGCAAAATTGGCTGGAATGATGGCGCCATGTCGCATTTGGAGAGCCCCTGATGTACCTAAACAGTGGAAACCCCTCCAATTCTAACTCCAACCCTAACCCCAACACACCCCTAACCCTAATCACACCCCTAATCCCTATTTTATTATTTTTCCCTATCTAAGGGGGTGATAAACGGGGGTTTTATTTACTATTTTTTATTTTGATCACTGTGATAGACACTACCTATGAACCAATAGAAAAAATGTTCCTATTGGTGCCGGCCAGAAGATCTCATTATCTCCCAGAAGAAGACTCCGGGGGAACATCACGGGGGGATTCCTGGACTCCAGAGGTACGGGGGGGGGCGATCGGCGTACCCCATTTCTCTCTCCTCTAATGTGCGATCACATCAGAGGAGAGAGAAATTAACCCCTTAAGCCCCAAGGGTGGTTTGCACGTTTATGACCGGGCCAATTTTTACAATTCTGACCACTGTCCCTTTATGAGGTTATAACTCTGGAACGCTTCAACGGATCCTGATGATTCTGACATTGTTTTGTCATGACACATTGTACTTCATGATAGTGGTAAAATTTCTTCGATAAGACTTGCGTTTATTTGTGAAAAACACGGAAATTTGGCAAAAATATGGAAAATTTCGCAATTATCCAACTTTGAATTTTTATGCCCTTAAATCACAGAGATATGTCACACAAAATACTTAATAAGTAACATTTCCCACATGTCTACTTTACATCAGCACAATTTTGGAACCAAATTAAACCTCAGCGCCGTTAAAAAGTGGCTCTGTGGTTTAAGTACCCTTAACTGCTGCCGTGGAAAGGCGTATTGGCGGTCGTTAAGGGGTTAAAAAATGTTACGTGATAGATCAGTATTTTTATGGACTTAAATACCAATTTTTTTTATTTCTGTATTTTTGAACTAGGAACGGGATTATTTAAACATTTATATTTTTTTGTTTAAGAATAAAAAAAAGATTAGAAATTACTCATTTATCTTTTATTCTCCTTATCGAAGGTAAACCAGTATTACAGTATATAGTGAAATTACGGTTCTAGGATGGGCTGGACTTTACATGAAGACAAACATGGCAGTGATGTGGACTTCAGTAGGTCCCTGTCTGCAATGGTGACCCTTCAGTTACCCGCGATCGTGGCCTGATTATTATAGAGCCATTAATTCCATGCTTCATGTGAAAAGGGACATACATAATAAAGTACAATAATCTTAAACAATATAAGTAACCAACTGGTACAGAAGGAGAGGAGACCCTGCGCAAAAGGGCTCAGTCTAAAAGGGATAGGTGAGGGTGGAGCTGGTTGTGCAGCTGTATGGTGGAACGAAGGTTACTTCAGGTTCAATTTCAAGGTTTCCAAGAGTTTGATATGTTGGGGTAGAGAGGTCCAGAGTAGGGGTATGCATGGGAGAAATCAAGTATGCGATTGTGGGAAGAGGGGAACTTGTGAGGATTGGAGGTTGCGTGCAGGTAAGAATCGGGAGACTAGGTCACAAATGTATGGAGGACACAGGTTGTGGATGGCTTTGTATGCCATGGTTAGGGTTTTGAACTGGAGTCTGAGCAATGGGAAGCCAGTGAAGAGCTTGACAGAAGAGAGGCCATGAATAGCGGGTTGACAGGTTTTGGATAGATGGGTGTGATCGAGGCATGTTTGAAGCATGAGGGGAAAACACCAGTTGTCAGTGATAAGAGTTCGGGATGAGATGGGCTAAGTGCACAGGTGGTGAGATGTGATCTTGAGAGGAGAGTTGATCTGTGATGGTGGAGAAGCTGGTTTTGGAGAAGGAGGGCTGAGTAGTTATGAGGATGGGCTGTGGGGGTTGTATGCCAAAGCTATATCTAATGTTATCAATCTTCTGCTTGAAGAATGAGGCAAAGTCTCCAGCTGAGAGGAAGGAGGCGCTGGGGGACGGAGGAGAGAATTGAAAGTGTTAAATAGTTTAGAGCTGTGAGACAAGGATGATATAAGAGTTAAGTAGGTTTGTTTTACTACAGTGAATGTGGACTTGAAAGTGGTGAGGGACTGTTTTAACTGTGACCAAGTGCTCGCTGAAGTGAAATCTTTTCCATCTCCGCTCAGCAACCCTGGACACCCACCTCCGTTCTTCAGTCTGGCTAGTGTGCCAGGGTTGTCTGTTGATTGTGTGATGGAGGCGACAGATTCAAGAGCTGCAGCTGTTGTGTTATATAAAGTGGCCTCAGCATCGTGTAAGGAACCTATGTCTGCAAGAGGTAGAAGTGGCTCAGAAAGTGAGTGTAAATGAAGGTGTTTCAGATTCCTACGAGGGTGTGCAAGTTTGTGGAGTGGGGATTGTGCACCAGGAGGGAAGAGAATGTGAGAAGGTTGTGGTCAAACAGAGGGAGAGGTGAGTTAGAGAGGTTAGATAGGGAACAGAGGAGGGTAAAGATTAGGTCCAGTGTGTGGCAGTCTTTGTGAGTGGCTGCAGAAGACCATTGAGAGAGAGAAGCTTAGAGACAGCAGAGCTGGAAGTGTCAGTGGGGATGTCAGTGGAAAGGAAATGAAGTAGCTAAGTGTTGAAGTGGTCAAAAAAGGTGGCGGATGGCCCTGGGGGGGGGGGGGGGGGGGGGGACAGATGTAGATGTGAACAGAGTGCACCTTAAAAGAAGGGAGAGTAACAGAGGGTGCTAGTGGAATTGGGATAAAGGAGATATTATCTGACAAGAGAAAACCAACTCCACCCCCAAAATTGTTGCTGGGGGGTGGGGTGGGTCTGAAAGAGATTGAGTCCCCCATAAGAGGGGCAGCAGGAGTGGCTATGTCAGAGGGTGAGACAGGTGTCAGTGATGCAGAAGAAGGAAAGTTTGTTAGTAATGACAATGTCATAGATGTATGAAAGTTTGTTGCAGACAGAGTGAGCGTTCCATAGACTTCCCGTTAGAGGGAGTGGGGGCTGGGCGTGAGAAAAGTTGTGGAAAATTATGATAGATCGTGGATGGGAGGTAGAAAAGTGACTGAGGGGGGTGTGGTGAGGAGGGCCAGGATTTGGAGAGATATCACCAGCAGTGAGGAGGAACTGAAAAAGTGTTAGTAGGTGGGAACTGGAGAGAGTATGAGGTGGATGTCTATGTTTGGAGACAGAGGATTGTATGTTGAGGAACAGTACTGAGGAGGAGGTGAGATGGATGGAGAGATGACCAGTTTATTACTAGGTGTATGGACTATGAGGGTTAGTGAAGACAAATCAGAAACATTGTTTATTGTGACTAAGTATCCATTGACTTTCAGTTCCCTTCTGGTCTCATTCAGTACATTACACTTGTATGATGCAGGAGCAGACTACGTCATGCAGACTTGTTGCTCACAATATATTTGTAGCTGATGCATGCACACATTGGCAGACACTATATTTAGTCAGTGATTGACAGCGGCATTTAATTAAACAGCAGCAATCAGAGCTAGCCTTGGCATCTGCCCTGTATAAAACAAGGTAAATTTCTCAGCCCACTCCATACACAACGTGGGGCGAAACTGTACCAATCCAACAAAAGGCAAATTGTCACTGTACTTTCAGACAACATAATCACCAATTACAATTTATAAGTTATGTTGTCTTACCCCCTGAAAAAAAGAAAAAAAATCACCAGTGCTGGCCATTAGGCATTTGTCTATCTTGCTGTCTTTTGTCAAGTTTAATCCCTCTCTAGCAGTGGAGTCAGATTGGAGGAAATTCGGCCAGATCTTCACTAGAGTTGTGCGAATTTGCTCGGGTCCCTGCTTATTCGGCAAGCTATAGCGCTTACCGAATAATCTGCAGAGGGAACCCGGCTTCCTGGATCGCTCCGGCTGATCAGCTGCATGAGTCACAGCTGTGACAGCCACAGCACATGCATGGAGAGCCCAACACACAGGATCTCCATGAATGTGTCATGCCTGTCACACAGCCACGACACATGCAGCTGATCAGCCGGAGCGATCCATGAAGCCGGGTTCCCTCTGCAGATTATTCGGTAAGCGCTATAGCTTGCCGAATAAGCAGGGACCCGAGCAAATTCGCTCATCTCTAATCTTCAGCTCTGCTCTTGCTCTCCTGTTTCACTACATATAGTCATAACAGAGAGGTGGCTTTCGGATGAAAGCACGCAAATACAGAAGCATGCCTACTAAGAAATGATTAAAAGGAAGTTACTACACCTGTAGTGCTAGCAGAATGCTGAAGAGGATCCACTAATCAAATAGAGATGGTGAGTTTAAAAGCATGAAACTGTGGACTGTTCCTTTACATGTTAGAATGGAGTGTGCATGATGAGAAGGTTTTGAGGGAGATGAAGGTAGGAATACCATGCTCGTCTGTAGGTTTTTTTGTGAAAGTACTGGTATATGGTACTATTCATCAACTGTGTATATGTAACTATTTAACTGACCATACACAGTTCAAGAAAGCTCAGTAAATAGCAAACAAAAGTGCAGTGTTTCACCACCTTAAATGCTAAAACTACTAGATAATTGCAGAGAACCTTTTTAACATGCAGGAGACCCCTCACCTTTGATAGCAGTCACCACTGTATCGGGCAGTCGTAGGGGTTTTTCCATGGTGGTATTATTATGTGCAATCCGCTGTCCTGTGGCAGAAGATCGTGCCAGGGTCTCCCTAGAGAAGAAGTAATCCAGTAGACGCCGGGTCATTAGCTTGGGCTTATCTGGTGGAATGAGAGAGAGGTCCTCCAGCTGCTGGTAGGTGATATACACGCCAGATGCTGGCACCAGCTCCAGTTTAGGACGTCCGTTACTCTAAACATAGAGAAGGCACAAATTAAACTCCCTCATTTTGCTTATATGAATGCACAATTTGGTACGTTTGCAGATCAAGGATCTCCAGAATGGGGCACCTTGTGCTTTCAAATGATATATACCTCTACTGGTGAAGCCCACGCTGGAGTCCCATCTGGCAAGGTTTCTTGTAGAGGTTCCTCCCATAACACACAAGATTCAGGTATTGTGTTCTCTGCACCATCATCCATCTTCATCCAGTACTGGAAGCCACTTGTCACCCCGCTGACCCGCAGCATGCCATCTGCAGGGGTGCTGGTCACTTCATTTGGTGCACTTGAATGGTCCGGCTCTGGTGTTTGTGGTGGAATAGGGGATGCCACGCTTTCTGCTGAGGGAAGCTTGCTTTCACTCGACTGAACTGGAGTAGATGAAGCTTGAGGAGGGGAAGGCTAGAACAAAGATCATATTTAAAGTGTACCATATAACAGGCTCGGTCACCAGATTTCACAATACAAACTGTATAAGTTATTAAATAGTTCTATTGGACCTGATGAGGGTGGTGTACTTACTTTGAAAACCCATGTCTGAATGGCCGTATAATCTTTTTTATGTAAACTCATTCACATCCCACTTAGCCTGATTGACAACTCCTTATTTTAGGATCAGACAAACTTTCAAAAATCATTGGACAACCATTGTAATGTTGATCTTCAAAGTACTTACCCTAGACCTGATGAGGCTGGTGTAAGCATTATGAATAGCCATGCTAAAATAGCCATACAATACGTCTTGAACGCTTTCTGGTTTCGTCATAAAATGAGGAGGGCAGAGAAAGATTACGTTTAAATACATTATACAGTGTTTGGAAATATGTTTTTTTTTAGAAAAAGTACACAAGCCTCATCAAGTCAAAAGATTTATTTAATAATTTCTACAGGTTGTATATTGAAAACTAGTAACATATCCACTTTAAGTGGAATAGCAATTTAGATGTGATCATTTTAAATACCTGTGATTCTGAATTTGTCTCTAGAAATCCTGCCAAGTTTTTCAAGAAGGAGACATTGCAGTCACTGACCGCTGAAAAGTAAGAAAAAAAGAAAGAAAAAACTGATTTTCAATAGCTGAATTGTTTTCCAAGCTAAATAAAGGATTCCTGCATAACATATAGAAAATGTGCACACAGCCTATAGATAACCACAGGGTGCGCGCCATCATGTATCAATAGTAAACAACACACAAAAGAAGAAAAAAAGAAGTACAATATTGTGCGCACACCTGAAATCCGACAAATTTTATTAATGTACAATCCATAAAAACTATAAAATGTAAGTACCTAGTAATAGATTACATACTGGGTGCTATAGCCTTTGTGGGGGATGGTGTATTGGTTTTGCACGTAATAACCATGATATCTATTACTGCCAGGGTAATATACTGTACTGTTTGCAATCAGGGCATGGTGTGTGCTTTTGTGGGTATATTTTATACATAGCTGCTACATGTGATTATATCAGATCATGATACTTGTCACGGGTTCCTTCTCCGGTATCACACAATCAACAGAGCAAGAGAATAGTGAACAATTCCAAGACCTTTATTTAGGCAAAACACGAAAGGTCCATATATACGATCCATCACACAAAGGAGTAAATATTCCAGAACACGAATGCAGTTCAGTTACAGAATAAAAGTCAAACAATCCAGCACAGAGGATAACAGTCCATATTCCCTTCTTTCTCTCGGATATGCTCTTCACATCAAGGTTCCACACCAGACTGATCTCTGTATCTCACCTCCCTGATATTTACAAGTCTCCCCCCTCATTCACAGGCCAGGAGGGGGAAGGTCTCAGGGGCTCATTGTTTCAACAAGCTAGGTCAACATGTCATTAGCATATTAGCAAACAACATTATTCACTGACCCTGTGAAGAGATAACAATACAGAACTGTGGGGAGAATATCAGATGGCAAATAACTCATCCTACAAGATACAGTAACACCATGATAATCAGTAAAATAGAAATATACACAAAAATGATACCCACATAGCATATCACACCATCACAATACTACATTATGCAGTTTAGACAATTCTCACCATGGGAAATTAGCCCTTTTATTGCACCCTATTAGATGTGTTTCAGGGTTTTGTACTTACATTTTAGAGTTTTTATGGATTGTACATTAATAAAATTTGCCGAACTTTAGGTGTGTGCATCAAATAAAGGATTGCTATGAAGAAAAAACCTAGATTTTCTTTTTTTAGCAGTTTGTACCCCAGTGCCGCCGTTCACTACGGGAGTATAAACTTAACAGCTGTGACCAGCATTTTTAAGCAATTGCATTACATTTCATAGAGCTGGACCTCACGCTGTTACAAGGAGTTGAACTGGGATCATGATAGAATTCTATAGTGCTTCAAGTTTAGTGTAACTTATCCTCAGAAGTCCCAGTATTCTGGCCATCAAATAGATGGTAAAATGCATCATAAATACGGACACCATAATCATTTTTTACAATTTTCTGGTTGGCTCCCTGCAACTGAGTAAGAGTTGTCTGTGTTACTCATGTAACAGTACTCTCCTGTTACCTGGATTGAAACACAAGGAAGGGAAACACTCATGTAACTCAAGAACTAGAAATGTAAATTCTCCTTATACCACAATAAAGAGATTGTCCGGCCTTTGGCTATGGTCACATTATCAGTATTTGTAAGCCAAAAATCAGAGGAAAAGTATAATAGAAACCCGTCACCACTTCTGCATTTATCACCCACTCCTGGTTTTTGCTTACAGATACTGATGTGAAATACTGACCAAATACTGCTAGTGTGACTGTAGCCTTAGGCTACAAATCTGTAGTCACTAAGTGACTGCAGATTTGTGAATCCTCAAATCATGTGTAGTACGTGCTGAGAGGATTCTGCAAACACCTTGAGCCAGCAATTTGCATACTTTCAGCCACATTCCGACTAGCTGTGTCCAGCCTTGCTCAATACACTTGCATTGAGCGAGGCTGCGCACATCTAGTTGGCGTGTTACCGCATGTATGCAAATTGCATACTTACGGATACTCTCTCGCCACCAGACAACCCCCTTAAGACATGATGCAGTTGATGCAGAGTCTGTGGATAGCAACAACGTTCAGTTCAATACACATGAATGAGAGTTTCACACATACCCTCCTCTCCATTGGCTAAAGAACACAAGACGGCAACATTTTTAAGGAAAGTCAAATTCACAGATTACCCTACAATACGGTTGTATTTGCCTTTTCCCCATTAATAGAGTAACTACACTTTTTTCTTGTCATACATCAACAGTATCAGTGAAGATATAATGTCTTCAGTGAGGGATGAAATTACAGCTGCTGCCTAAAGAAGACTATGGAGAGGAGAAAGGGCAGGGCACACAAAGAGAAGCCTTAAAGGGAACCTGTCAGCAGGATTGTGCACACAGGATTGTGCCGACCTACACACAGTGTCAGGTCGGCGCCGTTATACTGATTACAGTGATACAAAACACAGGACAACTTATTCTGAAAGGGCGGTTACACTTTAAGGAGTTAGAAATAATGCCGATATTTGCTGATTTTAAAGACCGCTCACCCACAGACTGACCATCTGGTCCCGTGAGACGATCACCTTCTTTTATTGCACAGATTCCTCTACGAGACAAAGCATCATTCTGCTCCTCCAGTGTCTGCACGTGCCTTCTTAGGTCTTGATTCTCTTTCTCCAGTTCTTGGATTCTCCATTCTTGCACTTCAGCAGCTTCATCTCGAGAAGTCAAGATTTGATGCAGTTCTGCAATCTGTGCCTCAAGCTCCCGCACTAACTCTGAATAGAGCGCAGTAACCCGGCTTCCTGACCGTGCGCTCCAGTGCTGTCCTACAGGACCTTGGAGACATCCTGAGTCCCTATTTGAAAGACTCCTATCATGCTCATTAGTTCTTTGAACGTCCTGTAAAGTGGCAGTGTGGTGCCAAGGAATTGTGGGTGAGCACAGAGGTCCATTCAAGGTTCTCTGACGTTTCCTGGTGGCAAAGTCCTCTTCGGATTTGTGCAATATTGATGAAGACAAACATCTAGAACATCCAAATAGAAGAATTATTAAGGTCAATGACAATATCTTTAAGACCTACCACATTTTATCTTTTTCATTTACCTGCCTGTGTGTGCAGCTCTGTCTTGCAGACCGTGTGTAGGCACATTATTGAGCGTGCTGTCTGACTCTGCTTGCCTGGGTTCAGGTTCTTCACAACGGTTCATCTGTTTTATCTTGAGTGGTCTTCACAAAGACATACTTTATTGACCTGAAACGACAGATCGGGAATGAAAGCTGTGATTATACGAAGACGTCAACCTTGGTAAAGTGATGTTTGCTACTGACCAATATATGGTTCAAAGAGGAAAAAATAAAAATCACATCTGTAAAAAAAAGTTGCTTCATGAATCATTTTCATACCACATGCTGTTAAAGGGAACCCGTCAGGGCTGGATTCCCTATGTAAGTAAAAGCAGAGCACGTTAGGCTGGTTTCACACTTGCGTTTTTATCTGCAGCGTTTTAAAAAAAAACGCATGTGGTGAAAAAACGCATGTAAACGCATGCAAACGCTGCGTTATTTAGACGCATGCGTTTTTGCGCCCCCCCAAAAAAATGCGGGAAAACGCGGCGTTTTCCTGCGTTTACATGCGTTTTTTCCCGCGTTTGCGTTTTTGAAATGCATGCTGAGAAGTGTGTGAC